>NC_073382.1:46976449-48176449 GCF_028641065.1 Leucoraja erinaceus | reverse complement strand
GCATGAATGAATGAAAACTTTATTGTCCCCCCACACTGGGACCCCATGGTCCATTGTCTTCCCTCTCCCTCACGGCAAGTCAGTCACTCCCACAGGCTGAGCACTGGTGCTTAGTAAAATTAACATCTCTTTCTTTCTTACCATTTGATTAGATTATAGAAACAGGAACTGAAAATGGTCATTTTTAAGATGGGCCCCAAGCCGAAACGGCATCTATTCACGATCTTCAGGGATGCTGTCTGACCCACTGAGTTACTCCAGCACTTTGTATCGTTAATTGATTAGATTACATCTCTCTGAATGAAGGCTTATATTGTTTTCCCACACCATTCTCCGCCCCCTGCCCACAATCAGTCTGAAGAAGGGTTCTGGCCCTAATCGTCACCCATCCCTGTCCTCCAGGTGCACTGCTTGACCTGCTGAGATAATCCAGCACTTCGTGTTCTACACTACCCTCACAATTGATTTGAATAAGTTATCCACCACAGGTTAAACTGACTGACCTGTTATATAGTTGTGGTGTTAGGCCTGGCTGTGCCTAATATAATAATTTAATTGAAAAACATAACTATAATTTCATAACATGAAAATTGCTCACTACACAATGCTTTGTGTTTAAGAAGGAACTGCAGATGCTGGAAAATCGACGGTACACAAAAATACTGGAGAAACTCAGCGGGTGCAGCAGCATCGATGGAGTGCCGCTGCTGCTCCATAGATGCTGCTGCACCCGCTGAGTTTCTCCAGCATTTTTGTGTACACACAATGCTTCTTACCTTCTATTTCCATCAATCGCACCAAAACAAATGATATAGCTTTAATACAAGGGTATTTGCATGCAATAAATCCCTCATCCAGAGCATGTGAGAGTATTTCCCCAGCTTCAATCAGTTCAACTTGTTCTGTCACAAAGCAAAACAAGTCCTGGAGGAACTAAGCAGGTTAGACAGCATCTGTGGAGGGAATGGACAATCTGAAGAAGGGTCCCCACCTGAAACGTCACTTACCTATGCTCTCCAAATATGCTGCCTGAGCCATCAAGTTACTCCAACACATTGCTTCGCCTTTTGTAAACTAACATCTGTAGTTCCTGAAAGCTCCTTTAAACTAAACATCCTCTCTTAGCCTTAAATGAAGGACGTCAACCCAAAATATCACCTATGCATGTTCTCCAGACATACTGCTTGACCGGCCGATGTTACTCCAGCATTTGTATTTCTCTTTATAAACTAGCATCAGCAGTTCCTTACATCGCCTTTAAATTAAACTAAATATTCTCTCTTAGCCTTGACTGAAGACGTTTCTTGACCCTAGGCGTCACCTACCCATGTTCTCCAGAGATGCTGTCTGACCCATTGCACTTTACTCCAGCACTATAACTCTTAGTAAACTAGCATCTGCAATTCCTAATATCTCCTTTAAACTAAACTAAGCATCCTCTCTTAACCTTCTTTTGTATTAACCAGCATCTGCAGTTCCTTGTTTCTACTATGCTCTGCCCTCTAGTCTTTGACATTTTGACCTTTTCCATTACTTTGTATTGATCGCTTCATGGTGTGAGTCAAACAGACATGGCCACAGCAGCTGCACGCTGCCCCCTGGGATCTACTGTGCACAGGGCCGAGTCAGCACAACTCACCACATTCTTCCCAAAGAAATCCACCGTCCCCCACGACTTAGCATTGAAGACCACCCCCAGCGGAGACCACGAGGTGGAGACGTTTCGGTGGATCTTTAAGCGGACGCATTTGAAGAGGGTCAGGATGGATCTGTTCAACATCTCTCTCCGGCAACAAATGCACCGGCTGCTGCAGGTGACCGGAAATCAGTGCGCGACCGCCACCAGGAGCTAGTGCGCAAACTCACACTGGCGCTGCATGACGGGCGTTGTAGTTTTACCGCCAATTTGGCCGGAAGCTCTCGCCCGGGAGCTGGTGCGCATGCTTGACTTGTGCGCTGCATGACGGGAATTGTAGTTTCAGGTCTGAAGTTGACCGAAGCAGAAGCGCGCAACCAAAGGTATAAGCAGCGATCCTATAACAAGCGTTATATGATCTCTGGATACAAGAGCAAATATACTAGATACTCCTCCAGCATCTTCGTACTACAGCGCGCAACGGCAGTTTGTGGTCCGTATCCTAGCAATGGCGGCGGAGTCACACGGACTGAGGTGATGGGAGATCTTTAGCCTTACAATTATTATTCCCTACATCCTTACACGCGGTTCCGACTATTTCCAGGATGTTCTAATATTCACAGAATCAAACATCGTGGAAACAGGCCAGTCGACTCATCTTGCCCATCTCCACTTGTCCCACCTGCCTGTGTTTGGTCCATATCCCTCTAAACCTACCATCTCCATGTACCTGTCCAAATGTCTTTTAAATGCTGTTATAGTACCTGCCTCAACTACCTCCTCTGGCATATACCCATCACGTCTGTGTGAAAAGGTTGCCCCTTGGGTTCCTATTCAACCTTTTCCCCTTCACCTTAAACCTTTCCCAGTTCCCTACACATTAGGGGCAATTTACAGAGGCCAATCAACCTACAAAACCATGTGTCTTCCCAGTGGAAATCTGCAGGACCACACGGAAACTCAACACAGACAGCACCCAAGACGAGGTTCAAACCTGGGTCTCTGTCGCTGTGAGACAACTGTCTACGAATTGTGCCACTTGAACACCCCAGTTTTCATTTGTTATGCAGGTTTTCATGTTGACATACACATCTCACTCCTGTCAATTCTATCACCCATTGTACTATTGCTACAAAGCCCCAGAAAATTGTCTTCCGTGCATTCTAATTTCCTAAAAAATAAATAATTCTGAATAGCATTCGAATATTCGACTTAGTTCACAGTTAGGAAATTGGGTTTCTTTGATTTATTGGAATTTTTAGGGTTTTTTAGGGTTGAGATTTTAGAAGATACTTTGCATAACAGTTAATTGGGTGAAATGTACCAGAAATGTATAAAGGATTACATGAGTAAACAGGCTTTTCAACCTAACAATCCAGGTCAGCGCTTATGATTCTATTTCTAATGTGCACACTTCTTCAGGATTTGGGCATTGTACATTTTTAATTGCCCTTGCGATCATGGTGGTGAGCTGCCTTGTTGAGTGGCTGCTTTCTTCTTCCAATGCTGCTAGATATAGAGCTTAGAATCAGCAATAATGAAGGACCAACAACATATTTCCTAGTAAAGATCATGGAGAGAGTCAACATCTTCAAGTTCCTGGGCATATACATCCTTGATGATCTGCCCTGGGCCCAGCCCATTGATGCAATGACAAGGAAGGATCACCAATGCTGTTACTTCTTCAGAGGTTTGAGGAGATTCAGCACGTCTCCAAATATAATTGAACTTCAACTGGTGTATGATATTGAGCACTGAAAAGGTTTCAATATAGTCTGGTTTGGTAATTCAAATGCTTGAGAACAAGGGAAGCTGCAGAAAGTGTGGGGTCTGACTGTGCTGGCCTTGGCCTCCGACCACTCGCCTGCCTTACTCCGGCCCCAACCCCCATCCTTGCCGTGTGTTCATCATCCCCCCCTGACCACTCCCTCTCTGATACCGAACGGTCTGTCCTCATCAGAGGCCTCACCTTTGCTCCCCTCCGTCTTCACCTCAATGAGTTCCACGTCCAATACGATGTGGAGCTCTTCTTCCGTCGCCTCCCCATCCAAGCATTTTTCCATGGGAAAGAGTCCTCACCCCCTAGTGATGACCGCTTCTCCCATCTCTGACGGATCCCCTCCTCTTGGACTCCCCCTCATGGCCATCTACCTGCGTTAGACCTATTCATTTTAAATTGCTGGTGGGACATCCACCGCCTCAACTTTTCCACTCCTTTCTAACTCTAACCTCTCCCCTGAATGTACAGCCCTCCGCTCACTCTGCAACAACCCTGACTGGGTGATTAAACCTGCTGACAAGGGAGGTGCCGTGGTGGTCTGGTGCCAACTCTCAGATACCTCCTCCTACTTATCCTTGGACCATGACCCCACAGACGAGCACCAGGCCATTATCTCAAACACCATCACTGGCATCATCGCTTCCGGCTCCCAGCCCATGCAAGCCCCAACCTCATTGTTCCCCAGCCCCGCATGGCCAGAATTTACCTTCTCCCCAAAATCCACAAACCTGACTGTCCTGGCAGACCCATTGTTTCTGCTTGTTCTTGTTCCACCAAACTTATTTCCACATACCTCGACTCCATCCTATCCCCCCTGGTCAAATCCATCCCTAGCGATGTCCAAGACACCTCACACGCTCTTTGTCTCCTCCATGACTTTCGTTTTCCAGGCCCCCACTCCCTCATCTTCACTATGGATGTCCAGTCACTCTACACCTCCATCCCCATCTTAACGCCCTCCGTTTCTTCCTCAACCGCAGAACCAACCAATCCCCATCTAATAATACTCTCCTCCGAAGCTGGTTCTTACCCTCAACAAACTTTTCCTTTGACCTTCCACCCTACCAGCTGTCACATACAACAAATAATCCTCCAACATTTTCTCGACCTCCAACGGAATCCCACCACTGACCACATCTTCCCATCTCCTCCCCTTTCGGCTTTCCGCAGAGACTGCTCCCTCCGTAACTCCTTGGTCAATTCGTCCTTTCCCACCCAAACCACCCCCTCCCCTGGTACTTTCCCTTGCAACGACAGGAAATGCTACACTTGTCGCTTTACTTCCCCCCTCAACTCCATCCAAGGACCCAAGCAGATTAGGTGCAGGTGAGGCAGAGGTACACCTGCACCTCCTCCAACCTCATCTATTGCATCCGCTGTCAGCTGCTCTACATCGGTGAGTCCAAGCGCAGGCTTGGCGATCGCTTCGCCCAACACCTCTGCTCAGTTCGCATTAACCAACCTGATCTCCCTGTGGCTCAGCACTTCAACTCCTCCTCCTATTCCGAATCCAACCTTTCCATCCTGGGCCTCCTCCATGGCCAGAGTGAGTCCCACTGCAAATTGGAGGAGCGGCACCTCATGTTTTGCTTGGGTAATTTACACCCCAGTGGTATAAACATGAACTTCTCCAATTTCAGGTAGTCCTTGCTTTCTCCCTCCTTCCCCTCCCCTTCCCAGGTCTCCCACAGCCCACTGTCTCCGATTCCTTTCTTCTTCCAGCCCCCCCCCCCCCCACCCCCACATCAGTCTGAAGAAGGGCCTCGACCTGAAACGTCTCCTATTCCTTCGCTCCATAGATGCTGCCTCACCTGCTGAGTTTCTCCAGCATTTTTGTCATCCTTTGACTTTTCCAGCATCTGAAGTTCTTAAACTTTTCTGATGCATCTTTGGTATTGACCTCCCTACCATGGTAGGGAATCTACAGGAAATGCTGTCTTAGCCAGGATCACACCACACTGACCTCATGCTCTTCTTGCTACTGCTATCTGCAAGAAGCTATAGAAATCCAAGAACCACACGTTTTCAGTAAAGCTGCATCTGAATAATAGGCTACCTTTTTATCACCCACCCAAGACCAAATTAGTTCAGACATGGGTGTCACCTTTCATAAGACCCATTGCCCTGGGGATACACCTGTTTGTAACATTAAAAAAAACTAGAGGGAATTTACTGTAGTCAGATACTTTTTGTTTTTGCATTTGAGCTGTACCTTACAAACAGGATCAGTATGATTTCACAATAGTCACGAGAAATGAAGGGACTTTGAAAAACAAAACGCAAGTCATTCTGTGGTATTTGCAAAACGTGAATTCTTGAGGTGGTTTTGCACTACCTTCCAAAAGTAATAAGAGAAGAAATAGCACAATTTATAAATTAAAATTTAGTATAAACATATCTACAAAATGCTGGAGTAAATCAGTGGTGAGTGAATATCTGTGCAGAACTGGATAGGCGATATTTTGGGTCAGGAGCCTTCTTCAGACTAATAGATGGGGTTCAGACCTGAAACGTCATCAACAATTTCCTCTAGAGATGCTGCCTGACCGAGTTACTCCAGCAGATTGTGTTTTGCTCAAGGTTCCAGCATCTGCAGTTCCTTGTGTCTCCTGTAAACATATCTATTTCTATATTGTAAGCAGAGCCCAAAGTGACTTTAGAGACACAGCATGGAAACAGGCACTTCAGCCCACCAGGTCTACACCGACCATCGATCGCCCGTTCACACTAGTTCTATGTTACCCATTTTTGCATCCACTCCCTACAAACTTGGGGAAATTTAGAAAGCCCAATGAACCTACAACCCCACATGTTTTTGGAACCAGCAAGAAGCCTTCATGGTTACATGGAGAACATGCAAACTCCACACAGACAGCACCCAAAGCCTGGATCGAACCTAGGTCTCTGATTGAATTATTTCACTACGATGTGAATAGAGGAGAATTAAAATATGAAATCTTATTAACAAATGTTTTAGTTTAGTTCATTATAGCATCAATGTATTTGTCCAGCTATTAAAAAAATCTTAGTTCTAACAACATTAACTGGTATCACACAAAATGATTGCTCCTTTAAAAACTGTTACCTTTCCAATATCACAAAACCTCAAAGGTCCGTTTTTACTGCTCTCTTGCTAAAATTCCAGTGGAGGATCAGGATAACTCACAGTAAAATGATGGAGACCTGATTTTGAGAAAAGGAGATAGACACAAAATGCTGGAATAACTCAGCGGGACAGGCAGCATCTCTGGATAGAAGGAATGGATGTTGTTTCGGGTTGAGACCCTACTTGTCCCACTGAGTTATTCCAGCATTTTGTGTCTATCTTTGGTTTAAACCAGCATCTGCAGTTCCTTCCAACAACATTTTTTTTGTCAAGGAGATTGGGAAGGCACCAGTTCAGAAGGCGTATTGACATGGTCAGTTGAGTGTGGTTAAATCAGATTAATGATTGGAATTACTTCATTCATTTATAAAACATACTACTCATTGATCAGTTTGTAGAAGTGATCAGGAGACGTACCAAAGGAAAAGCTAATAGTCATTGGCGTGAAAGGAATTATAAACTAACGCTTGGGTAAACTATCTGAAAGTACTGAAAGAATGAAATCAACAGTTAATGTGAATCAGATCTATCTATCTGGCTTGCTACTAAGGAACTCCTGACACCAATTTTAATGAAAATGTATTTAAAAAAACAATCATATTTCGTAACAATAGTTCGATAACTTCTCATAAAATAAACATTAAAGTTGTTTTGTATAGCTGTTAACAGTTTTGCACATGGTTGAAAGCACTGTGAAGTATTAAATAGGGTCCATTTGGAGGTAATGGTTGAATTAAGCTGTACTGTCAAATATTGCAACGTCCTGGATATTGGAATACCTCAGTAGGGAGAAAGATTTTACATAGGTGGTTGTTATTTTTCTTGTCATATGTATTTATGGTCAGATCATTGACCTCAATTCAGCTATGCAGTTGTAAGTCTTGGCCAGTGAACAAAAGAAGTCTGGAATCTACACCCAACATCAGGTATGGAATATTACTTGTCTGTAAGGTTCATCTCAATGCCAATTAAACTTGCAAATTCATCACGCAAGTCGTAAACTATTTGTTTCTCCCATTTGGTATTATGTAAATGTCCTGGGAGTATTCTAGTCTCCTGGTCCCACTGCGAACTAGCGAAGGGTGCTAACACCAAACATCATGGCAAAGCAATATTTTGTAGCAACATCCAATAGTAAACTAAATTTAGAATGTTTACCATAATCTTCATAAATACCGAAACATTTGTTTTTAATATAATTTCACAGTGGCTGGCAGCAGTGTTTTTAATCATTCAAGCTGCTGCCAAGCTCCCAGGCCAAGTCTGAAATTGTATTTTTTTGTACCAAGATGCACTAAAATAGCAATCCAAATTCGACCATGTCTCATCTTCCCCCTTGGAGGTTTATTGGTTTATTGTTCTCACATGCACTGAGATACAGTGATAAATTTTGTTTTACGTGATATGCAGGTAAATCATTCCATACATGAGTACAACAGGTAGTGCAAAACAAGAAAGGAAGCAGAGTGTAGAATACATACTGTCACAGGTACAGGGATAATGGAGAGTTAAAAAAAATTGCAAGGGTTGTAACAACGTAGATTGGAAAGTCAGGATTGGATCCCTAGCTTGTGAGTGGTCTGTTTAAGAGTCTGATAACGGTGAGGAAGAGGCTGTTCTTGAACCTGCTGGTATGTGCTTTCAAGCTTTCGTATCTTCTGCCCAGGAAGAAGACAGAATGTCCGGTGGTTGAGAATGCTGAGGCAAATTTTGTATTCTTCATTGAAATGTTATGTATTTCTAATTTCCACATAATTCTTCATGATAAGGCATGTCTCTGTCATCTGAATTTCTTAATCCTAGATTACAATAACTGCACCATCTGAAGATTTCCAAATTTACATTAATAGTGTAAATATTGTTTTAACTATATATTCATTTATAGATTTTAATCCATCTAACAATATATGGTACATTTACATGTACAGTCTACATTTACACTCTCAGTCCACATTCTTTTATGAAATGAGAACTGAACCATAGGTTATCAACAGTAAAATTAACATGATTCAGATTTTTAAATAATTCAGAAAATAATTTCATCCCCAGATCAGTTTCCCTTGTTATTTAGGGATAATCCCACATTCAATGTTATATTAAGTTATAGGGCTTTTGAAATATATTTTTGGAGGATGAATGCTGTGAAAAAGGAAAATTAAAGATTGAAAAGGATTTTAGATCAATTTTCAAACTACTGAATCACTGATCAGTTTAGTTTTAGTTTAGTTTTGTATAGTTTAGTTTATTGTCACATGTACTGAGGTATAGTGAAAAGGTTTTTGTTGCGTGTTATCCAGTCAGCAAAAGCATCATACATGATTTACAATCAAGCCGCCCACTGTGTGCAGATACCGTATAACGGGTATATTGTTTAGTGCAAAATAAAGTCCAGTAAAGTCCAATTAAAAATAGTTCAATGGGCACCAATGAGGTAGATTGGAGGTCAGGACTGCTTCAACACTATCCTGAATAGTCCACCTAGTTAGCAACTTCTGTATTGATCCCTGGATAGTGTGCGTTAGATTTCAACTACAGTTGCCTTCAATTGGACCTCATCCTTACGAGGACAGCCATCAGCCTAGAGGAATCCATACTCTGCATGATTGGCGAGACAACCAGATCCAGAAATGAAAATGCCAAATAGATGTAAGTTGAAGAACATTAGAAGCATTTACTCCATTGTCCATCTACAAAAGTCACAAGGCCTTTTTTCTGAAGACATGATCGATCCTGGAATCTTGAGCAAAACACAAAGTTGTGGAGGAACTCAGCAGGTCAGGCAGCATCTGGAGAGGGAATGGACAGGCAATGTTTCAGGTGATGACCTTTCATAGAAACATAGAAATTTAGAAATTAGGTGCAGGAGTAGGCCATTCGGCCCTTCGAGCCTGCACCGCCATTCAATATGATCATGGCTGATCATCCAACTCAGTATCCCGTACCTGCCTTCTCTCCATACCCTCTGATCCCCTTAGCCACAAGGGTCACATCTAACTCCCTCTTAAATATAGCCAATGAACTGGCCTCAACTACCCTCTGTGGCAGAGAGTTCCAGAGATTCACCACTCTCTGTGTGAAAAATAGATGTAAGTTGTGACTGTAGGTCATTTCCCTCTCACCTTAGCTATCTCAGCATCATTCATGGAGAACATATAGGCCCATTTTTCTTATCAAAAATGCAGTACTTCCTTGTAATAAATCAGGCCCTCGCTCTGACCCTCCCGCAGCTTCGGGCCTCACTCACCCGGACCTGCAATGGACCCCAACTTTACTTAATTCAACGGGAGATCCACGCCCTCAACAAACGCTTCCTCGCATACCTGGACGAAAGATCACAAGTTTGCCCGCCTCCAGACTGTTCCCTCCACCGACACTCCTCGACTCGACCGCCCACAGGCCTTTGCTCCAATGTTGGACCGCGCCGCCAGCCCAAGCACCACGAGGCCGAGATTGCCGCCACGAGGAGCAGCACCAACATCCACCGCCTCTCCGACCCTCGCCACCTTACCAGCCGAACCCAGGACCCAGACCACTGAAACTACTGCGGCCACCAACTCCCACCGCTTCTCTGGGTCCACCGCTGTTGTCGTCGACTCTCGCCATCTCCCAAGGGCCACCACCGCCACCAACCTTCATTGTCACCGATGCTGCTGCCACAGAACCGTATCTCTACTCCACCACCAATGACTCTGCCGACCCTCGTCTCTCCACCACCCACCAACGGGCCGGCGCCATCGCCTCACCTGAGTTCCAGGCTCTGCACCAGGCCCATAGCCTCCACGAGGCAGATTCCGACAGCACGTGGTCTGACTCTGCTGGGTCCTACTGCTCCCCCCTTCCTGCAGGGAATCTCAGTAGTGATGGGTCTTCCCCTTCCCCCTCTTTTAACCAGGTTCCCCCATACACACCCCACCCATACAATAGTCCTCACGACCCCCATCTCTCTGAACACCCACCATCCTCCCACCAGTCCTCGCCTCAACCTTTGTCCACTCCCCAGCCCTCCTCTGACCTCAACCACCACCCTTGTCATGTCTTCACCATCCTCCCGACCTCCTCCTTTCTGATACGGAATGGTCTGTCCTCAACAAGGGCCTCACCTTCGCTCCCGGCTCAATGATTTCCGGGTCCGCCACGACGTAGCGCTTTTCTTGCGTCGCCTCCGCCTCCGTGCCTTTTTCTATGGGAAGGAATCCTCACCACCCAGTGATGACCCCTTCTCCCATCTCCACCGGTCTCCCTCCACTTGGACTCTCCGAAACGGCCTTCTACCCTCTCTAGACATCTTTATTTCTAACTGCCGTCTCAACTTTTCCACTCCACTTACCTACACTAACCTCATCCCCACTGAATGTACAGCCATCCGCTTGCTCTGCAGCAACCCTGACATTATAATCAAACACCACTGAGGCCAAGCCGCAACTCTCAGCCACCTCCTCCTACTTATCCTTGGACCATGATCCCACAGACGAGCGCCAGGCCTTAATCTCACACACCATTTCTGATTTCATCACTTCTGGCTTTCCACAGCCTCCAACCTTATCGTTTTCCAGCCCTGCACAGCCTTCTCTCCAAAATCCACAAACATAACTGCCCTGGCAGACCCATTGTTTCTGCCTGCTCCTGGCCTACGGAAATGATTTCCACGTACCTCGACTCCATCCTATCCCCCCTGGTCCAATCTCTCCTGACCTATGTCCAAGATAACTCACATGCCCTTCGTCTCTTTAATAACTGCTGCTTTCCGAGCCCCCACCCTCATCTTCACTATGGACGTTCAGTCACTCAAGACCTCCATTCCCCACCTGGAAGGCTATAAAGTCCTCCATTTCTTCCTCAACCGCTGAACCATCCAATTTTCCCTCAACTAACACGCTATTCTGCCTGGTCCTCACCCTCAACAACTTCTCCTATTACTCCTCCCACTTCCTCCATCCAAGGCGTAGCTATGGGCACCCGCAAGGGCCCCAGCTATGCCTGCCTCTTTGTTGGGTACGTTGCACAATCCCTATTCCAGGCATGCACTGGCCCTATCCCCGAACTCTATCTCTGTTACGTTGACGACTGCATTGGTGCTACCTCCTGCACCCATGCAGAACTCATGAACTTCATCAATTTCAACAACAATTTTCATCCTGCACTCAAATTTACTTGGACCACCTCCCATACCTCCCTCCCCTTTCTTGATCTCAGTCTCCATCACAGGAAATAGACTATTGACTAACGTCTATTACAAACCCACTGACTCCCACAACTATCTTGACTACACTTCTTCCCACCCTGCTTACTAAAAAGACTCTATCCTCTACTCCCATTTCCTCCATCTACGTCGCATCTCCGCCTAAGATGAGGTGTTCCATACTAGGACATCCGAGATGTCCTCATTCTTTAGGCAATGGGGGTTCCCCTCTCCCATCATAGATGAGGCCCTCAATCGTGTCTGCTCGGTACCCCAAAGTTCCGCCCTTGTTCCCCCTCCCCCTAGTCGCAACACAGACAGAATCTCCTAGTCCTTACCTTCCACCCCATCAGCCATCGCATACAACACATAATCCTCTGAAATTTCCGCCACCTCCAACGGGATCCCACCACTAGCCACATTTTCCCATCCACAGAGACCGTCTTCCACAGAGACCGTTCCCTCTGCAACTCCCTGGTTATCTCATCCCAAACCATCCTCTCCCAGGTACCTTCCCCTGCAACCACAGAAGATGCAATACATATCGCTATACCTCCTCTCTCGATTCTGTCCAGAGACCCCAACAGTCCTTTCAGGTTAGGTAGAGGTTCACTTGCACCACCTCCAACTTCATCTACTGTATCCGTTGTTCAAGATGTGGACTCTGATACATCGGTGAGACCAAACGCAGTCAGGGCGATCGTTTTGCGGAACATCGCTCAGCCCGCCTGTACCTATCTGATCTCCCAGTTGCTGGACACTTTAATTCTCTTTCCCATTCCTACAGACTTTCCTGTCCTAGGTCTCCTCCATTGTCTGAGTGAGGCTAAACACAAATTGGAGGAACAACATCTCATATTTTGCTTGGGTACCAAACATCTCATATTTTGCTTGGGTATGAATATTGATTTCTCTCACTTCAGGTAGCCCTGGCATTCCCTTTCTCTCTATCCCTCCCCCACCCAATTCGCACTAGCTTCTCATTTTCACTCTACGAACACCTAACAATGGCTTGTTTCCTTTATCATCGTTACTTTTTTTGCATTCATCGTTCTTTATCTCTCGTATCCCTTATCCTGAACCAGTCTGAAGAAGGGTCTCGACCCGAACCGCCACCCATTCCTTCTCTCTAGAGATGCTGCCTGTCCCCTTCTCCCTAGATGATGCTGAGTTACTCCAGCTTTTTGTGTCTATCTATGTGTAAACCAGCATCTGCAATTCCTTATTTCTACAAATGTTTTGATCTACTTCAGTGTCAGCTTTTGTGTAAAAATGTCTGTTTTACATTGTCAGAAAACTCGACAGTTTCCTGTATATTTCAATCATTTAACTAATAAACAACAGTGGGCTCAACAGGCGTAACACCTTCTCCATGCGGGACAAATGTCACTCCATTCCACATCCCGACCCTCTTTCCAGAATCCCAACTCATCCTGATTCTCATCCCCGTGAAGCATTTGCAAGCAGCTTCTGATCCTTTCACCGATTTCCCCTCATCCATCAATTCCCCAGGCGTGTCACGGAGGAACTTGTAAGTACACACGAGCATAATTGTTTGTCACACCCCTCCAGAGAATAAGACAGATGCAGCAGCAGAAGATGAGGCAAAGCAACTTAGAAGTGGAGTGAGTACACAAGCGGGCTGGGCAGAAAGTAGTTTTTGCATTAGAAAAAAAGTGCTGCGACTTAAATGAAAAGGGTCTGCGATCGGGATTTGATTTGAAGTTACACCATTGCGAGCTGTGTGGGCTGCTATTGCCCCCCGCCGTGTATGCACCATGGAGCAAGGGGTATAAACACAGTGCAGACTAGCAGAGAGCTGGTACAGGCACAGGCACATCCTACTCCTGGCCGCAACTGCTACGAAACTGGCAGAGGAAAATGACGGAAGAGATCCCAGTGATCGATCATGTGTTGGTTTACGTACAGGAGCAGGACAGCGTCGACCCTTACGCGGAGCAGAGGATGAAGTTCCTGAGGGAGGTGGAGAAGATCGGCCTCCGCTTGGACCACAACATCACCGGTGACAAATGGGCTGCGGGAGTGATGTCCGGCGCGACGCGGTCCAAGGACAAGTACATGATTGTTAAAATCTACGCACCCTTTCAACTTTTGAGCAAGACAGCCGAGAGGATGAAACTGAAGATGCCTTTGACTGAGGTAGGCAATCTCAATTCTTGGCTGCTAAAACACCTGGAATGGGCTAGAGTTACAGCATGGAAGTCAGAATTAAGGAACTGCTGAGGTTGGTTGACAACAAAAAAAAGACAAAAAGGGCTGGAGTAACTCAGCGGATCAGGCAGCATCTATGGATAAAATGGATAGGTGATGTTTCATGTCAGGACACTTCTTCAACCTGTCCCAGAAGTTCATAAGGGTTCCAACCCAAAATGTCACCTATCCATTTTCTCCAGAGATACTGCCTGAACCACTGAGTTATTCTAGCAACTGTGTCTATATCTTTGGTATAAACTATTAGCTGCAGTTCCTTGTTATTATTTTCTATTTAATTTAGTTTAGTTCAGAGATACAGAATGGAAACAGGCCTTCTGACCTATTGAGTCCATTCCGACCATCGATCACCTGTTCACACTAGTTCTATGTTATTCCATTTTCTAATCCACTCGCTACCTATTAAGAGCAATTTTACAAGAATGGGAAACGGGGTGAAATCAGAGCATCGATTTATTTGCTGCTAAAACACCTGGAATAGGCTAGAGTTTGGTTTAGAGATACAGCATGGAAGTTAAAATTAAGGAACTGCTGATGCTGGTTGACAAAAAAAACCCATGTGGTCACCGAGAGAACATGCAAACTCCACACAGGCAGTACCCAAAGTCAAGATTGAACCTGAGTCTCTGGTGTGGTGAGGCAGTGAGTCTACCACTGTGCCTCCTGTTTCTATTATAGAAAATAGAACAGCACATAATAGGAACCAGCCCTACTGCCCAACATGTCTATGCCAAACGTGATGCCAAGTTAAACTCATCTCCTCTGCTTTCATGTGACATACCCCTCCAAAACCCTCCTAAATGCCACTACTGTACCTGCCTCCACCAGCACCCCTGACAGCGTGTTCCAGGCACACACTACTTTCTGTGTAAAAAAACATGCCCCACACATCTTTAAACTTTGCCTCTCTCGCCTTAAAGCTATGCCCTGTAGTCCTGACATATCCACCCATATGTGAAATGGGGTCTACCCTACCTGTGCCTCTCACAATGTTATATACTTCTATCAGATCTCCCCTCGGCCTCCGGTTCCAGAGAAAACAATACAAGTTTGTCCAACCCCTCTATATACCCAATACTAATTATCTTTCCATTGATTAAATATGTATGAATCTATCATAATTTATTAATTATCTCATTACGTATTTTAAATTCTCTTGATGTTGAGGGAACAAGCTGGCGGTTAAAAAATTTACAAATAAAAAGAATGCTCTAATGTAAATATTCATATTGTTGTTTTGTTGTTCAGTGCAAGGAATACAGCAACAAATAATTTTGCACACATGGAAATAAATGGAGAAAATGGTGGAAACACAAGAGATCTGGCAACATCTGAGAGAGAAACTTAGTTGCAGTTTGAAGGCTTTTCATCAGCCTTGTTGAGAGGTCAATAGGTCATCAAACTGATTTTTTTTTTGTCATATCATTAAACATGATTACTCTTTTAGCATATTTAAGAAAGAACTGCAGATGCTGGAAAAATCGAAGATAGACAAAAATGCTGGAGAAACACAGCGGGTGAGGCAGCATCTGTGGAGCGAAGGAATAGGCGACGTTTCGGGTTGAGACCCTTCTTCAGACCCCGACATCAGAAGAAGTGTCTCAACCCGAAACGTCGCCTATTCCTTCTCTCCATAGATGCTGCCTCACCCGCTGAGTTTCTCCAGCATTTTTGTCTCCCTACTCTTTTAGCATGTGTGCCTCCTGACAAATTAACTGACAAGGTTTCCACAGGAATAATAAACATATACCAATCTAAAATACAGGCACCCATTTTTTGAAGAAGGGCAGATATTTGTTTGAACCCCAGTGGCACAGTGGCTTGATAACAAAGTGAAAACATGCTGCGTATTGGAAGCGTCTGAGTAAAGGGTCTCATCCCGAAACATCACCCATTCCTTCTCTCCAGAGATGCTGCCTGTCCCGCTGAGTTGCTCCAGCATTTTGTGTCTACCTGCGTATTAGAGCAGTTTACACCAAAACTGGTGGTTTACATGGACATAATTGTGTACTTATCTTTGATTCATACAGCCATCACAGGACTCAAAATTAATGGTTGCCCGGGTGCCAATAGCCACCTAACGTCCCGCCGGGCAACCTAAAAGTCGTGTCAATTTGCCCGACTTGGCAAGCATCCAGGACACCTGCTGTTCAACTCTGAGCCGGTCGCCCTCTCTATCTCTCTCTCTGTCACTCTCTGCCCGCCATTTGTGCTGCCGGTTCTCCGCTCTCCGGCGCTCCTCACCTGCCGGCACGGCAGGCCGCCTTGTACATGCGTAGTGTCACGGCCAGCACATCCTCCCCCTGCACATGCGCACAACCACGGCCAGCACATCTTCGGCTGTCCTGCATATGCGCACTGCCACGGTAACTGGTCGGCGTCGGGCACTTTCTCCCTCCTTTTGCATTGTGGGAGATCTGGCCGCCATTGTTGTCCGGTTGCCGCCTCGCCGCGACTGCTGAAAACCAACGCAGAATCACTCCCTGGAGCTGGAGTAACTCCCTGGAGTAACTCTTGCTTCTTGGTTTCCTGGTTCCTCCAAAAATATTCTAAATGAAATTTAAACTAGAGGTGGTGGGAGGTCCATCACCAAACTCCAAACTCTGAACAATAACAGCCTATTGCACTTTATCTGTTTATTTATTGTGTATATATATGGTCTATGGTATATAAACACACTGAACTTTTATCTCCTGTTCTGTATTATGTTTACATATTCTGTTGTGCTGCAGCAAGCAAGAATTTCATTGTCCTATCTGGGACACATGACAATAAAACTCTCTTGACTCTTGCCTTGGACTTAAGCAAAAAAGGGTTCTTAGAGAAAAAAGACCTACCTTAAATTTAGTTGCGTCTGGTTGGGTAACTATGGTAGGGTGAAGACTATTCCATGCTTTAATTGTGCGGCGGAACTCCATGGAGCAGCCAGCACCTCTGGATAGAAGAAATTGTGTGATGTTTCGTGTAGAGACCCTTCTTTAGACTCCCTCTGGTTTTAGTGTTTTTAGTTTAATTTAAAGATACAGCGTGGAAACAGGCCCTTCTGCCCACCGAGTCCATGCCGACCACCGATCACCCGTACACTAGTTCTATCCCACACATTCACGACGTATGTCAAGAGTGTTTTATTCGCTGGAGAAAATCAGCGGGTGAGGCAGCATCTATGGAGTGAAGGAATAGGCGACGTTTCGGGTCGAAATCCTTCTTCAGACTGATGTCGGGGGGGGGGCAGGAAAAAGAAGGGAAGCGGCGGAGACAGTAGGCTGTGGGAGAGCTGGGAATGGGAGGGGAAGGAGGGAGAAAACAAGGACTACCTGAAATTGGTGAAGCCAATGTTCATACGGCTGGGGTGTAAACTACCCAAGCGAAATATGAGGTGCTGTTCCTCCAATTTGTGGTGGGCCTCACTCTGGCCATGCAGGAGGCCCAGGACAGATATCGGATTCGGAATGTGAGGGGGAGTTGAAGTAATGAGCCGCCGGGAGATCAGGTTGGTTATTGCGAACTGAGTGGAGGTGTTGTGCAAAGCAATCGGCAAGCCTACACTTGGTCTCACCAAGGTTGATCATACGCTGAATAATCCAACCACATTTTTGTATGGAAGTGGAAAGAAATAATAGAAATTTCATTCATTGCAACATGTAAAAAGAGTTGAGATACTGTATTATAATTTTGCTGCATGTCATTGTGGTATATATCATTTCTTGATTGGTGAATATGTTTAGTTTGTGACTTTATTTGAAGCAGAAATAATATGTGAATGCTTCATTGAGCATAATTCCGACTGATAACTACGCACTTCGTCCGAGCACAATATTGCATGCGTCATGCAAGCCATCTTAAATTATCACCTAAACTGTCATTTTGCAACCTAAAAAGCTGCCAAGGTTGCCTGGCTGACAACAGAGAAAAAAAGTTAAGTGAGAGCCATGCATCAGCATAAGGATTACTTCCTTAGAGTCATATACATGACTGTCATTGATTAAACAAGGAACTGCAGATGCTGGTTTACAAAATAAGGCACAAAGTGCTGGAGTAATTCAATGGGTCAGGCAGCATCTCCGGAGTAAAGAATAGTGATAGTTGGGACCTGATCCGAAAAATCACCGATGCTTGGGTTCCCCAGAAATGCTGACGGACCTGCTGAGTTGCAGTAATTGAAGAACCTTTGGGTTAATGTGCCCCTGCAAGAGTCATTGAATGTTTAAAAGTTTGTGTTCAAAAAATGTTCACTCTGAAGGCAGTAAGGTTCATCTTTATCGGGTCCTTAAAGAAAAGAATGTGAATTGTAAATAGACATGATCTACAAATTGGAAGATATTATATTTACTAATGTGTTTCTTCTCGTTCTATTCAAGGTTGTCAAATTGGAAAGGATGGGATGCTTTCAGAGATTATTGGACCATTTTAAAACGGAAACTGTCATGAGCACTGTCAGTGCGCACTATGAACATGAGAAAAGACATCTGTTTAAAGGAATTGGAAATGAGGAAACATTTTTTCGCCCTGCACTGAGATCTCTAATTGTAAATGGATCAATTTGTTGTGATATTTTCTTAGAGCGGGAGGTTATCTCTCCATTATCTTACCACATAGAACATAGAGAAGTAAATAGCAGGAACAAGTTATTCAGCCCACAAGGTCTGTGCAGTATCTGATGTCAAACTAAACCCATCTCAACTGCAAATAAACTAATCTCATCTGCAAAACTAATCTCAGTTTCTGAAGTTGCCAGGATGTGAGAGTGAGCTACAGGGCGAGGTTGCCCAGGCTAGGACTTTGTTCCTTGGATTGCAGGAGGATGAGGGGTGATCTTATAGAGGCATATAAGATCATGAGGAAAATAGATGGGAGTGAATTCATAGTCTTTTACCCAGAGTAGGGGATTCAAGAACCAGAGAATATAGATTTAATGTGAGAGGGGAAAGATTTAATAGAAATCTGAGGGGCAACTTTTGGGTATATGGAACGAGCTGTCTGAGGAGGTAGTTGGTGCAGGTATTATAACAACATTTAAAAGTCATTTGGACAGGTATATGGATAGGTAAGGTTTAGAGGGATATGGACCAAACACAGGCCGGAGTGACTAGCCACGATGGGGCATCTTTGTCGGCTTGGGCAAGTTGGGCCGAAGGGCCTGTCTCTGTGCCGCATGACTATGAATTTAAGCATTTTTCTGATCAGTGCCACATTCGTAGTCTCAATGCTTTACTGATCCAGTTCTGATATGAAGCAGCCACAGATGTACTTGTGTATCCCCAGTGGAGTTTAGCTGTGACGTTAACCTGACCCGGAGGGCAGTTTGTAATCCCCAGACATTAAAAGTTGGCTCTACAGTCCTATGTTATTTTACCTGCAGCTTTAGCATTATTGTTGTCCTAAAGAATACCAACATGTTTTTTTTTAATCAAAGCGCAAGAAAAGTCCAATTATTTTTTAACCTGGCTATTTGTATAAAATCATGAGAGGAGTAGATAGGGTGATTTTTTTACCCAGAGTATAGGAATCAAGAACCAGGGAACATAAGGGAGAGAATTAAGATTCACCTGAGGGGCAACTTTTTCATACTGAGGGTTGTGGGTATATGGAATGAGCTGCCAGTGGAGGTATTTGAGGCAGGTACTATAACAGCATTTAAAAGACACTTGGACATGTACAGTGGCTTGCAAAAGTATTCATACCCCTTGAACTTTTCCACATTTTGTCATGTTACAACCACAAACGTAAATGTATTTTATTGGGATTTTATGTGTTAAAAACCAACACAAAGATGCGCATAATTGTGAAGTGGAAGGAAAATGATACATGGTTTTCAAATTATTTTACAAATAAAAAACTGAAAAGTGTGGCGTGCAAAAGTATTCAGCCCTCTTTACTCTGATACCCCTAAATAAAATCCAGTGCAACCAATTGCCTTCAGAAGTCACCTAATTAGTAAATAGAGTCCACTTGTGTGTAATCTAATCTCAGTATAAATACAGCTGTTCTGTGAAGGCCTCAGAGGTTTGTTAGAGAACATTAGTGACCAAACAGCATCATGAAGCCCAAGGAACACACCAGACAGGTCATTGATAAAGTTGTGGAGAAGTTTAAAGCAGGGTTAGGTTATAAAAAAATATCCCAAGCTTTAAACATCTCACGGAGCACTGTTCAATCCATCATCCGAAAATGGAAAGAGTATGGCACAACTGCAAACCTACCAAGACATGGCCGTCCACCTAAACTGACAGGCCGGGCAAGGAGAGCATTGATCAGAGAAGCAGCCAAGAGGCCCATGGTAACTCTGGAGGAGCTGCAGAGATCCACAGCTCAGGTGGGAGAATCTGTCCACAGGACAACTATTAGTTGTGCACTCCACAAATCGGGCCTTTATGGAAGAGTGGCAAGAAGAAAGCCATTGTTGAAAAAAAGCCATAAGAAGTCCCGTTTGCAGTTTGCCACAAGCCATGTGGGGGACACAGCAAACATGTGGAGGAAGGTGCTCTGGTCAGATGAGACCAAAATTGAAGTTTTTGGCCTAAATGCAAAATGCTATGTGTGGCGGAAAACTAACACTGCACATCACCCTGAACACACCATCCCCACTGTGAAACATGGTGGCGGCAGCATCATGCTGTGGGGATGCTTTTCTCCAGCAGGGACAGGGAAGCTGGTCAGAGTTGATGGGAAGTTGGATGGAGCCAAAATCTTGGAAGAAAACATGTTAGAGTCTACAAAAGTCTTGAGACTGTGGCGGAGGTTCACCTTCCAGCAGGACAACGACCCTAAACATACAGCCAGAGCTACAATGGAATGGTTTAGATCAAAGCATATTCATGTGTTAGAATGGCCCAGTCAAAGTCCAGACCTAAATCCAATTGAGAATCTCTGGCAAGACTTGAAAATTGCTGTTCACAGACGCTCTCCATCCAATCTGACTGAGCTTGAGCTATTTTGCTAAGAAGAATGGGCAAAAATTTCAGTCTCTAGATGTGCAAAGCTGGTAGAGACATACCCCAAAAGATTTGCAGCTGTAATTGCAGCAAAAGGTGGTTCTACAAAGTATTGACTCAGGGGGGCTGAATACGTTTGCATGCCACACTTTTCAGTTTTTTATTTGTAAAAAAAATTTAAAAACCGCGTACCATTTTCCTTCCACTTCACGATTATGCACCACTTTGTGTTGGTCTATCACATAAAATCCCAATAAAATACATTTACGTTTGTGGTTGTAACATGACAAAATGTGGAAAAGTTCAAGGGGTATGAACATTTTTGCAAGCCACTGTACATGGATAGGAACGGTTTAGAGGAGTATGATCCGAATGCATGCAAATGGGACTAGCGTAGATGGGGTATGTTGGTCGACATAGTGGAGTTGGTCCGCAGAACCTGTTTCTGTGCTGTATGATGCTGTGATGGGTCTTTTACTGATTTGCTCTAAAGAGAAATTAGAGAAAAACAGTGTATTGCATAATTGGACAAAGTACTTAATTTTAGCCTTTCCCTAGCTCTAAGAGAATCATTTTCAGAGGTTGAAAACAGTGGGCATTACTTTAAGGTGAGAGGGGTAAGGTTTGAAAGAGGGGTGCAGGATAATATGTTTTACACAGAGAGTGGTGGGTGTCTGGAACATACTGCCTGGGGTGGTGGTGGAGGCAGATACCATAGTGGTATTTAAGCGGCTTTAAGATGGGTACATGGATAGGTGAATGGAGGGATATGAATCATGAGGGGTAGGTAGATGAGATTAATTTATCTTGACATTATGTCCTGATTTGACATTGAGGGCCATAGGGCCTGTTCCTGTGATGTATTCTATGCTCAATTTATGTACTCTTAAATCTATTTTGACCTGAGATCACAATTCGAATCACAGTACTCTGACTGATGTTTGGGAATGAGAGAACTGGAAATATAACGTTGAACAGTTTATGATACATGATATGAAGCTTGGATTCTGTTTAATATTTGTAGTATATAGAATGATAATGGCAAGGTAAATGTAGGCCAGGAAATGTATAAAAATATGACTGTGGACTGATCTATTATCTTTTTCTATTTTCTAGGTTCAATACATTCTTACAAACATACCTATAGAATTTGGAGAGAAAGATGTGGAAGGTAACATTTGTTTTAGCTGACAATTAAGCATTAATTTGTGTACTTGTATTACAATTAATTCTGCTCCGATTTAAGGTACGATAGAGACATTAGATTTTGACCCACAATTACACTCCTGTAGTCAATCTATTAAATGCCTCATGTAGCAATGTTATAACATTTTGAGATTTAAAAAATCAAGTCTGCAATTTATCCCATCAGATAAAGCATAAAACAAAGTTTAATTTGACACAAGGGCCACATCTAACTCCCTCTTAAATATAGCCAATGAACTGGCCTCAACTACCCTCTGTGGCAGAGAGTTCCAGAGATTCACCACTCTCTGTGTGAAAAAAGTTCTTCTCATCTCGGTTTTAAAGGATTTCCACCTTATCCTTAAGCTGTGGCCCCTTGTCCTGGATTTCCCCAACATCGGGAACAATCTTCCTGCATCTAGCCTGTCCAACCCCTTAAGAATTTTGTAAGTTTCTATAAGATCCCCTCTCAATCTCCTAAATTCTAGAGAGTATAAACCAAGTCTATCCGGTCTTTCTTCATAAGACAGTCCTGACATCCCAGGAATCAGTCTGGTGAACCGTCTCTGCACTCCCTCTATGGCAATAATGTCCTTCCTCAGATTTGGAGACCAAAACTGTACGCAATACTCCAGGTGTGGTCTCACCAAGACCCTGTACAACTGCAGTAGAACCTCCCTGCTCCTATACTCAAATCCGATCGATTGGAATGTTGCGGTTTGCGGTGAATTTAAATCCCATATTGGCAGGAAAAACACTGCCGGTTCGTATGGGGCCTAAATCACCTTTTTGCAACATAAAATTTGGATTAAAGTAATCCTAAGAAGCAAGTTTATATGTAAAATAAACGGCTTACCTTTATCTGTCCCTTACGGGAGATCTGTCCCGTTGTCGGCATTGATGGCGTTAGAAGTCGATTTTTATTTTACTCCTGCGATTAAATTCTCCAGCGATGTTTTTTGAAAACTTCAGAGAACGGATGTCGGAGCGATTTTTCTGCAGCAGCTAAACAGGCTGAGATAGATCGACTCCGACAGGCAGGAGAAAACGGCATTTTAATCCCGCCCCCCTCTCAAAGGCGCCAAAGTCGCGCACACGGCCAGTGGCAGAACTGCAGTGCCGCTGAAGGTAGGTATTGTAACATACCTACCTCATGCCCCTCCACTTCCACCCATATTCCTTCCTCTAGCATCACAATTCGCAACTTCTTACATTCTGCAACTCTTCAATCCTTTTGTCTTACACCTTCTGTCTTTTCATCTCTGCCCATTGTCCTGTCATCTGTTTATCAAAAATACCCCTATCCTCTATCCACCTATTAGCTGCCAAGCTTTGTCCTGCCCCCACCTCTCTCCCAGCTTTCATTCCCCCCCCCCCCCCCCACTACAATCAGTCTGAAAAAGGGTCCCGGCCTGAAATGTCACCATCCATGTTCTCTCGAGATGTGACCTGCCCTGCTGAAATTCTCTATTTTTGCAGTTCCTAGTTTCTACTATTTAATTTTCTCCACCAATTCTCCAAAGCCTTCATGTCCTTTCTAAACCACAATGCCAAAGATGGATCCACTGCTCTAGCTGGGGCCAAACAAGTATTCATTAAGTTTAAGATCCACATTATTAACATGCTGCCACATTCTGAGGTGTTATTCACACAAGCATTGCCAGATCTCTCCATCTTTGCAAATTGTACCATTTGGCCTGTTTTATTTTCCCAACCAAAATCTGATGCCCCACTCTTGTTTTCTGTATTGAAATGCATCTGCCCAACACTCTACCAGTCTGAATGCCATCTCTCGGAGTTCGTTGCTCCCTTCTGTCTTTTGCCTCTACCAAATTTTGTTGTCTGCAAACAGTGTAATTCTGCGTTTTGCCTCGTCTTACGTTTTCAAGGTATTTTGACCTTTGTTAATCTATAAAACCCCCAATGGTTCAATCTGATCTTTATTTAGCATCATTTTGACAGACCTGAGGAGCAAGAACTGTTTGTCCTATTCAACAGGGAATTCAAGTTCAAGTTCAAGTGAGTTCATTGTCATGTGTTCCTGATAGGACAATGAAATTCTTGTTTTGCTTCAGCACAACAGAACATAGTAGGCATTGACTACAAAACAGATCAGTGTGTCCATATACCATTATATAAATATATACACACATGAGTAAATAAACTGATAAAATGCAAATAACTGATGAGAATTGGATGAGGTAATCCAACATAATTTATCATCTGAATAAAGCACAGTCAGCAATAAAGTCTGCACCTAGTGCACATCAAGAAGTCTGTTTCTACCTACTCAAGTTGCAGCACTCAACAGTTATAGGATCTGCATTGCTTTTATACACAGCAAAAAAATCACTTGACCTCAAGTATTATTTGAACACCTAACTGTACCAAACATGCAATCATTTCAGATATAGGCTGAGTCATGATCAAATGATCCCCTTAACAACAACTGCAGATACTGGTTTACTGAAGAAGTGTCTCAACCCAAAACAACGCCTATCCATGTTCTCCAGAGATGCTGTCTGACCCGTTGAGTTACTCCAGCACTCTAGATTTTCACATGGATTTAGTATTGTCAATAGTTACATCGATTGAGGAAACCTTTGCTGATTTTCACAGTCCCAACATTTTCAAGCCAAAATCTAATTTTCTAACATACGTCCTGTCAGTATTCTTGTATTTGTCTTAATGTAAAAGCACCCCTTTCAGTCCTTCAGTGTATTATTTTCTACTTCTTAAACATTCAAATTAACCTGTAAATATTTGGCCCCTGGATTGGTTATGACAGAAATATTGTTTTGTTTAAGTGTTGTTTATCTCATGTGGTTGACACCTGCCCACAGGTTAGCATCACAACTGCATAACGTGTTCTCTTTCAAAACAATATGATATATACCATGGCTCTGCCTGCGAAATATAGTGACGACCCGTCTGAATTGCTCAGCACTGAAACATGCATTGAACAATTTTCCTACTTTTATTCTTCTGTTAGCAAACCAGCCATGGTAGGAAATTCCACATTCACTCTGTCAAAGTCAACCTGTTATTTAATATGTAGGAAGGAACTGAAGGTGCTGGTTTATAACTACCTTGAGGACCGAGTGCAGACTAGGTGATCGTTTCACTGAACAGTTACGCTCAGTCCGCCTTAGCCTGCGTTAGCTGATAGTCAAATAATTTAACTCCCCTGAAGAAGGATCTTGACCCAAAACAAAAATATTCTCCAGATATGCCACCTGACTCGCTGAATTACTCCAGCACTTTGTGTCTATCTTCTGCTATTTTAATGTGTTGTATAGTGGAACTACCCACCTGAGATTAAACATCTATTCCGACAGAGGAAGAACAACTAAAGTCATCCAGCACTAATTAGCAGCCAAGGACACAAAGTGCTGCAGTAGGGGTGGCACACAGTGGTGCAGCAGGCAGAGCCGCTGATTCACAACGCCAGAGACCTGGATTTGAACCTGTTCTCGGGTGCTGCCCGTGTGGAGATTATACGTTCTCCCTGTCACCACGTAGGTTTCCTCCGGGTGACCGGGCTTCATTCCATATCACAAAGTTTGGAGGTTAATTGGCCGTGAAATGTCCTAGGTAGACAAAAATGCTGGAGAAACTCAGCGGGTGAGGCAGCATCTATGGAGCGAAGGAAATAGGCAACGTTTCGGGTCAAGACCCTTCTTCAGGTCCTAGTGTGTAGGGAATGTAGGAAATGTCCTAGTGTGTAGGGTGTGGATGAGAAAGTGGGATAACATAGAACTAGTGTGAACGGGTGATCGATGGTTGGTGTGGTCTCGGTGGGCTGAAGGTCCAGTTTCAATGTGGTATCTATCTGGATTCTCTAGGCTTTAGACTTTAGACTTTAGACTTGAGGGATACAGTGCAGAAACAGGCCCTTCGTCCCACCGAGTCCGCGCCGACCAACGATCCCCATACACTAGCACTATCCTATGCAATAGGGACAATTTTATAATTGGGCTGAAGGGCCTGTTTCCAAGCTGTATCTCCAAACTAAGCTAATCTCAGCAGGTCAGGCAGGGTCTCTCCACAACATGGATAGGTGATGTTTCGGGTCAACACCTTTCTTTGGTATGAAATGTCACCTATCCATGTTCTCCAAAGATGCCGTTTGACTCGCTGAGTTACTCCAGCACTTTGTGTGTTCTTTTCTGTAAACCAACATCTGCAGTTTCTTGTGCCTATTTATTAGGTATTTTTGAGGCAGAAAACCTCTTGCATGGGATGATAAGGGCAGAATCAGGAGAATGGGGTTGAGAGGCAAAGACCTATCAGTCATGACTGAATTGTGGAGTAGACTCAATGGGCTCCTATGACATGAGAGTAATAATGCATCATATATATTTCCTTTTAATCCTACATGAGTATTCTATTGAAATCTCTTACTCTTGCAACAGGCAAACAACGCTTTTCAAGGAACATGCCTGCTCTACCGTATCTTCTTTTGAAAAAGGCATTCAGATCTTCTTTCATCCTGCACGACAGAGAAAATTTGCAATCTGAAGAGGATTCCAGTCAACCTTCACCGCAAAATATTGGTCAGTAGAAGAAAAGCTGCTGGCAATGACTGTGATTGGAGATTCTTGCATTATTATTTGTTTTATAGGTCACACTCTCATCTCACTCCTGCAATCGGGAAGAAAGTAAAGGAGCCTGAAATCCGTAGCGTCCAGGTTCAGGAGTACCTTCTTCCCTTCAACCATCAAGCTATTAAACACTACAACCTCAAAATAGGCGTTGAACTACATAGACTTGGGGCATTATTTCTCACTTTGCAGTGTTATTTGTTTCATTGTTTTTTTACTTAAAGTCATAGACTCTGTTGTGCAAAAAGGCCCTTCGGCCCAACTTGAACACGCCTACCAACATGTCCCATCTACACTAGTCCCACCTGCCTGCATTTTTCACACAGAGAGTGGTGAATCTCTGGAATTCTCTGCCACAGAAGGTAGTTGAGGCCAGTTCATTGGCTATATTTAAGAGGGAGTTAGATGTGGCCCTTGTGGCTAAAGGGATCAGGGGGTATGGAGAGAAGGCAGGTAGGTACAGGATACTGAGTTGGATGATCAGCCATGATCATATTGAATGGCGGTGCAGGCTCGAAGGGCCGAATGGCCTACACCTGCACCTATTTTCTATGTTTCTATGGCCCATATACCTCTAAACCTATCCTATCCATGTACCTGTTTAAATGTTTCTTAAACGTTGCGATAGTACCTGCCTCAACAACCTCCTCCGGGAGATCGATCCATACACCCACCACCCTTTGAGTGAAACAGTTACCTCTCAGGTTCCTATTAAATCCTTCCCCTCCTCACCTTAAACCTCTGGTTCTTGATTCCCCAACCCTGGGTAAAAGACTGGACTTGCACATCGCGGACGGAGGACACACAAGGTAGGCTCAACTCATCTGCCGTGGACAGAGGACCTGCACCTTAGACCGGAACCTGCCTGGAATGCCCAGCTCACACACTGCATACCGGGAACTCGCCCACCGTAGACAGAGGACATGCGCCGTAAACGGTAACCCGCCCGAAAGGCCCAGCTCGCCCACCTAGAGTGGAAGAAGTTGGGCGGAGGGCCAGTAAGCAGACCTTCAGCAGGAAGCAGTGCATCGTTGGATAGTGGAGCAGGCCACTGGAGGCCCTACAACAGCCTGGGGCTTAGCTGGACAGGTCGCCGCTCCAAATGGCCGAGCGTCTGGACCACACACGGCCTACAGCATTGGAGCAGCTGCAGAGGACAGCATGGCCATTTTTGGTCAGGTCGACTTCGCAACTCCATCAGGACAATGGGCCTTCATGCCAAGAACCCTGCACTTACAACTGGCACTTGAAAATGGCACCAAACTGGCGACTCTGTATAGTGTCTCTATCTAGTCGTCAAGAGAGTTTATTGTCATGTGTCCCAGATGGGACAATAAAATTCTTGCTTGCTGCAGCACAACAGAATATTGTAAGCAAAAATACAGAACAGTTCAGTTCAATATACACATAAATAAGCAGATAAAGTACAATAGGCTGTTACAGTTCAGAGTCTGTTTGTTGGCGAGTTTAATAGCCTGATGGCTGTGGGGAAGTAGCTGTTCCTGAACCTGGAAGTAACAGATTTCAGGCTCCTGTACCTTCTGCCCGATGGTAGCAGAGAGATGAGTGCGTGGCCAGGATGGTGAGGGTCCTTGATGATGTTGGCTGCCTTTTTGAGGCAGCGACTGCGATAGATCCCTTCGATGGTGGGGAGGTCAGAGCCGATGATGGACTGGGCAGTGGTTACAACTTTCTGCATCCTTTTCCACCCCTGGGCACTCAAGTTGCCAAACCAAGCCATGATGCAACCGGTCAGCAAGCTCTCTACTGTGCACCTGGAGAACCTCTTTGATATACCGACTCTCCGTTGTCTTCTCAGGAAGTAGAGGCGCTGATGTGCTTTCTTAATAATTGCATCAGTGTGCTGGGACCAGGAAAGATCTTTGGAAATATGCTCGCCCAGGAATTTGAAGTTCTTGACCCTTTCCACCATTGATGTAAACGGGATAGTGGATCCCTAGTAAGGTAGTTGAGGCCAGTTCATTGGCTAAATTTAAGAGGGAGTTAGATGTGGCCCTTGTGGCTAAAGGGATCAGGGGGTATGGAGAGAAGGCAGGTACAGGATACTGAGTTGGATGATCAGCCATGATCATATTGAATGGCGGTGCAGGCTCGAAGGGCCGAATGGCCTACTCCTGCACCTATTTTCTATGTTTCTATGTTAACCCTGTCTATGCATCTCATAATTTTATATACTTCGATCAAGTCTCCCATCAAACTCCGGCGATCCAGAGAAAATAAACCAAGTCTGCCCAACTTCTCTTTGTAGCTGTCACCCCCTAATAGAGGTATAATTCTGGTAAACTTCTTCCCCATGCTCTCCAAAACCTCCACATTCTTTCTGTATGGGACAACCAGAACTGCATGCAATACTCCAAATGCAGCCTAACCAAAGTCCTATAGTGACGGACTTTGTATAGATTGCACTACATACTTCAGCTTGCAGTATTATAGTCTGGTTACCTAGTATAACAGATAATTTGTAGTATTATTGTTTATTGTATATTTATTTGTTATGTTGGTGCATTATTGTGCTTGTAAAGCTTCAGCAAATCCAAATTTAGTTGGCTTGGTCCCGGTGCACATTCTTGATTCTTAAAGGGAAGTAAATGTCCGTCCATCTTTTGCAACAATGTCCTCCTGTCATAGTTTATAAAGTATACCAAAAATGGTTGAAATCCACTCCAATTTCTGAGCATTTATTATTCCCTGAAAATAATGCATTATTGCATCACAAGTCTACGAAAAATCTCAAAATAAAATAGGCAACAAATAATGTTTTATGTGTATAAATCTGTAAACAGTGTGTAAAATATTCTTGTTTTCCTGTTGGCTTGAGGTGTGAATTATTAATAATAATAATAATAATAATAATAATAATAATAATAATAATAATAATAATATATTTTTTTGTCATTGCACATAAGTGCAACGAGATTTGGTATGCAGTTTCCATCTGATGTCATAACTTAAATAACTAATAAAATTTAGATTTAGATACCCTGAGAACATGGTTGTAAAAAGAACATTAAAACAGTAAAAGTCAAAACAGTTCAAACAGACTAAAGTGCAGATGTGTCTGTGCGACGTGGCCATCCGAGGGAGACAGTCCATGGGGGTGGGGGGCACTCAGCAAGGCCGGTTCAGAGCTGCTATAGCTCTGGGAATGAAGCTGTTCCTGAATCTGGAGGTGCGGGCGTAGAAGGCTTTGTAAAGTCTGCCGGAGGGAAGTAGTTCGAACAGTCCATTACAAGGGTGTGAGGAGTCTTTATGGATGCTGACGGCCTTCCTGAGGCACCGTGTGTGGTAGATGCCCTCCAAGGCTGGTAGCTGTGTCCCAATAATCTTCTGCGCTCTGTGGACGATGCGCTGAAGAGCTCTCTTCTCCGCCTCTGTGCAGCTGAGATACCACACAGAGATGCCATACGTTAATATGCTCTCTGTGGTGCAGCAGTAGAAGATTGTCAGCAGCTGTTGACAATTGAAAATGTTTTTTTGTGTACCTTCGATTCTCCAGCATCTGCAGTTCCTTCTTAAACACTGAAAATGTTTCATGTTGCTTTCATTGTTTAATATGGACAGAAAAACTTTTATTCCTCAGCTGTGAGTGACCTTATTTATTTTGCAGATCTTAAAACTGTTGGACCTACCGATGCAAGGATAGAGCTGAATAAATTGTGGGCAAACACCTACTTCAAGTTCCAGCCCCTTTGGAAAATTCGAAATTATTTTGGTGAAAAAATTGCGCTTTATTTTGCTGTGATGGAAACTCTTCTAATTTCTCTGATCATTCCTGCATTACTTGGTTTAGCTGTATTTGTTTATGGTCTTCGTTGCAGGTATTGTAATTTTCTCATTTATTTTCCACCAAAAACACAAACCTTATGAACTTGAGCAAAACACAAAGTGCTTGAGGAATGGGTCAGAGGCAGAGACTATTGCAATGTTTAAGAAGCAATTAGACAGGTACATGGATAGGTACACAAAAAAGCTGGAGAAACTCAGCGGGTGCAGCAGCATCTATGGAGCGAAGGAAATAGGCAACGTTTCGGCCCGAAACCCTTCTTCAGTACATGGATAGTACAGGTTTAGAGGGATATGGGCCAAATGCAGGCAAGTGTGACTCGTGTAGATGGGACATAGGTTGGTGTGGGCAGTTGGACCAAAGGGACTGTTTTCACACCGTATGACTCAATGACTAATTGGAGAGGTTTTCTCCAGTATCCATCTCTCAACTCAATCCTTCAAAAACATTATCAAGCCCTCAACATCTGTGGAAATTGCTTTCTGTGTTTAGTTTAGATTAGAGATTCAGCGTGGAAACAGGTCCTTTGGCCCACCAAGTCCCCGTCGACCATTGATCACCCATACACTAGTTGTATCCTACACACTAGGGACAATTTACAGAAAGCAATTCACCTCACATTTTTTTAGTGTGGGAGGAAACTAGAGCGTCCAGAGAACACGCACACAGGCACAGGGAGAACGTACAAAACACCGTACAGACAGCACAGGTAGTCAGGGTTGAACCCGGGTCTCTGGCGCTGTCAGGTCACTGTGCCGCCCCCTTATTTCTTAAACTAAGCAATGGCTACAGTTCCAAAGTGTTTTGGGAAGTCATGGAAGGTACTTCGTAAATATAGATCCTTTCTCCAAGCAGTTATGTAACTTTAGATTTAGTTTTAATTTTATTATTGTCCGGTGTACCAAGATACAGCGAAAAGCATTGTTTTGCATGCTATCCAATCAAATCAGATAATACTATACATAATTGCAATCAAGTCAAATGTCAAACTCAAGTACAATAGGTAGAGCGAGAGGAAACATACAGAATATATTTCTCAGCATTGTGGCATAACATGTTAAGTTAAACTGTATAACTCTTCAGTTTTTTTATACATTCTCTTGCAGTATAAAATGTTACAATGCCAGCTATGAACTGGATGAAACTTTTCGCGAACAGAACTACAAAGAGCTGTGTTCTTCGTCAAGTAAGATGGCAAACATTGTGAACAGATCTGTTGAGATATTGAGGTAAATATTGACATTCTGTATCAACTTTAAGTAATTTGGAATAACTCGGTCTTTGGTTGCCAACACTAAGCAAATGATGGGGTATTGGCTGATAATACTGACCATAAGACACAGGAGCTGAAGTAAGCCATTCAGCCCATCGAGTCTGCTTCGACATTCAAATCATGGCTGATGTATTCTTCCCACTCAACCCCATTCTCCTGCCTTCTCCCCATAATCTTTAACACCCTTACTTATCAAGAGCCTGCCAATCTCCTCTTTAACAATACCCAAAGAATTGCACAGATTCATCTCCCTCTGACTAAAGAAATTCCTTCTCATCAGGCAATGGTCTCTTCACTGCAGGCAGTGACTAGTGGGGAACCGCAAGGCTCAGTACTGGGACCCCAGCTATTTACAATATATATTAATGATCTGGATGAGGGAATTGAAGGCAATATCTCCAAGTTTGCGGATGACACTAAGCTGGGGGGCAGTGTTAGGTGTGAGGAGGATGCTAGGAGACTGCAAGGTGACTTGGATAGGCTGGGTGAGTGGGCAAATGTTTGGCAGATGCAGTTTAATGTGGATAAATGTGAGGTTATCCATTTTGGTGGCAAAAACGGGAAAGCAGATTATTATCTAAACGGTGGCCGATTGGGAAAGGGGGAGATGCAGCGAGACCTGGGTGTCATGGTACACCAGTCATTGAAGGTAGGCATGCAGGTGCAGCAGGCAGTAAAGAAAAGCGAATGGCATGTTGGCTTTCATAGCAAGAGGATTTGAGTATAGGAGCAGGGAGGTTCTACTGCAGGTGTACAGGGTCTTGGTGAGACCACACCTGGAGTATTGCGTGCAGTTTTGGTCTCCAAATCTGAGGAAGGACATTATTGCCATAGAGGGAGTGCAGAGAATGTTCACCAGACTGATTCCTGGGATGACAGGACTGTCTTATGAAGAAAGACTGGATAGACTTGGTTTATACTCTCTAGAATTTAGGAGATTGAGAGGGGATCTTATAGAAACTTACAAAATTCTTAAGGGGTTGGACAGGCTAGATGCAGGAAGATTGTTCCCGATGTTGGGGAAGTCCAGGACAAGGGGTCACAGCTTAAGGATAAGGGGGGAATCCTTTAGAACCGAGATGAGGAGAACTTTTTTCACACAGAGAGTGGTGAATCTCTGGAACTCTCTGCCACAGAGGGTAGTTGAGGCCAGTTCATTGGCTATATTTAAGAGGGAGTTAGATGTGGCCCTTGTGGCCAAGGGGATCAGAGGGTATGGAGAGAAGGCAGGTACGGGATACTGAGTTGGATGATCAGCCATGATCATATTAAATGGCGGTGCAGGCTCGAAGGGCCGAATGGCCTACTCCTGCACCTAATTTCTATGTTTCTATGTTTCTATCTCCTTTCTAAAGGTGCCTCATTTTAGTCTGAGGCTGATAAAGGATTGTTTATGAGACAGAAAATAGAGAGAAGTGGGAAATATGTCATTTTCAGGTTTGCAAACTGTAACTTGAGGGTGCAGCAGTGATTATTGCTGGTGTAAAAATACCCAATGACTTGGCCTGGGGGGCCTCCTCGCGACCAGAAGGCAACACCGACCGCCACTTGGTGTCTGGATGGTGGACCAGGGCGAGGAAGTGCAGGGTGCGGAGGGGGGGGCCCAGTCGACGGCAACCAGGTTCCAGACTCTCAACAAGTCCCTGTAGAAGTCGGGCATCCCCATCACGACCGCACGGCTGACACCCACCATCGGGATCCGAGTACAACCTTGAAGGCAGCGGCTCCGTTGGAAAAAGTGCGTCGCCAGCACGTGCCACCTGGGAGGATGCCCTGAGTACAGGTATCTCTGCAAGGTCCTGAGGCGGAGAGCCGCCAACTTGGTGCGAATGCACACCAGCTACTGACTGCCCTCCTCGATCGGGAGACTCAGGACCGCTGCAGAGTCCGCTACTTGCCTTTGGCAGGCAGAGTCCGGTGGGGACACCCCTTATTTGAAGGGATTCACCCCAGGGCGTCACATGAGTGGCAAGGGGTGTAGTTTAAAGATACTATTGAGTATACCATGATTGAATGCATGGATACTGCAAATATATTAAGAGTTTTTAGACAGTTTTTGTTTTGTATACATTTTCAAAATTCTGAATATAGTTTATTTTTGGAAATAAATTACTGCAAGTGAGTTGGGTATGCAGATAGCTTCACCATGTATCAATGTAAATTTAACCAAGCTTTGTGCTGTTTTATTTCAGAAGTGCATGTGATAACATTGGTGGAAGGAGAAAAATAATTGAGAGGAGACTTAACACAACCTGTGCTACTACATTCTGGGCCAATGCAACATTCCAGTAAGTGTTTGACTTTAAATCACAATTTTGCCAATGTACAGGCACTCCCTGACTTACCTAAGGGTTACATTCTGTGAGCTTTTACATAAAGTCAGATTTTACGTGAGTCGGAAGCACCATACCCATCCTATGCCTCAAATAACTCACTAGGAGTATTAACTGTCTCAGTGGTGTCTGGCTGCATCTGAGTCTCTTTCTGCAGCGCGAGGCATTCTGGGCAAGCTCCACCGCCATAGCTGGCATAAGTTCCGTCTCACCGTTGGGCAACTTTCTGCAGTGCACGGCTTTCTGGATGAGCACCACCACAATTGCTGGCTTGCTTTCGATATAAACTTGAGTAATTGTACAGTGTTGTGGAAATTACAAACTGCCTTGATTGCAGTAGGGACTGGGTACAGAACTGTTTATGTAAGTAGCCCATTGCATATATTGAGGCGTGTCAGTAGTGTCATTTAATTCCATAACATTAAAAATATAGTCAATGAACTGGTGGCACAGCTAAATGCATTCATGCTGCAGATTTAAATATATAAAACAGCAAATTATTTTAATTACCCTGTCCGAAGTGATATCAATGGGAACACCGAAGCGGGCAATCCAGTTTGCTACAAGGGCCCGAGCGCATAACCGGGCGGAAGTGTCCACGAGCGGGATGGCCTCCGGCCACCATGTAAAACGATCTACCACCGTCAGTCAATGCGACACACCCCGGGGTGGCGGCAGCGGCCCCACGATGTCCCCGTGCACATGGTCGAACCACCGGTGTGGCACCGAGAAATCCTTTATCGGTTCACGGATATGCCGATGTATCTCGGACGACTGGCACGGGATGCACGCCCGTGCACAGCGACCGACCTGCTTCCGCAGACCGTGCCCAATTAACCTTGCCGCCACCATGGCAACCGTAGCCTGAATCGACGTGTGGGCCAGGCCGTGGATCACCTCGGAAATACGACGGCGCCAGGCCGCCGGGACAACTTGCTGCGGTTGTATAACGTTGCATAAAATGGAATCACCCGAGGGACACATTGGTCTTCCAGCACCAATCCGGAGATCGCGGTACAGTAAGCTGGCATTTCATCGTCCGTCAGCTGCACCACCACCAAGGTGGAGTAGTCTATCCCGACGGCTGGGTTGAGCACGGCTGCGATCTCCGCACGGGACAAGGCGTCCGCCACAAGGTTGCATTTACCGGCGGTGTGCCGGACATCGGTGGTGTATTCCAATATGGCTGTCAGCTGGGGCTGCTGACGAGCGGACCACAGATCCGAGACCTTGGCGAACGCGAAAGTGAGGGGCTTATGGTCTGTGAAGGCCACGAAGTGCCGGCCCTCCAAGAAGTACTGGAAATGCCGCACCGCGAGATGTAAGGAGAGCAACTACCGGTCAATGGCGACACTCTGCTGAGTTCAGCTGTTGGCAGAAGAAGGTGAGAGGCCGTCTTTGACCGTCGAAGCACTGCTCCAGGATCCCACCGACTGCGGAGTCCAAGGCATCCACGGTAAGAGCTGTTCGCGGGTGCACTACGGTCTGTTCGCGGGTGCACCACCAGCGTGACCGCCCGAGCCAGGGTATCCTTTGCCCCTTCGAACACTGCCAGACAGCAGTTGGAACAGCGGCTGCATGATCTTAGCCTCCGCCAGAACGAACTAGTGATAGAATGCCACAATGCCCACAAACTCCTGAAGTCCTCGCATCGTGGGGAACCGGCGTATGTCCTCAACCCTATTGGGCAGAGGCATTGCTCTGTGCCGCGTCACCCGGTAGAAAGTCAATGTCCCGGAGGCCGAACTGGCACTGAGCTTAACCACCAGGCCATGCTCGCTAAGGTGCTGGCACAACAAACAAAGGTGGGTGCAGTGCTCCTGTCACATGCAACTTGCCACCAGGATGTTGTCCAAGTAAATGAAGATGAAATTCAACCTCCGATCCACGGTGTCCATGAAGCGCTGGCAAGCCTGCGCAGTGTTCTTGAGGCCGAAGGGCATCCGCAGGAATTCAAACACCCCAAAACGGGTGATAATCGCAGATTTGGGGACATCCTCTGATAGCACGGTGATTTGGTACCCTCGGACTAAATCGATCTTTGTGATGGGTTGTGAAGCCCTGAATGTGAGGAATCGGGCACCGGTCGGAAATCGTAGTCTCATTAAGGTGGCAATCGACCCCACAAGGCCGCCAGCCCCCAGAGGCCTTCGGCACCATGTACAGCGGGGAGGCCCATGGGCCTTTGCAAGGCAACCGTTTTTTTCCCTGTTGCCAGCCGGGCAACCTCGGCAGCTATTTAGGTTGCCAAATGACAGTTTAGGTGGTCATTTAATGTGTCAAAACGCCACATTACCGGACATTCAGATTAGATGTACGTGTTGTGAACAGCAATGTAGATACCTATTTTGTACGCACCAGATTTAAAAAAATTTATTGATAAACGCTGTTTCCATTATTCCCACTTTAGAATTAACGTTAAAATTTCAACTGAAATATTTCCTGACCAAATTTGTGATGTATATCTGTATACATACTGTAGAAGTAAAACCTGGATAAATCCAACGAATAGTTGTGAATGGTGCCCATTAAATAACTACAGTACTGATACTCCATATTACAAGCATTGATTTGCCGTTAAAATGAATTCTGTAGTAACGTGTCAACGGTAGCAGTGTCAATCTAACACTGCGGGTTTAATCTTTCACATGTTCACAATTTAACCGAGCGCCGGTCCCAGGCGTACAAATGATGGATTTCACCTGCCATCGCGGTGCCTACCGGCGGCCGGCTCTGGAGTATCCCGGGAATGCACACAGTTGGCGGCATTTGCGGGCTGCTGCCCCCCAGTGTTGGTGGAAAAAGCACCACATCCTTCTCTCCTGTGCCACTTGTCTGGTCTGTGGCTCTTGTGGGCGTGGTCCTGGGTCGCTGGGCCTTCCAGAGCGCTGAATCGATCCGGTCGAGTGATTCCAGGGATTCCAGCTCGTCGATGCACGCGCTAGTCTTGAGTGGATCTTCCAAGCTCTCCCCTGAGAGCTGCCGACAGATGCCACGTGGCAACTGCTGCAGGTAAGTGTATTCAAATAGAAGGCAGGGCCGGTGGTCACCCATGAGTGTGAGCATCTTGCTGGAATTCCACCTGACGGAACCCTGGCTACCGGTGGCGAGGTATCAAAGGTAGGCAGCTTGAGGGCTACCGCATTGAGCTCGGCCTCGTAGGCCGCAGTGGCAGGTTGAGCACTGTACATTTTTGCATGAACTTTGTCCAGCATTCCACTCCTGGTCGTTGGGGTCACCAGTGTAGCGGGGACTCCAGGAGTCCAGCCAAGAATGTGGCGAAAACGAGTTATGTGAATGAAATGGTCTTTATTACTGCACTGCGCTGCTTCCAACTCCAACCCCGTGACCGGGCGTGACCCGTCCTTAAATACCCCGGGTCAGACCCCATGACCCAACACCTCCAACTCTGAGACGCTCAACTCCTCCCTCCTGAGCCGAGGGTATGCTACCCCGCGGCCAGCCACCAGGTCCCGCCACAATCAAATTAAAATTGTCTACAATTTAATGTTTCTTATTAACTGCTGGTTACTAATCATCTAAAAATAAAATAATCATCACTCTTTTATATTTTATTTTTTGACTAATTAATGTTTTTACTTTTATCTTATGATTCCTTTGAGTGTAATTATTCTCCCATTCTGTTTCTCGCAGAGAGTATTCGGGCGATTTCATTACAATACTTCAGTCTGCCTTGGATAATAATGCCACACCATGGTTTGGTCTTATTGTTTGCCTGTGGGGTAAGGAATCTGCCAATGAACTCAATAGAGAGCAAGAAAAACAAATAGAATAACCTCTCATATGTTTAACAGTTTCCCAAATTAAATGAAGATGGAGAAAATATTCACAGCTGTGGGATTCTTTTGGATATTATTCACACATGACAATAATAATAATGGAGAGGAGGTTGAGATGTGACCTTGGAGAAGTATATAAAAGTATACGTATGGGCAGAACAGTGCGCAGCTGGGAGAGCTGTCTCACACCTGAGTTCAATCCCCACGTCGGGTACTGTCTATGTGGAGATTGCATGTTCTCCCTGTGACCGCGTGGGTTTTCTTCGGAGGCTCTGGTTTCCTCTCACATCCTAAAGAAGTTTGGTTTTGTACGTTAATTGGCCTCTATAAATTATCCCTCGTATGTAGGGAGTGGATAAGAAAGTGGGATTCCATAGAACTAGTGTGAACGGGTGATTGAGGGTGGTGGACTGAACGGCCTGTTTGTATCTGTAAACTCTAAACAGAAAATCAGCTTCTAATGGCAATCAGAGGACAGATTTGAGATGATTGCAAAATAAATTGGTGATATATGAAAAAGCTTCAAGGCGATGAGTGACTATTCACTTACCAACTGGGTGTGGGATACTGATTCGATGTTAAGATTCACAGAAAAAGACACAAATAAACACTAGAAAGGAAATAATGAATCTGGAGGTGTGCGTTTTCATACCTGTACCTCATGCCTGATGGGAGAGGGGAGAAGATGGAGTAACCGGGATGCGACGTGTCCTTGATTATGCTGGTGGCCATGCCAAGGCAGTATGAAGTGTAGATGGAGTCAATGGAAGGGAGGTTGGTGTTTAGTTCACTCATCAAGTTGCCCGACAGTGTGCCATTGTTTTCAGGAACGGTTTTTCTGGAACTATGGAAACGGGTCAATGCAAAATTGGTGTACGGATGGGATGTTGACAACTTTGAAAATGATGAGCCAACCAGACCTGAGTTTTATGGAACATCTGTGAAAAAGGTAGTTTTATTGTTTACTAGACTAAGTGGGTCCTGTCCCCTCAACGCACAGTTGTGGGGGGGGGGGGGGATGGATGGGGCGGCGGCCTGTGGCGGCACACACACACACACACACACTAACCACTCCCCCCCCACACACACACTAACCACACTCCTTGATATTATATTAATATTATTCATTCGCTCCTTTTACCACATCCCTGCCCTATCCACGCACGCATAGTCCCCAACTCGCAGGTACGTCTAGAGAGGGAGAGGGAGGGAGGTAGAGAGAGCGGGCAGAGAGAGGGGGTAGAGACAGAGATAGAGGGGCACAGACAGAGATAGAGGGGCAGATACAGAGAGAGAGAGAGGCAGAGAAAGAGAGAGAGAAGGGGAGGGAGGGGGAGCAAGAGGGGGAGAGAGACGGGCGGAGGAGAGAGTGGGGGGGAGAGAGGAAGGAGAGAGGAGGGGGAGAGAGGGAGGGAGAGAGGGGGGGAGTGAGGAGAGAGGCTGGGGAGGGGAGAGGAAGGGGAGGGGGAGGGGAGAGGAAGGGAGAGAGGAGAAGGCGGAGGAGAGGAGGAGGGGAGCAGGGCGGGTGACCGGCGAGCGGGGCGTGCGGCCGGGGAGCGGGCGTCAACCAAAGGACTGCGAGTTCGGCGGCTTCAGTTCAAGGCCAACTTGCTCGTTCTTTTTTGAATATTTTCAGTTATAACTCGAGAAATAAAGCCTGATATTTCCAGATAAGGCAATTTTGGACTCCACGGGAAAAATCTCTACCGGAATATGTAAAAATGTTACCATTACCGCATCGTTTTTTTGCGAAGATGTGATTACACACAAACACACAAATAAATACACATCTAAGATCAGAGTATAGAGATAAATTCACAAACTTGGATTTAGTGCACCATACGTATAAATAAGGGCCTTTCTTTTTGACATCACACACATCACATCGTCTATTTCGAGGATTAATAAATGCACAAAATATAATGTATGGACGTCTGTCTTTACAATAAAAATATAATTTTTTTCCACCAATTCTTTCCAACCCAAATAAAAATATGTGGAATTATTCACTATATGATAGTGCATAGTGGAACCGAAGGCAGCCCATAGAAGTTCATATGTTCCAGGAGCAGAATTTAGCCATTTGGCTCCACCATTCAATCATAGCAGATCTACCTTTTCCTCTCAACTACATTCTCCTGGCTTCTCCCCATAACCCTTGACACCCTAACTAATCAAGTTGATAGTTGAGATTGATATTGTGCAGTGATCAAGAGTCTGAAGTTGTTGGGAAGAAGCTATTCTTGAACCAGGTGGTCTTGTTTTTCCATAATATGACCAAGAACTATAATAGAATAATTCCTCAGAATCGGATCATAATTCATTCACCCACTCTCAGAAGATAATGAAGCACCTACAATTAATGAAATGCATGAATGATAGGTAGATTTTGTGGAAAATGGCAAATGTAATTGTTTACTGACCCCTTTGAAAAATTGAAAGAAAAAAACTCAATGATCTTTTGATTTCAGCTTTACGTTTTGCTAATAAGGATATTTAATATGTTTGAAAATAAAGAGACAGTGAGTACAAAGCTATTTAGCTGACTCATCTTAGTCTTCGGGACAAAAGATAGATTTACTATCTATAATCTTTCTTTCTGATTCTTTAAATGGAAGATCCTCTCCAAACTAACGCAAGTTTTAATTATAAACTTGCAACAATTTTTTTTCACAAAGTGCGTATTCCTCTTCTTTCTCTGAGAGAAATCTCTCACGTTTCATAACAGAATATCATCTGCTGTTCAAATTCCTTGAAAGTAATTATGACCTGTGCGGGGATATTTAAAGAATTGGAAGATCTTCCACGTAAAGAATATAGAAGAATCTGCTTTTCCTCTTGCATTTTCACTCCAAACTTATTGCTGATCCATAAAATCACAAGATATGTTGGCATGCTGCAAGATTCAGAATTGTCCCGATCCTCACACAGAAATTAATATGTGACATCAACATTAATTGCATTAGTATTAGGATCATCCAACAATGATTGGTTGGGGAAGGGGAAGATAGAACTGTGGGGAAAGAAATGCATTGAGATGATCCAATTTTCCTCAAATAAATATTTGTCTATGTGGGGTATGAATGAGATGGATTTCTCTTCAGTTGATTGAGGCTTTGTGTTTTGGCTGTCATCCATCTTCATCAATGATTGTTAGGGATAACCTAACCTATTTTAGAAACTGCAAGATCGTTCTACTGCTTCACATACCATCCTTGCAAATCCATCTGGGGATCTGGTTTGAATAATAAACTTTTCAATAAAGTATACCTGTTTCCAGGACTTGAGGGCCTGAGCTAAATGGAGAGGTTGGGCAGGCTAGGACTTTATTCCTTGGAGCACAGGAGACTGTGGGATGATCTTATAAAGGTGTATAAGATCGAGGGGAAGAGAAAGGGTGAATGCACACTTACGCACAGCTGGGGAATCAAGAACCAGAGGACATGGGTTTAAAGTGAGAGGGGAAAGATTTTATAGCTACCTGATGGGCAACATTTTCACAAAGAGGGTGGTGGGTATATGGACGAGCTGCCAGAGGAGGTAGTTGAGGAAGGTACTATAACAACATTTAAGAGACATTTGGACAGGAACATGGATAGGAAAGGTTTAGAGGGATATGGCCAAACGCGAGCAAATGGGACATGCGCAGACGTGCAACTTGGTCAGCATGGGTAAGTTGGGCCAAACGACCTGTTTCCATGCTGTAAGGCTCTTTGCCTCTATGACTATTTCCTTTTATCGAGATTGTTTTCAGGAATGGGTGAATATTGTAGTCTCTTGTAGCTTATTAGTTTAGTCCCATGTTAACTAATCTGCTTACAGCTACATCTGTATCCTTTCCTGCCTTAGCTACTTAGATAATAGCCATTAGGGCTATTTGATCGATTTGAATTTAGTTGATTTCTACGGCACACTGCAATGAATATTGAGTGATATTTTGATTAGAATACTAATCGCTTAATTTTCAGAACAAATAATTTCCAGAGCAATGAGAATGTTTCATAGAGGTAGTTACTCTGACTTGTTCTAAATTGAAGTTTAGTATTTATTGTCTAATGTAAAATAACCATCTCATCTTCATCCCGCACTGTCGTGGCTGGATAATTTTCCATAAGATCCTGCATTTCTTGCAATCCTAGAACCTTAATGGAAATAAATCAATTCAGAAGAAACATGCCTGCAAATGTAATAAAATAGAATTTCAGATGCTGGTTTATTCCAAAGATAGACACAAACTGCTGGAGTAACTTAGGCAGCATTTCTGGAGAAAATGGATAGGTGAACATTTCAGGCCGGGAAGACGGGTCCCAACCTGAAACTCCAAAGATGCTGTCTGGCCAGCTAAGTTACTCCAACATTTTGTGTCTAAACAGGCCTCCAACTTGAGTTTACATTTTGGTTGAGTTTGACATTTCCAAATTTACCATATTACAGTGGTTAATTATGGATTTGCATGGGAAAAGAAAGCAACTCAACAGTTTCAGTAAACTGAGTATCATGTGTTCATTTATCCTCTAGAACCCAGTTACTGGTGAAGATGAACCTTACTACCCAGGTACACTGAGGCGAGCAAAGATGCTTCTTTCATTTTTGGTGGGGATGCTCATGGTAAATATTCCTTACTAATGGCTTTCATTTCTTTCTTTTACTGATGAAATATCTCCTTTATCCCAACGCTTCCAATCCCTCATCAACGAGATAGATAATTACCTGATGAGGATATGTTCAGGAAGAGCTGCTACTTTGCAGCACCAGAGTCCTGGGTTTGATCCTGACCTCGGGTGCTGTCTGTGTGGACTTTACACTTTAGACATACAGTGCGGGAACAGACCCTTTGGCCCACTGAGTTCGCGCCGACCAACGATCACCCCGTAAGCTCGCACAATCCTCCACACTAGGGACAATTTTACAACTTATCAAAGCCAATGAACCTACAAAACTGTGCATCTTTAGTGTGGGAAGAAACCGGAGCACCCGGAGATAGTCCACGAGGTCACAGGGAGATCACATGAACTCCGTACAGACAGCACCTGTAGCCAGGATCCAATCTGGGTCTCTGGCACTGTAAGGTTGCAACTCTACCGTTGTGTCACTGTGCCGCCTAATGTGTGGAGATTGCACGTTTCTATGTGACTGTGTGGATTTCCTCCGGATGCTCCAGTTTCCTCCCACATCCCAAGGACGTGAGCATTTGTAGGTTAATTGGCCTCTGCAAATTGTTCAAATGCAGAAACAAGGACCTGCAGATGTTCGTTTGCTAAAAAAGACACTGGAGTTATCAGTGGGTCAGGCAGCATCCCTGGAGAACATGGATAGGTGATGTTTCGGGTCGGGTCTGTAAATTGCCCCGAGTGTCTAGGAAGTGGATGAGATAGTGTGATAACGTGGAAACTAGTGTGAACAGGGGATCGATGGTCAGCGTGAAGGGCCTGTTTCTATGCTATATCTTTAAATGATTCAATTCCTATCATTGTTTTGAGCCAGCACACAGTGTCTTTTTTGTGAAAAGTAGTTCCTTGTTTCTGCTCTTTAGCTGCAACCTTGGCTAACACAATAATGGTCAATCAAGCAGCTAAGTTTCCATTTGACAATATGAAATATGACAACCATAATCCCTCCCAGTTTCCTCCCCACTCTCCAACTGTTTAGCTTAATATATTTTTGTCATGTGTACTGAATTACAGTGAAAAGGTTTTTGTTGTGTGCTATCCAGTCAGTGAAAAGATTATACACTATTACAATCAAGCCGTCCATAGTGTACAGATACAGGATGAAGGGAATAATGTTCAGTGCAAGATAAAGTCCAGTAAAGTCTGATTAAAGATAGTCTGAGGGAATCCAATGAGATAGATGGGAGGTCAGGGCCACTCTCTAGTTGCTGGGGCCGCGGAGTGTTTCTGGAAGTGGGGGGGGGGCTGAGTGCTCACTGATCACTGGCCTTGGGGATACCCGGCGAGGGAGTGGAGGGACTGAGTGGGCGAGGGTGTGGGAAGGGGGTGCCCCCCTCCCACGGTAGGGACTTTTTGAAATTTGATGTATTAAAATCATGTTTTAATGCATTGTAGAAGTATGATTTCAATGTTTATTGTTTGAAGTATATTTCATATAATGTAGGGCCTACATGAGAGATAGGAGCAGGTGATTATTATTTTTGTTATTGCCCCATATATCCCCCATTCACCCCCCCCCCCTCCCCCAGATCTATGCCCGTGCCTCCACTGTACAGAATTTATTTTTGTTTGTAGTTGGAAAAAGGGACAAGAAATAATCATAAAATTTCCTGATTTTGTAAAGTCATACAAATTGTGTTTTTGCTCGGGGGGAAAAAATCAAGAGTATTTTGAAAGTATGCGTTCTCCTTTAGACGTATATTTTTTTATTTTGATTTGAATTTAGAATCATCAAACCATGACATTAATAAAGGGGGTATATTTTTGTGGAAACGTTACTTTTTTAAGAGTAAGACTTTCAAGAAATCTAAAATGTATTAGAAATATATGTTTCAATGCACTGAGTCTCTTGCCCAGAGTAGGTGAATCGAAGACCAGAGGACAGATTTAAGGTGAAAGGGAAAATATTTCATAGGAATCTGAGGCGTAACTTTTTCCACACAAAGGGTGGTGGGTGTATGGAACAAGTTGCCAGAGGAGGTTGTTGAGGCAGGACCTATCCCAACATTTAAGAAACAGTCAGACTGATACATGGATAGGACAGGTTTGGAGGGATATGGACCAAAAGCAGGTAGTGTAGCTGGGACATGTTGGAGGGTGTGAGCAAGTTGGGCCGAAGGGCCTGTTTTCACACTGTATCACTCTATGACTATATTATACCTCCAGCATGCATGAATGCCGAGTTTTATTGCCATATACTCAAGCATAGAAACATAGAAAATAGGTGCAGGAATAGGCCACTCGGCCCTTCGAACCAGCTGCCATTCAATATGATCATGGCTCTTCATTTAAAATCTGTATCCCTTTCCTGTTTTTTTCCCATATCCCTTGATTTTCTTAGCCCCAAGAGCTAAATGTAACTCTCTCTTGAAAACATCCAGTGAATTGCCTCCACTGCCTTCTGTGGTAGAGAATTCCACAGATTCACAACTCTCTGGGTGAAGAAAGTTTGTCCTCATCCCAGTCCTAAATGGCCTACCCCTTATTCTTAAACTGTGACCCCTGGTTCTGGACTCCCCCAACATTGGGAACATTTTTCCTGCAGTTACAGTAAGTGAAAATCTAGCAGGCAATCAGGATGCTTTCTCCAACCATCCCCATTTGAAGGCCACTATCTTCCACCGCTTCTACCCAGTGCTTGGTACCTACTCCAGGATGCACCGAGCTGCAGCCTGGTCCGTGCCGGTCACCAGGGCGAATTTGGCGCAGGGACTCTCAAGGCAGCGGCGCAATGCTTCTGACGCCTCCGACGTCCCGGGACTCATGCACTGAGGCTGCTCCATGGCCGGAGCTGCATCGAGCCACTCGGTGCAAACACTCGCCAGCCCCGGCTCCCTGTCCGCATCTGCCCCCGCCGCTGCTTCTGCTTCCATCCCTCCCTCTGCCCCGGCTCTCCAACACCTATCGCCAGGTTGCTCAGACCAGAGCAGCGCCTTGTCCAAAGCTGGAGACACTGAAACATGTCTCGCCAAAAAAGTGGGGGGGCTGCAGCCCCCCAGTTCCGCGGCCCATGAGTTGGTAATAGGATGGTTCAGTTGCCTGATAACAGGTTGGAAGAAAATGTAGTCCTGACGACAGCTTATTTCTCTATACATTCAAACTAAAATTTGTAAAAATTAATGTTGGTGATAGGGTATTTATCAGGGCACACTTTTCAGAAGTTTCCATTTTTATTTGATAGCACAAATGCCGATAAACTAGTTACTGCCCTAATATGAGACCAATAGCCATGTTAATTCTCACATATAGATACGCTTCTACTCGATTCCCAGTAACCTAATGGGGTGAAGGTTGTGGTTACTTGGTGCGAACATTCAAAGGGAGATATAGTATCTGGCTACAGCGACCTATGCATGGTGGCCCTAACAGCTTTCGGGAGGACAAATATTGGGATAAAGAGATTCAAATAGTACAGGCATTCTTGAATCTTGAGGTTTTACACTACTCCTTGCCTTGGACCTAACTCACAAGTCCTGCTGATCCACAGAAAGCTGCAGCATAGAAGATGTATTGATCTCCCCACCATTGCAAAATGGAGACAATAGAGCTAGAAGATTTGTAAGCACCCCTCAGGTATGTTATGCTGCTTCTTTGGAGTCCCAACGTGGGGCTCAATGCCAAATCATGAGGGGAATTGATAGGGCAAATGCACAGGGCCTTTTGCCCAGGGTAGGGGAATCCAGAACCAGAGGATATAGGTTTAAGGTGAGAGGGAAAAGATTTCATAGGAATCAAAGGGACAACTCGTTCACTCAGACACTGGTGGACATATGGTCAGAGGAGGTAGTTGAAGCAGGTACTATAACAACATTTAAAAGACATTTAGACAAGTAGGACAGGAATGCTTTAGAGGTATTTGTCAATAGGTCAAGGTGGGTCAATGGAACTACTTAGATGGCTTTGACGGGTTGGGTCAAAGGGCCTGCTTCTGTGCTGTGTGACTCGAAGTCCATTGAGGTGATCTTGTTGACTGCAAACAATGACTGAAAATTTAGGAGTTTTACTTGAGATACCCAATTGCATTTTGTATTTACACAGGTCTTAGCGGTAATTCTCAGTGTAATTGCAGTAGTTATTTACAAGACGTGGGCCAGGATTAGAATGAAAACTTCTAACGCATTTATCAGCTTTTTGTTGACCACAGTTGGTGCCTCATTACTCAATGTGGTATCCATTATAATCTTGGGAAAGGTAAGCTTTCAATTTATCCTTCCAATAATGTATTTATTCATGTTTCCTTATCATTTTTATTTATCTATCAATCTATGGATTCTCCCAATAATCTGCCAGAGGAGGTTGTTGAGGCAGATACTCTAACAACATTTCTAAGACACTTGGACAGGTACATGGATAGGATAGGTTTAAAGGGACATGGACCAAGCGTGGGCAGGTGGACCTAGTGTGGATGGGGCATTAACTGGCTTGTTAATGCCTAATATAATAGTTAAATTGTACAACAAAACTATAATTCCATAACATGAAAATTGTAATTAGATGCAACATCTTGGAAGGCATGGATGAGTTTGGCTGAAGGGCCTGTTTCCGTGTTGTATGACTGGCTCACATCTTGAGCCAGTCATACAGAATCAGAATCAGAATCAGAATCACACTTTATTCGCCATGTATGTTTTGCAACATACGAGGAATTTCATTGGCCAGGTCAATCATACAATTATAAGTAACAGATCACTCAAAACACAATTTAAGATGAACACCCACCACAGTGACTCCTACACATTCCTCACTGTGATGGAAGGCAAAATAAAGTTCAAGTCCTTCCCTTAGTCCTTCCTCGGTCGTGGGCCTTGAGCCCCCTTTGACGGGACGATCTTGACTCCCGTAGCCGGCGGGGTTTTGGTCCTCTGCGTCGAGGTGATCAGCTCCTGCATCGGGGGGGTGTCAGCTCCCCCGCATCGGGCGATCGAACCTCACGTCGGGGCTGGTCGAACCTTCCGCGACGTTGGAGCTTCCTGACTAGCCTGTCCCGAGACGGCGAGCTCTTGATGGTAAGTCCGCGGTGTTTGCGCTGGGAGCGATCCCAGGCAAGGAATCAGCTCCGATGTTAAGTCCACGCTCCAGGATGGGGTTCACAACAGTCCGAGGAGGCTTCCAGCTCCATCGATTGTAGGCCGTAGAGCCCGGAGAATGTGATCCAAAAATTGATCACAATTCCGGGAAGGCAAGAACCTGAAAAAAAGTTTCCCCCGATCCCCTCCCCCCTCCCCCCACATAAAACAAACAGAAGACCATTAAGACAAAAACTTTTAACAAACTAAAAATAACAAAAAGACTGCCAATCACCACCACCCCCCCCCCCCCCCCCCCCCCCCCCCCCCCCCCCCCCCTCCGGACACTTATTATTTTTTTTATTCAAATCGTTTGCTATGTCGCTCTTCAAGGGAGATGCTAAATGCATTTCGTTGTACACTGACAATGACAATTAAAATTGAATCTGAATCTGAATCTGAAAAGACTAACAGACTGCCGGCAGGGCAGCCATCGCCCCGGCGCCCCTGGTGGATTATGGATGTATATATATAAATTATAAGAATCTCTTGTCATGTATGAGGATATAATTGTCATGTATAAGGAGGAAAAACAATTTCTGGCACTTTTTAACATATAACCTTCTTTTGCAGATATATCATATAATTGCGATTAAAATGACAGATTGGGGTAAGTACATATATTTTTAATGCACTTCAACAATTATCTCAGTCCTTCTTTGAGTGGCAATGAGCAAGAGAGTGTTGATTTAGAAACCACAGCATTTTTAATGCAGAGAATCTTAAATCCCTTACTATCTACTTCCTCGGGAGTTGAGGTCCAATTTAGCCATCTTGAAGATTTTAGTCTATTTTAGTTTTTTTAGTTAAGTTTAGAGATACAGCACGGAAACAGACCCTTCAGCCCACCGATCAGCAATTCCCGCACATTAACATTATACACAAACAAGGGACAATTTACATGTTCATATTATCATGTGATAGGAGCAGAATTAGGGCATTCGGCCTATCAAGTCTGCTCCGCTATTCAATCATGATCTCTCCCTCCCACCTAACCCCATTCTTCTGCCTTCCCCTGACACCTGAACTAATCAAGAATCTATATCTTTGCCTTAAAAATATCAATTGACCTGGCCCCCACAGCCTTCTGTGGCAAAGAATTCCATAGATTCACCACCCTCTGACTAAAAAAATTCCTTCTCATCTCCTTCCAAAAGAAACATCCTTTAATTCTAAGGCTATGACTGCAGTCCAATACTCTCCCACTAGTGGAAACATCCTCTCCACATACAAGTTTACCAAAGCCAATTAACCCACAAACCTGCATGTCTTTGGAGTGTGGGAGGAAACTGGAGCACCCGGAGAAACCCTACGTAGGTCACAGAGGCAATGTACAAACTCAGTGCAGACAGCACCAGTAGTCAGAATTGAACCGGGGTTCCTAGCACCGTAAAGGGCCTGTCCCACCTAGGCGACTTTTTAGACGAGTGCAGGAGACTCTGCGCTCGCCTCATGATTGCCACATGTTCGCTGGTGATCTCTATGCCCCGCTTTCTGCACGGATTCTGCCCCACTTTGAAGATGAAATGGGGGTAATAATCAGCAAAGTATTATCACACTGAACTAGAATGGGCAAACATTACACAAATTCATCTTACTTTATTAAATACAGCAGCACTGGGTATGTTCTAATGGTTTGTTGGTGCAAGTCATATGGATGGCAAGGCTGCAGAAAGGAAGAGAAAAATGGTCTTTAATAGTAAGATTAAACGAGTACTTACCAGTACGAAGTTTGATCTGTATTTTATGAGGAGTTACGATGAGGGATTACGTGAAGAACCCACCCAGCGCGCAGGCGCGGCATACTTCCAAGCAGCGGTGTGGAATCACAGATAGACACTAGTTGAAGTAAAGATAGTGAAGACCAACGAGACATTAGTCCGAATTTGATCTATATAATGAGGGTGGGAGCGGAGGGCACGTAATCCCTCATCGTAACTCCTCATAAAATACAGATCAAACTTCGTACTGGTAAGTACTCGTTTAATCTTACTATTTTACTTCGGAGTCACGTGAGTGACTACGTGAAGACTTCAAAGGTCTGTGATTTCAAACCGTGTAACAGTTATATCACTCACTGCCGAAAGATCATCGAGGGAGGAAGTGGTAGCTAGAGACCAACAAGTTTGTTTAGTTATAAAAGAAATATTTATTAACTATAACAAAAAACAAAATAGCTCCCATGGGCTTTAAATCATAACTTTGCGGTTTTTTAAAACGGTATCCGCAAAGACGTCCTGTTCCATCAGCGGTTTGTTGTAAAATCGTTGGAATGTCGATTCCCTTGACCATCCCGCTGCTCTGAGGATGTGGTCGAGGGGAACCTGCATCCTATCCGCCGCTGAGGTGGACGCTGCCCTGGTTGAATGGGATTTAAAAACATTTGTGTTAATCCCTGCCATGCTGAGGACCTGTTTCAACCATCTGGATAATGTTTGGCTGGTTACCCGTCCAAAAGGCTTTCTGTGGCTAACCCATAAGGCTTTCTCTCTCCCTCTTAGCGTTTGGGTTGTGTCTAGATAATGATGAAGGTGGGTCACCACACACAGCCTAGGTTCTGGAGGGTAAGCCCGGAAGATCAACGGGGAGTTTGATGTACCTGGTCTACTTTGTTTTACCAACCCCGGCATGGTGAAAGTAATGGTATCTGGGGTGGTCACCATGTAGTTCAGATTAAGCTGATGGAGCGACTGAACCCTTTGAGCTGAGACAAGCGCCATGAGCATGAGGGTTTTGTAAGTGGCCTGTTCCAGGCTCAGGGATCCCACCGGAGGCCAACCTCGAAGGTGTGTGAGAACTACACTCACATCCCACATGTGAGTGTATCTAGGTGTAGGGGGTTTGGTATTAAAGATCCCCTTAAGGAGTCTGATGACTAGAGGGTGGGATCCCACACTATGCTGTTCTATCGGCATGAGGTATGCGGACAGTGCGCTCCGAGCCGTATTGATGGCACTGTAGCTCATCTTGAGATCATGGTGCAGGTGGGCCAGGAACTCCAGCACATCCGAGATCGAAGTCGTCGTGTAGGATGTCCCTGCGTCCAGACAGTACTGTTCCCATTTCCTGATGAAGGTCAGGTACTGTTTCTTGGTGGAAACTCGCAGGGATGCCGACATGGTGGTGATTGTTCTGTCTGATAACCCCAATCCCCGGTAAGGCCTGTTCAAAATCTGGAAACCAGGAGTTTCAATTTTTGGTGGCATGGATGGCTAATGCCAGTTACCGGGTGAGTCAATAATTGGGGGTGGTGTTGAAGGACCATTGGTGTCTCTACCACCATGTCGTGGAACATTGGGAACCATGGTTGGGTAGGCCAGTCGGGCACGACCAGAATGCCAGAGGCTGAGTCTGCCTGAATTTTCTGGAGTACCCGACTGATGAGGCAGAAGGGAGGGAAAGCATAGAAAAAGAAATTTCCCCAGTCCAGCGTGAAGGCATCTACCGCTGCTGCCTCTGGGTCTGGTTCCCAAGCCACATACATGGGTAGTTGGTGATTTAACCTAGACGCAAACAAATCTATATCTGGCGTACCATATTGCTTGATAATTTTAGCAAATAATTTTTTGGGTCCAACATCCATTCGATGTTGTCGTTGAATTTTCGTGACCTGGTGTCCGCCACTAAATTTAGTTTGCCTGGTAAATAGGCAGCTGATAGCCAAATATGTCTCTCGACACACCATTGCCAGATTATAGCAGTTAATTTGTCGCATGATACTGATTTAATGCCACCCATGTGCTGGATATAAGATACTGCCGTAGTGTTGTCGATCATAATTCTAACATGCACGTGTCGCATACCAGATGCATATGCTTTTAGCCCATAAAAGGCGGCGAGCATTTCCAAAAAGTTAATGCCCAGTGATTGTAGTAGCGATGCCTCTGAGTTAGTCCATCTGCCACCTGTGCTGTCTTTGGAGTTAGTAGCTCCCCAGCCTAAAGCACTGGCATCCGTTGCAATGGTTATGTTAGGATTGGTTACGGTGATAGGACTGTGACTGTGCCAAATATTGTCAACCCACCACTGAAGTTCTGATTTGGCTTCAGCGGGTAAATCCATTTTGCGATCATAATGCCCCCTATGAAGGCGTAATGCATGAGTCCTTGCTCTTTGTAAATTTTGATAATGCAAGGGCCCATGTTGGGCAGCCGGAAATGCTGCTACTATAGAGCCAATAACTCTGGCTACATGCCGTATTCTAGGTTGCGGTGTGGCAATTAAATGGCTACAAGCTTCAATGAGTGAAACTGTTTTGTTTCTGGGCAGAGTGACAGTCATGTGAATCGTGTCAATAGTGAAGCCTAAGTAATCCATGTTAGTAGTAGGCTCCAATATTGATTTATCTGGGTGGAGGATAAAACCCAAAGTTTCAAGGAGTTGTTTAGTGGCTAACACTCCTGCGACAGCTTGTTCCCGTGTTCTTCCTAATATGAGAACATCGTCCAGATAGGCCACTACTAAATGTTTTAGTTCTCTCAATTTCTTCATGGCCACTTTAAGAATTTTCGTAAATAGTCTGGGAGCTGTCGTTAAACCATTGGGCAAAGCTCGGTACTGCCATAGCTGGCCCCTCCAGATAAATTTCAGATATTTAAAGTAATCTTTATGAATGGGTACCAAATAGTAAGCATCTTTGATATCTATGCTTGCCATGTAGTATCCCTTGGAGATCAGTTGTCTGGCAGTGACAAATGTCTCCATTTTGAAATGTTGATACTCAACAGACTGATTGAGTGATGTCAGATCAATAATAATGCGACATCCACCATCTTTTTTGGTTTTGAGAAAAATATTTGATACAAATTCTTGCGGCTCGTGTGTGGTCATTTCTATGATGCCTTTAGCCACGAGCCGATCAAGTTCAGCTTGTCCTTCTACCTTCTCAACTGCCGAGGGAAGGAACACCCTTTGGGGCATGTGCTGAACTGGCGGTTCTACGCCTGGTTTGAATTCAATCTTGTATCCACTAATACTGTTGAGTATAAACTGATTGTTAGTAAGGGAGCACCAAACATGCTTGAAGAACCTCAAACGTCCCCCTGTTAATACTACACCCTTTGTCTGTGTATGTTGACAGGAACCAGACCCACCTACCTCCATGTTCACTTGTGGGGTCGTTTCCGGTGGGTCTGGCCCAAGGTTGTCCGTGTTGGTGCTGCGGTGGGGCGGCGCATCTTCCCACGGCTCCGCCCTGGGCCCCGCTCTAAAAAAGAGCACTGGGGGTAGTGGGAGGCGGTCACCAGGCTTTCACCAGCTCGGTACCTGCTGGTGGATGCCGAGGCGTGCGGCCAACTGGGTGTCTTCGCCCTGCTCGGTCCTGGCCCTGCCCTCATGAGGCCTACTGGTTTTGCCGCCTCTTCCAACTCCTTGAGCCTTTTGGCCAGATCCGCACCAAATAGCAGCGCCTGTCGTTCGGGCGCTGGAGCTTTACAGAGGCCGGCATATGTTGGGTTGAGGGCAGGCCTGATGTTGTCCCGCCGTAGGTTGTTTAGCTCATACGTGGTGCTGCACATCAGTGCGAGGGCATCCTGCTGGGGTATGGTCAAGTCTTCATCCCCAACGGGACCGAGCAAAGGCGGTGACGGCTGCTGAGTGGAGCTTCAGGACTCGCTGCATTTTGACCTCCTGAGCCCTTATGTGCTGCCCCCAGCTGGTTCCAGATCTGCCCATTCCGTCTTGACCCTCAGCGCCTCGCAATTTTCGGGCGCGATGTAGTTGTCAAGGGCCTGCTGGACAGCCTTGTCCTGCAGCGGGTTGTTGGACAGCCTGTTTATAGTTGCCGCCATTCTGGGTGGCAACACCATCCCAGTTGTTGGTGGTGCCGCATATCGGCCCACTACACCCAGTAGCTCTTCTTCCGGCACGCCCGGCATGCTGACGATATCCTCCGCCTGCCCTTGGGATAGGCCAGCCCAGTCCTGGCCTCCCTTACTGCCCTCGAACATAGAGGGTACAGAAGGGTGTGGAGAGGAGGAGGCCAAAGCCCGTCCTCCTGGGAGATGCCGCATCTCCTCATTAATCATACGCTCGAGGAGCTGCCTCATGCAGCTTATCCGAGCGTCTCCCCTTTTCGGTGGGGGAGAGTGTTCCCGTTCCTCCGAATCATCGGAGGACACCGGCCGGTCGGTTTTCTGTGTCGCCTTCCTCCCTGTGCGGGGCGTTGAGATCTGCAGCACTGGGGGCGGCTCGGTGTCGGGTGAGCGGGAGCGTTGAAAAAGCTCCTCCGCTGCGAGAGGCTGCCGTCCCGCTATGGACCCGTCCTCGGGTGGAGTAGGGCAGGCAGTCCTCCTGGCTGGTCGCTTGCGAGAGGCCATTATTCTCTCTAGCGCGACTCTGTAACAAAAAAGGCACTTACCTGAGGTCTCGTCTTTATGCTGCAGCTGGAGAGCCTGACTCCAGCTGCTGCCGCTGTTGCACTGCTGACGTAATGCCGCGCCTGCGCGCTGGGTGGGTTCTTCACGTAGTCACTCACGTGACTCCGAAGTAAAATTATATATGAAATGGATAAAGAAAAATAACACGAATGACAAATCGTCATCACTTCATGTGGTCCTTTGTTATTTTAGAGTCATAGTGTCATACAGCATGGAAACTGGCTCATCGACCCGACTTGCCCACGCCGACTAACATGCCCCATCTACACTAGTCCCATCTGCCTGGTTTTGGCACATATCCCTCTAAACCTATCCGATCCATGCACCTGCCTAAATGTTTTTTAAACGTTGCGATAGTACCTGCCTTAACTTCCATCTCCGGCAGATTGTTTTCATTACTTCATAGCTATATCTCTCGTTTCCCTTTCCACTGACTCCAGTCTGAAGAAGAGTCTCGATCCTAAACGTCACCCATTCCTTCTCTCCAGAGATGTTGCCTGTCCCGCTGAGTTACTCCAGCAATGTTTGTCTATCTAGGGTGCTCCTGTGACTTATGATCTTATGAACTTTATCTTTGCTAATACATCAACCTCAACCCAATAAACCTCTGTGCAGCAACCTTTCACGTGGCATCTTGTGGAAAGCCTTTAGAAAATCCAAACATGCTACATTCACTGGCTCCAAACTAATCGACAAAACTAGCAGACCCATTCACTCTAACGAAATAAAAAACCTTTGTGAATTTTACATTTTGCCAAGAAATGAAAATGTTTCACTGAAGCTGACCAAATCAGTTTTTACTAACAGGCTGTTCTTTTCTTCACAGAAAATTACAGGACTCAGACCGACTACAAAGACGCATTGATATTAAAACTGTTTCCTTTCCATTTTGCTAACAGTTACTCATCACTATTTTATATTGCATTTCTTAGAAAGGTAAGTAATGGAATGCTGAAAATCTTGGCAAAATGTGATTTCATTGATATTTAAACTACTAACCAATTACTTTTTAATTATTTATTTATAGGACAATCAGAAGTTCTTTCAATTGATTGGACTATCTGACTTTGAAGATAATTGCGGGGAACTGAACAATTGTGTGTCAGAACTTAGTATTCAGGTTCTTATACTCATGATCTTTAAAATGGGACCCAAGTTCATATCAGATATTTTAATACCGTAAGTCATTTTGGGCTGACTTTTGCTATGTTACTTGTGTCTATGGTGAAAACAGGGAAATATTGATGGATGGATGGGATAGGATGGATGGATTGGTTGATTGTTTGATATAACAGGCCCTTCCGCCCACCGGGTCCAAACCAACCATCAATTGTCCCATCCACACTAGTTCTACGTTATCCCACTTTCACATTCATTTTCATAGGGAGTCTACACAGTAGGGACAATTTACAGAGTCCAATTAGCCTACAAACCCACACATCTTTGGGATGTGGCAGGAAACCAGAGCACCCGGAAGAAACGCACGTGGTCACAGGGACAACGTACAAACTCCACACAGACAGCACCTGAGGTTTGGATCCCTGCAACCATGTGGATTTCCTCTGGGTGCTCTGGTTTTGTTGTCTCTTGCGCTGTGAGGCAGCAGCTCAACCAGCTGCCCCATTATGCCACCCACAATATTGGCCACGATATTGGCCATGGTACTAACAGGAATCCCTCTTCCCCTATAGAACTCAGATATATTTTGCATACAATTAAATAACTATCAGAAATATAAAATTATAATGTAATATAATTTTACTGGAATGATGCCTGATTAGTGGATATTAGCTACAGAGAGTTGGATAGACTTGAATTGTCTTCTCTGGAATGCTGGAGATAGAGGGGAGATCTGAGCAGAATAAAATCATGAGAGGCACTGATAGGGTAGATAGTCAGAACCATTTCCCCAGGATAGAAGAATTAAACTGGAGGGCATAGCTTGAAGGTGAGAGGGGAAAAGTAGAAAGGAGAGATGCAGGGCAAGCTTTTTACACAGAGCGATGAGTGCCTGAAGTACGCTACCAGGAGTGATGTTTGAGACAGATACGATAGTGGCGTTTAAGAGGCTTTTGGATAAGTACATAGACATGCAGGGAATGGAGAGATATGGATTATGATAAGCAATGGTCTTGGTATCATGTTTGGCACAGATATTGTGGGCCAAAAGGCCTGTTCTTGTGCAGTACTGTTGAACGTTCTATTATACCTGTCCCCACAACTGATTGAAATATCCCAGAATATTGTTCTTAAACTGCGGCTGCTCAAGTTCAACATTTCTGTCAAGCATCTTCTTCTTCTTCTTCTTCTTAAGCCCTTTGCTCCTCTTGGGAGCATAGGGCATTGACAAATGTCTCTACCTCACTCGGTTGTTGGCAGTTCTTTTTTCGATCTCCCCAGTTGAGCCCCCTCTCAGACATTTGTCTCGAGACCTCTTCTCCAGCTGTTCCTGGGGCCACCTCTTTTCCTTTTTCCTTGGGGGTTCCATTTCAGGGCTTGCCGGCTGATGTTTGTCCAACTCCATTTTCTCCTTCGAATTTGTGTCAATGGGCTCCTGGCTTGTTCTTTTCCACAGATCCACATTGCTTACTTTGTCTCTCCACCAGTATTCTCCTAAGGCAGGTGTTAATGAACGTGTGCAGCCTGTTTGTAGTGTGTTTTGTTGTTTTCCATGTCTCTGATCTATACAGCATCACCTGTTTCATATTTGAGCTAAAGATGCGTATTTTGGTGTTGATTGAGATGTGTTTCGAGCTCCAGATCTTCCTGCGCATGTTAAACACCACCCTAGCCTTATTGATTCTACTTCTTTTGTCTGCCTATGCCCCTCCAGTGATGTCCACAACACTGCCTAGGTATGTGAATGTTTCTACCTCCTCTAGAGCAGTGCTGTGTATAAGGATAGGGTTGATGGTTTTGGAGTGGATCCTCATCACCTGTGTTTTTACTGTATTGGGTGTAAGACCAAGTTTTGTTGCAACTTGTGAGAGTCTGTTCGTCTTCTCCTGTTGTATCTGTGTGTGTGAAAGGAGAGCTATGTTGTCTGCAAAGTCAGATCATCTAGCTGCTCCCACATTGTCAACTGAATTCCATTTATTTTCCCTTCATTTGTTTCCATCATGATCCATTCAATTGCCAGGAGGAATAGGAATGGTGACAATAGACATCCCTGCTTGACGACAATCCTAATAATAATAATAATGGATGGGATTTATATATAGCGTCTTTCTAGATACTCAAGGCGCTTTACATCGCATTATTCATTCACTCCTCAGTCACACTCGGTGGTGGTGAGCTACGTCTGTAGCCACAGCTGCCCTGGGGCAGACTGACGGAAGCGTGGCTGCTAATCTGCGCCTACGGCCCCTCCGACCACCACCAGTCACTCACACACATTCACACACATTCACACGCAGGCAGAGGTGGGTGAAGTGTCTTGCCCAAGGACACAACGACAGTATGCGCTAAAGCTGACGCTAAAGCTCTGAGAGAGCTGGCCTGCATGCATAACTTTGCATGAGGTTCCATCATACGAGTTCTTGATTAAGTTTATGATCTTGGTGGGAATTCCATAGTGGTCCATTAGGTGCCATAGTGTTGTCTTGTCTAAGCTGTCAAAAGCTTTCTCAAAGTCGATGAAGTTGATGTACAGGGACGTGTTCCATTAAATAGACTGCTCAATGATGATGCGTAATGTTGCTATGTTGTCTGTGCATGAGCGATCTTTCCTCAATCCTGCTTGCTGGTCCCGTAGTCTCTTGTTTTCCTGAAGATGGTTGAAATGACCCGGTTGAGAATTTTACTGAGTACAGAAAGTAGGGTGATCCCTCAGTAGTTGTCACATTTTCTTAGGTCACCTTTTTTTTTGGCAGTTTCATGATGTATCCCTCTGACCATTCTGTGGGTGTCTTTTCCTCTTCCCAAATTCTCCCAAAAAAGCCATGGAGCATGTTTGTTGATGAGTCTATATCTACTTTCAGGCCTTCAGGTGGAATATTGTCAGGGCCAGCAGCTTTGCCAGTTTTCTGTTGCTTGATTGCAGCCTTTATTTCTGATTTTGTTGTTCTGTCACACTTAATTTGTAGTGGTATCCTGGTTTAGGAATGTGTGTCTGTACAGCAGGTGGGTGGCCTGTTTAGGACATCTTCGAAATGTTCCACCCATCTGTCGAGCTGCACCTCCTGGGTTGAAAGCAGTTGACCATTCTTGTCTGTAATTGGTTTATTACTATGCAGATATGTCCTGGACAATTTCCTTGTGATGGTATATAACTCCCACATGTTCCTTTGAGTCGCCGCAATTTCTGCCTCTTTGGCTAGCCTCTCCACCCGTGTTCTCTTGTCCCTCCTGATGTTCTTTCAGACTTCTTTGTGGCGTCTGTTTTACTCCTTTTGGGCTAAAGCCTTTTCAGCTCTTGTTCTTGAGTTTTCACTTTCTCCTTTAACTTTCTCCCTGTTGGATTGTGTTGACGGTTTCTGGTGTTATCCACTCTTTGTGCTTTTGGGTCCTTCACAGGTTGAGCTTCAAGCAGTTTTTAGGTGTTCCCACTCATTTATTATCCATCCTTCCTGCCTCCTTCGCTGTAGCTCCGTGTTTTCCCTTGAGAGGGTATCCTTGAACTTCTTCACCACTTGAGTACTACTGAGGTATTCAATGTTGCATTTAGCTCTTTGGCTTTTGGCCTGGTGGTGTCTCTTCAGCCTTAGCTTGAATTTCCCTACCTGGAGGTAGTGGTCTGAAGCTGCGTCCACTCCTCTTCTCGTTCTGACATCTTCCATGGACCTTCTGAACTTTTTACAGATACAGATGTGGTCAATTTGATTTTCTGTGACATGATCTAATGATCTGATGACACCCAAGTTGTTTTGTAGATTGTAAATGGCGAGATGTTTGCTGAGACCTGGGTAGGTTATCACTAGGTTATTGTTAACACAGGTCTCAGCAAACATCTCGCCATTTTCATTCATTTTCCTCACTCCATGCTTTCCCATTACTGCCTCATATCCCTTGTTTTGGCCTCCAACCTTAGCGTTGAAGTCACCTCTCAGGATAATGAGGTCTCTGCCTCCAATACTACCAAGTAGGTGGTTCAAGCTGTCATAGAACCTGCCTTTGACCTCATCCTCTGCATTGTTGGTGGGTGCATAACATTGGATTATGTAGGCTTTCACTTGTTGTTGGTTTTGAAGGTTGCGGAGATGAGGCGAGAGCTGATGGTTCCCATGCCATTAAAGCCTTTCTAGCGTCCTTCATCATCATGATGGCCACTCCCTCTGTATGCTTCGCTCCCTCCTCTTCCTGTCCAGAGTAGATAATGGACTGCCCGCTGACCAATTTGATCTCCCCCGACTGTGTCCATCTTGTTTTAGCCAAGCCCAGGATTAAGAGATTGTAGCGCAGCATTTCGTTGGCAATTGCGGCAGCCTTGCCAGCCTGGAACATGGTTCAGATGTTCCATGTCCCCACAAGAATGGATTTCATTGGCGTCAGTAAGTGTGTCAGCTGTCCAGCGCCCTTGCGGGTTTGGCTGGGAAACGTCATGTTCCACATCGCTGGGGCACCTTCTTCAACCAAGTGTGCCACTTGGTTTTCATTTGTCAATGTTTCTGTAACTCACACTTTTTTCCATGATAGGGTAGTTAACCCCACGCCCAACCCCCATCCTGGAGGACCAGGGGCTGCTTTGTCTGCCTCATCACCCGAGACCTGTCCGGTTCGGTTGAACCTGCCAGGGATATGAAACCCCATCCGACATAGCTCTCAGGATCACTGGAGTACACAAGCCTCTCCTCCACGTCAAGGTTGCAGTCCAGGAGAGGAAACTGTCACGTGTACTCCCAAAATATATATATTTAAAAAATGCTCAACTATTTAGCAATATGGTTTTTCTGAATACCATAAAGTTGAACACTCTTGTTACTATCTGAATCAATTGAACTGCAACATATTGTTCTTATTTCCCAAATCAAATCATACTCTCTTTAGGTAGACACAATTGCTGGAGTAACTCACTGGTTCAGGTAGCATCTCTGGAGAATATGGATAGGTGATGTTTCGGATTGGGTCCTTTCCTCAGTGTGAAGAAGGGTCCCGACAAAAACGTCACGTATCCATGCTCTCCAGAGATCCTGCCTGACTGTTGAGTTACTCCAGCATTTTGTGTCTATTTGGTTTCAGATTCAGTTTCAGTTCAGTTTATTGTCATGTGCACCGAGGTACAGTGAAAAGTTTTTGGTGCGTGCTATCTAGTCAGTAGAAAGACAACTTTATAAGACAACTGGTATAAACTGGCATAAACCAGCATCTGCAATTCCTTTTTATCACATACACTCTTTACTCCATTTGAAAATAATTATTCCCAGTTAACTTAACTTTTCAATACTGGTTTTGTGCTCTGGAATAGGGAAGTAGCAAGATTCTGGACTTATTTTGGATAATACTACGCACCAGCACTGCATTTTATTGTGCTAATCATTTATCTACCTTGTAGATGGTTGAAGACATTTAAGAATAAAATCAAGAGAGATAAAAGCCTGTCTTCACCATCAAAAAATCAGACCATGCAATCTACCGTGGATTATTATATTATTAAAGAATACTGGAAACCAGATCTCGGAGACTTCACATTGGAGGAATATACTGAGAAGGTCATACAATACGGCTACCAAATGGTATGATTAAATATTTTGTTAAAATAAAACTAGAACATATGATGTTAAAGCAAATGACAATTGCAAACTTGGAAAGGTTTGATTTTTAAGATAATGGCGAGGCTTTTCTCTTTTTCCTCTGTTTGGCTTTTCCTCATTTTTATTTCTTATCTCTGTTTTCTCTTTAAATTTATTGAGAAAACTGTCCAAAATTGTTGAGATTAGTGTAGAGATACAGCATGCAAACAGACCCTCCGGCCCACCAGGTCCACATTGACCAGCCATCACCCATTCATCAGTTCTCTTCTACACACCAGGAGTAATTTCCAGAAGCCAATCTTTGGGAGGAAACCGGAGCACCCAGCGAAAACCCACATGGTCACAGGGAGAGCGTACAAACTGCGTACAGACAGCATCCAGAGTCAGGATCGAATCTGCATCCCTGATGCTGTAAGGCAACTCTACTGCTGTGCCACTGGTGATTACCGCTGGTGATTAGACTGCATCATCTGGATTCAAGCAACAATTGTAGATCTAACCAAAATATTAATTCCAAGACTAGTATTGTTTAATACTAAGGAAATATTGAGGGTTTCAAAGGAAAAAAATAATGTGCTGTCTGTGTGGAGTTTGCACGTTCTCCTTGTGACCGCATGGGTTTCCTTTGGGTTCACTCCAGTTCAATCCCACATGCCAAAGACGTGCGGGTTTGTAGGTTAATCGGCCTCTGTAAATTACCCCTAGTGTGTAGAGAGTGGATGAGAAAATGGGATAATATAAAACTAGTGTGAACGGGTGATTGATGGTTGGCGTAGAGTTGGTGGGCCTAAGGGCTTGTTTCCATGCTGTATTTCTAAATTAAACTAAAACGAAAATTGAATGGAGTGTGTTGAGGAAAATATTTCCTTAAGCCTAATAATACACTTATAATTTGATTAATATTAATACCTGTCATGGAATGTCAATATTGAACAGTAATTATTTTATCAGTAAATGATTCCCTGTTTTCTTCTCAGTTGTTTTCAATCTCATTCCCTCTGGCACCACTACTTTTCTTTCTATCCATTTTATTCGACGTGCACGTGGATGCCAAGCGCCTGCTATTGATGTACAAACGTCCCATTGCCTTTATGGCTCAGGATATCGGTAAGATCTTTTATGAATTATAAAAGGAAAGGACATTTGAAATTTTCTCCCTCTAACATTGAACAAGTTGCCTTGCCACTTAACTTAAATATCAATGAAGTCATGAGTTAGATAATGTCACAGAAAACACTTTCTGCTGAAAAGTAATATTCTCTACCCTCATCTGTCTATTTCTACGTGCAATCCAAACTAATTAGAACAAAGTTAAGTCACATACTATGATCTTCATTAAGGTCCATACTTGTAATCAAAGATTGTAATCAATATAAGAAAAGCAACATATCAGCTTTGTATATTTTTGTTTAGTTTAGAAATACAGCCTGGAAGAAGGCACTTCGGCCCACTGAGTCCATGCCAACCAGCGATCACCCCGTACACTAGCATTATCTTACACACTGGGGCAAATTTAAAATTTACAGAAGCCAATTAACCTGCAAACTTGTATGTCTCTGGAGTGTGGGAGGAAACTGGAGAACACCCTTGGGGTCACAGGGATAACATTCAAACTCCATACAGACAGCACCCACAGTCAGGATCGAATCTGGGTCTCTGGCTCTGTAAGGCAGCAAATTACCACCGTGCCACAGTGCCACCCGAAGATTGACCATCGCCCCAAGGCTGCAGCTGTGAGATTGGCTTCCCGCCCTGAGGGGATTCCGGCTTTGGGCAATGACCACCTACCCCAGAGGCCAAGAGTCAAAGGCCCTTGATTATTAAGAGTGTCAAAGGTTACGGGGAGAAGGCAGGAAAATTAGATCAGCCATTATCAAATGGCAGAGTAGACTCGAAGTGCCGAATGGCCTAATTCTGTTCCTATGGTCGGTGTGGGCAAGTTGGGCGAGGGCCTGTTTCCACGCTGTATGGCTCTATAATTCAGCTGCAGTTAAGACAGGCCCTGACCCCAAATATTTTCTGTGCTATCCCACTTGTCATGTAACTCACACAGCTCACCACCACTTTCTTGAATTGAAAATGAAGGTAAATATCCAAGATAATTTTCCGGTCATTCATTCAGGCTGAATGCATTTTAGTCAGCGTGGGCACGTTGGGCTGAAGGGTCTGTTTCCACACTGTATGACTCTATTTCCTCATCCTGAATAATTGAATATAGTGTTGCAAGTATTAGTAATGATAAACACCTACAATTCCACATTCACAGGTCAGTGGCTGACTGTTTTGGATCTAATAAATGGTGTGGCAATAGTGACCAATTCCTGCATGATTGCGTTTAACACAGAGTTTGGGAGGCATAGACCCTTTCATGAACAATTGATCATCCTGTTAATAATTGAGGTACGTTATTAATGTTAATAAATCTCACTTAAATGATTACTGCAGAAAAATGTTTATTTTTAAAGTAGTATTGATACGGCAGCGGTAGACCTTTGTAATTACTTTACTTTGGTTTTATTATTGTCGTGTACAGTGAAAAGCTTTTGTGACTTTAGAGAGATACAGCGTGGAAACAGGCCCTTTGGCCCAGCACGTACACGCTGACCAGCGATCACCGATACACTTGCACTATTCTACACACTAGGGACAATTTACAATTTTTACCAAAGCTAATTAACCTACAAACCTATCTCTATGGTGTGGGTGGAAACCAGAGCACCCGGAGAAAACCCACATAATCACATGGAAACGTACATACTCGGTACAGACAGCACCCCAAACCCGTGCCTCTGGCACTGTAAGGCAGCAACTCTACTAATGTGTAAGAAGGAACTGCAGATGCCGGTTTAAATTTACGATAGACACAAAGTGGCAGCATCTCTGGATCGAAGGAATGGGTGACGTTTCGGGTTGAGACCCTTCTTCAGACATAGTAAAGATGAGAGAGTGGGAGCCTGGAACACGGAAGTCATTAAAGAGATGAAGGGCATGTGAGGAGTCAAGGTAGGGAGGGATTGAACCAGGATGGAGTCGAGGTATGTTGAAGTTTAAAAGTGTGGAGCAATGGTAATCGATGATAGCAAATCTTCTTCTGGGACCAGCACATGGAGTCGCCAGGCTCCGGCACCATCTTAGAATCGACACATAACATGAGATTTATTTACCTCCTCCCATTTATAGAATTATGTAGACGTATTGCAAGGAAACAGGCCCTTCAACCCAGCTCATCGTCAAGATCACCCCTCGTTCTCCTGTGCATCAAGGAATAAAGTCCTAGCCTGCCCAACCTCTCAGTTCAGTTTATTTTCACGTGTATCGAGGCACAGTGAAAGCTTTTGTTACGTGCTATCCAGTCAGCGGAATGACAATACATGAATACAATCGATCCATTTACAGTGTATAGATACATGATAAGGGAATAACGTTTAGTACAAGGTAAAGCCAGTAAAGTCCAAAGGATATTACAAGGGTCACTAATGAGATATATAGTAGTTCAGGACTGTTCTTTGGTGGTAGGATGGGATCCCTTAATCTGGAGGTGTGCGTTTTCACACCTATACCTTTTGCCTGATGGGAGAGGGGAGAAGAGGGAGTGGCTGGGGTGTGACTCATCCTTGATTATGCTACTGGCCTTGCCGAGGCAGCGTTAAGTATCAATGGAAGGGAGTTTGGTTTGTGTGATGGTCTGGGCTGCGTTCACAATTCGCTGCAATTTCCTATAGCTCAGGCCCTCAAATCATGGCAACATCCTCGTAAATCTTCTCTGCACTCTTATGAGCTTAACCACATCCTTCCTCTAGTAGGGTGACCAGAACTGAACAAAATATTCCAAATGTGGCCTCACCAACATCTTGTACAACTGTAACATAACATCTCAACTTCTACAGAAGGGTCTCGACCCGAAACGTCACCCATTCCTTCTCTCCTTCACTGCCCCGCTGAGTTACTCCAGCATGTTGTGTCTACCTTTGATTTAAACCAGCATCTGCAGTTCTTTCCTACACATCTCAACTTTTACACTCAGTACCTGACTGCTGAAGGTCAATGTACTGAAAGCATTCTTGACCACCCTCCTGTGACATCACTTTCAATTAACTATGTGCCTGCACCCCTAAATCCCTCTACTCTGCTGCACACCCAGGGCCCTGCCCTTCACTGTGAATGTCCAGCCCTAGTTTGACTTACCAAAATGCAACACCTCGCAGTTATCTACATTGAACTCCATGAACCATTCCTCAGCTCACGTGCCCAACTGATCAAGATCCTGCTGTAATTTTTGATAACCATCTTCGCTATCTACAATACCACTCACTTTAGTGTCATGGAACCCATTAAATCCCATCTCTATGGCCAATATCCCTTACATCTCTTGCGATTGTAAAATTACAATACTAATGTGAATTGGAACAAATTTCTGTAAAAAATATGCAATATAAATGCAGGCTTTTGTGAATATTTTTTTTTTAGCACGGAGTGTACATAGTGAAATTTCTGCTATCAAATATGATACCAGACGTACCGCAAGACATACAGATCGCCATGAGGAGGGTAAGTCTCTATAATGGCAGAATACCATTCAAAATCATGTAAAAAGCATAATGGTGATTTAAAAAAAAACTTTACAGCCTTTGTTTTTCAATGTTTTACTATATTAAGCAAGCTTCCAGGGATTAAAAGCACACAATAAGCGAGTTCGGTATTCTGACTGTGCATGCTCAGGTCGTAGGTCCCTAGCTATAAACAGTCTCTGCAACGGTGGTGCAGCATTGTGTGCAGGCTTGCATTTTGTCCGTGGTCGGGGTCGGCTCTCTGTCGCTGCGGCCGCTGTTGAGTTGCTGCTGGGCCGTCCCCGTCCCCTCCCCGGTGACCCGTCCCTGTCCAGGGCGGCCCTAGACTTGCATGCAGTTGGCGCTGCAGCCGCTAACTCCAGCTCGGCTCTGCCCATCATGCTCGGTTGGCCAGCAGCCCTCCACTTCCACCCCCCTCCCCTCAGTCCAACACCAAGATCCTGCTGAAGATGGATAGCCGCCGGCCCTGCTCGAAGACGGGAGACTCGGAGCCGCTGCTGCTGGAGTCGTCCTGGTCGGAGAGAGAGTCTGCGGACGGGCTCCTGCCGGTCATGGAAGGCCGGGCGCCTGCTGGAGCTGCTGGTTCTGTTGGTGATGGTGGTGCTGGTGGCAGCAACATACTCCTCCCCCTCCCTTACCCAACCCCAAGCCCAGTCAGGGCCAGCTCCAACAGGTCGGGGCTGAAGGCCGCCCGTAGCACGGCCCAGTCGAGCGCCAGGCCAGAGGAGGCCGAGCCCAGGCTGGCGCAGGCGAGCCCAGGGCCCTCGCTCCTTCTCAGGGTTGTGGACGAAGTGGCAGCGGGTACCGTAGGGGCATAAGCCGGTGGTGTGCAAGGTACGCCTAGTACTTGCGGTGGCGGCTGAGGAAGCACAGCGGGTGAACTGGCACTTCACCGCAGCGGCCCATCGGGATGCGGGTTCCTCTGGAGTTGGAGCGGGGGTGGACTGGAGTTGGCGCTGGCTGTGGGTTCTCCGTGCTGGCTGTGGGCCTGGGGCCAGGGGTGTTGTCGGTCTGGGCTGTCGGTTGGCCCGGCGGGTGAGGCGGAGGTGAGCTGGGGATGGCACTTCTCTGTGCTGGCGGTGGGCCTGGAGGCCGGTGTCCCGTCGGACGTCTCTGGCCCGCACCCTGTGGAGGGATGGAACACTCAAGTGGGGTGGGGGAACCAGGGACTGTCCCGTGGCGGTTCGGCAGCCGGGGACATGGGTTCAATCCTGGCTGCAGATGATGCGTGGTTCTGCAGATGAGAGCCAGTCCAGTCTTCCCGCTCCCCCCTCTGCCCGATCTCCCTCCTTCTGGTGTGTCCCCCTCCTGCCCCCAGTCTCACCCCGCCAAAAAATCGGACCCAAACGATATTCACTGAATCTACAGCGCTTCGTTCCATTTTTGTTTATAGTGTTCGACCTTTGATAAATCCTTGAATTTTTTGGAATACGAACTCGCTTATTGTCCCTATTTTCTGACAGTAGTTGTATTTCACCCTAATATAGTGCACTCCAAAGGTGCAATGAAAGTTTCCACTCAGTTTCCAAACAAACATAATTTAAAACTGTCAAAAGGGATTTTTGAAATAGTGTTAGAGTGGTTAACGTCTGGAACTATGCATTAGAGCCAGGGTGGCACAGTGGCGCAGCGGTAGAGTTGCTGCCTTACGGCGCCAGAGACCCGGGTTTGACCCTGACTATAAGTGTTGTCTGTACATGGTTTGTATTTTCTCCCTGTGACTGCATTGGTATTTTCAGGTGCCATGGCTTCCTCCCACACTCCAAAGATGTGCATGTTTGTAGGTTTATTGGCTTCAATAAAATTATAAAATTGTCCCTATTGTGTAGGATGAAGCAAGTATACGGGGATCGCTGGTTGGCATGGATTCAGTGGGCCGAAGGCCTGTTTCTGCACTGTATGTCTAAAGCGAAGAAAATTCAGAGAGATACAGCATTAAAACAAGCCCATCAGCTCACCGAGTCCATGCTGACCATCGATTACCCGTTCTATGTTATCTAGTTCTATGTTATCCCACTAGCTCTATGTTATCCCACTTTCACGACTCACGAGGGGCCAACTAACCTACACACCCACACGTCTTAGAGATGTGGAAGGAAACCGGAGTACCCGGATGAAACCCACACGGTCAAGCATATAACATGCAAACTCCACAACAACAGCATCCAAAGTCAGGATTGAACCCGGATCTCTGGCATTGTGAGGCAGTTCTACCAGCTACGCCACTGTGTGCCGCACTAAATATGGGCACATCTTATCACAGTTTATGCTGATGAGAATAGACAACTATGTCTGTGACTTTCTGGTCACTCAGATCATTAACTTTAATCTATTTGTTTAGGAGAAATATCAAGTGACAACAAAAATGAAAGGTTTCTCGAAGAGCCTTCATCGATTCGGATGATTCGAGCAAAAACCACAATAGCGCTGTAAGTTATCAGTTCTTCCACTTTTATACCTTGGTGCTTATTACTCTTAAATATCACTCATCATCTTTTTCATGCAGCGGGTGGTAGGTATATAAGGTCATAAGGAATTGGAGTAGAATTAGGCCATTCGGCCCATCAAGTGTATGCCATTCAATCATGGCTGATCTATCTCTCCCTCCTTACCCCATTCTCCTACCTTCTGCCCATAACTTCTGACAACCATATGGAACAAGCTGCCAGAGGAAGTGGTTGAAGCAGGTACTATAACAACCTTTAAAAGATATTTGGACTAGTTTTGTTTGCTCGTGTGTCAGACAACGCATAGCTCGCTGTTGGCTTCCGTCGTCGTCCAACATATTGACAGAATTGGCTGCCCAACGCATCACAGAGTGCATCGTGTTGTCGTTTACGGGGATCGCCACGAGGAGGCATCATGATCCACATTTGAACTAGTAAATGGATGGGAATGGTTTAGAAGGATATGAGCCAAGCACACGGAGGTGGGACTAGCATAGATGGGGCATCTTGGTCAAGTTGGACTGCAGGACTTGTTTCCATGCTGTATGACTCTATGAGCGTTTAATTTTGTGCAGCAGGAATACCCTAGCCAGGCCAAATTTGTTGATGGTTTTAGATCTACAGGATTTGCATTTCTTCTATTTATACATAGGTCCTGGTTAAAAGATGGGATATAAAGAGCACTCTAGTCTGAAAGAACCCCTTGTGTGTATACACCACTAAACAGCAACAGATTCACGTTGAATGTGCTGTCAAGTACTGATTCATCCATAAATTCTTCCATAGGCTAGAGTACTGTCTGATTTGTTCCATTAGCTAGTGTACAGTCCGATTCATCTCTACCCCATTGCGGACATTGGACATTGGCTCTGGGATTGTTGCTCTACAATGCTGAGAACTATATTCTGCACTGTATCTTCCTCTTTGCTCTATCTATTATCATAAAATCATAGAAAATAGGTGCAGGAGTAGGCCATTCGGCCCTTCGAGCCTGCACCGCCATTCAATATGATCATGGCTGATCATCCAACTCAGTATCCTGTACCTGCCTTCTCTCCATACCCCCTGATCCTTTTAGCCACAAGGGCCACATCTAACTCCCTCTTAAATATAGCCAATGAACTGGTCTCAACTACCTTCTGTGGCAGAGAGTTCCAGAGATTCACCACTCTCTGTGTGAAAAATGCTTTTCTCATCTCGGTCCCAAAGGATTTCCCCTTTATCCTTAAACTGTGACCCCTTGTCCTGGACTTCCCCAACATCGGGAACAATCTTCCTGCATCTAGCCTGTCCAACCCCTTAAGAATTTTGTAAGTTTATATAAGATCCCCCCTCAATCTCCTAAATTCTAGCGAGTACAAGCCAAGTCTATCCAGTCTTTCTTCATATGAAAGTCCTGACATCCCAGGAATATATTTGAGTTATACTTGTGTTTGACATGATTGTATTGATGTATAGTATTATCTGACCTGATTGGATAATATGCAAAATTAAGCTTTTCATTGTACCTCAGTACATGTGATAATAATAAAGCTGAACATTTATTACATCTCAATGAAAGATTGCCCCTGGAATGTTTCATTGTTTGAGATGATACCACTGTTTCATGCATTACTGAGGAAAAGGTCATCACCATTAAAATAGAACAGACATCTGTCAGTGCAGGAAGCAACTACTGATGCTGGTTTACACAGAAGATAGATACAAAGTGCAAGAGTAACTCAGTGGGTCAGGCAGCAATTCTGGAGAAAAGGAAAAGGTGACGTTTCGGGTCAAGACCTTTTTTCAGACTGAGAGTCAAGGGAGAGGTAAACTAGTGTTATAAAATGGTACAGAACAAATCAGACCAGGAAAGGTGGAGGCTACAATGGTCCATTGTTGGCTGTGAACGAGATGACAATGGAGCGATACAAACAGTGAATCTTTGGCAGTTTATCAAGGGGCCGAAACTTGTTATTCACAATGATAGACCTATTTCAACTACAAACTAATTACATGTTGATATACCACCAGTGGTAAATTGTCACAATAATATTTCAAAGTAGTGTTCTCTATTAGATATTATATTTAACATACATATCTAACATTTTTTTAAACGTGTTCACTATGCTTTCATAGACAGAAATAATGAACCGTGTAAAGCACAAAGTCAGCAATCTGTGGAATATTGACCTATTGTCTTAAGAAGGATCCCGACCTGAAATGTCACCTACCGTATGAGTCTGAAGAAGGGCTATGGCCCAAAATATCACCTATGAGTTTGAAGGATCCCGACACGAAACGTCACCTACCCATGTTCTCCAGAGAACTGCCTGACCTGCTGAGTTACTCCAGCACTTTGTGTCTTTTTTTGTAAACCACCACCTGCATTCCTTCAAAATATCTAAATAAGCAAAGTAAAAGTGTTCCGAAACAAAACGTCACATATCCATTGTTTAAGAAGGAACTGCTGATGCTGGAGAATCGAAGGTACACAAAAAAGCTGGAGAAACTCAGCGGGTGCAGCAGCATCTATGGAGCGAAGGAAATAGGCAACGTTTCGGGCCGAAACCCTTCGTCACATATCCAAGTTCCATGGAAGTACTGCCTGACCCGCTGAGTTACTCCGGCATTTTGTGTTTTTATCTGTGTAATATAATCTTTTACAAAGAGGTAAATCTTTGGTAAAGTGTAATCATGCTTTTGTTTTCAATGTTACAGTGTGGGAAAATGGGATTGCCTTCCTGGATACACAAGTGACTGTAGATGCTGGAACCTGGAGCAACGAACAATCTGCTGGAGGAACTTAGTGGGTCAAGAGGCAAATGTGCAGGGATATGGACAGTCGATGTTTTGGGTTGGGACCCTTCATCTGGACTGAAGAGTAAAGGGGAGGTATTGAGTATAATGGGGTTGGGTTAGAGCTTTCAAGCATTGTGTGGGTCCAGATAAGGAGAGGTTGATTGGTAGAGTCAGATGGGAGAGGGAGGGTGGAGATAGTGACGGAGACCGGGAGGTGATAGGTAGAGGCAACATATGGTGGACTGTGATAGGAAAGGTAGATGAAGTATGGAACTAAATAAGGGAGGTGGTGTGGGCAGAATAGAACAGTGTGGGGGAGTAGAGGGGAATGGATCGCTTGGAAGGAATGTGTGCAGAGGGGGAGGGGGTAAACTAGGTGATAGGGGGCTGGAAGAATCTACCAAGATCCCCCCCACTCACAGAATCCTATTTTCAACCCCCTATCACCTATCCCCATGGCAGATTGTTTGTTGATCATCTTCCTGGGTTCTGGATTATTTAGAGACCAGAAGTGAGAATTGCGCTTTGTCCTGGTACAATCTTCTCATTTCCCCAAAACATCCCAGCATTGTGGCCAGTGTTCACCTAATGCCCCTTATCAATATTGTTCATTTTCTCTTATAACTATCTGACTTTATCTTGATTCTGTGCTACCTATTGCAGAGATCGTGAATCTTTTGATTAGGAAGGAACTGCAGATGCTGGTTTACACTGAAGATAGTCACAAAAAACTGAAGTAACACAGCTGGTCAGGCAGTATCTCTGGAAAAAAACTTCAGCGATTCCTTTTTCCCACAGATGCTGCCTGATCCGCTGAGTTACTCCAGCTTTTTGTGAATCTTGTAGTTCTGGATGGGGCAAATTTGGGGAAATCACTGCCCAGAGTTTACTTAGAAACAAGGAAGTGGAGGTGCTGGTTTACCTAGGAAAGACACAAGTGCTGGAGTACCTTCGCGGGTCAAGCAGCATCTCTGGCGAACATGGATAGGTGACCTCTCGGGAAGGGATCCTTCTTCAGACTGAATCAGTCCGAGGAAGGGTCACCACTCGAAAGCTCACCTATCCATGTTCTCCAGGGATATTGCCTAACCCACTGAGTTACTCCGGCACTTTGTGTCAGCCCATGGTTTACTGTTGTCTATGTATGCAGTCACAATTTGCCTCCTGTCTATTATAATTGAGATGTAAAACATTCATACAAAAAAAAGGACTTTGGTTGCTTTAGTTTATCAATGATAATGAACCCCAGAATTACCAGGAGCAAATAATTCCTACTACCATTGCGCTATGACTCAGCTGGGATTAAGAACGAGCCGTTTACAGAGTGAAGGAAGTGTCGCATGATGCAGAGAAAAGTCCCTGTCCTATATTGGAGCTCCAATAAAAATCATGTGTGTCATTTTTACTACATGGTACTGGTAGATTTCAGAAAGCCTTATTTGTAAGAATCTAAGACGCAGCATTAGGCTATTCATCCTGTCAAGTCTGCTCTGCCATTTGATCATGGCTGATGTATTTTTCCCTCCCAAACCCATTCTCCTGCCTTCTCCCATAATCTTTGACGCCCTTGCTAATCAAGAACCGATATCTCCACTTTAAAGATACTCAATGACTTGGCCTCCTCAGCCGTTTATGGAAATGAATTCCATTGATACACAGTATAAACTGGCTTAAAAAAAAATTCTGTATCTCCATTCTATAGGTACGTCCTTTTCATTCTGAAGAGGTGCCCTCCTGTCCTAGACTCATCCCCATACTAGAAAAACTCTCTCCACATGCATTCTATCTAGGCCTATCTGAGAAGCAGATTCATTCATGTATATATATTAAAACCAAGAACTATTGGCAGTAGCTGTGAATGTGCTTGTGACGTTTGCTGAGGCCACAATGTGTTACCTTCAACTACGAATTTGGGGTGAAATGAAGTAAAATATTCTTATTGTCCTCTGTATCTTCCTCCCTCACAGAAGAAAATTACAGAGCCCAGATGATTGCACTCTTGACTGATATTCCAGGGCTCCAGAGTCAAAATATTGCTTTCATAATTTTTTTGTCTTTTACACACTTTTCATCACAAAGTTTGTTTGATAGCCCATTGTGTATTCACTAGCCAACATCTACTTCCAATTAAAAAAAATACACAGTGCTGAAGTAACTAGGCCGGTCAGACAGCATCTCTGGAGAACATGGATAGGTGACGTTTCGAGTTGGAATATCGTTACTTCCAATTGCTTATTTATGTATTTTGAAGGAATGCAGGTGGTAAATTGAATAATTCAGCAGAGACACAGGGTACTGCAGGTGCTGGTTTACAAAGAAAAGACACCCAATGCTGGAGTAGCGGGTCAGGCAGCATCTCTTGAGAACATGGATAGGTGATGTTTCGGGCCAAGACCTTCAGACTCAAGAAGGGTCAAGGTTCAGACTCAAGACTCAGTCTGAAGAAGGGTCTCGACCTGAAATGTCACCTATCCATGTTCACCGTAGATGCTGTCTTACCTGCTGAGTTACTACAGCACTTTGTGTCCTTTTGCATATCAACATTGAAACCTACTTTTTGCTTACTTGCACTAGTTTAGTATATAAATGTATTTATCTTTCTGTGATGCAATCTGCAGGCTGATACATTCACATTCACACACAGATATTAACCTTTTGAACACAACACCCCAAGTCCAAGAATTGTCACTGAATTGAGTCCAGATTTCAATTAAGTCAATCACTTTCTTTACTATTGCTCTGCCTAGATTTTAACTCTCTGATCAATTAATACTAACTGTTTCTTGCTGATTGATTGCATTTTAGTCGATTTTTATATTTCAATTTTAAAGCAATAGTGTAAGAGTGTAAGAATTTTCGGAAATATTCTGCATTAGCAAAAAGATCTGTACAGACTTATGAACACCTGTAGTCAAAAGCTAATTATTTTTGTTGAAGCATTAAAATAACTTAATTTGATGGTGGGAAATGCCTCTCCTTTGTGATTTTAAATATTTTCCACTTGAAATATTCAATACTGGACATAAAATTGGCTTCATTGAAGAAAGCAGGTGATGGTGGAAGGTTGCTTTTCAGACTGGAGGCCTGTGACTAGTGGTGTGCCTCATGGTTCAGTGCTGGACCCATTGTTGTTTGTCATCTTTATCAATAATTTGGATGAGAACGCACATGGCATGATTAGCAAGTTTGCAGATGACACAAAAGTGGGTGGGATTATAGATAGTGAAGATGGATGTCAAAAATTTGGGCAGGTGAACTGAAGAATGGTTGATGAAATTTAATACTGAGAAATGTGCGGTGTTGCATTTTGGGAAGACCAACATGGGCAGGACCTACAGAGTGAATGATAGAGCTTAGGGGAGTGTGGGCAGTTTGGGCCGAAGGGCCTGTTTCCACACTGTATCATTCTATGACTAAATAGGCAAAAGCCATCAAAATCTGTCAATGATTTCCCAACGTTGCAGTTATTTCTTTCAAGTCGTATAACCTGTGATAAGGCTGTTGCGATATTTATTCAGCATTGACAATTTCTTCAATGCTTATCGATGCATATATTTGGATGGAGCATTTCAGCTGAGGCAGTATTTATTTTTCTTAAAAAATAGAACAGTAGAGCACAGGAACCATGTTGTCAGTGCCGAACATAATGCCAAGATAAACTAATCCCCTCTGCCAGCACGTGATCCATACACTGCCGTTCCCTGCATATCCATGAACCTACCTCGTAAATGCCACAATCATATCTGCTTCCACCAACACTCCTTGCAGCTTGCTCCTCTCACCTTAAAGCCATGCCCTCAAGTCATAGAAGCATACACCGTGGAAACAAGCCCTTCAGCACAACCTGCCCACGCCGACCAACATGCCCCAACTACACCAGTTCCACATGCCTGCATTTGGCCCATACCCCACTAAACCTATCCTATCCCTCTACCTGTCTAAATGTTTTTGTCTTTGGCATTCCTAGCCTTGGCATTCAGAGAATCATACAGCACAGAAATAGTCCCTTGAGCCCAACTCGTCCATGTTAACACAGATGCCCGATCTAAGCTACTCCCATGTGCCTGAATTTAAACCTATATCCCTCTAGATTTTTCCTATCCCTGGACTTCTTCAAGTGTATTTTAAATGTTGTTATAGCACCATCCTCAAACACCTCCTCTGGCAGCACATTCAATATACCAACCAACCCCTGAGTGAAAAGGTTGCCCCTCAGGTTCCCATGTCGTTTCCCTCTCACCTTAACAGAGAAGGCTGAGAGGGGACCTTTATTCCCTCTGCAGGATTATGAAGGACAAAAAGTGGGTGATAGTGGGAAACCTTCCCTCTCATCATGGAAAAGCTTTTCCCACTGAGAGTAGGGAAGATTCAAACAAGGGGACATGACTTGAGAATTAAAGGACTGAAGTTTAGGGGTAACATGAGGGGGAACTTCTTTACTCAGAGAGTGGTAGCTGTGTGGAATGAGCTTCCAGTGAAGGTGGTGGAGGCAGGTTCGTTTTTATCATTTAAAAATAAATTGGATAGTTATATGGATGGGAAGGGAATGGAGGGTTATGGTCTGAGCGCAGGTATATGGGACTAGGGGAGATTATGTGTCCGGCACGGACTAGAAGGGTCGAGATGGCCTGTTTCCGTGCTGTAATTGTTATATGGTTATATTATATGGTTATATCATGGATATCTACCTGGAGAGCTTAGGTTTAACGTAAAGGGGTGGGAGACTATTTTAAAGTATGGAACTCCCACCGAGCTCGAGCCGTCCATCAATCACGCGTTCACAATAGTTCTATGATTATCCTACTTTCATATCCACTCCTTACACACTTGGGGCAATTTACAGAGGGCCAATTAACCTACAAACCCACACATCGGCCTAATTCTGCTCCTATCACTTACAAACTTATCCTTTGGATTGTGGGAGGAAACCGGAGCACCCGGAGGGAACAGTCGCAGGGAGAAGGTGCAAAACCCAATATATCTTCCGATATTTCATTGTTTCACATTCAGAATGCCCACCCTATTAATTTCACTCTGAATGCCATTCAACTGTGTCTTTTAATATTCTTTATAAAACCTGCGAGATGATTAGGCCCAGACTAAGGACTGTTCTGCTAAGGATGTTGAGCAGCTTTTCATTTGTTTTAAGTGTGGAAGTTTGATCTTCAGCATGGCAAGAATGAAACGGATGGTGTGGGATGTGTGGGGAATGGAAGAACTATCAGTTCAGCACAGAAAAATATTTTCAGAGTTCTCCCTCCAAATCGCTCCTATTTTATTCTTCTGCTCACCAGAGGGCAGTGCAGCCTGTTATACCTTTAGACCTTAGAGATACAATACGGAAACAGGACCTTTGGCCCATCGAGTCTGCACTGACCAATGATCACCCCATACTCTAGCACTATCCTACACACTAGGGACAATTTACAATTTTACAGAAGCCAATTAACCTACAAACCTGTACGTCTTTGGAGTGTGGGAGGAAACTGGAGCACCCGGAGAAAACTCATGTGGTCACAGGGAGAACGTACAAATTCCGTACAGACAGCACCTGTGGTCAGGATCGAACCTAGGTCTCTGGCTCTGTAAGGCAACAGCTCTACCGCCACCTTGTGGTAATAACAGGCTAATAACTATTTTCTCTTCAAGGGCATTCTGCGCAATGTTAGAGCCGACTTTCTTCATTCGGGTGGTGTGACGAGCCACTGTGGTGCAGCTGGTAGTGCTGCTGCCTCACAGCGCCTGAGACCCAGGTTCAGGCCTGACCTCTGTGTGGAGTTTGCACTTTCTCCCTGCATGGGCTTCCTCCGGGTGCTCCGGTTTCCTCCCACATCCTAAAGACGTGTGGGTTTCCAGGTTAAATGGCCCCTAAAGTGTAGTTGATGAGTAAGTGGAAGCGTTGAATTGGATAATAGATAACTCCGTCTCAAGATGATAAAAATGTAAGATATATTGTGAGATGTGCATGGCAAAGAGAAGGGCGATACATTTTATATTTTCCCATCCTTGTGCCCTGATCATTTTTTACCAACATACTGTATATGGTCCAATGTTTCATGGGGTCTCAACTTTTGTTTCTTAATAGGTTGGCACACTTTTAACTCGTGAAATTTACTTTAGACTTTAGAGATACAGCCTGGAAACACCGAGTCTGTGCTGACACGTGAGCACTATCCTATACACTAGCGTCCATTTACAACTTACAGAAGCCAATTAACCTACAAACCTGTAAGTCTTTAGAGAGTGGGTGGAAACCGAAGCACCCGGAGAAAACCTACGTGGTCACAGGAAGAACATACTGACAGCACCCATAGTCCGGATCGAACCTGGGTCTCTAGCACTGTAAGGCAGCAACTCTACCGCTGTGCCATTTCTAACTCATTCCATCAATTAAGGCATCTAATTTGGAATGAAATGGCCTGTTTTTATTCTTAATTTGTTATCTTGATTTTTAAGTTTGCACCTCGATTCAACTAAAATCTAAAGATTGAAACTTTAAATGCAGACATTGGGGAGGGGGAGGGGATACAGAATATTTTTGAGCACTAAATTGTTGGTAACTGAGGCATTGAAGATAAAATGTGGCCTTGAAGCTGAAATTCAGAGTTACAGTCATTGTTTTACGACATCCTGTTTTGTTTCTACGCCGTTCCCCTACTCTGCACCTTAAGGCAGGTTTGTGTTCTAATTGTGTAGGAAGGAACTGCAGATGCTGGTGTACAAAGAAGATGGATACAAAATGCTGGACTAACTCAGCGGGTCAGGCAGCATCTCTGGAGAAGAGGAATAGGTGATGTTTCGGGTTCGACTTCATTAGACTGAGAGTCAGGGAGGGGGAAGCTAGAGGTTTAGGAAGGTACAGAACAAAGCAGAGCCTGCATCGATGATTCAGGTTAGGTGAAGCGCACAATGGTCCATTGTTGGCTGGGGACGAGATGATAACGAAGGAATACGAATGGTGAAATTAGCAAGAGAACGAAAGTGGGGGAGGGATGGAGAGAGAGGGAATTGTCCTTCTGATAAAAAATCCTGAAACATTAACTCTGCATCTCCCTTGATAAATACCGCCTGAACTGCTAGGTACACCAATATATTTTATTCTTATTTCATCGTTAGTTTCATTTTCAAATTGTTGAGTTTTTAAAAATGTTGTAAATTCAGCTACAGTTTAAGAAATTATTTTCATTACAAGGATACCACTTCAAATGCTAATATTGTTTAGTTAATATAAAATCAAACATGAGAGTCACGAATGTTTTATGGTCACATATCCCGAAAGGGAACAATGGAATTCTTTGTTGCAGCAGCACAACAACAGGTTGTAAGCATTGTACTCAATAGATAATATGATAAACAAACAAAAATGAAAGATGATCAATAGATTAAAAACCCAATATGGTGCAAAAACCAAACAATGATTTGTTAAAGTGCAGTTTAATTCAATTACTGAGTCTGAGAGCTAGTTTATCAGACACATTCTTCCTTCACCTTCACACGGAGGATTTTTCAAGTGAGAAGAAACTAAAGAAGGTGAGCCGAGTGTACGTGTTCTGCGAAACTAATAAATCAATAAAGAAATATTGAATATAACTAAAGCAGAATGAAATAATGATTGCATTCCTTTTAAAAAATACAGATCCACCACCGATTTTCGGGCACGTTTTGTTTCAGAGCCTTGCCGGATTATCCGTTTTGCCGGACCAACAGAGGTCAAGGCCTCCGAGAGGAGTCCAACGGTACCGGAACGGTCCACCTAGACCACCGAGGGGCCTGCAAAGTCGGCTTCGGAAGTTGGCTAGGATCGGGACAGATCTGCCGGCTCCAGCCGGGCTGGAGTTCCAGAGACTCGGCAGCAGGGAGCAAATTCGACCCACCAATCGACCGCGGAAGTCAGCTATGGGAACAGCTCTGCATTTCCAGGGATACTTCCAGGGGCGAATTTCAAGCGCGCTCTCGTAATTTTGTCTGGATTTTGGCCGAAAAATCCTGTATATTAAATAAAATAATTATATTTTAATAACAAATTTCTTTAAAGAGTTCCCACCCTACATAAATTCCATAATGATGTGTGATGTTCTAGCCCCTTTACATGAATGATATTTTGACAATTAAACGCCCCTATCCATGTTCTCCACAGATGCTGCCTGACCCGAGTTACTCCAGTACTTTTGCGTCTTTTTAAAAAAAAACTGCACCTGTTTTCTATCTCCACAAAAGAGTAACTTGTTTTAATATGAAGTTATGTAAAATATGAAGTTATCCAAAGATGTGTCTGTGAATGAAAGGAAATTGCATGGGTATCACCATCAACATATATGGTTTGATTTCAAAGGTTAAGTTTGGATAGGTTTATTTAAGAATAGTTAATGATTCTCCCTCGCAGAGGTTTGTGTCATTATCATCAAACATTTTCCCAGAAGTCCAATAGCTAAACTGACCACTCCCTGAGACAGTAAATGTTTGTTGTCAGTACAATATCCTATATGAATAACAATTGTGGTAATTAGCCAAAGATAGACACAAAGTGCTGGAGTATAACAGCGGGTCAGGCAGCATCTATGGAAAAAAGGAATAGGTGACGTTTCAGGTCGGAACCATTCTTCCGATTCAGATTCAGTATCCACCAACCTCTATGTGAAGAAGGGTGATCTTATAGAGGTGTATAAAATCAGGGCTGCCAACTCTCACGCATTGACAAAATTCTCACGCTGATGACAGAAGTTCTCACGCTCAATTTTAAATAAATAAATAAATAGATAAATAAAGTCACACTCCTCCACACTCACCAATGAGAATAGTTTTCCACCCTCCCAGACAGCCTCGATCCAATGCAGATTTCCTATCAGGTCAACAGGAACACGGCAGAAACCATCTCCTTGGTCCTATACTCATTTCTAGGGCAGCCAGATAACAGGACACCTATGTCACACTCCTATTTATTGAATATAGCTCCGCTTTCAACACCATAATCCCAACCAAACTCATCTCCACACTCCTGGACCTAGAAATAGGTGCATCCCTCTGCCACTGGATCCTTGGCTTTCCGATCTCCAGACCACAATTAGTGAGGATAGATGACAATACATTCTCCACAATAATTCGCAACACCAGTGCCCCTCAAGGACGCATTCTCAGGCCCATACTATACCCCCTACATTGTCACGACTGCACCCAAATTCTGCTCTAACTCCATCTCCAAGTTTGCGGATGACACAAATGTAGTGGGACAGTTCTCGAACATTGACGAGACTGAGTACAGGAAGGAGAAAGAGACCTTAATATCATGGTATCAAGACGGCAACTTCCTCAAAGTCACCAAAATGAACGAGCTAGTTATTGACTTCAGAAAGCATGGTGAAGAACATGCCCTAATTAACATCAATGGTGCTGAAGTGGAAGTCACAGTCTAAGGATAAGGGGGAAATCTTTTAGGACCGAGATGAGGGGAAAAAAAATTCACACAGAGAGTGGTGAATCTCTGGAACTCTCTGCCACAGAAGGTAGTTGAGGCCAGATCATTGGCTATATTTAAGAGGGAGTTAGATGTGGCCCTTGTGGCTAAAGGGATCAGGGGGTATGGAGAGAAGGCAGGTACAGGATACTTAGTGCATGATCAGCCATGATCATATTGAATGGCGGTGCAGGCTCGAAGGGCCGAATGGCCTACTCCTGCGCCTATTTTCTATGTTTCTATGTTTTCTGTCGGGGGGTTCCCCGTAAAGAACGAGCATTGGCTTAAGCCCATCGCACACTATTTAAAATGGCAATGTAGACAAAAATGCTGGAGAAACTCAGCGGGTGAGGCAGCATCTGTGTGTGAGTTTGACCCTTCGTCACACTCAAGTATTTCTCCAGCATTTTTGTCCACCGCTCTATAGATGCTGCCTCACTCGCATTCACATTCCCGTGCAGATGGTGTGATAGGTGAATCTCACCCCCCAAGGCACCGCTCACACCTCCCACCCTCACCTCCGGCGGCTCTGTCCAGTGGCCGCTCTGTCCACACCAAAGATCTTATAGCTATAGGATCGTTGGTCCACACCGCATGGAGTTTTAACCCTAGCCCGGAGCCAGGAGCCGACCAGGTGAGTGGGGGCGTCGGTGCCGCCTCCGGAGCCGCGGAGATGAATCTCGGGCTAAGGCTCCGCTCCGATGCCCGACCCCCGGGCCACTGACCCTCTCCTCCCCCGGACCCCAGCTGGACACAGAGCACCTGGGCCGGCCCGTATTCCCGTGGAGGAGAAGAGGGGGAAATGCTCCCCGGACATCGCCAAGTCTGCCTACTATGTTCTGTTGTGCTGAAGCAAAGCTAGAATTCCATTGTCCTATTAGGGACACATGACAATAAACTCACTTGAACTTGTCTCGCATAAAGATATCAGAGTCAAGGGATATGGGGAGAATGCAGGAACGGGGTACTGATTGTGGATGATCAGCCATGATCACAGCGAATGGCCTACTCCTGCACCTATTGTCTATATTGGTCTGTGTGGGCAAGTTGAGCCGAAGGGCCTGTTTCCACACTGTATTAATCTGACTCTAAGTTGCTGCCCTCAGGTCCCCTGGAATTTTTTCCCCTCTCACCTTAAATCTATGCCCTCTTGAGAAAAGACTGATTGACAATCTTTTTTTTTAAATCAGTCTTTTTTTTAATGACTGATTTACACCCCTACCCAAGGAAAGGGGCCACGAACGTTAGTAATAAATATCCACCTTTGCTGCCACACCTGTTGAGCAACTTTCTACGTCTTGTGAAGGTAATCGCACGTTGCCTCGCCCTCGCTTCCTGCTGCGTAACAACTGCACGAAAGCAACTCCAAACAATTCACTGTCCCACACCAACTGGGTCTCCTTGCAACCAGCGTGGCAGATGTTCTTCTAATAATGCGAACCCTCAGACATGAATTCACTGCCCACATGCAAGGTAAAACAATCACAGTTAGAGAATGATTCGGTTGCTCCTATTGTCGGTCCGAGACGTTTTACCCAGCTGGGTACTTTACTGAAGGACTGGCCAGTCTCACCGGCAACCGCGGGTGCTTCACCCTTCACTGCCCTTTGGTTTGGCCTCCGGATGAGAAAGGTCCTAACCTGGAATGCACTGACATGGACGCGTGGGGCCCAAGGCTTTGAAAAGCCGAGATCGAAATCCTAGATTTTTTTGGCTGCACCCAAGGATTTTAGCGCCGTAACTACACCAGGTGCAGGTCAAAGTCTCATGCATTCGGCCCGGAACAAAGGCGGCCGCCCTCCAACTTATAAATAGAGTCAACGAGGAAGCAATCTAGAGCAGGTTGATCTCAGGAGAGTTCCCAGTGTGGAAGTCGCCACTAACTGGGGAACTGTGCGAAGAGTTTCAGCCTAGGTCCACAAAGTAAGTCCAATGGAAGGGTCAGAAGCCCCCCGAGTGATCGACTACGTGTTGACTTACAAGAGAGGCGATGGTCAACGACTCGCTAGGGAAAGGATGAACTTCCTAGGCGAGGTAAAGAAGACGGGGCTCTCTCTAGACCCCGACGTTACTGAGCAGCTGAGTACAGACCAAGACACCCGTCCGAAGCAGATCATTAAAATTCACGCCCCCTTTAATGTATTGAGCCAAGTGGCTGAAAAGATGAGGCTAAAGATGCCTTTGAACGTGGAGGTAAGAAAATCACAATTAATTATAGAAATTACTATTAGTAAAAACTTTTTCCCATTGTATCATAAGTTCTAAGAGCAGAATTAGGCCATCAAGTCTACTTCTGCATTCAATCACGATGTATCTATCTTTCCCTCTCAACCCCATTCTCCTGCCTTCACCCCATGACCCCTGACACCCATACTGATCAAAAATCTGTCAATCTACACCTTTAAAATATCCATTGACTTGGTCTCCACAGCTGTCTGTGGTAATTAATTCCACAGATTTACCACCAGATCAACTTTCCCTCAGAAATGTTGTATACGGTTTAGAGGGATATAGGCCAAACACAGGCAGGTGGGACTAGTGTAGATGGGACGTTAGTTGGTGTGGGCAAGGTGGGCTGAATGGCCTGTTTCTACGACTCTATGACTGCATAACACTGTTGTGGGCACTTCATAGCTGGTGTCCATTACTAGGCATCACTCTTTGTCACCGGCAGCCTTACCAGACTGTTCAATCTTTGATTGATAAATTGTGATAACTGCATTCATCCTATCACCACTCAGGCTCCTGTGCTCCATGGAATAAAGTCCTAGCCTGTCCAACCTCTCCCTATTGACTGCTCAGGCCCTCAAATCCTGGCAACATACTCATAAACCTCCTCTGCACTCTATCCAGCTTAATGGCATCCTTGCTATAACAGGGTGACCAAAATTGAACACGATACTCCAAATGCATCCTCACCAAACTTTTAGGACAACTGAAACAGAACATCCCAACTCCTATACTCAATATAGACACAAAGTGCTGGAGAAACTCAGTGGGTCAGGCAACATCTCTGGAGAAAAGGATGGGTGACGTTTTGGGTCGAGACCCTTCTTTGGCCACTGTGCTGGCCTAATTAGTGAACACTAATTGCAGACATTCAAAAAGCAAGTTAATTATGGTGCTGAAATGTTGATGTTTGACTCTTTTTAGAGCATGGAGACGCCAGCCAGCTTCCCGCAGAAATTCCTGAAGTATTTTGGGACGGATGATGAGGCTGACTATTTCAGCGCACCTTATAGACATGACAAGCAGAATATATTCAAAGGAATTGAGAACAAGACTACATTTTTTCGGCCAGCTGTGAGATCTCTAATTGTAAATTGCAATTTTTATTCTGATTTGAATCGTGTGTGTTTATGATATAATGATGCATTCCCCACATTCGTCAACATTGAGCGATTTATTAGCATGGGTGATTGTAGAATGACACAACCTGCCGTAATATTGAGCATAGAGTTTAGTTTATTTAGTTTAGTTTATTGTCATGTGCACCAAGGTACAGGGAAAAGCTTTTTTGTATTGCGTGCTATCCAGTCAGCACAGAGATATACATGATTACAATCAAGCTCCCAACCACAAGCGTACAGAAAAGTGATGAGAATAACTTTTAGTGCAAGCAAAAGTCCAGTATAGTCCGATAAAAAATAGTCTGTGTGTCTCCAATGAGGTAAATGGGAGGTTAGGAACTCTCTCCAGTTGGTGATAGGATGGTCTGATAACAGCTGGGAAGGAACTGTCCCTGAACCTGGAGGTGTACATTTTCACATGGCTGTGCCTCTTGGCTGATGGGAGAGGGGAGATTATGCTGGTGGCCTTGCCGAGGCAGCGTGAAGTGTAGATGGAGTCAATGGAAGGCAGTTTGGTTTGAGTGCTATTTCCAAGTCCAAATGCTGAACCTTTTTTAAGTATCAGATTCAGATTCAGATTCAATTTTAATTGTCATTGTCAGTGTACAGTACAGAGACAATGAAATGCATTTAGCGTCTCCCTTGAAGAGCGACATAGCAAACGATTTGAATAAAAAAAATAATAAGTGTCCGGGGGGTGGTGATTGGCAGTCACCGAGGTACGTTGTTGAGTAGAGTGACAGCCGCCGGAAAGAAGCTGTTCCTCGACCTGCTGGTTCGGCAACGGAGAGACCTGTAGCGCCTCCCGGATGGTAGGAGGGTAAACAGTCCATGGTTGGGGTGAGAGCAGTCCTTGGCGATGCTGAGCGCCCTCCGCAGACAGCGCTTGCTTTGGACAGACTCAATGGAGGGGAGCGTGGAACCGGTGATGCGTTGGGCAATTTTCACCACCCTCTGCAATGCCTTCCGGTCGGAGACAGAGCAGTTGCCATACCATACTGTGATGCAGTTGGTAAGGATGCTCTCGATGGTGCAGCGGTAGAAGTTCACCAGGATCTGAGGAGACAGATGGACCTTCTTCAGTCTCCTCAGTATAAGTATAAGGTCATTTAGTCCAGAATTTGCTATCTGAATCAAATTGTTGCTGCTTTTCTGATTGAAAGATACAACATAGAAGAGGCTTTTCAGCCCACCGAGTCCACGCTGATCATCGATCAACCATTCACGCTAGTTCTATGTTATCTCACTTTCACACCCACTCCCTGCACACCAGGGGCAATTTACAGAGGCCAATTAACCTACAAACCAGCCATTTTTAGGATCTAGGAGGAAACTGGAGCACCTGGAGGAAACCAGTGTGATCACAGTGAGAACGTGCAATCTCCACACAAACGGCACCTGAGGTCAGGATTGAACCTGGGCCCCTGGAGTTGTGAGGCAGAGTATCTGTTCCTAAGCTATCCACAGTTTTAAACCATTTGTAAAACTCCACGCAGACAGCACCCGAGGTCAGGATCGGACCAGAGTCTGTGGCGCCGTGAGGCAGCAGCTCTACCCGCTGCACCACTGTGTGCCGCCTGGTGTTAGGAACAATTGTAAACTTGCAGATGCCCTGAGGTCGACTTGCTGGTAATTGCCATCGCGATGTGAAATGACAGTGTGTGGTATCGGAGCCTTTTGAAGCATGTTTCATGGGACTGAATCAGTGGAGTTTGGGGTCAACGGGACAGAGACCAAACCTGTGGTAGAACTGGGAATGGCAATACAGCGGAGGGAGGTGTGGTAGATCAAGCTGAACTAGATAACCTCGCTTTTCTCCCACATCATACTCCACATGCCAACTTTTTTTTACCCACTCGTTTAATCATCTGAATCCTTTTGAAAGAATCATATCATCCTCCCTATTTCCCCCACGCTGTATGACCATATGACTGTGTGTTTGTTGTTATTTCATATATTTAATCACAAATGTAGTTTGATTAAGTGTTCACTGAGAAGATTGACTCCATCTCCAATGATTCAGGTAGTATGCCATAGAAGGACCGTATGATTATAGTAAAAACATATTCTTTGTTGAATGATGATAATAACTGTCTAGAGAGTAATTACGCTACATCCTGTTTATTTTGTAGGTTAATTATATTCTAAATGGGATCCATATACCTATTGAAGGCCACAAAGATAAAGGTACGTCAGAGGTTGAACGTAGACGTGATAGAGGTATATAAAATGATGAGTCATAGATAGTGGCGGCGCTGTTAACAGCTGCGGCTCACCTGCAGTCCGTCTGTCTTTTCTGTTGTTTTTTTTGACTTGTTTTGGTTAAGTTTTAGTTTGTTGGGTTGTGTTAGAGGGGGTGAAACATGTTCTCTGTCTCTTCATTCGGGAGAATGCAACTTTTTCGTGTCGTATCCCCCTTCTCTGTCTCCGTCTGCGCTGAAGCCTAATGGCGGAGCTGGCGGAGCTGGCGGCCTCCAACCTGCGACCGACCCCGAGGCTCCGGAGGCAGAGCCAGACAGATAGATAGATATGCCATTTATTGTCACTATACATGTACAGTGAAACTGAAAGCTGCTCGTACTCAGTGCATACATACAATTTTACACAAAAAACAAGAAACAGAAAAACAAAACAGAAGGGAGATGGGGGGGGGGGAATAGGTGCACAAATTCTACGGCGCTACATACATATATACATATATACAGATGGAAGTCCTGTTGGGCGGTGTAGTCAGTGCATGTGTGGATTTGAATTTATGGTAGATATAATTCTCGGGAAGCAGCTATTCCTGAGTCTGTTTGTCCTGGATTTGATGCACCTATAGCGCCTTCCAGAGGGCAGCAGGTCGAACAGTCCAAACGCAGGATGGGAGCTGTCTTTGGTGATCTTCTTTGCCCTGCTAAGGCAGCGGGAGGTGTAGATGTCCATCAGGGAGGGGAGAGGGCAACCAATGATCCTCTGCGCTGTCCTGGTTACCCTCTGAAGCCTCTCCCTGTCTGCCATGGTGCAGCTGCCATACCATGCTGTAATGCAGTATGTCAGCAGGCTCTCGATGGACGAGCGGTAGAAGGTCAGCAGCAGGTTAGAGTCCAGGTTGTGCTTCCTGAGGACCCTCAGGAAGTGCAGCCGCTGCTGAGCCTTCTTGATGACCGCTGTCGTGTTGTCCGTCCAGGAGATGTCAGCCGCGATATGGACGCCGAGAAACCGGAAGGTGTTGACCCTCTCCACACACTCGCCGTTGATGTGTAGGGGGACTAAGTCGGTGCTGTGCCTCCTGAAGTCGACAATGAGCTCTTTTGTTTTCCTGGTGTTCAGAGCCAGATTGTTTTCTGAGCACCAGGTTGTCAACTTCAGGACTTCCTCTCTGTAGGCTGCCTCGTCTCCCTTTGAAATAAGTCCGACCACAGTAGTGTCGTCAGCAAATTTGACGATGCGGTTGTTGTTGTGGGCCGGACTACAGTCGTAGGTGTAGAGACAGTATAAGAGGGGGCTTAGCACACAGCCCTGTGGGGAACCGGTACTCAACCTGCGAGTGGAGGAGAGGTGGGGGCCAAGTCTCACAGTCTGGGGCCGGTTTGTGAGGAAATCCTTAATCCAGGCACATGTGACAGTGGGGAGGCCGAGAGTGACCAGTTTACCAATGAGGATGTCCGGGATGATTGTGTTAAAGGCTGAACTAAAATCCACAAAGCATCCGGACGTAGCTCTGCCCCTGCTCCAGATGGCTCAGCACAGAGTGGAGAGCTACGGTGATGGCGTCTTCTGTGGATCTGTTTTGGCGATAAGCGAATTGGTGGGGGTCGAAGTCTGGTGGTAGATAGTCCTTGATGTGCTGGAGGACCAATCTCTCGAAGCACTTCATGATTACCGGAGTGAGGGCAACAGGACGGTAGTCATTAAGGCTGGTGATGGGAGACTTCTTCGGCACAGGGACGATTGTGGCTGATTTTAGGCAGGACGGAATAACTGCCTGGGCCAGGGAGAGATTGAAAATTCTGGTGAAGATGGCAGTGAGCTGGTGGGCGCACGCTTTGAGCACCTTACCAGGGACTCCATCTGGGCCGGTAGCCTTCTTGGGGTTCACTGCCAGGAGCACCCGTCTGACATCGTGTTCCCCGACAGTGAGTGGGGTAGTACAGGAGCCAGGTGAGGGTGGGAACAGGGCTGTAGCAGGTGAGTGCTGCTGTGAGGACTTACCAATGAGAGGCTGGCCATCTTCGGGGCTAAGGCAGCGGTGGCCCGACTTGCTGGTGCGGCTTTCTGGCTTTCAGCGGCGGCTGTAGCTGATGCAACGGGGCTCGGAGCTAAGACTGAGGCGGCGGCCCGGAGCGGAGACTGCGGGACCTGGAGCGGAGACTGCGGGACCTGGAGCGGAGACTATGGGACCCGGAGCTGGGGCGACGGCCTGGAGCTGGGGCGGCGGCCCGGAGCTGATGCTGTGGCGGCCTGGAGCTGGGGCGGCGGCCCGGAGCAGAGACTGTGGGACCTGGAGCGGAGACTATGGGACCTGGAGCTGGGGCGGCGGCCTGGAGCTGGGGCGGCTGCCCGGAGCTGGGGCGGCAGCCCGGAGCGGAGACTGCGGGACCTGGAGCGGAGACTATGGGACCTGGAGCTGGGGCGGCGGCCCGGAGCTGAGGCTGTGGTGGGCCGTCTTGGAGCGGAGACGGCGTTCCGGCTTTCGGCAGCAGCGACATCACCACGGAGGTCCACTGGACTGGAGAGCGGCATCTTCGGCCTGGATCGATCGCCTCAGCGCAGAGGGAGAACAAGGAGGGAAGAGACGGAGACTAAGATTTTGCCTCCATCACAGTGAGGAGGTGCTTGGTGAACTCACTGTGGTGGATGTTAATTTGTGTTTATTGTATGTTTTGTTATTATTGATTCTGTGCATGACTGCAGGCAACATAATTTCGTACAGACCGAAAGGTCTGAATGACAATGAAGGATCTATCTATCTATTAATCTATCTATAGGGCAGGCAGAACTGTTTTCCCAGGATGGAAATGTCTAACACTGGAGGGCATAGCTATAATGTAAGAGGGGGAAAGTTTAACGGTGATGAGCGGGGCAGGTTTTTTTAACAGTATGGGGTGGAACATATTGCCAGGGGGGTGGTGGAGGCAGTGGCATTTTAGAAGCTTTTAAATAGGCAGGGAATTGAGGTGTATGGATCATGTACGGACAGATGAGATCAGTTTAACTTGGCATCATGTTCAGCGCAAACGTTGTGGGCAGAAGGGCCGTTCCCATGATGTTCTATTTAACTTTTGGGAGCCATGAATTTAAGTTTCAACTTTTCTATTTAGTATTTTCTATTTAAAGTACACCCCACTGTCAGCTAAGCCAGACAATATTTGGTTGTGATAGTCATACAGATAGTAATTAAACTCTTTAGGTACACAAAAATGCTGGAGAAACTCAGCGGGTGCAGCAGCATCTATGGAGCGAAGGAGATAGGCAATGTTTCGGCCCGAAACATTGCTTATTTCCTTCGCTCCATAGATGTTGCTGCACCCGCTGAGTCTCTCCAGCATTTTTGTGTACCTTCGATTTTCCAGCATCTGCAGTTCCTTCTTAAACTCTTTAGGACTCAGTTGCCGCTCTTCTAATTATATTGCTGTTTGTTTCAGCTAACTTTAATGAAGATATAGAAATGCAGCCTTTTATTCAGACTGATGACACCAAGAAAGGTAGGCTTTTAAAGGGGTAAGTGGAAAGAGATCAAATGGTGTTTGGGAATCAAAATAAAACCTGCGGGCTCCAGAAATCTGAAACAAAGACAAACATGCTGGCAAAACTCAGCGGGCCTGGCAGGGAAAAAAAAAAGATCAACATATTGGGACCAGGCTCAGGAACAGCTTCTTCCCCTCTGACATCAGGTTCCTGAACAGACCTTGCATAGCTAGGGGACTGTCCAATTCACCTCAACTCCATTATGGGTTATACTTGAAAACAAGTCAGCCAAACTCAAGTAGATAGAGCGAAAGAGAAGAAACAGAATGCAGTGCTCAAGACTTTGGAACTTTAAGAAAGGCGGGAGAGAGAAAACAGGGAATTATAGACCAGTTAGCCTGACATCGGTGGTGGGGAAGATGCTGGAGTCAATCATAAAAGATGAAATAGCGGCACATTTGGAAAGCAGTAACAGGATTGGTCCGAGTCAGCATGGATTTACAAAGGGGAAATCATGCTTGACTAATCTTCTGGAATTTTTTGAGGAACTAGGAAAATGGACAAGGGAGAGCCAGTGGATGTAGTGTAGCTGGACTTTCAGAAAGCATTTGATAAGGTCCCACATAGGAGATTCATGGGCAAATTTAGGGCACATGGTATTGGGGGTAGAGTGCTGACATGGATAGAAAATTGGTTGGCAGACAGGAAACAAAGAGTAGGGATCAACGGGTCCCTTTCAGAATGGCAGGCAGTGACTAGTGGGGTACCGCAAGGCTCGGTGCTGGGACCGCAGCTATTTATAATATATATTAATGATTTAGATGAAGGGATTACGTAACATTAGCAAATTTGCACAAAGCTGGGTGGCAGTGTGAACTGTGAGGAGGATGCTATGAGAATGCAGGGTGACTTGGACAGGTTGGGTGAGTGGGCAAATGCTTGGCAGATGCAGTTTAATGTGGATAAATGTGAGGTTACCCACTGGTAGCAAAAACAGGAAGGGCGGTTATTATCTAAATGGTGTCAAGTTGGGAAAAGGGGAAGTACAAGGTGATCTGGGGGTCCTTGTTCATCAGTCAATGAAAGTAAGCATGCAGGTACAACAGGCAGTGATGAAAGCGAATGACATGTTGGCCTTTATAACAAGAAGAGTTGAGTATAGCAGCAAAGAGGTCCTTCTGCAGTTGTACAGGGCCCTAGTGAGACCACACCTGGAGTACGTGTGCAGTTTTGGTCTCCAATTTTTGAGGAAGGACATTCTTGCTATTGAGGGAGTGCAGCTTAGGTTCTCAAGGTTAATTCCCAGGATGGTGGGACTGTCATATGCTGAGAGAATGGAGTTGCTGGGCTTGTATACTCTGGAATTTAGTAGGATGAAAGGGGATCTTATTGAAACATATATTAAAGGTTTGCACACACTAGAGGCAGGAAACATGTTTCCGATGTTGGGGGAGTCCAGAACCAGGGGCCACAGTTTAAGAATAAGGGGTAAGCCATTTAGAACGGAGATGAGGAAACACTTTTTCACACAGAGAGATGTGAGTCTGTGGAATACTCTGCCTCAGAGGGCGGTGGAGACCGGTTCTCTGGATACTTTCAAGAGAGGGCTCTTAAAGATAGCGGAGTCAGGAGCTATGGGGAGAAGGCAGGAATGGGGTACTGATTGTGGATGATCGGCCATGATCACATTGAATGGTGGTGCTGGCTTGATGGGTCGAATGGCCTACTCCTGCACCTATTGTCTATTGATGATGCGCTACAGTGCTGGCAACTATATCCTGCACTCTGTCTCTTTCCCATTGCTCTGTCTACTGTACTTGAGTTTGGCTTGATTGTACTTATGTATAGTACTATCTGATCTGATGGGAAAGCATGCAAAACAAAGTATTTCACTGTACCTCGGTCAGGGACAATAATGAACCTGAACATAATATCTGTGATTCTTTAGAACTTGCGAAGGACTGTGAATCTGAAACGTTGACTGTTTTTCTTTCCATTGTGGTATTGAGAGTGAGAATGGTTCATCATGTGACTGATCACGAGAGCAGACCTCAGGAGCAGAGTAGACTACCCCTGGTCCGGTATCTTATATTCTAATGTCACGGTCAAATTTCACAGTGGAACACTGGGCGGCATGGTGGCGCAGCGGTAGAGTTGCTGCCTTACAGCGCCAGAGCTCTAGGTTCGATCTTGACAATGTGTGCTCCCTGTCACCCTGTGGGTTTTCTTCGGGTGCTCCGGTTTCCTTCCACACTCCAAAGACATGCAGTTGTGTAGGTTAATTGGCTTTTGTAAAACGTCCACAGTGTGTCAGATAGAAAGGGCCTGTTTCTATGCTGTATCTCTAAACTAAACTAAATGAGCGAATGACAGAATTCAGTCCAAGCTGACGTATGTCACATTATCCTCTCTCGTTATTCATGAAGCTGCGTTAACACAAACATTCTCTCCTCTCCTTCACTGGTATGGCTGACTTTGGTCCTTTCTGACAAATAGATCACAAGAAGGATGGAAAATTGAACAATGTTCCCAGCTTATCATATTTATTGATGGAGAAAGCATTTACATCTGCCTTCACCCTGCATGAAGGACCGGAAAATCATCTTGGATATTTACCTGGAGCATCTTCAGTTCAAGAAAATGGTGGTGAGTTGTGCAAGTTACATGACAAGTGGGATAGAGTCACACAGCAAGGAAACTGTTTTGTGTCAGGGCCCACATTAACTGTAGGTAGACACAAAATGCTGGAGTAACTCAGCAGGACAGGCAGCGTCTCTGGAGAGAAGGAACGGGTGGCGTTTCGGGTCGACACCCTTAAGAAGGAATGGGTGATGTTTTGAGTTGAGACCCTTAAGCAGGAATGGGTAACATTTTGGGTTGAGATCCTTAAGAAGGGTCTCGACCCGAAACGTCACCCATTCCTTCTCTCCAGAGATAATGCCTGTCCCGCTGAGTTACTCCAGCTTTTTGTGTCTACCTTCGATTTAAACCAGCAACTGCAGTTCTTTCTTTGCTTAACTGTAGCGGAATTATAGAGTCATAGGTTCATACAGCGTGGAAACAGGCCCTCGGCCCAACTTGCCCACACCGGCCAATATGCTCCATCTTTGCTTGTCCCACCTGCCTGTATTTGGTGCATACCCATCTCAACCTTTCCTATCCATGTACGTGTCCAAATTTCACCTTAAACCTATGTCCTCTGGTTCTTGATTCCCTTACTCTGGGTAAAAGGCTCTGTGCAATTACCTTATCTATCCCCCTCATGATCTTGGACACCTCTATAAGATCACCCCTCATCCTCCTGCGCTCCAAAGACTGTAGGTGAATATTGACAGTGTCGGCAAAGTGAAACAGAAAGTACTGGAGTAACTCAATGGGTCAGGCAGCATTTCTAGAGGGAATGGATAGGTAACATTTTGGAATGGGACTCTTCCTCATGTTGATTATGGGAGGGGAGATAAAACTGGGCAAGTGGGGTGGGGGTGGGACAAAGCCTGGCAAGTAAGAGGTGGATGCAGGTGAGGGGGGGGGTTATTGGGAGATGGGTGTAGTCAGTAACAAAGACTAGAGTTGAAAAGGATGCAAAAGGGTATCAGATAAAGATAGAGGGGAAGTGTAATATAAAGCCAGAGGGAGGGGTGGAAGTGGAAGGGAATGGTGTGGAGGGTAGGAAGGGGGATGGGATGGGGGTAGAAATGGGTGTGCACTGGCATAGGTAGATGAGGACACAGGAAAGAGAGAGTTAGATGGAGGTGTTACTGAAAATTGGAGAATTCAATGTTCATACCGCTGGGATTTAAGCTGCACAGGTGGAATAGGAAGTATTGACTTCAGTAATAAGTACAAGGTCATAACTTCTGCCTTCTCTGCCATGGTCCGTTTTTGTTTTTAGCTTAGCTTTTTAATTTATTGATATAGCGTGGAAACAGGCACGTCAGCAACCAAGTCCACACAGACCAGCAATCACCCACGCACTAGTTCTGTCCTACACACTAGGGAAAATTTACTGAAGCCAATTAACCTACACACCTGTACATCTTTGGAGCTGGAGTGGGAGGAAACCGGAGCACCCGGAGAACTCCCATGCAGTCACAGGCAAAACATGCAAACTCTGTACAGACAGCACCCGTGGTTGGGATCGAACCTGGATCTCTGGCTCTGTGAGTTGACAACTCAACCACTGCTGCTACAACTATGCTTTCTATGCTTTGAAAGCAATACTTAAACCCTTGGCTGATGATAACGTTGGCTCCAGTGGCAAGTAACCAAAGTAATTATGTCAAATTCTTGTCTGACAGTGGTTTTATGAAGCATATTGCAATGTTTCAGTCGGACCTACTTGCAAGCATTGTGAACGTGAGTTGTTATTGTAGCCTTTTATAATGATTGAGGGGCCATTGTCAGCAGTTCCAAATCTGTTTAGAAGTACATTAACCAGAAGGCTGCCTGGATTGGGGGTATTAGCTACAGGGAGAGGTTGGACATGCTGGAGGTTGAGGGGAGACGTGATGGGTGTGTACAATTATGAGAGCTAGAGAGGGTAGACGGTGAGAACCTTTTTGCCAGGGTGGAAACGACAATGATTTGGGGGCATAGTTTTACGGTAAGGAACCTAAAGTTTAAAGGAGATTGGCCGGGCAACTTTTTTACACAGATGATGGTGAGTGCCTGGAACGTGTTGCCAGGGGAGGTGGTTGAGGCAGGTATGAAAGTGGCATTTAAGAATATTTTGGATAGGTGCATGGATAAGTAGGACATGGAGGGTGTAGTCAGGTTTAGTTTAGAGATACGGTGCAGAAATAGGCACCTCGGCCCACCGAATTCATGGCAACCATTGATCACCCATCCGTACATTAGTTTTACACTATCCCACTTTCACATTTTAACTTATAGAAGCCTATTAACCTACACGTCTTTGGATTGTACAGTATATGGAAACTGGAGCACCTGGAGAAAACCCACGTGGTCACAGGGAGAACGTACTAACTCCATACTGGCACCCGTAGTCGGGATTATACGCAGGTGGATAAGAGATGGTCAGAGAGTCACAGAGCGGGGAAACGGGTCCAACTTGCTCACGCTGACCAACAAGCCTCATCTACACCACACTGGTCTTGGCATCGTGTTCAGCATAGACACTGTGGGCAGAAGGACCTGTTCTTGTGCTGTGCTGTTCTATTTTCTAATGAGTTGTTAACTTTTCGTAGGTCGCCATAACAGCTGGATGGATCTAAATAATCTGTGGGCTAAAACCTACAGAATGCAGCCTTTGTGGAAGATTAGAAACTATTTTGGTGAAAAGATTGCATTTTATTTTGCTATGATGGAAGTTCTTTTACTCACCTTCATCCTTCCTGCACTCTGTGGCTTGGCTATTTTCATTTATGGCCTTTATAACAGGTACTGTTCTGTTTATTTTGTGTAATTATTTCTATGCAGTAACTAGTAGTAGTAAGTTACTTTCTGTGGTGTGATCTGCTTGATTTAATTTGTATCCCTCTCGCCACAACTCTGCAGTATTTGTGACTATGGTATCTGAGATGATGGAAATATTTGGCCAACAAGCCTGATGTTCACTTCCAGAAGTTACAAAAGAGCCTTCACATCTTTTAGTTTTTTTTAGTTCAGAGGGACAACATGAAAACGGGCTGCATCCATGCCCACCACCTGTTCAATGTCAGAACCTTTTCCCCAGGGTGGAAATGTCCAAGACTAGAGGGCCTTAGCTTTAAGGTGAGAGGGGCAAATTTTAAAGATGTGCTTGTTGTTTTTTACACTGAGTGGTGAGTGCCTGGAATGTGCTGCCAGGGGAGGTGATGGAATCAGATAGGATAGTAACATTTAAGAGGCTTTTAGATAGGCACACAGATGTGCAAGAAATGGAGGAATTTGGATAAAGTGCAGACGGAGAAGATTAGTTTAACTTGGCATCATGTTCGGCATGGATATTGTGGGCCGAAGGGCCTGTTCCTGTGCTGTACTGCTCCATATTCTAATACATGCATTGCCACTGCAGTGAGAAAAATAATCAACTTCAGCACTTAAGTAGGGCTCTGGGATGTGTTGTAGAGCAGAGAGTTCTAGGAGTGCAAGTGCATAGTTCCTTGAAGGTGTTGTCACAGGTATGTGGGGTGGTGCAAAATGCTTTTGGCACATTGGCCTTCATCATTCAGAGTATTAAGTATAGAAGTTGGGAAGCCATGTTGCAGTTATATAAGTTGATAAGAGGCCGCATTTAGAGTATTGTGTTCAGTTCTGGGCACCATGTTATAGGAAAGATGTTGTCAAGTTGGAAAGTGTGCAAAGAAGATTTACAAGGATGTTGCCTGGACCCTAGGGTCTGAGCTATAGGGAGAGGTTGAGCAGACTGGGGCTATTCCCTGGAGCACAGGAGGTTAAGGGGTGATCTTATAGAGGTGTACAAAATCATGAGGGGAATAGATCAGGTAGATGCACAGAGTCTCTTGCCCAGAGTAGGTGAATCGAAAACAGGAGGACATAGCTTTAAGATGAAGCGGGAAAGATTTTATAGGAATCTGAGGGGGAAGGAACTCTTTCGCACAATGGGCGGTGGGTGTATGGAACGAGCTGCAGGAGGAGATAGTTGAGGCAGGGCCTATCGCAATGTTTAAGAAGCAATTAGAAAAGTACATGGATAGGACAGGTTTAGAGGGATATGGGCCAAACGCAGGCGAGTGGGACTAGTGTTGATGGGACATGTTGGTCGGCGTGGGCAAGTTGGGCAGAAGGGCCTGTTTCCACACTGTAAAACTCTCTTTCTAAAAGGACAATGCAAGTGCTTAATCCTGTGAAGTAATGAATCTTTTACATTTTATGTTTTTCTCTTCAGCGTTTCCTGTCACAATGCCATCAGTGATGTAAACACAATCCTACAGGGAAATAGTTGTAGCTTAGTCTGTTCAACGCCAAGTATGGTCCCAGAGGTTGCTGAAGAGGCAGCCAATCAAATCAGGTAACTATTCGGTCATGTTTTGAATGCTTTTAATGTTCTGCTCCTCGATGTTGTGCAATGAATGAGAACATTTTTAGAGCAAGCTGTTTATAAACAGTTATGGGGCTGTCCCACTTGGGCGACCTAATTGGTGAGTTTAGGAGAGTTTGAAAAAAATGTAATGTTGAAGACCTCCTTCGACTATGTAGAAGACCTCCTTCGACTATGTTGAAGATTAGTTTCGACTACCTACGACTAGCTACGACTAACTTCGGGAAAATTGGACACCGAATAGTGGAGAGTGAAGATGACCTTCGATCTCCTTCGACCTCCCTTCGACTATGATGAAGACTATTCACGATTACCTTCGACTACCATCGATTACCTACGACTAACATGCCGACCTACTACCACCTACTTCGACTAAACCCACGAGTAAAAAAATGTTTTTCAATAGCGACCTTTTTTTACACGTGGGCATTTTTCAGCATATTGAAAAATACGCCGCGACCTAGCTGAGGCCTCGAGTACACGGGGACTACTCTCGAGCACGAAGGAGAGTTACAAAGACCTCCTATGACCTCGTGTCGACCATGCTGCGAGTATGAGTTGAGGGTAAACTCGGCAGAACTCGCGGATTGGGTCGCCCAAGTGGGACAGCCCCTTTACAAATCTATCATTTGATCAAATTTGGGTTATAGAAACATAGAAACATAGAAATTAGGTGCAGGAGTAGGCCATTCGGCCCTTCGAGCCTGCACCGCCATTCAATATGATCATGGCTGATCATCCAACTCAGTATCCCGTACCTGCCTTCTCTCGATACCCCCTGATTCCCTTAGCCACAAGGGCCACATCTAACTCCCTCTTAAATATAGCCAATGAACTGGCCTCAACTACCCTCTGTGGCAGAGAGTTCCAGAGATTCACCACTCTCTGTGTGAAAAAAAGTTCTTCTCATCTTCGTTTTAAAGGATTTCCCCCTTATCCTTAAGCTGTGACCCCTTGTCCTGGACTTCCCCAACATCGGGAGCAATCTTCCTGCATCTAGCCTGTCCAACCCCTTAAGAATTTTGTAAGTTTCTATAAGATCCCCTCTCAACCGCCTAAATTCTAGAGAGTATAAACCAAGTCTATCCAGTCTCTCTTCATAAGACAGTCCTGCCATCCCAGGAATCGGTCTGGTGAACCTTCTCTGCACTCCCTCTATGGCAATAATGTCCTTCCTCAGATTTGGAGACCAAAACTGTACGCAATACTCCAGGTGTGGTCTCACCAAGACCCTGTACAACTGCAGTAGAAACTCCCTGCTCCTATACTCAAATCCTTTTGATATGAAAGCTAACATACCATTCGCTTTCTTTACTGCCTGCTGCACCTGCATGCCTACCTTCAATGACTGGTGTACCATGACACCCAGGTATCGCTGCATCTCCCCCTTTCCCAATCGGCCACCATTTAGATAATAGTCTGCTTTCCCGTTTTTGCCACCAAAATGGATAACCTCACATTTATCCACATTATATTGCATCTGCCAAACATTTGCCCACTCACCCAGCCTATCCAAGTCACCTTGCAGTCTCCTAGAATCCTCCTCACAGCTAACACTGCCCCCCTGCTTAGTGTCATCCGCAAACTTGAAGATATTGCCTTCAATTCCCTCATCCAGATCATTAATATATATTGTAAATAGCTGGGGTCCCAGCACTGAGCCTTGCGGTACCCCACTAGTCACTGCCTGCCATTGTGAAAAGGACCCGTTTACTCCTACTCTTTGCTTCCTGTTTGCCAGCCAGTTCTCTATCCACATCAATACTGAACCCCCAATGCCTTGTGCTTTAAGTTATACTAATCTCTTATGTGGGACCTTGTCGAAAGCCTTCTGGAAGTCCAGATACACCACATCCACTGGTTCTCCCCTATCCACGCTACTAGTTACATCCTCGAAAAATTCTATAAGATTCGTCAGACATGATTTACCTTTCGTAAATCCATGCTGACTTTGTCCAATGATTTCACCACTTTCCAAATGTGCTGCTATCCCATCTTTAATAACTGACTCTATCAGTTTCCCCACTACTGATGGTAGACTAACTGGTCTGTAATTCCCCATTTTCTCTCTCCCTCCCTTCTTAAAAAGTGGGGTTACGTTTGCTACCCGCCAATCTTCAGGAACTACTCCAGAATCTAAAGAGTTTTGAAAGATTATTACTAATGCATCCATTATGTTTCATAATGGCCATAATATGCAGTGCTAACTTCAAACTTTTAATTTTTTTGATTAGGTGCCACAAAACGTGTAAAATTGAGCCATTTGTTTTATTGAGCGGGTCAGGCAGCATCTCTGGAGAACAAGGATGGGTGGCGCTTTGAGTCAGGACCCTTCATCAGTCTGAAGAAGGATCCTGGTTAGAAATGCTGCCTTTCAATGTTTTCCAGAAATCCTGCCTAACCCGCTGGGTTACACCAGCACTTTGTGTCCTTCAGTGCAAAGCAGCATCTGCAATTCCTTGTTTTTACATTTGTTTTACTACCACACAACACCTGGTATCAGGAGGTTTAGTTTGGTCCATTTATTGCCAATGTGTGCAGAGATACAGTGAAATGCTTTGTATGTTATTCCAGTAATATCATACCATACATAGGGCACTGCACAGTGGCGCAGCGATAGAGTTGCTGCCTCACAGCACCAGAGACCCAGGTTCGATCCTGACTACAGGTGCTGTCTGTACAGAATTTGTACGTTCCCTATGTGACTGCATGGGTTTTCTCCGGGTGCTCCGGTTTCCTCCCACACTCCAAAGAGATCCAGGTTTATAGGTTAATTGGCTTTGATAAAATTGCAAGTTGTCCTTTGTGTGTAGGCTAGTGTACAGGCTGATCACTGTTCGGCACGGACTCAATGGGCAGAAGGGCCTGTTTCCGCACTGTATCTTTAAAGTAAAGTAAGGAGTACAATAGATTATTTTCTGGATTAGCACACAGAGAGTCACCATGTTCTTGCAACTCCCAAGTCTCTTAAAAAGTCCCGTCTTGGACCCAAAGAGATGTGCGATTTCTTAACTTTCTCACTTAAAGGTGCGTTGATCTGGCGGCACTAGATTGATGAAATAGGGGTCGGCCTGGCTCAGTACGATGCCATTGGCTCTCCACTTCCACTGACTCTCATCACTTTTAAGCATCCCTGGCTTATGCCAGGTTTTCCCAATAGCTTGCAAGGACACCCCAATAAAACCTTTCAAAGGGGCATTGCTGGCTCTGCCACTTTATCACCCCAATGCCAGTCCAATGCCCATTTTGTGGGCCATTAGGGGGATGTAGAAACAAAGAACTGCAGATGCTGGTTGATACACAAAAGGATACAAAGTGCTGGAGTAACTCAGCGGGTCAGAATATAGAAACAAAGAACTGTAGGTGCTGGTTAATACACAAAAGGACACAAGTGCGGGAGTAGCTCAGCATGTCGGGCCTCAGCCTGGTGTGTACATCGCTCGGCATGTACATCAGTGCGAGATCAAGTGTACACTCGGTGACCGTTTCACCCAACACTTGCGCCTTGTCTGCCAAGGCCTGCTGCATCTCCCGCTTGCAAACCCATTTTAACGCCTCTTCCGTTACCATACTAACCGTCCTGTCCTGGGCTTCCTCCATTGCCAGAGTGAGGCCACATGCTAACTGGAGGAGTTCTCTTTTCAGACCATCTAGATTTGAGTTCACAACTTAAGCACTTCCACTACAGCTGGAACTTATCAAATCTTATGTTCTTTTTTTATTCAGGAATATCTGCGACAATATCGCTGCAAGGAAGAAGAATATTGAACAAATAATGAACAGGATTTGTGCTTTTGAGAACCACAGTGATTGTACTTTTCAGTAAGTATGCAGCTCTAGATCGGATAAATGAGGTATTAAATATGCAAAGTACTATTGAGACCGTCATTATATATCATAACAAGAACTTTAATTTGGATACATACAGAGACCATTGAAATGTGTAAAGCCCATTGCGCTCCAGCCGGTAGCGCTATATTTAGAACCCACGGCGCTTTGTTTAAATTTCCACGCCTTAAACTGACAGCGCTCTGTTTGAACCTGGAGCGGGACAGACGGCGACTCTGGGGAGAAGGAATGGGTGAAGTTTCTGGTCAAGACCCTTCTTTAGACTGAACTGAACTCCGTATTTAAAATCCATCTTTAACAACACAAAATCGTGCATCAGTATTCTAATCACATTTCCGTACAAAATATGAAAATCCGTACTACATGGCACCTCTGTGTGGAAACCTGACATGGATTATGAAACCAGACATGGATCAAATCAGCAATACTGTTTGATCTACATCCCCCTTCTTAGGCTATTGCCCAGAGGGCAAACATAAAGCATGCAGAAGTAATATGTATATAAAGCTGTAAAAATTAACTCATCTACAGTAAAGCAATGGAGGATGTATTGCAAGTAACATGTAACGTTGGTTATAATTAATTTAGTCCAAGATCTGCACCTAGATATAATCCCGTATCTAGCCACAGGCTTACTAGCCACAGCAATACTTTTTGATCTACATTAAAGACATCTCCTCAGACTAATTGTGCTGCCTGTCTATATTAGAGGAGATTACTCACTTATCCCATTACGCCATGCATTTTTAATTGACTATAGCATGTTGGTACGTATATCGTTCTTTACTGTTGGTGTCTATGGCAGATCGTTATCCTTTAAGCTTAAGTTGGGCAGGTACAACAATAGGAAAAGTTTAGAAGGATATGGACCAAACATGGGCAGGTGGGTCATATTGGTTGGCATAGACGAGTTGGGCTGAAGGACTGTATGACTCTATGACCTCAAGTTGTTCATGGGCCTGGCTGCCTAATTTAATTAATAAATGTTATGTTTAAATGTCAGTAATTTTTTAATAATGCTAAAAATTCTAAACTTTGAAAATCTAGTTTATAATTAGTAAGAGGTGCCAGTAGGATGTACTGGTGCACACTGGCGCACAGAGAACAGTTGTTATGTATCTATTGTCTGCTGCTTGACCTTGTAGAGGAATTCGAGGAATTAAAGAGTGAACACAGTGGCATAACTACTTTGATCACTTGCCATACTTGGGCCTACATTATCATCAGCCTTAAAGTATTGCTTCAAACTATAGACAGTATACTTGGGATGGCATGGTGGCACTGCGGTAAAGTTACTACCTTACAGCACCAGAGACCCGGGTTTGATCCTGATCACAGAGTTTGCACGATCTCCCTCTAGGTGGGTTTTCTCTGGGTACTCTAGTGTCTTCCCACATCCCACGGACTTACAGGTTTGCAGGTTAATTGGCCTTTGTAAATTGTCCCTAGTGTGTAAGGAGTGGTTGAGAAAGAGGGATGACTTGGAACTAATGTGAATGGGTGATCTATGGTCGGCGTGGACTCAGTGGCCCACAGGGCCGCTAACTTTACTTTAAACTAAACTATAAGAGAAGTACATTTTTACTCATGGCTTATACAAAGAGTGTCTATTCCCAATCTGAGATCAATGGTGGAATAAATAAAATGTATGAGTTTAAATGTGCCATTTTGCTTCGGTCACCATTTGATTATTCTTGCAGGATCTTGCCAGATGATGGTTTGGGTGTGTTCAAGTCTTCTTTGGACAACTACGCATCTCCGCTATTTGGAATGATCGTTTGTCTATGGGGTGAGGATCCTCTCTGAGAAACTATGAAGTAGAGTATTGAAGTGAACACACATCGTACTGGATGGACCATTTTATAAGGAACGCTCAGCAGATTCTAACAGATGCATTTCAGCAATTTTAGTTTTTTAGTTTTAGAGATACAGTATGAAACAGGCCCTTCAGCCCATCAAGACTGTGTCAACCAACAATCACCCGTACACTGGTTCTATCCTACACACTAGTAACAATTTATAGCAGCCAATTAACCTATAAACCTACCCATTTTTGAAATGTGGGAGGAAACTGGAGCACCCAAAGAAAACCCACACGGTCACAGGGAGAAAATACAAACTCCGTAAAACCAAGCACCCGTAGTCAGGATTGAACTCGGGTGTCTGACGCTGTAAAGCAGCAACTCTACCGTTACGCCACTGTGCCGTCCTTTCGACTGATTCTCGGCAGCTCTCACAATGGCCAAAGTCAACTATCTCCTGAATGGTTTTATTTCCAGGAACGATATTTTTGGAATTCTGGAAGAGGAGGAATGCAGAACTGGTGTATGAGTGGGACGTTGAAAGTTATGAAGACGATGAACTCATCAGGCCGGAATATTACGGAACAAAGCCAGTAGGTATTTAAGAATATTTGGGGCTATTTCCTATGCATTTTGCCCCATTTAGTGGTGGCTGTAAAAGACCCAAAACCCATGTACATTAAATGGTCAATAGTGATTTATTTCACTTGCAAATTCACAGTGAAATTATTATATTTTGGAAATAAGTCTAGTAAAGTTTTGCCATATTGAAACACAAACCCCAATAAGCAAAGTGTACAAAAATAGCCCACTGAGACCGCATGCAAGAAATGCCTTCTTTAGGTGCCATTTTCAAAGTCCAGTCCACACTCTAGGTCTTATGAGCGGTGCCTGATCAAGCCAAGCCTAGGCTGTGGTGGCAGATACAATAATGATATTTGGGAGACTTTTGGATAGGCATATTGTTTTGTGGGGAAAGGAGAGAATATGGATTATATGCAGGTAGATAGGTGTGGGTTTTGGCGTCATGTTTCGCACTAAACTTTGCACTAAACGTTATTCATGGTCTTCCCTTTATCATGTACCTGGACATTGTGGACGGCTTGATTACAATCATGTATTGTCTCTCCGTGACTGGTTAGCACGCAGCAAAAGCTTTTCACTGTAATTTGGTACGCGTGACAATAAACTAAACTCAAACTCACAGTTCTACTGTATATAAACCTGACGGAAATTAACAATATTTGATTTGTCTCGTGCGTCTTACTGATACTGCCATTGCTTTGCACTGTGCACTTAGAAACAAGACTCCTGCCAGGTAAAAGAAAACAAACTTCTGTCAATGTGTAAATTGAATATTGCTTGATTGCTTGCTTGAAAGAGACAGTATGGAAACAGGCCGTTCAGCCCACCATGTCAATGCCGACCTTCAATCACCATTCACACTAGTTCCATGTTATCCCAGTGTAGCATCCATCCCTAGCGTAAATTTACAGAGACCAATTAGCCTACAAACCCACACGTCTTTGGGATGTGGGAGGAAACCAGAACACCTGGAGAAAACCCATGTGGTCACGGGGAGAAAGTACAATCTTCGTACAGACAGCACCCGTGGTCAGGATTGAACCCGGGTCTCTGTCGCAGTGAGTCAGTGAGTCAGCAGCATCTCTGATTTGTCCTATTATTCCTAAATCTTTTAGGATCCAATTACTGGTGAACTTGATGCCTACTACTCAATTTCCGGTCAACGGCTGAAATTTGTCCTTTCATTTTCAGTAGGAATTTTAATGGTAAGATCTTTATATATTTCCTTTTAGTATCTTTCCTTTTTGTTTTCAATCGCTCCTTAGTTAACCCTGCAGGGTGTGTCTCTGCCCTGGTTGATGTGAAATGGGAATGAGGGTGTCAGTAGTGTGGTGAGTAACTCTAGGTGTGATTTTACTGAGGACTAGCCTGGCCGAGGCACTGATCTGTTGGCGAGGCTCACCATTGGGAGGCTCACTGGATGGAGATCTGGGCATTGATCAGCAGTGCAGAAGGATGAAGGGACATCTTATGAAGGCGTGAGTGCAGGAGGATGAGGGGTGATCTTATAGATGCGTGAACGCGGGAGGATGAGGGGTGATCTTAGGTGTATAGGATCATGAGGAGAATAGATAGGGTAAATGCACAGTCTTTTACCCAGCGTAAGGGAAACAAGAACTAGAGGATATGGTTTAGGAACAAACCGGGGTCTCTGGCGCTGTGAGGCAGCAACACTGTGTATAACAGAAGTCCATGTATGTTTACACACCGCGCATCAATTGTATTAAAAATGAATGATAATGTTAGATTATAAAAATCAACTTGTATTCTTTTTGCATTGTGACCAGGTGGGCTGTGTATTCATCAGTGTCCTGGCCGTGGTTGTTTATACAACCTGGGCGAGATTTAGAACGACAGACTCCGGATCATTTGCGCAATTTTGCTTAACTACAGTCATTGGTTCATTACTCAATGCGTTATCCATTTTCCTCATGGGAAAAGTAAGTTTGTTTAAATTATTATGTTTGATATAGCTGCTCTAATATGTTTAGAGATACTGCATGGAAACAGGCCCTTTAGCCCACTGAGTCCATGCCAACCATTGATCACCCGTTCACACTAGTTCTCTGTTATCCCACTTTGTCATCCACTCTCTATGCACTTGGGGCAATTTACAGAAGCCAATCAAACCTATGAACCCACATGTCTTGGGGATATGGGAGGAAACTGGAGCACCCGGAGGAAACCCACACATATAGTTATGGCCAAATATCTATTTTATAACCAGTCATTGAGAGAGTAATTTCTCCTAATGATGGCTTTTTTCCCCCGCATAGAGTCATAGTCATTTAGCACAGAAACGGGCCCTTTGGTCCAAACTGCTAAAGCCGACCAACATTACTCATCTATGCTAGTCCCACCTACGCATATTTAGCCCATATCCCTCTAAACCTTTCCTATCCATTTACCTGTCCAAGTGTCTTTTAAATATTGTTATTGTGCCTGCCTCAACTATCTCTTTCTGGCAGCTTGTAACCATATAACCACTACCCTTTGTGTCAAAAAATTCCCCTTGGGTTCCTATTAAATATTTCTTCTCTAAATATAAATTCCTCCCCTGTTTTCCTTAGAGTGACTGAACACAAGACTCTTAAATGTTCAGTTTTGGACACCCTGTATAGGAAGGATGTTGGTCAGCTGGAAAAGTACAGACATGTACGAGGATGCAGCCAGGACTTGAAAGCTTGAGATATATGGAGATTGGCCAGGCTAGGACTTTATTCGTTGGAGCGTAGGAGGATGAAGGATGATTTTTTAATAGGTGTATAAAATCATGTGGGATAGATAGGGTGAAGATGGGCATTTTACCCAGGGTAGGATAATCAAGAACCAGAGAGCATAGGTTTAAGATGAGAGGGGGAAGATTTAATAGGAACCTGAGGGGCAACTTTCTCACACAGTGGGTGGTGGGTACCTGGAATGAGCTGCCAGAGGAAGTAGTTGAGGCAGGTATTATAACAACATTTAAAAGACGTTTGGATAGGCACATGGGGAGGAAAGATTTAGAGGGATATGGGCCTAACGGAGGAAAATGGGGCCAGGACAGATGGGGCTTCCTGATGGGCATGTTGGGCCAAAGGACTTGTTTCCATGCAGTATGTCAATGATTCTAACATTCTACAGAGAATAGACTTGCTGTTAGAGTCATTATGTATATATATATATATATATATATATGATATATATATATATATATATATAGTTGATCTTTATGTCCTTTGATATTTCAACATATAATCTGAAATGAAGAAAACCACTGTGTTACCAGACAGGAAAATGAATTATGATATTTGATGGTCATTATTTTAATTGTAGGCTTACCGGATAATTGCAGTGAGAATGACAAACTGGGGTAAGTGTTATATTTTGGTGTTTCAATGGGACATGATGCCATCAGTCCATTTAAAGTAGATTAATGAATATTGTAAATAACAGGGAACTTATAGATAGCAGCAGAAATTTAGAAAGTGGGAAAGAAAAAATAAAACAAACAAAATTAGAATACTCCAAAAAGATCAAATCTAATTTATAGACAAATAATATGACACAGTAGGCTTGTTTATGGGGTGTGATTTCACCCAAAGTATCATTAGCACAATAGTAAATTTAGCTTAGAGATACAGTGTAGAAACAGGCCCTTTGGCCCACCGAGTCCAAGCCGACCAGTGATCACCGATTCACACTCGTTCTATGTTATTTCACTTTATCATCCACTCCCTACGCACTAGAGGTAATTTGCAGAGGCCAATTAACCTGCAAACCCGCATGTCTTTTGGATGTAACGGGTAATATGAGTAAGGGTATCAAAGATTATGGGGAGAAGGCAGGAGAATGGGGTTAAGAGGGAAATATAGATCAGCCATGATTAAATGGCAGAGTAGATTCGATGAGCTTTAGTTTTAGAGATACAGAGTGGAAACGGGCCCTTCAGCCCACCAAGTCCGCACCGACCAGCAATCACCCATCCATAGCCGTCTGTGGCAATGAATTCCATAGATTCACCACCCTCTGATTAAACAAATTCCTCCTCATCTTCTTTCTAAAGATACATTCTTTTCTGCTGAGGCTGTCCCCTCTGGCCCTAGTCTCCCACTAGTGGAATCATCCTCTCCACAATTCACTCTATCCAGGCCTTTCAATGAGGGGGGCCCTCATCCTTCTATATTCCGATGAGCACAGCCCCAGTGCCGTCAAACGCTCAAGAGAAAGGGAGCGTAGGGAATGGGTGGGAAAGTGGGGTGACATAGAACTAGCATGAACGGGTGATCATTGGAATGTCAGCAAACATAAACTGGTGTCCAATAATTGCTGCAAGTCAGTCATATGAAGCAAGGAAAAAAATGCAATTTATTTTTTCATTCTTTCCTCTCTTTTGGTAGAAAACCACAGGACTCAGACCGAATACAACGATGCCCTGATAATAAAATCATTTGCCTTCCAGTTTGCCAACAGCTATTCCCCTCTGTTTTACATTGCCTTTGTGAGAACGGTAGGTAATGCACTTACCAGTTTATTAAAAGCACGGCTGATGGATTAGTATTCAAAGACATATGCTTTTATTCTATTTTAATTTTAGAACAACGAGCAGTATTTCACGAGAATCGGTTTGCCCGGTTTAACGGATAATTGTGGAGAGCTGAACAATTGTATGTTGGAACTTAGTTTTCAACTGCTTACACTAATAATCATGGAAACACTTCCAAAGTTCGTAAAGGATATTTTCTCACTGTAAGTCTGTCTTCATTAAGTTAATCAATTGCTGTAAAATGTAAGCTGTTGTTGAAAATGCACTGCCGTGGCACATTCGGGTTGTTGCCTATCAAATACGGTTAAATATGCTCTCTGCTGGTAAAGCAGTAACTACGTGTGGCTGAGTACAAAGCTGCTGTTACTGACAGACAGCCTGCAGAGCCTCCTGGTTGCCAGTTCAGCAATCACACAGGACTAGACCTGATCCAGGGACCTTTCAGGTGAGGCAGAGGTTCTTTTGCACCTCCAACCTCATCTACTGTATCCGTTGCTTTCGGTGTCAATTCCTATATATCGGTGAGACCAAGTACAGACTGGGCGATCGTTTCGCTGTACACCTTCGCTCAGTCCGCCTTAAGGGGCTGTCCCACTTGGGCGACCTAATTGGCGAGTTTAGAAGAGTTTAGGAGAGTTTGAAAAAATGCCATGTTGAAGACCCTTCAACTATGTAGAAGACCTCCTTTGACCTTCTTCGACTATGTTGAAGACTAGCTTCGACTAGCTTTGGGAAAATTGGACACCGAATAGTGGAGAGTGAAGACGACCTCTTTCGATCTCCTTCGACTATGTTCAAGACTATCTATGACTACCTTCGACTACCCTCGATTACCTACGACTAACATGCCGACCTACTTCGACCTACAAACGACCTACCGCGACTAAACCTACGAGTAAAAAAAGTATTGATTTTTTCCATGGCGACCTTTTTGTAGTCGTGGGCATTTTTCAACATGTTGAAAAATACGCCACGACCTAGCTGAGGCCTCGAGTACACGGGGACTGCTCCCGAGCATGAAGGAGGTTATAAAGACCTCCTACGACCTCGTGTCGACCATGTTGCGAGTATTAGTTGAGGGCAAACTCGCCAGAACTTGCGGATTAGGTCGCCCAAGTGGGACAGCCCCTTAAGCCTACGCTTAATAATAATCTCCCGGTTATCAAACACTTTAACTCTCCTTCCCATTCCCATACTGACCTTCCTGGCCTGAGCCTCCTCCACTGTCAGAGTGAGGCCACATGCAAATTGGAGGAACAACATCTCATATTTTGCATGGGCTTACAGTTTACAACCCAGTGGTATGAATATTGATTTGTCTAATTTCAAGTAACCCTTGCATTCCCTCTCTCTCTGTCTCTCCCCCACCCTAGTGGTCTTGCTACTTTCACTGTTTGTATCCCTTTATTATCACCTCGTCCAGAGACAACAATGGACATTGTGGGCCACCTTTCCTTGGTCATCGGTGCCGGCTCTGATTTGTTCTTTACCTTTTTTTAACTCTAGTTTGCCTCCCCCCTGACTCTCAGTCCCCCCCCCCCCCCCCGACTCTTCACCCCAAAACGTCACCTATTCCTTTTCTCCAGAGATGCTGCCTGACCCGCTGAGTTGCTCCAGCATTTTGTGTCAATCTTCATTATGGACTTCACATCTCCAGGAAGGGGAGAGAGTCATAGAGAGTGATACAGTAGTGTCAGGTGCATTACGGGGATTCAGTTTTAACTTCATTTAATACAACAATTGCTGTAAATTAAAGATGGCCATGGTAGGTTGTTGCACGTAAACATTTCAAAGACCCGTCGATGGAATTACTGGAAAGGGACAGCATGAGTTAAAGCTGTGCTTTGCCCCTGTATTGTGAGCAGCAGGTCTACAGCTCTCTGTACAAAGGGCAGCATTAGGAGCAGAGCCTTGTACCGCCTCAGGCACTCTTCACTAACATTATGGTTTATCAGAATGCTTTGGGTAAGGACTCGTTTCCCTTTTCCTCTTTTTTTTTTTAAATCCCGAACCATGCATTATTCATCGTGTTGCTCCATATATCCACACAAGCTGGTTTCTGAAGTGGATCCACCTCTCTGCACGTCTCATTAATGATGTTCAGCTGTGTGTGTGCGCGTGCGTGTGTGCGCGTGTGTGTGTCTGTGTGTCTGTGTGTGTGTGTGTGTGTGTTTCCCAGTGTGTGTGTGTTGCATGTGCCTGTGTTTGCGTGTGTGTGTATGTGTGTGACATACCTGTCGAAACTAGCCAAGCTTGTGTTTCCTGGACACATAATGATGTAAGACCCAGGATGAAGAATGATTTAAGTCTGAAGAAGGGTTTCGGCCCGAAACGTTGCCTATTTCCTTCGCTCCATAGATGCTGCTGCACCCGCTGAGTTTCTCCAGCTATTTTGTGTAACCTTCGATTCTCCAGCATCTGCAGTTCCCCCTTAAACATGATGTAAGACCCATCTTTTTTCAGCCAAGGTCATGTGCCTTAGACTTTTCAACAATAGGACTGGTGTGTGTGTGTGCCATCGGTGTCCTCACCAGAAATTTAGCATCAATCTAAACTCACAGTTTTGAAACTTTTCATATTACATAGCATTTCATATTTTCTGACTCTTCATAGTGTAGGCAGAAGGACTTTAAATCATTCGAAGGCATGAGGTTCAGTCTTGTATCCTTGAACTTATTTATGATTAATATTTAATCATTTGCTGGTTAATGGTATGTGTGTGTACTAACAGCAGTTGGGGAAGGCTGTAATATTTAAAGTTTAATTTATCATTTAGTTTCTTAATATATTGAGGAGCTTTTGATAGCTCTGGGTCTGTACTCACTGGAGTTTAGAAGGATGAGGGGGTACCTCATTGAATCTTACCAAATAGTGAAAGGCCTGGATAGGGTGAATGCGGAGAGGATTTTTCGACTAGTGGGAGAGTCTAGGACCAGAGGCCATAGCCTCAGAATAAAAGGATGTACCTTTAGAAAGGAGACGAGGATGAATTTCTTCAGCCAGAGGGTAGTGAATCTGTGGAATTAAATGACACAAGTCATTGGGTATTTTCAAAGCGGCGATTGACAGGTTCTTGATTAGTGGACAGTGGGCCAAATGGCCTAAGTCTAAATGGCCATGACTTGTGAAGGAGCATTTTATTTTCCTTATTACGATTATTTCTTTAACTGTTTGCAGTTGGGTTTTAAAAAAAATATTTTTTGATCGCCTGAGATGTAGATATTGCAGTAAAAAAAAAACTACAGCAGACTGCAGTGATATAGATGAGTACATCCTCCAGGAAGACCAGAAACCTGATGTTGGAGACTTCACGTTGGAGGAGTACACTGCAAAGGTCATACAGTACGGTTACCAGATGGTAAGTCGGAACAGCTGTGATTTATTGATGTGTAAATAGATGGATGAGCCACATCCATGTGTATGATAAGTTCATGTCATAATTTTGGCTTAGTTTAGAGATACAGAGGGGGAAACGGGCCCTTCGGCCCATCGAATCTGCGCCGAGCGATCCCCGCACACTAACACGATCCTACACATGAGGGACAATTTACAGTTGCACCGAAGCCAAGTCCACCACCGACCATTGATCCACCCGTTCACACTAGTTCTATGTTATCCCACTTTCTCATCCATTCCCTGCACACTAGGGACAATTTTACAGAGGGCCAATTAATCTGCAGACCTGCACATCTTTGGGATGTGGGAGGAAACCGGGGCACATGGAGAACATGCACGCGGTCAAAGGGAGAACGTGCAAACTCCAGACGGACAGCACCTAAGGTCTGGATTGAACCCGGGCCATTCTGCTCCTATGATATATGAACTTATGAAACAGTCGTAAAATTCAGCATAAATTATATTTGATCCATTATAACATTTCAAAATAATGCTAATTTGTTAATTCGGACAAACAAGCAATCACATGTTAATCACTCCTCTTAGTTTCAGCAGGCCATAACAAATCAGCGAAACATAGAAAGAAAGAACTGCAGATGAGGTTTACAAATAAAGTGCTGGAGTAAGTCAGTGGGTCAGGCAGCATCTCTGGAGACTAGGCAATATTTTAGGTCGAGACGATTCTTCAGGCTGCTTGTGGGAGGCGTGGGAAGAAAGTTGGAAGAGAGGTAGGGGCAGGACAAAGCCTGGCAATTGACACATGGATACAGGTGAAGGGGGGTTTGATTGGCCGATGGGTGGACAAATGCCAGAGGTGATAAAAAGATGGTGCGGCACCTTGGTACAGAGCTGCTGCCTCACAGCACCAGAGACCCAGGTTCGATCCTGACCTCGGGTGCTGTTTGTATGGAGTTTGTGCATCCTCCCTGTGACCGCGTGGGTTTCCTTCCACCTTGCAAAGCCGTGCAAGGTTGTCAGCTAATTGGCTTCTGTAAATTGTCCCTTGTGTGTAAGATGCAATAGTAGAATATAGAACTAGTCAGAAGAAGGGTTTCAGCCCGAAATGTTGCCTATTTCCTTCACTCCATAGATGCTGCTGCACCCGCTGAGTTTCTCCAGCACTTTTGTCTACCATAGAACTAGAGTAAATGGGTGATCGATGGTCGGCATGGATTTGGTGGGCAGAAGGGCCTGTTCCATACTATATCTCCAAAAATAAAAATAAAACTAAAGGCAAAGTGCTGTGTGATAAGGAGAGAAGCCTGAAGCCAGAGGAAGGGATTTAGGTAGAAGGGACGGGAGAAGGATAAAGGCAGTGGGGATATAATTCAGTGAGGTTGAACATTTCATTTATTAACCGTTGTTTTCCAGCTTTTTGCCGTCTCATTCCCACTGGGACCATTGCTTTTTATCCTAATCAATTTATTCGACATGCGTCTGGATGCTAGGCGACTATTACGGACAAACAAACGCCCCATTGCTCACATGGCTCAAGATATAGGTAAGTCATCGATATTCACTCCACCAGGCAGGACATAACAAGAGTATACTTCAGGGATCTACAGGGGGTTCATTGAATCTAGCCAAACATGAAGTGCTTAGTTTAGTTTGGAGATACAGGGAGGAAACCGCAGCAGCCGGAGGAAACCCACGTGGTCACAGGGAAAACGTGCAAACTCCACACAGGCAGCACCATAGTCAGGATCAAACAAGGGCTCAGCGGTTCAATGGCATTTAATTTGTTACATATGCAACCGATCAGTGAAATTCATGTTGCCTATTTTACACATGCTGGCATCGCCTTATTTTGATGCCATTATTCAAAGTCCGGTCGGCCCAAGCGCTTGATGCCCCGGAGCAGTTCCCGTCAACCGACGTCCCTCTCTTCTCCTCTCATTGTCCGGTCATCCTTGTGTCCTGGGGGCACCTCCTGCAGCTAACCTTGAAGGCGCTGGAGCCATTACTCCGGTTCACTCTCCTGCTGACCCTTGCTCCTAGTGCCCGTCGTCTCCAGCTCCCTCCCAGTACCCCGACCGACGAACCTTCCGGTGGGTCCCGCCATCTGATGAGCCTTCGTGCGGTTACCAGTTACGCTAATCGATGAGCCTTCTGATGGGTCCCCTGTCCCAACGACTGGTGAGCCTCTGGGCAGACACTGTGGCATCTCGGCAAGGTGTCCGCCCACAGTTCTCTGGCCCTGTGAGGCAGCAACTCTACTGCCGTGTCACTGTGTAGGCCACAAAATGCTGCGGGAAGTCAGCTGGGTAGGCAGCATCAGTGATGGGAATGGGCAGGTTAAGTTTCAGGTCCAGACCCTTCTTCAAATTGATTGATCCAACACTGGTCAAACAGCATCTGCAGTTCCTCCATAGTGACTCCATAGTGAAAAGCTTTATTTTGTATGCCATCCAAAACTATCAGATAATGCTATACAAAAATATGATTAAACCAAACTCATTTGCACTTCAGATTCAGATTCAGATTCAACTTTAATTGTCATTGTCAGTGTACAGTACAGAGACAACGAAATGCATTGAGAGACAACGAATTAGGTAGAGTGAAGGGAAAGTGCAGAATATATTCTCAACCTTGTAGCGCATCAGTTCCATAGACAAGGTCCAATGTCCACAATGGGGTAGAGGTGAATCGGACTGTACCCTAGCTTATGGAAAAATTGTTCAGATGTCTGATAACAGAGGGGAAGAAGTCATTCCTGGATCTAGTGGTGCGCACTTCTGATGTGGGAGGAATCCGGAGCACCCGGATGAAACCCACAGGGTCACAGGGAGAACATGCAAACTCGACACAAATAGTACCTGAGTTCAGGTAATATCAAACCCAGGCCTCTGGTACTGCAAGGCACCAGCCCTACCAGCAGTGCCACTGTGCCACTGTGATATTAAGCTTTTTTCACAATCGGTTGTCAGTAAAACAATATTTTGCTTCCTGCACTAAACTTAAAGCAGCAATAATAAGTGGAATAAACAGGTTTCTTTTGCCAGCCCTTTCGGTTCAGTTCTCTGAAGAAGAGACCCGACCCAAAACATTACCTCTTCATGTTCTTCACTGCCTGATCTGCTGAAATTCCAGCAACGTCACTCTCTGAGTTCAGTTCTCTAGTAATTCTATTTAAGAACAGCATGGTGGCCCAGTGGTGCAGTTGCTGCCTTACAGCGCCAGAGACCCAGGTTCAATCCTGACTATGGGTGCTATTTGTGTGGAGTTTGCACGTGCTCCCTGTGTGTTTTTTCTGTGTGCATTCCGTTTACCCCAAAGACGTGCGGGTTTGTAGGTTAGTTTTCTTCTATAAATTGTTCCTGGTTTGTAGGACAGTGCTTGTGTACGGGATGATCGCTGGCCGGCACAGACTCGGTGGGCTGACGGGTCTGTTTCGTGATTGTATCTCTAAAGTTAGAATTTAAAAGTTAAAGTTAAAATTTAAAGCAGAGTGGAAAAGTGGACCCCCTACTGTCAATAAGAAGTACTGCAGCATGCCTGTTTTCAACCAAAAAAGACAAAAGTTCCTTGTTTCTATTGTGTTTTAATGGTCTTGTTGGCAGGTCAATGGTTCACAATTTTAGAACTCATGAACATTGTGGCCGTGGTGACCAACGGGTGCCTCATTGCTTTCACCTCAGAATTTGGGAGAGGGAGACATTTTTACGAGAAACTTGCCATTGTGATGGTTTTTGAGGTATGTCAACCAATTTAATAAATGTCAGTTTTTAATGATCTCCTGCATAAACTCAGCTACAAGATTTGAACCAGTTAATTGTTTGTGTCTGTTATAAAAAATATAACTTCTACATTTTTATTTCATCTTTGAGAATTGGAGAATTTTCAAAGAGAAAGGAAATGTGTCAATGAAAAAATAAGTTCTGGGTCTGGGTGATTCGATTGGCAAAATGCCAGCCATTCTTTAGGAGCTCAAATCGAACAGTATTTTCATTTAGTTTAGTTTAGTTTAGTTTGGAATTGCAGCATGGAAGTAGGCCCTTCAGCCCGACGCATCTACGCCGACCATCAATCACTCGATCACACTAGTTCGATGTTACCCCTTTCTCATTCACTTCCTACGAACAAGGAGGAATTGTACCGAGACCAATTAACCTGCATGTCTGGACTGGAGTGTGGAAGGAAACTGGAGCACCTGGAGAAAATCCATGTGTTCACAGAGAGAACATGCACACTCCACGCAGACAGCCCAAGGTCAGGGTCGAACCCAAGTCTACGGCTCTGTGGCAGCAGCTCTGCCACTCTGCCACTGTGTGTAAACCTAACTATTCAGTATTTGCCTATTTTTGTTAAATTGAATAGATCTAGTTTGTCTCAGTTAATTGAGTGGAATATGTTGATATTCAATTCAATTCAATTCAAGTTTATTGGTCACATACTCAATGATACAGGTATAACCAGTAGTGAAATGCTTAAGTGCCTGTCCAGTTGTGAATGGTTCCCCACTTACACATAACCCACATAAAACAATACCCACATATAACACATACCCCATAAATATACCACATAACAAGTAGTGCTGTTACAAGCAAAGTGACAAGTGCCGTGGAACACCTGTGATGACAGCATGTTCCATCCAGTTCAGTCCCATGTGTGTGTGTGTGTGTGTTTGATGGTGGCGAGGCGGGGCGGGGGATTTGGGCGGGGGGTGCAGGTGCTGGTGGGGAGGGTGGGGGGGAGGGTTTGGGCGTTGGGGGGGGGGGGGGGGGGGGGGGGGGGGGTGACACTCAGTCCTCGTTCAGCAGTCTCATGGCCTGGGGAAAGAAACTCCTCCTCATTCTCTCCGTGTTGGCCCTGAGCAGCCGGTACCATTTCCCTGAGGGCAGCAGGGAAAACAGTCTGTTGTTGGGGTGAGTGTGGTCCTGGATAATCCTCCTGGCTCTTGACCTGCAGCGCTTGGTGTAGATGTCCTGCAGGTTGGGTAGGGTGGTTTTGATGGTCCGCTCAGCTGAGCGAACCACCCTCCTCAGAGCCAGTTGGTCCCTCTTGGTGTTGTTCCCCCTCCAGGTGATGATGCTCCCACTCGGGATGCTCTCCACCACAGTATGGGTGTAGAAGTACTTGAGCACCCTGAGGGGGAGCTTGAAGTCCCTCAGCCGTCTGAGATGGTAAAGACGCTGGTTGGCCTTCTTTACCAGGCTGCTGAGGTGGTGTGACCATGTCAGGTCCTGGGAGATGTGGATGCCGAGGTACCTGAAGCTCTCCACCCTCTCCACCTGTGCTCCGTTTATGCTGAGGGGGAGGAAGCTCCTCTGCTGCTTCCTGGAGAAGTCCACTATGAGCTCCTTGGTCTTGGAGGTGTTCAGCTCCAGGTTATTTTCCCTGCACCAGTTTGCCAGGTGGATGATTTCAGAGTGGTAGGCTGCCTCATCATTGTTTGAGATTAGGCCTACCACTGCTGTGTCATCCGCAAACTTGACTATGATGTTAGAGTCTGAGATGGCCTTGCAGTCATGGGTGTGGAGAGAATACAGCAGAGGGCTCAGCACAGAGCCCTGGGGGACCCCAGTGTTGAGGGTGAGGGAGGATGACATGTGATGGCCCACACGCACCACCTGTGGTCTGCCGGTCAGGAAATTGTGGATCCACTTGCACAAGGATGGGCACAAGTGGAGGTTGTACAATTTGGAGGCCAGCTTTGAGGGGTCTATGGTGTTAAACGCTGAGCTGGAATCTATGAACAGCAGTCTAACACAAGCCCCTTTCCCAGTGTCCAGGTGGGTGGGAGTGATGTGGAGTAGGTGGGCTATGGCATTGTCAGTGGATCTATTGGGGCGGTATGCAAATTGTAGTGGATCCAGGGTGGTGGGTAGGGAGGAGGTAATGAAAGTTTTGATGAGTTTCTCAAAACACTTCATTACTGTGGAGGTCAGGGCTATGGGGCGGTAGTCATTTAAACAGCTGGGTTGGGGTTTTTTGGGGACAGGGACTATGGTGGACCGTTTAAAACAGGTGGGGATAATACACTGGGAGAGGGAGAGATTGAAAATGTCTGAATACAGGGGCTAGTTGGTCTGCGCAGGTTCTGAGGACACGCCCAGTAATCCCATCCGGACCTGCAGCCTTCCTGAGGTTCACCCGCTTGAGTGTGCGCCTCACATCGTGTTCCGTCACCTGGAATATCACCTCCTCGCTGCTGGGTGAGATGTGATGGACGTCGAGGGCCTGGGTGTTATTCTCAAAGCGCGCATGAAAGACGTTTAGTTCGACCGCGAGGGAGGTGTTTGGATTTGGGATGGATGTGGGTTTGGGTTTATAGTCCGTGATTGTGTGAAGACTTTGCCGTAGCCCCCTAGAGTCCGACTGCTGTAGCTGCAACTCCAGTTTCCTCCCGTCGGGTTGTTTTGCCTCCTTTACTGCTCTGCGGACGTAGTAGGAGGCAGCTTTGAAATCCTCCTTGTTTCCGGTTGCCAGCGCTGTGTTGTAGGCGGCGGAGCGGGTCCTGAGAGCGTTACGGATGGTTTTGTCCACCCGCGGTTTTTGATGGGGAACATTCCGACAGCGCGTTTGGTGACACAGTCGTTCGTGACTTTCTCAATGAATCCCAGCACCGCTTCCGTAAACATGTTGATGTCATCAGAGCTACCAGGACATGTCCCAATCAGCAGTGTCGAGGGCATCTTGTAGAGAGGCCTCTGATTGGTCGGTCCAGCGCGTCACCTCCCTCCTTACCGGAACTTCCCGTTTCGGTCTCTGTTTATATTTTGGCATGAGTAGAATGGCGGCATGGACGGACTTACCGAATGGAGGAAGAGATTTGGCCCTGTAATCATCCTTAAATGGTGAGTAGCAGTGGTCTAAAGTTCTCTCACCTCTGGTGATGTGTTGCCACAAGTCCGGCCTTACTGATTTTAGGTTTGCACGGTTAAAGTCCCCGGCCACAATGAGGGCTGCATCGCGGTGGATGGTTTGGTAGCTAGCAAGCGCATCATGTAGCTCAGACAGGGCAGTGACCGTGTCCGCTTGTGGTGGAATATAAACGGCACTGATAATGATAGATGTAAACTCACGGGGGAGGTAGAACGGGCGGCATTTGATGGTCAGGAGCTCCAGGTTTGGTGAGCAGGAGTGTGTGAGAGGGACTGCGTTTCTGCGGTCACACCAGTTGTTGGTCATCAGACACAGCCCTCCTCCTCTAGACTTCCCAGACTCCTCTGCTCTGTCCATACGGTGAACAGAGAGGTGTTCCGCTGGCTGGATAACGTGGTCCGGCGTTGTTGGGGTTAGCCATGTCTCGGTGATGACATGGGACTAAAGGATGTTACAGTCCCGAATGTCCCGTTGGTATCGGACCCTGGCCCTGAGGTCATCGAGCTTGTTCTCCAGCGACTGGACGTTGGCGAGCAGGATGCTAGGCAGTGGTGTACGATGGGCTCTACTCCTGAGCCTGTTCCTGACCCCTGCTCGTTTTCCTCTGGGCCTCCTCCTTGGTCTTGTGTTGGTTCTCTCAGTGTTGTTTATTCCCGGTGGTATCTCCCTTGGCCGGTCGGAACTGTTACTGACTGTGGGCAGGCAGTTTTTCCCGATGTCAATAAGTGTTTGTTTGTCATAAGTAGTCCGACAACGTGCAGGTTGTGCTAATAAATTAAAAACGACAATTGACAAGACAATATACGAGCAAACGCCCGGAGCAGGTACGACGGCAGCCACCTTCACCGGGAACCATCTTGCAGGCAGTTGTTACCTATTACAAAACAATCTACTGCATAATTTAAAATATATAACAATTGGAGGATATAATTTAAAAAATCACCATTTTTTTTTCAGCATGTTGTGTTTGTCGTGAAAATTCTGCTGTTGATATTTATACCAGATGTACCGCGAGGAATTAAAATGGCAATAAAAAGGGTAAGCCTTTTATACAGAATATTAATCTTGGAACGAGTTGCCGGAGGAGGTAGTTGAGGCAAGTATATAAAAATAAAAATGTATATAAAACATTTATCTCCCATTTACCTCTTTGGAGACCCTCGGACTATTTTTAATCTGACTTTACTGGACTTTATTTTGCACTGAACATTATTCTCATTATCCTGTATCTGCACACTGTGGATGGCTCGATTGTAATCGCGTATAGTCTTTCCACTGACTAGTTAGCAAAATGATGAGAGATATATATATATGGTAGACGGTCGGAACCTTTTTCCCAGCATGGAAATGTCAAAGCCTAGAGGCCATTGCTTCGAGGTGAGAGGGAGAAAGTTTAAAGCAGATGTGCAAGGCAAGTATTTTACACGGAGAGTGGTGATGCCTGGAATGCGCTGCCCGGGGTAGTGGTGGAGGCAGATATGATAGTGGTGTTTCATAGGGTTGTAGATGGATACATGGAAGTGCAGGGAATGGAAGGATATGGATCATGTAAAGGTAGCTGTGATTAATTTAACGGCATCATGTTCAGCACAGACATTGTGGGCCTGTGTTGTACTGTTCTATGTTCTCTGTAATGAAACGGCCTAATAATTGTTATGTAGTCACAACAACAAGCACACTGGTCAGAGGTCAAAATTCAATGTTAAGTATTTTCATCAACCAATAAATTTCCCTTTGTTTCCATTCCTTTTGGAAGCACGTGTATATTTGATGTTCTGCAAATGGCCATATTTAACGGGATTCAATTGTATTTGTTACTTTAGGAAAAATATGAGGCACAAAGGATAATGGAAGCTGAATGTGGCCACTAATGGCTGAAGTGCAACATTTCTGTAAGTAGCTGATATGATGTAGAAACAAAGAACTGCAAATGTTGGTTTACATCGAAGATAAATACAAAGTGCTGGAGTAACTCAGCGGGTCCGGCAGCATCTCTGGAGAAGACGGATGGGTGACGTTTCGGGTCGGGCACCTTCTTCAGACTGAGTCTGATTCTGCGATCCTGTCTGCAGTGAATGCCAACTACATCAACTACACTAAAGGGCCTGTCCCACTTACGTGTCCTTGGCAAGCAAATTACGCGACCTCGTGGTCGCGTTGAGCCGAGACGGTCAAGCGAAGGTCGGGCACGATTACATGCGTGACGTCATTTGAAGATGGACACAAAGCTGGAGTAACTCAGCGGGACCGGTAGCATCTCTGGAGAGAATGAATGGGTGACGTTTCGTGTCGAGACTCTTCTTCAGTCTGAAAAGAAGGGTCTTGATCCGAAACGTCACCCATTGCTTCTCTCATAGAAACATAGAAAATAGGTGCAGGAGTAGGCCATTCGGCCCTTCGAACCTGCACCGCCATTCAATATGATCATGGCTGATCATCCAACTCAGTATCCTGTACCTGCCTTCTCTCCATACCCCCTGATCCCTTTAGCCACAAGGGCCACATCTAACTGTCTCTTAAATATAGCCAATGAACTGGCCTCAACGACCTTCTGTGGCAGAGAATTCCAGAGATTCACCACTCTCTGTGTGAAAAATGTTTTCCTCATCTCGGTCCTAAAAGATTTCCCCCTTATCTTTAAACTGTGACCCCTTGTTCTGGACTGCCCCAACATCGGGAACAATCTTCCTGCATCTAGCCTGTCCCACTCCTTAAAAATTTTGTAAGTTTCTATAAGATCCCCCCTCAATCTAAATTCTAGCGAGTACAAGCCAAGTCTATCCAGTCTTTCTTCATATGAAAGTCCTGACATCCCAGGAATCAGTCTGGTGAACCTTCTCTGAACTCCCTCTATGGCAAGAATGTCTTTCCTCAGATTAGGAGACCAAAACTGTACGCAATACTCCAGGTGTGATTTCACCAAGATCCTGTACAACTGCAGTAGAACCTCCTTGCTCCTATGCTCAAATCCTTTTGCTATGAATGCTAACATACCATTCGCTTTCTTCAATGCCTGTGTACCATGACACCCACCTGCATGCCTACTTTCAATGACTGGTGTGGATAGCCTCACATTTATTCACATTATACTGCATCTGCCATGCATTTTCCCACTCACCCAGCCTATCCAAGTCACCTTGCAGCCTCCTAGCATCCTCCTCACAGTTAACACTGCCCCCCAGCTTCGTGTCATCCGCAAACTTGGAGATGTTGCATTCAATTGCCTCGTCCAAATCATTAATATATATTGTAAATAGCTGGGGTCCCAGCACTGAGCCATGCGGTACCCCACTAGTCACTGCCTGCCATTGTGAAAAGGACCTGTTTACTCCTGCTCTTTGCTTCCTGTCTGCCAGCCAGTTCTCTATCCACATCAATACTGAACCCCCAATACCGTGTGCTTTAAGTTTGTATACTAATCTCTTATTTCGGACCTTGTCGAAAGCCTTCTGAAAGTCCAGATATAAGACATCCACTGGTTCTCCCTTATCCACTCTACTAGTTACATCCTCGAAAAATTCTATGAGATTCGTCAGACATGATTTACCTTTCGTAAATCCATGCTGTCTTTGTCCAATGATTTCGCCACTTTCCAAATGTGCTGCTATCCCATCTTTAATAACTGATTCTAGCAGTTTCCCCACTACCGATGTTAGACTAACTGGTCTGTAATTCCCTCTTTTCTCTCTCCCTCCCTTTTTAAAAAGTGGGGTTACATTAGCTACCCTCCAATCCTCAGGAACTACTCCAGAATCTAAAGAGTTTTGAAAAATTATCACTAATGCATCCACTATATCTGGGGCTGCTTCCTTAAGTACTCTGGGATGCAGCCTATCTGGCCCTGGGGATTTATCAGCCTTTAATCCATTCAATTTACTTAACACCACTTCCCGGCTAACCTGGATTTCACTCAGTTCCCCCATCTCATTTGACCCCCGGTCCCCTGCTATTTCCGGCAGATTAGTTATGTCTTCCTTGTCTTCCTTAGGAACAGTCAACATGGATTTGTGCCTGGAAGCTCACGTTTGACTAATCTTCTTGAATAATTTGAAGAGGTTACTCGGGAAATTGATGAGGGTAAAGCAGTGGATGTTGTATATATGGACTTCAGTAAGGCATTTGACAAGGTTCCTCACGGAAGGTTGGTAAAGAAGGTTCAATTGTTGGGTATTAATGGTGGAGTAGCAAAATGGATTCAACAGTGGCTGAATGGGAGATGCCAGAGAGTAATGGTGGATGGTTGTTTGTCAGGTTGGAGGCCAGTGACTAGTGGGGTGCCACAGGGATCTGTGTTGGGTCCACTGTTGTTTGTCATGTACATCAATGATCTGGATGATGGTGTGGTAAATTGGATTAGTAAGTATGCAGATGATACTAAGATAGGAGGGGTTGTGGATAATGAAGTAGATTTTCAAAGTCTACAGAGAGATTTATGCCAGTTGGAAGAGTGGACTGAAAGATGGCAGATGGAGGTTAATGCTGATAAGTGTGAGGTGCTACATCTTGGCAGGACAAATCAAAATAGGACGTACATGGTAAATGATAGGGAATTGAAGAATGCAGGTGAACAGAGGGATCTGGGAATAACTGTGCACAGTTCCCTTAAAGTGGAATCTCATGTAGATAGGGTGGTAAAGAAAGCTTTTGGTGTGCTGGCCTTTATAAATCAGAGCATTGAGTATAGTAGTTGGGATGTAATGTTAAAATTGTACAAGGCATTGGCGAGGCCAATTCTGGAGTATGGGGTACAATTTTGGTTGCCTAATTATAGGAAGGATGTCAACAAAATAGAGAGAGTACAGAGGAGATTTACTAGAATGTTGCCTGGGTTTCAGCAACAAAGTTACAGAGAAAGGTTGAACAAGTTAGGGCTTTATTCTTTGGAGCGCAGAAGGTTAAGGGGGGACTTGATAGAGGTCTTTAAAATGATGAGAGGGTTAGACAGAGTTGACGTGGATAAGGTTTTCCCACTGAGAGGAGGGAAGATGCAAACAAGGGGACATGACTTGAGAATTAAGGGACAGAAGTTTAGGGGTAACATGAGGGGGAACTTCTTTACTCAGAGAGTGGTGGCTGTGTGGAATGAGCTTCCAGTGAAGGTGGTGGTGGCAGGTTCGTTTTTATCATTTAAAAATAAATTGGATAGTTATATGGACGGGAAAGGAATGGAGGGTTATGGTCTGAGTGCAGGTGTATGGGACTAGGGGAGAATACGTGTTCGGCACGGACTAGAAGGGTTGAGATGGCCTGTTTCCGTGCTGTAATTGTTATATGGTTATATGGAAGACAGAACCAAAGTAGTTATTCAATTGGTCTGCCATGTCCTTGTTCCCCATGATCAATTCACCTGTTTCTGACTGCAAGGGACCCACATTGGTTTTAACTAATCTTTTTCTCTTCACATATCTATAAAAACGTTTGCAGTCAGTTTTTATGTTCCCTATGTTTTCTTTCATAATCCATTTTCCCTTTCCTAATTAAGCCCTTTGTCCTCCTCTGCTGGCCTCTGAATTTCTCCCAGTCCTCTGGTAGGCTGCTTTTTCTGGCTAATTTGTATGCTTCATCTTTTGTTTTGATACTATCCCTGATTTCCCTTGTTATCCACGGATGCACTACCTTCCCTGATTTATTCTTTTGCCAAATTGGGATGAACAATTGTTGTAGTTCATCCATGCAGTCTTTAAATGCCTTCCATTGCATATCCACCGTCAACCCTTTAAGAATCAATTGCCAGTCTATCTTGGCCAATTCACGTCTCATACCCTCAAAGTTAGCTTTCTTTAAGTTCAGGACCCTAGTTTCTGAATTAACAATGTCACTCTCCATCCTAATGAAGAACTCAACCATATTATGGTCACTCTTGCCCAAGGAGCCACGCACAACAAGATTGCTAACTAACCCTTCCTCATTACTCAATACCCAGTCTAGAATAGCCTCCTCTCTCGTTGGTTCCTCTACATGTTGGTTTAGAAAACTATCCCGCATACATTCCAAGAAATCCTCTTCCTCAGCGCCCTTGCCAATTTGATTCACCCAATCTATATGTAGATTGAAGTCACCCATTATAACTGTTTTACCTTTGTTGCAAGCATTTCTAATTTCTTGTTTGATGCCATCCCCAATTCCACTTCTACTGTTAGGTGGCCTGTACACAACTCCCACTAGCGTTTTCTGCCCCTTTATGTTTCGCAGCTCTACCCATATCGATTCCACATCTTCCAAGCTAATGTCCTTCCTTTCTATTGCGTTAATCTCCTCTCTAACCAGTAATGCTACCCCACCTCCTTTTCCTTTCTGTCTATCCCTCCTGAATATTGAATATCCCTGGATGTTCAACTCTCAGCCTTGGTCACCCTGGAGCCATGTATCCGTGATCCCAACTATATCATAGTCATTAACAGCTATCTGCACATTCAACTCATCCACCTTATTACGAATGCTCCTTGCATTGAGCCACAAAGCCTTCAGGCTTGTTTTCACAACACCCTTACCCCTTATACAATTATGTTGAAAAGTGGCCCTTTTTGATTTTTGCCCGGGTTTTGTCTGCCTGCCACTTTTACTTTTCACCTTGCTACCTATTGCTTCTACCCTCATTTTACATCCCCCTGTCTCTCCGCTCACACATTTAAGAAACCCTTTCCCTTTAACTTCATCCTCGACTATCCCATTTGACACCCCACCCCCCTTATTCAGTTTAAAACCACCCGTGTAGCAGTGGCAAACCTGCCTGCCAGAATGCTGGTCACCCACCTGTTAAGATGCAATCCGTCCCTTTTGTACAATTCCCCCTTACTCCAAAACAGATCCCAGTGATCTAAGAATCTAAATCACTGTCCCGTACACCAGTTCCTCAGCCACACTTTCAGGTCCAGAGATGTTGCCGGTCCCGCTGAGTTACTCCTGCATTTTGTGTCTATCTTCAATTTTCTTGGCCCCCCTCTGGGAGTAGGAGTGGGGGCGGATCCGGACCGCAACGGCCGTGAGCCCCAGGCCGAGTCCAGCGATCGTTTGCCTGCTTCTGCTGCTGTTGAAGGTGAGACGTTGCATCGCACCAGGGTCTGGGGCCTGTCCCACTTTGGCCATCAGTTCCGCAACAGGCCGTTGGCGCGCAAAGATTTAGTTCACTGCAAGAATTTTGGAGCAATGTGGGGAGCGAGAATTGGAAGAGCAAATATGTAAGGAGATTGCAGATATTAGTAGTAAGCACAAGGTAGTGATTGTGGGAGATTTCAATTTTCCACACATAGACTGGGAAACACATTCTGTAAATGGGCTGGATGGGTCGGAGTTTGTAAAATGTGTGCAGGATAGTGTTTTGCAGGAATACATAGAAGTACCTACTAGAGAAGGGGCGGTGCTGGACCTCCTGTTAGGAAATGAGACGGGTCAGGTGGCAGAGGTATGCGTTGGGGAACAGTTCGGGACCAGTGATCACAATACCATTAGTTTCAATATAATTATGGAGAGGGTCAGAACTGGACCTAGGGTTGAGATTTTTGATTGGAGAAAGGCTAACTTTGAGGAGATGCGAAACGATTTAAAAGAAGTAAATTGGGGCAGTTTGTTTTATGGGAAAGATGTGGAAGAGAAATGGAAGACGTTTAAAGGTGACATTTTAAGAGTACAGAATCTTTACGTCCCTGTTCGGTTGAAATAGCAGGGGCTATGACAGAAATATTTCAAATGTCATTAGAAACGGGAATAGTGCTGGAGGATTGGCGTACTGCGCATGTTGTTCCATTGTTTAAAAAGGGGTTTAAGAGTAAACCTAGCAATTATAGACCTGTTAGTTTGACGTCAGTGGTGGGCAAATTAATGGAAAGGATACTTAGAGATAATATATATAAGCATCTGGATAAACAGTCAACATGGATTTGTGCCTGGAAGGTCATGTTTGACTAATCTTCTTGAATTTTTTGAAGAGGTTACTCGGGAAATTGATGAGGGTAAAGCAGTGGATGTTGTATATATGGACTTCAGTAAGGCCTTTGACAAGGTTCCTCACGGAAGGTTTGTTAAGAAGGTTCAATTGTTGGGTATTAATGGTGGAGTAGCAAGATGGATTCAACAGTGGATGAATGGGAGATGCCAGAGAGTAATGGTGGATGGTTGTTTGTCAGGTTGGAGGCCAGTGACTAGTGGGGTGCCACAGGGATCTGTGTTGGGTCCACTGTTGTTTGTCATGTACATTAATGATTTGGTTGATGGTGTGGTAAATAGGATTTGTAAGTATGCAGATGATACTAAGATAGGTGGGGTTGTGGATAATGAAATAGATTTTCAAAGTCTACAGAGAGATTTATGCCAGTTGGAAGAGTGGGCTGAAAGATGGCAGATGGAGTTTAATGCTACATCTTGGCAGGACAATTCAAAATAGGACGTACATGGTAAATGGTAGGGAATTGAAGAATGCAGGTGAACAGAGGGATCTGGGAATAACTGTGCACAGTTCCCTGAAAGTGGAATCTCATGTAGATAGGGTGGTGAAGAAAGCTTTTGGTGTGCTGGCCTTTATAAATCAGAGCATTGAGTATAGAAGTTGGGATGTAATGTTAAAATTGTACATTGATGAGAGGGATAGACAGAGTTGGAAGGATGTCAACGTGATTTACTAGAATGTTGCCTGGGTAAGCTTTTTCCCACTGAGAGTAGGGAAGATTCAAACAAGGGGACATGACTTGAGAATTAAAGGACTGAAGTTTAGGGGTAACATGAGGGGGAACTTCTTTACTCAGAGAGTGATGGCTGTGTGGAATGAGCTTCCAGTGAAGGTGGTGGAGGCAGGTTCGTTTTTATCATTTAAAAATAAATTGGATAGTTATATGGACGGGAAAGGAATGGAGGGTTATGGTCTGAGCGCAGGTGTATGGGACTAGGGGAGAATACGTGTTCGGCACGGACTAGAAGGGTCGAGATGGCCTATTTCCGTGCTGTAATTGTTATATGGTTATAAAACTGCATACCACTCCGCGCTTCTAAGTGGGACCGGCCCCACATGGCCATACGGTGCCCATACGCCTCGAGTGACCACAAGGTCACGTAATTTGCGAGCCAAGCACGCGTAAGTGGGACAGGCCCTTAAGCTCATCAATGTCCCAGTGGTGTAGCTGATAGAACCACTGCCTCACACAGCCAGAGACCCGGGTTTGTCTGTGTGGATTTACACCTTCTCCCTGTGACTGTGTGGGTTTCCTCCTGCTGCTCCAGTTTCCTACCACATTATGAAGATGTGTGGGTTTGTAGGTTAATTGTCACCTGTAAGTTGTGCAGTGTGTAGGAATTGGATGGGAAAATTGGGTTAACATAGAACCAATGTGAACGGAAGATCGATGGTCGGTGTGGATTTGGTGGGCCAAAGAGACAATAGTCAATAGATGCAGGAGTAGGCCAATCGGCCCTTCGAACCAGCACCGCCATTCAATGTGAACATGGCTGATCATCCCCAATTAGTACCCCATTCCTGCCATCTCCCTGACTCCGCTATCTTTAAGAGCCCTATCTAGCTCTCAACTAGGACTCCATCAACATCGGGAACATGTTTCCTGCCTCTAGCGTGTCAAAACCCTTAATAATCTTATATGTCTCAATAAGATAGCCTCTCATCCTAAACTCCAGAGTATACAAGCTCAGCTGCTCCATTCACTCAGCATATGACAGTCCCGCCATCCCGGGAATTAATCTTCCAAACCTACGCTGCACTCCCTCAATAGCAAGAATGTCCTTCCTCAAATTTGGGGACCAAAACTGCACACAATACTCCATTTCCATGTTGCGTCTTTCAATCGATCAATTCAATACTCTACCGAGTACCTTACAGAAGCCAAATAGTGTCCCAGCACATCTTTTGGGTTGTGGTACATGTGTTATGACCTGATAGGGTGTTTGAACAGTGAACTCAATATTGTTTGTTCTCTTTTCCAAAGATATGAACTACAGTGAACACACTCAAACTTACAAAGCTTTGCATATGAAGGAAACTTGCTGAATTGAGAAGAATGACCACAGTATGCAGCAGGCAGTGTGAATTGCATGATTTGGATTTGGATTCAATTTACTGTCATTGTCTTCAATTAAGAGACAACGAAATACTATTTTCCTTACAGTCATACAAGTAAAAAATACACAAAACACAGAACATAGTAGTCCACAACACAAACATCCCCACAGCAGCACCAAAGTTCCCCACTGTGAGGGTAGGAACCAAAGTCCAGTCAACCTCCTCGCCGATGTTCCCTAATGTTCACCCATGGTCGTGGCCTCCCGAGCCCCCTGCAGTTGCCGCTACGGGCGGCCCGATGTTCAGGCCCTCTCGCCGGGAACGATGGAACCCCGACGTTAAATCGGCCACCTCCCACCGGAGTCCGCGGCTCCCAAAGTCCACACTGGGCGGAGATTCACGCTGGTGACCCCCGACAACAGGTCCCAGGACTCCGCGATGTTAGTCAGCGCCGCCCGCGTTAGGAGCTCCGTGAACCACAGTTCCGCGATGTCGATGCAACAGGCCCAACACTCTGGAGCTCCAAACGGCGATCCCAGGTGAGGCATCGCCCACTCCGCAATGTATCCAGCGCTGCACCGCTGCTGCTGAAGCCCCTTTAGGAAAGGCCGTGACAATCCAGTTGGAAGGCCGCGAGGCGGGGGGGCGAGGGCACGACTCGGATAATTCTCGCATCCTCGCCAGGAAGTGACTGAAGGACAGTTTCCCCCTTACCCTACCCTCTTCCCCCCACATAAAACACAAAATAAACCGAAAGAACATACTTTAAACATAACAAAAAATAAAAAAGATACCAGACTGAAGGAGGAGGCAGCCAGCAACAGCCCAACCAGATTGTATGAAGTGGGCACCAAGTGTAAACAGCACAGTTTATTAATGCACTTATTTTCTTGTAAAGGATTTCAGTGGCATCTTAGCAGGATTTTCTTGTGTGTAGGTGCATGTAGGTGTGTGTGTGTCAGATAGATGTGCCTGTGTAGGTACTTGTAGGTGTGCGTAGATGGTTGTGTGTGTGTTTTTGTGTTGGTGTGTGTAAAGGTATTTGTGCATGTGCATGCGTTTGTCTGTGTGTTTAGCTCTGTGACCACATTGTGTGTGTGTGTGTCTGTACAGTTAAGAAGATGACGCCTGTGAATTTTCCAATTGATTTTTAGCTAATGTCACAGAAAGCTGAAGCTGGTGGGAGGAGGGACTGATGTTTTACTTTGTCCTGGGGGTAAGACTGCACTGTAACATTTGCCCATGAAAACCTTTTAGTCATTGAAAATCGATGGCTCTGTGTTTTTTTTGGTTTAATTGCACTCTTATGAATTTTATCCCTTGACGACTGTGTTCTTTGTTTCTCTTCTCCCTCGACCCATCATTCTGTTTTTAATTTCTTTTTTGTTCCAACCATTGACAAGGATATTAAATAAAATGTGAGACAGAACCTACTTCTGAGAGTGAAATCCTTGATGTAACTGCACACTCTACCTTTCCCTTGACCCATCCAATGTCTCTTGCAGTAGTGTGGCACAGTGTGCTGGGGTTTTTTGGGGGGGGTTGTGTATCAAAAGTAATTTATTTAATTATGATACAAAACATGACCGTGGTAACATGCCCACCACCATAGTACAAAATCACCAAATAATCGACTACATTTTCAAACAACTATGTTACAATCCTTATTGAGGATACACTCCTCCCCCCGCGGTGCCCATCGGTCCCGGAAATCCCCCATGTAGCTCGTGGACAGCGCGTAGCCCCTCTCTAAAGCCACCCTGCTGCGGACATAACCACGGAAAAGGGTCAGGCAGCCGGCTCGGGCAGAGCCCTCTTCTGCCTGGCGATGTGACTCGCGGATGGCCAGCTTGGCCAGCCCCAGGAGCAACCCAACCAGGACCTCTTTGGCCCTATCCTCTCCCCTACGCACTGGGTGTCCAAAGATAAGGACGGTAGGTGTGAAGTACATCCAGAAGAAGAGGAGCAGTCCCTTTAGATATTGGAACAGTGGCTGCAGCCTCTCGCACTCCAAATACACATGCTACACAGACTCTTCCAGCCCGCAGAAGTGGCAGGCAGCTGGCGAGTCTGTGAACCGCGAGAGAAGCAGGTTGTAGGGAACTCCTCGGTGCAATACCCTCCACCCCAGGTCCCCAATGTAGAGGGGGAGAATCCCACCGGGGGGGTCCCCTCGCGATGAAGGCACTTTGTGTCCGGACAGTGGACCAGGGCGAGGAAGTGCAGGGGGTGGAGGAGGAGCCCGTGCAGGACACTCCGCCCTGCGTCTCGGAGGGGGATGAAGGGTGTCGAGGAAAGGCGGCTCATGTTTGGGACCGGCTCCCGGGAAGGATTATGGAGCCTGGGTACGACGAGTACTTCCGGCTGGGGGGGGGTTTGCTTAACCGCAAGTACTCCACACGTTCGAGCTTCGCCGACACCCAGTGGGACGGGACAAGGCCGGTCGGCAGCAACCAAGTTCCAGACTCTCAGCAGATCCCGGTAGAGGTCGGGCATCCTCTGCAGGAGGGCACAGCTAATGCCCACCACACGTGCCACTTGGGAAGATGCTCAGAGTACGGGTATCTCTGCAGGGTCCTGAGGTGGAGAGCCGCCAGCTGGGTGTGAATGCACACCAGCGACTGACCGCCCTCCTCGATCGTGACGCTCAGGACCACTGCAGTGCTTTCCGTTGCCCCAGAAGAAGTCGACCAACTTCCTCTGGATGATCCCAGCAAAGGTGGCTGATGGGACCAAGGTGGTCAACCAAGCCGGCCCCAGGCAACATGAGCCACCGCTCCGAGATGTCCAGCGTGCCGTTCCATGCCACAAAGGGACGCGTACTGTACAGGCTGCCCCTGCACACTCTACACTTCCTCGCCTTCCGTCCGGACACGCCCTGGCGGTCGGTGTCACCACCTGACGGCGGGAGCGGTCAACAGTGGCGGTCTCTCTATCAGGGAGTCATCCCCCTTTGTATCTGGGACCTGGGATGGAGAGTGTTGCACAGAGCTGTGTCGTCCAACAGATATTTAAGTCGGTTCACGGACTTGTCAGCCAACCATCACTTCTGCTGAGAGAAAGAGCCCGTGTTCCAAGTGTGTATGGAGGGTGAGAGTTTGCAGTCCCTGTTCGTCTATCTGAAGGGGCTACTCCTCAAGTTTTGGCTGCACTTTAGCCCCACACTCCTGATCTTTGATCACATGGGTGGCAAGTGCCTGGGATCGATGCTCCAACCACGGGGACTCTGTCAACTTGCTCCTGGGCCTGGCCAAGATGGCCATTCGCGGGTCCAGGAGTCGATGGTCTCACCAGAGTCGGCTGCCTACGCCCGTGCTCGCGTGTCCCTGGAGAAGGAATACTCGGTGTCCACGGGGACTCTGGAGGTCTTCCATGAACGCTGGTCACCGAAGGAGGTTGAGTGTATTATTGATAAAGTTGGCGATCGTTTAATTTGATAACTTTGTACACTGCCAATATGGGCAACCTTTGATCGTGTGACTACTAGTAAGATTAAACGAGAACTTACCAGTTCGAAGTTTGATCTGTATTTTATGAGGAGTTACGAAGAGGGATTACGTGAAGACCCCGTCCAGCACGCATGCGCGACATACTTCAAAGCAGCGGTGTGGAATCGCAGAAACAACACAGTAATTGAAATAAACATAGTAAAGATAAGGAGAACTAAGTTACCAGTTGATCTCTATAATTTAGGGTGGGAGCGGAGGGCACGTAATCCCTCATCGTAACTCCTCATAAAATACAGATCAAACTTCGAACTGGTAAGTTCTCGTTTAATCTTACTATTTTACTTTGGAGTCACGTGAGTGACTACGTGAAGATTTTAAAGCTCTGTGATTTCAAACCGTGTAACAGTCCATACTTCACTCACTGCCGGTCATCCAAGGGAGGAAGTATGTTATTGTAATCATACATGAATCTGTTTGCAAAACAACAATGGTATTATTTGACAATAATAACAAAGAAATTAACGCTCCCCCGGGCTTAAATTATATATTTTTTGCAGCGTCTAAAATTCTCTCTGCAATTGAAACAGGTTTTATAATGGCTAGTTGTAGAATGTTAAAACATTATTTCCATGGACCATCCTGCTGTTATCAGGGTAGGTCCAATGGCACATTCATACTGTTTAGCCGCCGACATGGATGCTGCTCTGGTGGGGTGAGATGTGTAATATCGGTATCCACTCCAGCAGCTCCCAATACCTGTTTGAGCCATCTAGAGATGGTTTGGCTTGGTACCCTGACCTAGTGGCTTACTAGTGACTGACCCATCGTCGCTTGTCGTCTCCCTCGGGAATTATAGGTTGTGTTGATATTGTAGAAGGTGAGTCATGACACATAACGGTGGTCAGGTGGGTACGCCCGGAATTCCATAATACGTCCTGAAGTTCCTGGTTTACTCTGTTTTACCAGCTCCTGAATGATGAATGTTATTTGGTCTGATGTTATGACCATGTTGTCCAGTCTGAGTGGGTCTGTGGGTCTTGGATTGTTTTGTAATGTAAAAAACTGTAGAAATGATATTTTGTTCAAACCTTGGTTTGAATGACAATAAATTGCATTCTGTTCTATAAGGCCTGGACCCTACGCTGAGTCTAAGTCATCAGCATGGCCGTATACAGGGTAGCTGTCTTCAGAGTAAGGATCTGGCTGGTGGCCATCCCTAGATAAGTCAGGACAACGTTGACATCCCAGATCTTGATATATCTAGGTCTAGGGTTTTGAATAGAAGGTACCTCTCTTAATTTGGCCACCAGTGGACGAGGTCCTATGGCCTGTTCCCCTTGGTGTCTGCCTTAGATAGACTGACAGTGCATTTCTAGTGCATATGATAGTGCTACAGTTCAGACCTTCATTGTGGTGAAGGTTGGCCAGGAACTCTGATACATAGATATGGTGGTTGATAGTAGGTTTCTGTTCTTGAGCAGTATGTTCCCACTTTCTTATACTGGAGAGATATGGAAGTTGGTGAGATGTTGTCGTTGTGTCCATGGTCCTATTTGACAGTCCCAGGTTCATCAGAAGGTCTTTTTGGAATTTGCAACATAGTGCTTATTATGTCATTGCAGGGGTGATTTTCTTCTGATACAGGGTGGATCAGTGAAACTGGCTGCTGGAAATGGTCATGGGTTTCAATGACCACTGTCAAGGACCACTGGGAACCATGGCTGTGTAGACCAGTTGGTACTACCAACGTTAGAAGTAAAGTTCATCTGTATTTTGCGTAGTACTTAACCGATGAGGCAGAAAAAGGGGAAAAACATAGTCATTAGTTCCCCCCCCCCTCCCCCCAGTTCAGAGGAAATGTATCTATTGCTGCCGCCTCAAGGTCTGGCTCCCAAGCGACATATATCAGTACGTGGTGATTAAGTCGAAATGCAAAGAAATCGATATCTAGTGTTCCATATTGCTTTGTAATTTCAGCAAATACTTTGGGGTTTAACATGTCTGCCACAGTATTTAGCTTACCTAGTAGGTAAGTTGCTGATAGAAAAATATGTTTGTTGACACACCATTACCAGATTGTATTGATCAAATTGTCATAAGATATCGATTTTATCCCGCCCATGTGGTTAGTATAGGCCACCATTGTGATATGTCAAATTGTAAATGAACATGCAAAATGGTGCATTTTTGAACAATATGCTTGTTAACCCATAGAACGCACCCAACATTTCCAACTAGATTTTATGTGCAGTGTCTGTGGTAGTGATGATTCTAGATTAGTCCATCTGCCACCTGTTCTGGATATGGGTTATTGACAAATGATGGAACTGGTACTACGCCAATGTTCTCTTTCCATCATTATAGATCTGATAAAATGCAATTTCATGGATCAGTCAAAGTGACCTGTATGTTGATTAACCACTAGCACCTTTGCTCTAATGCAGAGGTCCAAGTTGAGTAGCTGATAATGCTGCTACTGTTCCCAATTAGTCTTGCCACTTAGTTGAATGGTCGCTTGGTTGTTACCATTTAATTTGTTTTTAGTAGCTAATGCTGCTGAATTAGCTAACTCCATGGTTTTGTCTATTTGTTAATATCATCGAGATATGCCATGGCAACACGTTCCTTAAGTGTCAGGGCTGATTTAAATTTCTTAGAAACAGTTTTGGCTCATATTAGCCCATTAATCTATAATTTGTGCTGCCATTGTTACCTCATCCAGGTAACTTTTTAGGTATCTTCGATGATCTTATGGATGGGCATTTGAACAGTATGCATCTATTATTCGATGCTTACCATAAAGTATCCTAGGAATCCATTGTTTGGCAGTTGCAAACGTTTCCCATTAACGTGTGTATACCTGACAAAAGTATTCAATGTGGTTAAGTCAATGATGGTGCGACATTCACCATTTTATTTGGTTTTAGTAAATTTAACATGAATTCCAAAGGTTTATATTTAGACTTCTTTATGATCCCTTTGTATGTAACTTCTCCAGTTCAGCTTGTCCCTCATGTTCTCTTTTTAGTGAGAGGGTGAACCCCCTTTGCGGTGCATGCTGAATTGGTGGTAATTTTCCTTAAATTCAACTTATCCTTGAATACTTTTCGGTATATAACTACCAAGTGTGATAGGTTAATTAACTGGTGTAGTTTTCCCCCCCCCCCCCATGTTAGCAGAATTCCCCCACCTTAATGTGATGGTGGAAACCAGACTCACCTACCTCCACTGTTGTTTTGGTGGTGTTCATCCTTTGGTTTCTGGTTCCTTGTCTGTCAGGGTGGTGTTGTTGGGGGGGGGGTGCATTTTCCATGGGGCCGCTCTGGGCCCTGTCCTGAAAGACCTGCGGGGATGGCATGCGGGCCCTGAGTTTTCACCAGTACCATGAAGAAGATGCCTACTGGTGGATGCATGGAGGTACTGCTGTCTGGTTTTGTGTGGTTTGCTCATTCCAGGTCCTCATGAGGCCGAATATCTTGGACACTTCGTCCAGTTTTTAGGCTTGATTTGGTAACTTTGCCAGATAGCAGGATCTGTGGTTCTGAGGTTGGAATTCTCACAGTCCTGTGAATTTTTTAGGTTGAGGGCAGGTTTTATGACTTCCTTCCAGAGGTTGCGGATCACATACTGTGTTGTACAGTAGGGTCAGGGTGTTTTGCCATTCTACCCTGCCCCTCTGGAATGAGCATGCAAAATGATAGCCGACACCAGGGGTATCAATATTGCAATTTTAAGTTTGGGTTTTAAATGCCCTGTTCAATGTACCCCCAGTAATGGTAGGCACTTTGAGCAAATGCAATTTTGGGGAGGCGTGATAAAGTCCAACGCCTCATGACTACCTGTCTTGGAGAGGTTTTAAAGGACAGGTAGTAAGCTGGCCGCCAGATTAGGCTGTAACGGCCATCTCGCTCGTGGTGTAGCCACGTAGCGGTATCTCACACCCAGCAACTCTTCCTGGCCCTGTACCTCAAGCATACTCCCGATGTTGTTCAGCCCGTGACCCCTCTACTTGACCAGCCCAGCCCTGGTCGCCAACGATCCCCTCTGATGAGGGAGATGCGATGGCCAGTGCTGTTAGTCCACTGGAGCGGGAGTGTTTGTGCTCCCTTGGCGAGCTTGCCCCAGCTCCCGAGGCAAGTCTCGCTGGAGTTTTTACTCCATGATCTTTCCCTAAGGCTTGAAAAACAGACACGTTCTCGCTCTCGGGCAGTAGTTTGCAGCGCCGGCTCTGCTGAATGAGCCGGCCTGTCCATCTTCCGTGTGTCTGTCTCCAGCCCACTGTGATTGGTCGCCAACTTTGCTCAGGCGGCTGCCTCTGTCGTTGTCGCGGCGAGTCTCCTTGTCGGAGTATGCAGGGATTACCGGCCGGTCTGAGTCTTGATTTGCCTCCAGTCCGCTGCTGTTGGTCAGGCAGCACTAGCGGACTGGGCTCGGCTCGGTACCCGTGTCTGTGGACCGCAGCGTGTGGTCCAGGTGCCACCTCTCGCCCCCCTCCCCCACTGACGGAACGCTCCTTTCCTGGAGTCGAACGGGGGCAGTTTTTCCCTGTGCTGCTTTGCTCTTTCCAGCTTTCAATCTGGTGCACAAAGAAGAACAAAGTTTGTCAATTCGAACCTGTGGGTAAGTACTTACCTAACGGTCCGTTCTTTCAAGCTTGTAGCGGGAGCGCCCGTACTCCCGTTCGTCGCTGTTGCACTGCATGAACGCTCATGTGGCGCATGCGTGCTGGACGGGGTATTCACGTAGTCACTCACGTGACTCCGAAGTAAAATCTGTATTTTGGTTTGTTTTGAATAAAAGCTTATTGCATTATAAAAATGTTTTTAAATGTTTAAAGTGGTCAACCAGAGCATGGAGGCCAGCACAGTGTGCTGTGGTAAGGAGCTATGTGGTACACAGCGGTATGATGTGGTACTGTGTGGTGCTGTATGGTACAGAGCAGTGTAGTGCAGTGCGGTATGTTGAGGTACAGTGTGCTGTTGTACAGGGTGGTACAGTGCCATACAGTGCTGTACGGTGTGATGCAGTGTGCTGTTGTTCAGTGGGGTACGGTGCAGTAGTGTGGTATGTATGAGGTGCTATTGTACAGTGCAGTATACAATACACATACAATGCAGTAATAATGTAGTGTGTTGCGGTATGGAGCAGTGTAGTTCACTACAGTGCAGGGTGGTACAGTGCGCTGTGGTATGTTGCAGTATGGTACATTGTGATGTGGTGTAGTACACTGTGATGCAGGGTGGTACTGTACACTGTGGTATGGTGCAGTATGGTACACTGTGCTGTGTCGTGGTATTTGTGATACCCTGTTTGTCAGCTCCTCTATCTTTCTACCCTACTTAGAAGCCAGATGGTAGACCATATTCACCCTGGAATATCTTCATGGTTTTTCTATCATTTGGGGGGTGGGGGGGGTGGGGGAATAGGGAGCATTTCTCACTGTGCACTGTTTACAGCCCTTCAATTGCCCACATGTGCTATTTGACCAATGTTTTACTATTGTATATTTGTAAAATGTGCCAATTTTCTTAGACATCAAAAACAAATAGAAACATAGAAACATAGAAATTAGGTGCAGGAGTAGGCCATTCGGCCCTTCGAGCCTGCACCGCCATTCAATATGATCATCGCTGATCATCCAACTCAGTATCCCGTACCTGCCTTCTCTCCATACCCCCTGATCCCCTTAGCCACAAGGGCCACATCTAACTCCCTCTTAAATATAGCCAATGAACTGGCCTCAACTACCCTCTGTGGCAGAGAGTTCCAGAGATTCACCACTCTCTGTGTGAAAAAAGTTCTTCTCATCTCAGTTTTAAAGGATTTCCCCCTTATCCTTAAGCTGTGACCCCTTGTCCTGGACTTCCCTAACATCGGGAACAATCTTCCTGCATCTAGCCTGTCCAACCCCTTAAGAATTTTGTAAGTTTCTATAAGATCCCCTCTCAATCTCCTAAATTCTAGAGAGTATAAACCAAGTCTATCCAGTCTTTCTTCATAAGACAGTCCTGACATCCCAGGAATCAGTCTGGTGAACCGTCTCTGCACTCCCTCTATGGCAATAATGTCCTTCCTCAGATTTGGAGACCAAAACTGTACGCAATACTCCAGGTGTGGTCTCACCAAGACCCTGTACAACTGCAGTAGAACCTCCTTGCTCCTATACTCAAATCCTTTTGCAATGAAAGCTAACATACCATTCGCTTTCTTTACTGCCTGCTGCACCTGCATGCCTACCTTCAATGACTGGTGTACCATGACACCCAGGTCTCGCTGCATCTCCCCCTTTCCCAATCGGCCACCATTTAGATAATAAATCTTTTTAATACTGTGGTTGTTTTGATTAAATTTTTGTAGTGCTAGAGAAAGAGAGGAGAATAGATTCTTGCCCTGTTTTAATGGAACTAGTAAAACAGTTAAAAGATTTAAAATAATATAATTATTTTAAAGTTAAAAAAATTACTTATTACAAATATTACAACTAAAACAGATGCTAAGCTCAACTTGTTTCCGATGTGATTGTTTGTGATGTCATTGAGATGGAAAACCTTTGTAATTATTACCCATGTGTACAGCATAGTCTGAAATAGTGGTCAATAATCTACTGTGACAGAAGGGTCAAGAGAAGCAAGTCAGATTATTCTCATGAAGGTTCGCAGCATGCTTAAGATAAACTGTTCTTTAATATGTAAAATAATTGGATAGGACTTTGAAATGTTAGAAAAATAGTTGCATTGATAAGACCCGTCAAGATAGAATGACAAACATTTTAAATGTTGTTTATTACAGGCCAACCAAGATGTGTCATCTAAGCTAGTTCCATTTACCCCCATTTGGTGGACCATATCCTTCTAAACCGGTCCCATTCACCTTTGTGTCTGAGTGGCTGCAATGGTGCTTTATTGTCACATGTGAAATTCTTTTTGCATCAATCATGCAGGCACGAGTCGCCGTAATTTTGTGCCATTTACAAAAAGTCCAAACTCGGGTCCATGTGCTCGATGTACTGGTTTGCTCCCGATCCAGGTAAACCACAGGCTGCTACAGAGCCTCCTCCGTCGCCCTCGACCGGCTCAGCCCCCGAACCGACGTCCCTCTCCTGCAGCAGACCATGGAGTTGCTGGAGGCAATATCCCAACTAACTAACTCCTCTGGCAACTCATTCCATATACCCATACTCAGTGGTTCCAGCAGCATCTTTGCAGAACATGGATAGGTGACGTTTTGGATCGGGACCTTTCTTCAAGCCAGACCTGTTCTTGTGCTGTACTCTTCGAAATTCTATGCTCTACTTAAAAAAAACAAGTGTATCTTCAATGAAACAGGACCATGGATAGGAAAGGTAGGTTAGTTTAATTTATAGTCATGTGTATCAAGGTACAGTGAACTTTTTTGTTGTTGCGTGCTAACTAATCAGTAGATATAGAGGGATATGCAGGTATAGAGGGATATAGGCAAAGTGAGGGCAGGTGGGACTAGTGTAGATGGGGCATTTGGTCAGCATGGGCATGTTGGGCCGAGGGGCCTGTTTCCGTGCTGTATGACTATGATTATGTGAACCACTTCACTCAGTAAACAGCAGAAAGCCTGTAAAGACGGTGTCATCATTGGGATCTGCATACAGCCCATTGAACGAATCGCCACCAATTACTTGAAGCCACACCTGGTCCCCATGTTGCAGCTGCAACAGAGTACCTCCGGAGGCTTGGTCCTCACTATTCTGGTAACTATCAAAGGTATTGAGGGTCTGAACACCGTTTTTGTACAAGGCCACCCTCATATGTTTGACGTAGACAGTGATGTGGTAGACAAAGTAATAAACCCCCGGGAGCTGACATGTAAATCTCCCAGTGGTGGGGTCATAGTGACGTTGGCTGTTGTACAAGATCTTTTCAAATTTAATTGGGGCACCCGAACGAGGCATCTTGGATACTTCCGTCAACCCTACGCTAAAAGCACTGTTCCGTATCACTGCATTCTCTCCAGTGTTCCCTTTCTCCCCACGATCCCCTCTGCCTCCCTTTATACCCTGAATCCCGGGAAGCCCTGATGGACCGTCGGCACCTAGGTTTCCTCTTACGCCTGGGAAACCTGGAGGTCCCCTGGCACCAGGTGGTCCAATCTTTCCCTGAAGTCCCACAGCTCCCTTCTCCCCTTTTGGACCTAGCGGTCCTGAGTCTCCTTTGACACCCTGCTCCCCTTGCAGTGCTACTTCTCCCTTTTGGCCCTTGTGTCCGAATGGTCCAGGAATTCCCTTTGGTCCCATTTTGCCTGGTATTCCTTTAGTACCTTGTTCCCCTCGTCTTCCTTTTGTACCTGCTGCACCAGGGGGGCCTGAAATCACAAGAAGAAACAAGGAACTCCAGATGCTGGTTTACACAAAAGAACGCAAAGTGTTGGAGTAACTCAGTGGGTCAGGCAGACTCGCTGGAGAACATGGATTAGTGACATTTCACGTTAGAACCATTTTCAGACTAATTGGTGAAGAAATATTGATGCACAGTGTATAAACACAATTGGACCCCTGTGATACACGGGGCGTCACACTGGTAGAGCTGCTGCCTCCCAGCGCCAGTGACCCGGGTTCGATCCTGACCTTGAGTGCTGTCTGTGTGGAGTTTGCACATTCTCCCTGGTTCCTCCGGGTGCTCCGGATTTCCACCACATCCCAAAGACCTGTGGGTTTGTAAATTAAGTGGCCTATGTAAATTGCCCCGAGCTTCTAAGGAGTGGGTGAGAATGTGGGATAGCATAGAACTAGTAATCAATGGTCAGTGTGGATTCGGTGGGACAAAGGACCTGTTTTCATGCTGTATTTGTCCAATCAATTTTTCATTCTGTTGGGGCATTGAGTATAAGATGCAGGAAAGCATGTTACAACTTTTGAGGACTTTGGTTAAGCCACATTTGGAGTATTGTGTGCAGTTTTTATCACTCCATTACAGGAAGGATGTGGAAACTTTGCAAAGGGTGCAGAGGAAATTCACAAAGTTGTTGCCTGGATCAGAGGGTATTACCTATAAGGAGAGGTTGGCCAAACGTGCCTTGTTTACTGTGGAACTTCGGAGGCCAAGAGGAGACATAATACAGGTTCGGAAAATTATGAGTGGCATAGGTTGAACAAACAATCAAAATCTTTTTCCCAGTGTGGAAATGTCAAAAACCAGGGGGTACAGCATTAAGGTACAGCTTTCTCCCATCCCACCCCACCTTCCTCTATCTTTCAGTCTGAAGAAGAGTTCTGCCCAAAACATCACCTATTCCTTTTCACCAGAGATGCTGCCTGACCCGCTGAGTTACTCCAGTATTTTGTGTCTATCTACTTTAAGGTAAGATTCGCAAAGTTTAAAGGAGATGTGTGCAGCAAGTTTGTTTTACACAGAGGGTGGTGGGTGCCTGGAACACGCTGCCAGGGGTGGTGGTGGAAGCAGATACAATAGTGCCATTTGAGAGGCTTTTCGAGAGGCACATGGATATGCAGGAAATGGAGGAATATGGATCATGTGCAGGCAATTAGTTTATCTTTCCATGTTCGGCCCAGACATTGTGCGCCAAAGGGCCTGGTCCTGTGTTGTACTGTTCTGCGTGTAGGGAGGAACTGCAGATGCTGTTGCAAAGTGTTGGAGTGACTCAGCGGGTCAGGCAGCATTCCTGGAGAAAAAGGATGGGTGACATTTCGGGTTAGGACCATTCTTCAGACTGCAGTTCTAAATGCTTTGTGAAATAAGAAAACAGAAAATCCATGTTTGTTTTTCTCTCAATCAATCTGTTAAGAGAAGGGGCAAAATCATTTAGAGTTACTGTTCTTGATTATCTTTCCTGCTGGATACCACTCTTGCTGTTTATAGACATACTCTGACAGGTCATTCGTTTACACGGCTTGTGTAGGAAGGAACTGCAGATGCTGGTTTAGAACGGATGGATGCAGAAAGCTGGAATAACTCAGTGGGACAGGCAGCATCTTTGGAGAGAAGGAATGGGTGACGTTTCGGGTCGAGACCTTCAGATTAGTCGGGAAAAAGGGAAACAAGGTGATGATGATGTAGAGAGATAAAGAACAATGAATGAAAGATATGCAAAAAAGTAACAATGATAAATAATCCAGGTTTTATAGTCTAGGCTTTAATCAGAAAAAAATATATATATATTTGAATGTGGACATAAAATGCTGGAGTACCTCAATGGGTCAGAGAGTATCTCTGGAGGAAAAGAATAGATGACATTTCGGGTCTAAACCCGAAACATCACCCATTTCTTTTCTCTAGAGATGCTGCCTGACCCACTGAGGTACTCCAGTATTTTGTATCTATCTTCGGTGTAAACCAGCATCAGTAGTTCCTTCCTACATATATATTTTAATGTGTTTGTTTGGCTTCAGTTTAGATTAGTTTCTATAGCACGATATTGTAGGGACAATATTTAAATTGTTCTATTCCCTCTCAAACGGGAAAAGCCAAACATTTATGAATCAAGGCTGTTATTAACGTGCTGGCGAGATTTCAATTCAAACAGTGGTGGTGCGTTCATAAGAATACATTCAGTTTAACAAGGCACAGTGGGGTAGCAGCAGGGTTGCTGCCTTACAGCACCGGTGACCCGGGTTCGATCCCGACTTTGGATGCTGTCTGTACGTAGTTTGCATGTTCTCCCTGTGACCGTGTGGGTTTTCTCCAGGTGCTCCGGATTCCTCCAACATTCCAAAGACGTGCAGGTTTGTAGGTTAATTGGCTTCTGTATATTGTCCCTAAGTGTACACGATAGTGCCGGTGTACGGAGTGATCACTAGTCCACATGAACTCGATGGGCCGAAGGGCCTGTTTCCATGTTGTATCTCTAAAACTTAAAAAACTAAGCCACCTGCCCGGACTTTAGAAACACAGGCAGACCCGGTGAGCAATTGAATGGAAAATGCCTCTTACCTGGTGTTGCAGGTTCGCCTTTAGATCCCTCGGGTCCTCTGGGTCCAAATTTCCCAACCTCACCTATTTAAAGAAGTCTGTGAGAATTATTTTACTACAATCTCTTTATACAAGTTAAAAGATGTAGAATTCTATGCAGCCTGCATGAGCATGGACTTCATGTTGTTTCGACTCAATGCCCTGACCCATGACAGACCGTACGTCTTGTTCACCACTCTGTCTATTTGTGTTCCCGCTTGCAGGGAGTATGGATTTGGTCCCCGAGATCCCTATTTGCACCAATGCTGTTCAGGGTTATGCTGTCAACTGTATATTTTCCTCTTACATTCGACCTCCCAGTGCAGCACCTCACACTTGCTATGCTAGACCCCATCTGCCATGTTTCTGTCCATTTCTGTAATGAGATCTATAACCCCCAGTATACTTTGACAGCATTTCCTCACAATCCATGACCCCAGTAATCCTGCCCTTTCATGAGGATTTAGATATGAAAGGTTATTTATAAAGGAATAGTGAAAATCTCATGCTGAGAGAATGGAGCAGCTGGGCTTGTACACTCTGGAGTTTAGAAGGATGAGAGGGTATCTCATTGAAACAAATAAGATTGTTAAGGGCTTGGACACGCTAGAGGCAGGAAACCAATCAATCAATCAATCAATCAATCAACCTTTATTGTCATCTTGCAAGCAACAGTTGTTACAGTGTTACAACATGTTCCTGATGTTGGGGGAGTCCAGAACCAGGGGCCACTGTTTAAGAATAAGGGGTAAGCCATTTAGAACAGAGACGAGGAAACACTTTTTCTCACAGAGAGTGGTGAGTCTGTGGAATTCTCTGCCTCGGAGGGCGGTGGAGGCCAGTTCTCTGGATGTTTTCAAGAGAGAGCTAGATAGGGCTCTTAAAAATAGCGGAGTCAGGGGATGTGGGGAGAAGGCAGGAAAGGGGTACTGATTGGGGATGATCAGCCATGATCACATTGAATGGTGGTGCTGGCTCGAAGGGCCGAATGGCCTACTCATAGAAACATAGAAATTAGGTGCAGCATCAGCCCACATCATAGAAAATAGGTGCAGCAGTAGGCCATTCGGCCTTTCGAGCCTGCACCGCCATTCAATATGATCATGGCTGATCATCCAACTCAATATCCCGTACCTGCCTTCTCTCCATACCCCCTGATCCCCTTAGCCACAAGGGCCACATCTAACTCCCTCTTAAATATAGCCAATGAACTGGCCTCAACTACCCTCTGTGGCAGAGAGTTCCAGAGATTCACCACTCTTGCACTCCTACTCCTGCACCTATTGTCTATTGTATCTAACCACACAATAAATAAAACGCTATGTTGAGGTAGGAGCTCCCAGCGGGCCGTGGCTTGTTGGCGGGAAGCCCCCGAGCCGGCCCCTGCTTGTACTAAGACTCTCCGGGCCACAGTGTATGGGGATAGCTGCCGAGCTGGCTCTGCTCTTCCCCAAAAACCAGAGACCGGGAGGATGGAGCCGGTGATGAGGATGGGTGAGGAGTGAGGCCGGTAGAAGAGGGAACTGGGGTTTGCCCTACTGGGCCCTTGAGGTTGGCTGCGGGAGGAGCCCCCGGGGTGAGGAGAGGGACATCCAAGGGAAGGTGATGGCTGAAGGCCAACAGCAGCCTGGGGCATGTCTGGAGCACGTCTGGGGCACGTCTGGAGCTTGCCTGAATCGGACACCACTCACAACAACTAGAGCGGTGACTGGACTTTGAAAATAGCGCCAAAACCTGGTGCCGCTTGCACGGGGTCTCAGTGGACTATCTCTGTATACTTTGCTAATTGGAGATGTGCTTAGCTATGGCAATACTCTACTGGACTGCTGGTAAAAAAATAATGTCACTGCGCCTTTGCACGTGACTATAAAGCACCGTTGATAACTCTACCTGTGTCTCCTTTATCACCCTTGGAGCCGTCCCGCCCATCTCTTCCGGGAATGCCGTTATGGCCGGGATTTCCTGGAATTCCAGGATGTCCAGCTCTACACGACTCCATTCTGGTCACCTCACCATTCACCAGTGCCATTGGCACGAGAAGCACCCAGACCTGCATCCTGGATTCAGATGCTCACAATCAGAGTGTTGTTATCACAAATCTAAAGACAATAAGAGAATTTCAGTGCAGACCGCAGAACTAAAGAACTAACCAATGACTTTAATTTTTAAAGGTTATAACTGCAGAATTATTTTTTCATTTATTGATGTTACTTGGAAATTTGGTGTAGGTTAAGATGGCAATATATGAAGATTTGCAAAAAATATTTATCAGATCCAAATGAGGGGTGAATGGTCATCTACAAACTACTGGAGAAAGTCAGCAGGTCATGCTGCTTGAGGAAGAGGAGGAATTTCTTTAGTCGGTGGTAAATCTGTGGAATTCATTGCTGCAGATGGCTGTGGAGGCCAAATCATTGCGTATTTTTAAAGTTGAGACTGAAAAGTTCTTGATTAGTAAGGGTGTCAAAGATTACAGGGGAGAAGATACGAGAATGGGGTTGAGAATGAAAGATAAGGTCATAAGGAATTGGAGTAGAATTAGGTCATTCGGCCCATCAACTATTCCACCATTCAATCATGGCTGATTTATCTCTCCCTCCTAACCCCATTCTCTTGGTAGCTAATGTAACCCCACTCTTTAAAAAAAGGAGGGAGAGAGAAAACAGGGAATTACAGACCAGTTAGTCTAAGATCGGTAGTGGGGAAACTGCTAGAATCAGTTATTAAAGATGGGATAGCAGCACATTTGGAACGTGGTGAATTCATTGGACAAAGTCAGCATGGATTTATGAAAGGTAAATCATGTCTGACGAATCGTATAGAATTTTTCGAGGATGAAACTAGCAGAGTGGATAAGGGAGAACCAGTGGATGTGTTTTATCTGGACTTTCAGAAGGCTTTCGACAAGGTCCCACATAAGAGATTAGCATACAAACTTAAAGCACATGGTATTGGGGGTTCAGTATTGATGTGGATAGAGAACTGGCTGGCAGACAGGAAGCAAAGACTAGGAGTAAACGGGTCTTTTTCAGAATGGCAGGCAGTGACTAGTGGGGTACCGCAAAGCTCAGTGCTGGGATCCCAGCTAGTTACAATATATATTAATGATCTGGATGAGGGAATTGAATGCAACATCTCCAAGTTTGCGGATGACACGAAGCTGGGGGGCAGTGTTAGCTGTGAGGAGGATGCTAGGAGGCTGCAAGGTGACTTGGATAGGTTGGGTGAGTGGGAAAAGGCATGGCAGATGCAGTATAATGTAGATAAATGTGAGGTTATCCACTTTGGTGGCAAAAACAGGAAAGTAGACTATTATCTGAATGGTGGCCGATTAGGAAAAGGGGAGATGCAACGAGACCTGGGCATCATGGTACACCAGTCATTGAAAGTAGGAATGCAGGTGCAGCAGGCAGTGAAGAAAGCAAATGGTATGTTAGCATTCATAGCAAAAGGATTTGAGTATAAGAGCAGGGAGGTTCTACTGCAGTTGTAAAGGGTCTTGGTGAGACCACACCTGGAGTATTGCGTACAGTTTTGGTCTCCTAATCTGAGGAATGACATTCTTGCCATAGCGGGAGTACAGAGAAGGTTCACCAGACTGACTCCTGGGATGTCAGGACTTTCATATGAAGAAAGACTGGATAGACTCGGCTTGTACATGTTGGAATTCAGAAGACTGAGGGGGGATCTTATAGAAACTTACAAAATTCTTAAGGGGTTGGACAGGCTAGATGCAGGAAGATTATTCCCGATGTTGGGGAAGTCCAGAACTAGGGGTCACAGTTTAAGGATAAGAGGGAAGACTTTTAGGACCGAGATGAGGAAATCATTTTTCACACAGAGAGTGGTGAATCTGTGGAATTCTCTGCCACAGAAGGTAGTTGAGGCCAGTTCATTGGCTATATTTAAGAGGGAGTTAGATGTGGCCCTTGTGGCTAAAGGGATCAGGGGCTATGGAGAGAAGGCAGGGATGGGATACTGAGTTGGATGATCAGCCATGATCATATCAAATGGCAGTGCAGGCTCGAAGGGCCGAATGGCCTACTCCTGCACCTATTTTCTATGTTTCTATGTTTCTTGCCTTCTTCCCATAACCTCTGACACCTGTACTAGTCAAGAAAGATAGATCAGCCACGATCACATGGCGGAGCAGATCCAGCCTGTGAGATGTAGGTTGCCGACCCCCCTCCTAGATGTCAGGCCTCATTGTGACCCCCCCCCCCCCATGTTTTAAAAGCAATTTCCACTGCATGAAAGCAGCAATTCATTCACTCAAACGTTTGTTTTTCTTTTGAGGCGAGACGTTAGGAGACCTCCGCAGCCGCGCGGGGCGGCGAAGGCTGGTTACACACTTGTTGGCTGCAAATACTCATGCGGCACGCTGGGTGAGGGCGGGGCAAATATACACACACAAGGCCGGTGATCAGTGATCGCTCCCCCCCCCCCCCCCCCCACTTTCAAAAAAGCTCCGCGGCCCCTGCCCACGGTTTACATTGATGGCACCAAAGTAGAGATGGTTGAAAGCTGCAAGTTGCCGAGAGTAAATGCACCAGCAACTTGTCTTGGACCTGCCATATTGAAGCAATGGCCAAGAACGGACATGCCTCTACATCCATAGAAGGCTTAGGAAACTTGGATGTCCCCAACAACTATCACAGACTTCTGCAGACGAGCCATAGAAAGTTCCATAGACTTTTATCAGGATGCATCACAGAATGGTTTGGGATCAGTTCCATCCAAGACCACAAGAAATTACATAAATTTGTGGCGCAGCCCAGACCATCACACAACCCAACCTCCCTTCCATTGACTCCATTTACACTTCATGGTGCCTCGGCTTAATCAAGAACCAGTCTTGCTCCGGCAACTCCCTCTTCTCCCCTCTCCCATGAGGCAAGAGGTACAAATGTATGAAAACGCACAGCTCCAGATTCAGAGACAGTTTCTTCCCAACTGTTATCAGGCAACTGAACCTTGCTATCAACAACTAGAGAGCAGTATTGAGCTACTATCTACCTCAATTAAGGCCCTCAGATTATCTTTAATCAGACTTACTGGACTTGATCTTGCACTAAATGTTATTCCTTTTATCCTGATTCTGTACACTATGGACGGCTTGATTGTAATCATGTATAGTTTATCCATTGACTGGTTAGTAAGCAACAAAAGCCTTTCACTGTACGTCAGTACACGTGACAATAAACTAAACTAAACTAAACTGTCCTGCTGAGTTCCTGCAGCAATTTGACTTTTTTGCACAACATTTCAGCAGTTTCTGGATAGTAAACTAGAATCAAGGCAGCAAAAGTGGAATGAGGGGCTGAGGCCTTTGCTCAGACAAAGCATTAAAAGTTGGCACATGGAATAGTTAATCAGTTGAAAGGATTCAAAACTATTATGATTGTTGGGGCAAAGACCAAGGAGCAAGGACTTAGAAAGTACATTTGTAAATGATTTATGGACGAAATATCTAGCTGGAAAAGATGCTGGAAACGTTCAGCATGTCAGAGAAATTGAGAACATTTCAGGTTGAAGACCCTTCATCAGAACTGGGACACAAAGATAAAAAGATAGCTTTAAGAAACTACAGAGTACTACGTTTTACAGAGTACTGCTTACATATCTAGTTTAGTTTAGAGATGCAGTGCATAAACAGGCCCTTCAGCCCACTGGGTCTGTGCTAAACAGTGATCACTGCCTACAATAACACTATTCTACACACACACACACGAGGGACAATTTACAATTTTACCGAAGCCAATTAACCTGCATGTATTTAGAATGTGGTAGGGAACTGGAGCACCAGGAGAAAGCTCACGGGGTCACAAGGAGAACGTACAAAATTCGTATAGACAGCACCCACAGTCAGGATCAAACCCGGGGTCTCTGGCGCTGTAAGATAGCAACTCCACTGCTGCGCCGGTGTGCCACCCCCTCTGTGAACGTGGATAGATAATGTAGTCTCCTCCACTACACTGGAGGAAGCAAATACTGATTTGCTCTCTAAAACATCAATGGTTAGTCCATGTGCATGACCTGAGCTTCCTCTTGCCTGCCATTTTAATTAGTCTCCGTGACTCGTCTCCAAGGCAACCCTGGTTTTACCTTATCCTGGATATTCCCTAAGGCCTATCCATCCCCCCCCCCCCCGCCACCATTTGGGATTATGTTTACCATCGTCACTTGTACAGAGGCACAGTTAAACGATTTGTCTGTGTGCTAAGTAAGTTAATAAATGCAATTGTTTAATTGGCTTCTATAGATTATCCCCAGTGTGTAGGATAGAACTAATGTACAGGTGATCACTGGTCGGCGCGGGCTCTGTGGGTTGAATGGTCTGTTTCCACGATGAAGTCAGACAAAATGCTGGAGTAACCCAGCGGGTCAGACAGTATCTCTGAAGAAAAGGAATAGGTGACGATTTTAAAAAAGGGTATCAACCAGAATCACTTATACCTTTACTCCAGAAATGCTGCCTGACGTGCTGAGTTATATCTTCAGTATAAACCAGCAGTTCCTTCCTACACTGGTTCCACACTGTCTCCACACTTATCTGAATTAGAGGCAACTGCATGAAATTTGAATTCTCCAACAAATACTATCCCCCTCCACCTTTTATCTCGCTTCCCTGTGTCACACTTGGGTACACACCCATTTCTCCCACAAATCCACATCCCCTTTCCCCTTCCATCTCTATCCCTTCTCTGAAGGGACATAGATTTCACATTTCATACCTCTTCTCTCTCTACCACAGCCGTTTGTTCTTCCATGTTCTTCAAAGGTGCTTCTTGACCTGCTGAGTTACTCCAGCACTTTGTGTCTTTTTTTGTAAACCAACATCTGCAGTTCCTTGTGTTCGCATTCAAAGGGCCACTTTTGCCTTTTGTGTAGAAAGAATCTGCAGATGCTGGTTTATACCAAAGATTGACACAAAGTGTTGGAGTAACTCAGCGGGTCAGGCAGCATCTCTGGGGAAAAGGATGGGTGATGTTTCAACTCAGGACCCTCTTACTGCCTTTTGTGCTCCTTCCGACAGTCTACTGACCTCTGCTGGAAAACACAGAGCAGAAATCATGATATGTTGAGGATTCTTTCAATTAAAAGAATAACCTCTAGACCTCTCATGCCAATGCTAGCATGATCACTGAAGTGTGAGCATTTTAAATCCAACATTCTAGTCGTGGCAGACTGAACACCTATGCTTGGTCCACCAAAGCCTACGAGATCTCCCAGTTGCCAACCATTTCAACTCCCCTTCCCATTCCCCAGTCTGAAGAAGGGTTCTGACCCGAAACGTCACCCATCCTTTATCTCCAGAGATGCTCCCTGGCCCACTGAGTTACTCCAGCACTGTGTGTGTCTATCTTCTTTCCCATACTGACCTTTCTGTCCTGGGCCTCCTCCATTGCCAGAGTGAGGCCACGTGCAAACTGAAGGAACAACACCTCATATTTTGCTTGGGTAGCTTACAACCCAATGGTATGGACGTTTTGAATTGTCTCATTTTAAGTAAATTCTACTTACACTCACCTTCCCACTCCTCCCTTGCCCCACTTCCTCCACCCGTTGTTTAAACCAGTTCCACAGTTCTCCACATCGTTTCCCGCTTGAGGTCACACCTTCCCTAGCCAACAATAGGCCATTTGGCAATCATGGCTGTCAACTAGTGGGAGATTACTTCACCCAAGCTGCATGCAATGTGAATATTACAACTAACCAACCTGCACAACAGCTGTTGGCTGACAAAAATAATCAAATAGTAAAATGATATAACAACTGTGCTGAATCATTACACTGCCATTTCAAGTTCTTATCTTCAAAACTATGATATTTATTTTTGTTGTAGGAGTTACAAGTAAAGAAAGCTAATTGTGAGTCTGATCATCTCACGTTTAAGGGAAATGCTTCCAATAGTGTCACTATGTATCCCACTGCTTTGGAGACATTAGCTGCAACATTCTTTCAAAACAATAATAAACAATATCATTACAATAGATACATTTCTCAAAGTATAAAACAAATAGCTGAAGTTAGCAGATCAGGCAGCATCTGAAGGAATGGATTGGTGACATTTCAGATCGGGACTCTTCTTCAGACTGAGTTGCCGAGTTTGAAAAAAAGTCCTGATCTAAAATGTCGCCTATCCATTCCTTCCACAGATGCTGCCTGACCTGCTGAATTATTCCAGCCTTTGTGTCTTACTCAAGATTCCAGCATCTGCAGTTCCTTGTGTCTAGAGAAGTATAACACTGGCTCTAACGAACGTTATGATATCTTTAAACTGTGGAAGGCACAGTTCCTTTATTTGAACTCTGTTACTGATCAATAATTGAGCAACTGTTATTGTCCACGCATCTTGCACACAAAGCTCAGTGCAGTAATAGTCAATGAAAGAGGACTATTGCTAACATGAAACTGAAGCCCGTGTACACTATTGCTCAACATGATCACAAATTGTAAATGCTCAATGTCAATTAATGTCCATGCACCTGCCACTGCAACTGCGTCATCACTTTAATAACATTGTTGCTGTGACTTAAAGTTCGAACAATTCGACCACAAAATATTTTTCACTTTGTAAGACTTTATTAGACTTGTGAGGACATAGAGTCCTTTGAGTCAAAGCCAGTTCACAGGATGTTGGAGGAAACCAGAACACCCAGGGGAAGATAGACACAAAGTCCTGGAGTAACTCAGTGGGTCAGGCAGCATCCCTGGAGAAAAGGAATAGGTGATGTTTCGGGTCGGAAACCTTCTTCAGACTGAAAGTACGGGTTTTTAGCCAAACGTCACTTATTCCTTTTGTTCAGAGATGCTGCCTGACCCTCTGAGTTATTCCAACACTTTCTGTCTATCTTTGGTATAAACCAGCATCTGCAATTCCTTCCTACACCTAGGGGAAACCCTTCTGGTTACAAGGAGAACATGCAAACTTCATGTGGACAGCTGCCAAAGCCAGGATCGAACCTGGGTCACTGAGAGGGTGTAGCACACTGTGCCTTTCCTAGAATACAGACGTTACTCTATCTACCAATAAATATAGCATTTAAAAGGTTTCCCTTGATGTAAATTCCATTTGTTTAAGATAGGTTCTAAATGAGACTGATTGCAGAGGTGAAAATAAATAGCAACACACAAAGTTTACTTAATTAACAAAATAAAGCTCTGCCAACTTACTGTTTCAGCTGCCACCTCTGAATGGACTCATTTTCAAATGAACGATTCCAAATATAAATCCCCCCCCCCCCAGTACAATTAGTAAACCACATTAGTTATTAAGAAATACATTCCATCAAAGACAAACTAGATGCAACAAAGTGCCCAGATATCCCTTGTAACCCAAGTAGAAGCATTTCCAATTTTAACAAATGATTAATATTTATATTGGCCAAATTCCGAGAAAAAGGATAAATCATTTCTTGGTTCATTTAACCTTAAGGTTCAACTGGCCCAAATTTATCAAAATATTACAAAGTATTTGCATATGATGATCGTTTGACAGCACTGGGCCTGTACTCGCTGGAGTTTAGAAGGATGAGGGGGGACTTCATTGGATCTCAATAGCGAAAGGCTTGGATAGAGTGGATATGGAGAGGATGTTTCCACTAGTGGGAGTCTGGGACTAGACGTCATAGTCTCAGAATTAAAGGACGTTCCTTTAGGAAGGAGATGAGGAAGAATTTATTTAGTCAGAGGATGGTGAATCTGTGGAATTCATTGCCACTGAAGGCTGTGGTGGCCAAGCCAATGGATATTGTTAAGGCAGAGATAGATATTCTTGATTAGTACGGGTGTCAGGGATTATGGGGAGAAGGCAGGAAATGGGACTAGGAGGGAGAGATAGATCAGCCGTGATTGAATGGCAGTCGACTTGATGGGCTGAATGGCCTAATTCCCCTCCTATCACTTATGAGCTACATTCACTTCTTTCAGAACAGATTGAAAAAAGACCATGGTATACATGCTGGCAAATTGGATTTGTGTAGATCGGTACTTGATGGATGGGACAAATGCTCTGTTACTGTAGTGTGACTCTTTTAATTAACTTAGTACCAATTATAGGTTGAAACTGGGATCAGCAAGTTCCTAGGAATTAATATCACCAGCAATTTGTGCTGGAGCAGCCATATCAATACTACAGCCAAGAACGCACATCAACGCCTCTACTTCCTTAGAAGGCTTAGGAAGTTCAGCATGTCCCCAACAACCATCACTAACTTCTGCAGATGCGCCATAAGAACGCATCTTATCGGGATGCATCACAGCCTGGTTTGGGAACAGCTCCTTCCATGACAAGAAATTGTAGAGTTGTGGACATAGCCCAGACCATCACACAAACTAGCTTCCCTTCCATTAACTCCATCTAAACTTCATGTTGCCTCAGCAAGGCCACCAGCATAATCAAGGAGTCACACCTCAGTCACTACCTCTATTCCCCCTCTCCCATCGGGCAAGAGGCCCCCCCCCCCCCCCCCCCATGTCCATTAATATCAAGGGTTTACTGTACATGATTATGCTTCAGTGTCAGTTTAATTTTTAGTGCCCACTTAAGTTTAGTGCTATTGCTGAGGTGTTTTGAATGCATTATGCTTACTACACTATTGGTAAACTTATACCAAACCTATTAACTGATAACTTTTACTTAGAATGTGAACAAAGTGCATCACTTGAAGAGTGCCTTGTAAAGACTTCCATGAATACCCCTTGTGATTTTTTTCACGTGTGAAAATTAGATTTCTCTTGGGTGAGCTCAGCCTTACATTGAACGAAGATGGACACAAAATGCTGGAGTAACAGCAGGACAGGCAACATCTCTGGAGTCTGAAGGTACTGACCCAAAACGTCACCCATTCCTTCTCTCCAGAGATGCTACCTGTCCCGCTGAGTTACTCCAGCATTTTGAGTCTATCTTTGGTATAAACCGGCATCTGCAGTTCCTTTCTACACCTTACATTGAACAAATTGTCCATCAATATCTACTCACTTTCTCCAGATCAGAGATGTCTCTATGGGACAAGCAGACGGGGCCTAGTAACGCCTGAATTTTGTTGGATGCATGGCAATTTTTTTTTTCAATTCTAGGGTTCAAAGGTGTTTTTATTGTCACATGTGCAAATGCACAGTGAAAATCTTTTCCTACATACAGTCCAGTACAGTATTACCACACCCAAGCACATCCTCGATCAGCACAGTGTACAGAAATAGTCCACTGAACCCACAAACAAGGGGTGCCATGTTTTGGCACCATTGTCAAAGTCCAGTCAGCGGTCTGGATCTTACAAGCAGACAAGCACCAAACTTCACATTCCTTATCCAGATTCCTCTTTATCCAGGTTCACACCATTCAATTGTGTTATTAAAACAAAATGAAAAAGACCCTCTATTCCACAGGATGGCAATTCTATTCAAACAAAGTCACGAATCTTCTAATCATGCACTGGAACTTGCTGTTCGGGTAAAACCAGACTTGCATTAACACACTAACGAAGCAAAAATATTTACTGCTTGAAGTGAGAAAATCATATTTATTTCACCAAAATAAATGATTTTAGCAATTGTTTTTACTACATTAACTGCAGATAAATTACTTACTGCATCAATAAAAACCAAACAAGCTTAAAAATAGTTACATCAGCTATGTACATTTATGCTTTAAGTACTAATATTGTACATTGTCAATTGGTCATAAGAATGCACATAAACACATCCCAGCCATTACTATTATATGATAGTTAAATGTCACAAAAAGAAAACTAGTACTGGATACATACGCCCTCAGTATGTACAGACCAATTTGTATATATTGCAAATAATTTGGAAGTATCCAGTGACCAGACACTGTGAAATGAAGGGGAGAGCATTATATTGTTTTTAGATACTATGGCTAATGTACTTTAGTGCAGAAAACTAGTACTATAGCTTGATAATAACATGTCCCCTACATTCCTCTGTAACGTAAAAGATGCTTTTCAAAATGTTTTTGTTATAAATACATTTTTTAATGCCATTCAATTTTAAGGCATCACTTGCACAATAAATTAGTAAATAGTGAAAAAAACAAACATTGCTATTTTGTTTAAAGTATATTTTAAAGTCAAGACTTTATAAAATACTTGCAAAAAATTCATAATCCTGATAAGTTAGCTGTATCATCAGACCATCTATGGCTGGATTACATTTCCAGAAACATGAAGCAATTCCATAGCTGATATTGTATTCACCGAGACACATACTGAGTAGAATTGGGAGGCAATAGCATGGTTTTGGTGCTCACAGTTCATGCCATAATTACAATGATCACTAAAATAAAAACAAAGGCGATGAGTCTTGTGTGCTTGTTTTGGTATTCTTCTTGTGGAATGGTGAGAATTATATTTCCTTTCCATTGAGATTGCTGAGTTACATGCAGCAAGAGGAAGAACATTTCTATTGTGCTTTCAATGCAAGTAAACAATACATCTTAAGGCCTTGATAAGTTAAAAATATAATTCAGGCAAAAAATACTTTATTTCCCTTGAGATTAGCTGTTTTTGTGAAGGAATCCATCAGCAACTGTCTTTATTTAAAGCACATATAAAGTTTACGAACATGTGTTTATGTACATTTTGGTAACATGTCACACGGCAATAAAAGACTGGAAAAAAACCCTGACATTGAGCCAGGGCTTGTGATTTACCTCGGTTGGTACATGGACATTTTCATTTCTATAAAATATCAAGGCAAGTGATGTACCACATGATTAACTAACATATCTTGTACCAATGTAAAGATGGGAAAGGGTGAAGCTGTCCTCAATAATGGTGTCATTCATATTAAGGAAATATTTGCAAAATAACCTGCAATATATGTTAAACTATATTATCAATTCATCATGCAGTACATTTAGAACTGTTGTTTTTGGTGACTGCCTGCTTGCCTGGCTGATTAGTTATCAGAAAGACTTCAATAGTTCAATTGAGCAGTGCAGAGAGTAGAAGCACAATCTTGATTCGCACTTGATGGCTTTTCTTGTTCAACTATTTTCAGAATTGTCTTCCCACAACTGTCAATCTCTTGTGATTGATTTAGTTTTTAACCTCATCGAAACCAAATTCCTTTTCATTTCTTAAAGGAGGTTAATTTGCTAAAGCTGTGCCAGAATGGAGATGGTTTGCGTTTGGGCTCAGCCAGTGCAAAAACTTGTTGTTGGGGAATACTGGTAGGCACGGTGATGTGTCGCTGATGGAGTGGGTGAAGGGACTGGTGGAGAGGAGGAACAGAAAATCCGCTATAATTCAGTCCTAAAAGAGAGAAAACATAGAATGATATCGCACTATTAACAAAATGCTTAAATCATGAAGTGAACAAAAGGAATAACGTTACTATAATTATTCATGCATACACTGACAGCTAATGCCCTTTTAACCAAAAATTCAACTTTGCTATCCAAAAGATTCACCCTACTGAATATGTAGAGAGCATGCAGAAACCTAGTGACAAAAATGTCAAAAGCTCCAGAGTACATTCAGTTCAGTCTTCCATAGATTATATTAGATATTCTATTCATAACACAAATAGGGATTTCTGACATGAGTAAACCTATTCGAATATTCACCCTGGTCATTCCCTCTTCTCCACTCTCTCGTCAGGTTGAAGATACAAAGGCACCAACCACAAGATTCTGGAAGAGCTACTGCCCTGCTGTTCTCAGAGTACTGAACAGTCCTGCCATAACTTAGGGTGTAGTCCAGATCTTCCAACAGACTGAGCACTTTTCTCACTGCAGACTTTTAATCTGCACTTTCTGTAACTGTAAGGCTATTTTCTGCAAGACTTTATTCTGCACTCTGGTATGTTTTCTCTTTGCTCCATCATAAGTGTATGGCTTGATTATGTTCATGTCTAGTATGATTTTATTTGACTGGATAGCATGCAAACAAAGCTTTTCACTCACGTGCAGTACATGTAACAATAATAAACTAATAACAATACCAGTAGATCCTGATCATTTTATAGAAACAAGGATGGTTTCATGTCATGCTTGCTTTCATTTTCTTGAGAAAATTCTAAAATCGAAAATTTGATTTATTGGCTCTGTTGTTTCCAATAGCTCAACCTCATTATCACTGGCCTTCTCCGCAAAATATTGGGTTTTGGGTTAGTTTTGTTCCTTATTTTAAAATGGTAATAAAACTGCTTGATTACATTTTAACTCAAAGCACAAACAATTCATATTTTCTTTAGAAATGTATATTGTGTGAATGTTTTATGCAACACAAAATATAAATAACTTTTGTTGCAACATATCAACAAGATGTAGTGAGTCACCTACATGTAACGAGCCACTGTTTGAACAGCCTGGCACACACAGATGGAATCTGCTTCACGATTACTTCCCGACCAAAACAAAATGGGAGGAAATATAATGTGGAATTCCTCATTATACCTTTCGGCAGTCATAACTAGTCTACGAGATGCTCATTGGTTAGTTTTAGTTTTTCAGTTTATAGTTTATTGTCACGTGCACCAGGGTACAGGGAAAATCATTTGGTGCGTGCTAACCAGTCAGCGGAAAGACAATATATGATTACAATCGAGCCATCCACAGTGCACAGATACACGATACAGGGTATAACAGGAATAATGTTTAGTGTAAGATAAAGTCCAGTAAAATCCAATCAACGATAGTCCAAACGGCTCCATTGAGGTGGATAGTAGCTCAGGACCGCTCTCTACTTGTTGGTAGGATAGTTCAGTTGTGTACATTGTTTTGTTTTTGAAAGTATATACATTCAATACCATTATTTTTATGCAAAATTAAAAATAGAAGAATCTTACTAACATAAACCACTTCTGAAGTTCAATGAGATCTCAATACCTTTGTCTCTGAACCTACCCTTCATTTTCCCATGACTGGATTTTTTGGCATTTAACATAGCTTGTTTCTTCTGACTCTCTGCTATTTCAAATCCTGAAAGGTAATCAATACAAAAACAAAGGAGTTATTAAAATGTACTTTATAGATCATGTTGCACCAGGATGACATATAAGTATTCAGTGTAGGAGTGAAAGGAACATAAGTAACAACATAATTACATTCTGCAGCAATTTTTATTCCTGATCCTATTCAGCATTCATTCTTCATGAAGACAGTATATGTCCAGTCAGTGCACAAAAACGGGTGGAAGTAATGATAACTGTTATTAAATAATTAATATGATTAATGATCATCCTTCCAATTCTCCTTGCATGGAGGTGCTTCCCAGCATACATTCCACAGCATGAAAGGAACAGAAATTTGAATTTCTGATCCTCTCAGAGAGCCACAACGAAATATCACACTGTTACAGCAGGTTGCATGGAAGATATTTCTAATAACCTTCCAACATTCTCTAAACTAAATATTTATAATAATAATCAATGGATCAAACTCTCTATCTTATCACATCTAGTATTGATTGATAGTGGACAAACGAATAGCTAACAGGAGGTGATGGCTCCAAGGACATCCATCTTCTAATTGAAGGCAGGGTCCAGCAGGTGAGTGTTAAAGACAAGGCTGGAGTATTTGCAACCATATTCATCCAGAAGTGCCCAGTCGATGATCCCCAATATGTACAGCATCACAGAAGCCAGTCTTCAGCCAATTTTATTCATTCCCAGAGTATCAAGAAATGCTATGGATCCAGACCCATCTGTACTTGCACTCCAGAACTACATATCACTGTCTATATCTCTCCTTTCCCATATCCCTGTCTGAAGAAGGGTCTCGACTTGATACGCCGCCCATTCCTTCTCTCCAGAGATGCTGCCTGTCCCGCTGAGTTACTCCAGCTTTTTGTTTAAACCAGCATCTGCAGTTCCTTCTTACACATTTCGTCTACTAACTATTTTTTGTTTAGTTTAGATTAGAGATGCAGCATGGAAATACGTCCTTTGGCCCAATGAGTCCATGCTGACCATCGATCACCCGTCCACACTAATTCTATCTTATCCCACTTTCTCATCCACTCCCTACACAATCAGGGCAATTTTACAGTGGTCAATTAACCTACAAACCAATAGGAGATGGAACATGACACAAAAAGCTGGAATAACCCAGCGGGTCAGACAGCATCTCTGGAGAAAATTTAAGAGGTGATGTTGCGGGTTCAGACCATTTTTCAGATTGATTGTGGGGGGAAAGAGAAATGAGAAATATAGACAGTGATGTTGAAAGATATAGCACAAATGAATGAAAGGTATGAACAGGGCATTATTAGATGTGCGTGAGGTGAGAACAAGTTACAGACAATGAGATTCAACAAGACGACTTTGAAGCTGGTACAACTTGGGTGGAGGGAGGTAGGATGGAGAGAGAGGGGGGGACGCATGGGTTACTTGGAGTTAGAAAAATCAACATTCATACTACTGGGTTGTAAGCTGCAATATGAAATATGAGATGCTGTTCCTCCAATTTGCATTTGGCCTCACTCTGACAATGGAGGAGGCCTAGGACAGAAAGATCAGAAAGGCTCTTCCTTATCCATTTTACTTGTTACATCCTCAGAACATTCCAGAAGATTAGTCAAGCATGATTTCCCCTTCATAAATCCATGCTGACTTTGACCAGTCCTGTCACTGCTTTCCAAATACGCTGTTACAACATCGTTAATAATCGACTCTCTTCTTTACTCGGGGCATTGAATACAGAGGAATGGAGATTGTGCTCCAATTTTATAAAACCTTGTTCAACCTCAGCTGGAGTAATGCTTGCAGTTCTGGTTACCGTCCCATAGGAAAGATGTGACAGTGTCAGAAGGGATGCAGAATACATTCACCAGGATGTTGCCTGGGATGGAGCAGTTCACTTAAGTAAAGCTAGGTATGTTCTCTCTAGGGCAAAGGAGACAGACTCAGTATCACTTAGAATGCACTGCTTGTGAGAGTGGTGTAAACAGAGTCTAAAGAAGGGCCCCAACCCAAAACGTCACCCATCCTTTTTCTCCAGAGATGCTGCTTGACTCACTGAGTTACTTCAGCATTTAGTATCTGTCTAAGCTAGATCACTGTCGGCATTTAGGCAGTGTATAGATGGGCTCTTAAATTAACTAGGTATAGAAGGCTATGGATCAAGTGCTGGGAAAAGAGTTGAATATGTATAGGTGACCACTGGTCGGCATGGTTGAGCAGGGCCTAATGGCATGTTTCCACACTGGTTCAATTACTCAAAAATTAAGGGGAATTTGATTGCTCGGTGAGTCAGCATGGATTCAAAAGGCTGAAATTGCCTCCTGCTGTGACATAAAGAAATAAGAAAATGTGGAAAGTAATCAATTATATTACTATTTATCCTCAATTAAAGTTCAGAAACGAAACATACCCATTTCTTTATCCTCGTCTACTCTTTTCCTTTCGTCTATACATGCCTGCAGCCATCGTTGTTTGTCTTCTGGCTTTTTGGCACAAAATAGGTGGACTTCCTCTGTTGGACTTTTCAATTTAAAGCCATTTTTTATGTGAATGTTAAAATCTTTGTCTTTGCCATCCTCTACATCCACTGCTTTTATTTCATCCATGTCGATGTGGCCATTGTAATACAACATATCTCGTCTCAGCATATCTTTTTTACAGAGAATCAATTGATGGTCAAAAAGAAATAAAGTCCTCTGTTGGCTCTTTCCTTGGTTTGAGATTTTAGTCAACTCTCCAGAATGGATCAATTCTGAACTTCTAGTTAAAGCATCTTGTCCCTGAAAAAACAATGGAAAATGGCTTGAAATAGAATAGCTAAACAGGCTTGGGCCATTTAATGCCTCATAAACATCTTGTATATTTGTGCACCATATATCTTAACAGGATCAAAAGTCTATCGATCGCAGATTTAAAATGAACAAATAACCTGTAAGTAATTGCATGTGGAAAGGCATTCCAAACTAAAAATGTTTTTGAATTTCACGTATGAAAGAAATTCTATGTCCTTCAAAGCTCGAATCCTCAAACAACTAAAAGCGTGATTTTCTCCATCTCTTTTTCCAATCCATTCTCATCAATAGCTTAAAAACTTTGAATTCCTTTGTCTTCTGAATTTCAAAAAACATACCTGTACATGTAAAATATATATATAATCTCTCCTTATAATTTAACTGAAGGTGATAAGGTAACTAAGTAATAAATCCAGGCAGCACAGTGTCATAGCAGTGGAGTTGCTGCCTTACAGTGCCAGAGAAGTGGGTTTGATCCTGACTATGGATGCTATCTGTACAGAGGTTGTACATTCTCCCTGTGAGTTTGTACGTTATCCCTGTGACTGCGTGGGTTTTCTCCGGGTGCTCCGGTTTCCTCCCACATTCCAAAGAGGTGTAGGTTTGTGGGTTAATAGGCTTCTGTAAATTGTCCCTAGGGTATGTCGGATAGAACCTGTGTATGGGTGATTACTGGTCGGCACAGACTCAGTAGTCCGAAGGGCCTGTTTCCACGCTGTATCTCTAAACTAAACAATACTATAAGGCAACAAGTGAATCTTCCGGCATAGATCTGAAATGTCCCTTATTCGTGTCCTCCAGGGATGCTGCCTGTCCCACTGGGTTACCCCAGCACTTGATGGTTTATTAAACATTGCGAATCTTTACATTAAACTGTCCAGAACAATGCACAGTTATTCAAATATGATCTTACCATGAAAGGGCAGAAATTGCTGGAGTAACTATGAAGAACATGTATAGGAGACATTTCGGGTTGGGACCCTTCTTCAGGGTCCATGTGCCCCAGCAATGCTAACCTGACCTGCTGAGTTACGCAAGCACTTTGTGTCTTTTTTAATCTGAGAGTTATAGTGGTATGTCCTTCAAGGCTGATATGCCAACATATATTGAAAGGCGTTTTTGTCCAATTGCTTTCTCTGTTTCTATGATAAAGGGCAGCATTGCATTATCCTTTTTCAATTATTCCCTTTGCTTGTCCATAACATTTTAAAGAACTACAAAAGATAGAGCCTCAACTCCCTTCGAACATCCAATGATTTTTTACATTTTGCTATTTAGAAACTACCCCTTCTAGATTCAAAATGGACAATCCCACATTTCTTTACACTGCAATTATCAAGCTATATTTAGCTATGTGTTTTATGTAAATGAATACCTCAGTAATTGTATACTACCTTCACAATTTATTGAATCAGCATTGAAAGATGTGATTGGAACTTGACACCTTCCAAACTTTCTGTTCTTTTCTTTTCATCTGAACCATTGGAGATCACCTGAGGCCTTCACTGACCTCATGAGGTTCACTCTTGGGAGGGTTCAACAGAGTTCACAAAGCCTTCGATTCCATAGAGACATTACAGCTGCCAATTGTTCCAATATAACAATTATAAATAAAGCAACTGAGATACCAGCAAACAGTTAAAACATTGCAAAGATAAAATAGCAGACGCATTATTTTCATGATCGGCAAATATGTTCAAACAAACCTGGACATTTCATACACATAGCAAGCATAAAATGCCAATGCATCTGCCCCCTTGTGGGATTCACCAATGAGTCTAGTGGATGAGGGCTGACCTGCTGCGAGGTGAAGAAAGCCATGGTGTATGAAATGATCTTGTTTATTTAAATGTGTTTGCCAATTCTGCAAATAAAGCGTTATTTTGCTTCTTAATGTTTTACTTATTTGCTGGTATCTCAGGCGTTTCACGTTAATGTTTTATAATTAAAAATATTAAAGCATTTCAAAATGCATTTGAAATTTTCAAATGACGGGTGGGCTGAGTCAGTTCATCTAGCTGGTGGGCACTGCAGTCTGAAGAAGGGTCTCAATGCATAGTTACCTATTCATTTTCTCCGCAAAAAGTCACCTATTCATTTTCTCCGGAGATGCTGCCTGACCTGCTGAGTTACTCCACCTTTTTGTGTCTATGAACATTTATATGCCAATCATATTAAAGTGAGGTGATTTCTGCAGCAATGCACAATATAAATATAAACTCTAGTATTTACTTAGTGTCTGTGTGACCTCTCTTGAACACTTTATGTTCTGGAATTCCTCTCTAACAGCCACTATCGCAATGAATTGTTTTTTTGCATCCAACCTTTCTCCTGCCAAACAATTCGCTACTAATTTACACGTGCAAAAAAACCCTAACTGATAAGTAATTTAACAGGGCAAACAGAATAAGATTCTCCAGGAAAAGTAAGAAGAGAATTGAATGGTAACCTCCAGTATCTGTATCAGATCCGTTGCTGTGCACAAGTAATAAATCTAAGTAACCCATTCCTACTTAAACAAGCAGTCATCATGGGTGACTGCAGTTATCCTGGGTGACTTTAATCTACATATAGATTGGGCCAACCAAATTGGTGGCAGCACGGAGGAGGATTTCCTGGAATGTATACGGGATGGTTTTTTAAACCAATATGTAGAAGACCCAACTAGAGAGGACAGGCTGGGTATTGTGTAATGAGGAAGGATTAGTTAACGATCTTGTTGTGCAAAGCCCCTTGGGCAACACTGACCAGAATATGGTGGAATTCTACATTAGGATGGAACACAGTTTAATTCAGAGACTGGGGTCCTGAACTTAAAGAATGGAGACTTGGAAGGTATGACAGGAATTGGCTAGGACAGACTGGCAAATTATACTTAAAGGGTTGAGGGTAGAGATGCAATGGCAAAGATTTAAAGACCGCATGGATGAACCCCAGAAATTGTTCATCCCTGTCTGGTGAAAAAATAAAACGGGGAAGGCGGCTCAACCGTGGCTAACGAGGGAAATCAAGGATAGTGTTGAATCCAAGGAAATGCAATGTAAATGGCCAGAGGAAGCAGCAAACTGGAAGACTGGGAAACATTTAGAATTCAACAGCGGAGGACGAAAGGGTTAATTAAGAGGGGGTGGGGGGAGAGCATGAAAGAAAGCTTGCGGGGAATATAAAAACTGACTGAAAGCTTCTTTACATATGCAGAAAGGAAAAGATTAGTGAAGACAAATGTAGGTCCCTTACAATCAGATGCAAGTGAATTTATAATGGGAAACAAGGAAATGGGAGAACAGTTAAGCAAGTACTTTGGTTCTGTCTTCACTAAGGATGACATAAAGCTGGGTGGCAGTGTGAGCTGCAATGAGGATGCTTTGAGGCTGCAGAGGGTGATAGGTTGGGTGTGGGCAGATGCATAGCAGATGCAGTATAATGTGGATAAATGTGAGGTTATCCACTTTGGTGGCAAGAACAGGAAGGCAGATTATTATCTGAATTGTGTCAGATTCGGAAAAGGGGAGGTGCTACGAGACCTGGGTATGCTTGTACATCAGTCACTGAATGTAAGCATGCAGGTACAGCAGGCAGTGAAGAAAGCATGTTGGCCTTCATTGCAAGAGGATTTAAGTTTAGGAGCAAGGCGGTCCTACTCACTGTTGGAGAGACCACACCTGGAGTATTGTGTGCAATTTTGATCTCCTAATTGTGTGCACCTATTGTGCGTACCTTTGGTCTCCTAAAGAAGGACATTATTGCTATTGAGGGAGTGCAGTGTAGGTTCACCAGGTTAATTCCCAGGATGGCGGGACTGGCATATAATGAAATAATGGGTTGACTGGGCTTGTATTCACTGGAATTTTGAAGGGTGAGAGGGAACCTTATAGAAACATATAAAATTCTTAAAGGATTGGACAGGCTTGATGCAGGAGAAATGTTCCCGATGTTAGGGGAGTACAGAACCAGAGATCACGGTTTAAGAATAAGGGGAAGGCCATTTAGGACTGAGATGAGGAAAAATTCCTTCACCAAGAGAGTTGTGAATCTGTGGAATTCTCTGCCACAGAAGGCAGTGAAGGCCAATTCATTGGATGTTTTAGATTTAGCTCTTAGGGCTAAAGGAATTAGATTTAGCTCTTAGGGCGAAAGGAATTAAGGGATATGGATAAAAAGCAGGTTCATGGTACTGATTTTAGATGATCAGCCATGACCATATTGAATGGCGGTGCTGGCTCGATGGGCCGAATGGCCTACTCCTGCACCTATGTTTCTAAGATTGAGTGCGGAATTATTAGATCAATTTACATGAACCAAAGCAGTTCAAAACACAGCTAAGAAAAGTAAAACCCACCTCCCAATTTACAATGGAGACTTGCCACTGAGCAATCTTTTCTATATTTTCTAATCGCCTTTTCCTTTCGTTAATCAGATGTGCCACGTTCTTCATGGCCTCATAGGCAGCACTGATGCTCTCATAATCACTGCAAAAGAGAAGAAAGCTGGGTTAATCTTCAGCTGTAGATTTATCAGAGCTCTGTGAAATCCATTAAACTCAACGTAAAACAAGAAGACATTCAATAATAAAAACAAAGAATGGTGGAGATACTCAGCCGGCCACTGTGGAGAGAGAAGCAAAGTCAACATTTCAGGTTGATACTTTTCATCAGGCAATAAAGCTACTGGAAAATTACAGGTTATAAGAGAAATAACGAACAGGATTTATATGTTCCAAAAATATGCTCGGATTGTAAACATTTTATGCATGTTTTGTCACCGACAGAAGTATCAACATAAATTACCTTCTACCGTTATTTATAGGTAATATGGTTAACATATTTAGAGTTTGGATTCTCATACCTGTGATCTGGGGTGGTGTATTTGAGCAATTCAGCAAGCTGGAGTGGGTATTTACAAATCTTCTGCACTGGAGTTAGAAGGAAGCCATCAATTGCAATGTCAATCATCTGTTGAAGCAGTCGACAAGCCTCAAAAAAGTGCCGATATTTACTTTGCTTCATTAGTTTAACTAGCTCGAGACATGCACTGGAATGATTGTTGCAATATTCAGAGTATATCCCAAACTCGGCATGCTGTAAAGAAGAAAATATTTGAATGGGCAAAACATTAATGTCTACATTTTCTGTTAGTTTCAGCTTAAAATTACTTGATCAAATTTCAGAGCTGCTCTGCTTCTTTTGCACAGATAAAAATGTTGATTTTAACACTTTTAAAATCACACTCTCACACACACACACACACATTTCATTTGTGCAAAAGAAGCAGCAGCTCTGAATTTTGATTAGGTAAATGCGTGCGCGCGCACACAACACAGTATTTGCGTTTTGAGTTTACATTAGATAGTTTCCCCCAAGTATAGTGCAACTGCGGAACTATTTCATAAACAATTGGCATGCGTGTACCAACATATCCAACTACATAATCACACAATACCAGGAAAATGCTATGGAGCACAATTTGCATTGATTTATTATCTTTTACAGAGCAAAACCCGCTAAGGGGCAGATTTGGAGAGTTATCATCCGGTGCTGCATTGGAAGATGATTTTAAAATGTGCTCTAAAAGAGGAAAGGATTAGGGAAATAAAAAGTAGCAAGGCTCAGGGAGGGAATATCCTTAGCATAAGCAGCTTTATAATGGAACAATTTAAAATACAGTTTGAACAAGAGGCTACAACATAGATCACTGATTGCAAACGGTTGTAGAACGAGGCTGGTGAGCAAACCTAGTGAAATTTTGCAGCCCTGTGAGATAGGATGTGTAGCTGAACATTCAAATTCAATACGAACAGTCACGTACTTCAGAACGGTTATCAGAGAAAGAGATAGAATGGCAATTATAGAAAGGATTTTATTGCAGAGACCAAAACCAATGGCTTTGGTCATTCATACATTCAATCAGGAGGAAGCTTTATGTGTTTAAAAGGGATGTTGGACAAGCAGCCTGACAATTTAAGGGAAAATAGGTGAGTGAGAGGATGTCAATATCATATCCATAGACAAACGTAGAAACAAAGAACTGTAAATGCTGGTTAATGCACGCAAGGACACAAAGTGCTGGAGTAACTCAGCGGGCCAGGCAGCATCTCTGGATAATATGACGGAAGAAGAGTCTCAAACCAAAACGTCACCTGTCCATGTTCTCCAAGGTGGCTACCTGACCTGCTGAGTTATTCCAGCACTGTGTTATATACATGGAACCTGAGATTGGTTGTGACTACTAAAGGCAGCATGTATCTGAGGGAGGAAGATCCTTGGGAATAACTAAAGCAACAGTGTGGGAATTAATTGTTACTGGTGGAGGTTTTTTGGACTAAAAATAGATAAATGTGGAACCAGGTGGTGTAGTTTGTAGTTTACACAACAAGGCTACAGAGGAAGCTTTGAAGCTTAGGCGGAGGGGATATGTTTGTTTTCCTTCCCCTCCCCAAAACAAAAGCTTGGCTATATTGGCTCTTTTGTTTCCTCTCTCCTTATCTGTCTCAACATATCAGTCGTTATCTATCAAATCCACCTTGAACCTCTACCCATGGTGCCATCTTTCCATCATCTCTCTCCTCACCCTAGTCCCACCTGTCATGTGCCAGTCCCTGCCTCACCCTTTATACTGGCTATCTCCCCTCTATACCCAATCCCCGGTGCAAAGTCTCAACACAAAATGTTTACCATCCTTCTGTCTCCACATATGCTACCTGACACGCCGAGTTCCTCCAGCCCTTTGTTTTTTGCTACTATGAAAAAAAACTTCAAGATTCAAGATTCAATTCAATTCAATTCAATTCAACTTTAATGCCATCGCACAAATACAAGTATCAGTACAACGAAATGCAGTTTTGCGTCAGTCCGTAGTAGTTGTACATAAAGAGAAAAAAAACAAGAAAAAAATAGAAAGAGAGAAGATACAGAATAATCAGGAAATACAGAATGATTAAACAAAGGGGGACGGAGGGACCAGAGAAATCTATCGTCGGGACTCCGAGTTCAGCAGTGTGATTGTGTTGTTATAGAAGCTTTTCCTCATCCTGCTGGTACGTGACCTGAGGCTCCTGTACCGCCTCCCTGATGGGAGGAGGGCAAACAGTCCATGGTTGGGGTGTGAGGGGTCTTTGATGATCTTCCCAGCCCGTCTCAGACACCGTTTTCGGTGGAGGGCATCCATGGCAGGGAGCGGGGCACCGATGATGTGCTGCGCGGTTTTCACCACCCGTTGTAGTGCTTTCCTGTCCGCAGCAGTGCAGCTGCTGTACCATACCGTGAAGCAGGTGGTCAGGATACTCTCTATGGTACAGTGGTAAAAGTTGGTCAGGATCTGGGGGGACAGGTGGGCTTTCTTGAGCCTCCTAAGGAAGTAAAGGCGCTGCTGTTTACAAGCGACATTTATTGTCACATGCACCAATTGGCACAGTGAAATTTGGTGTCACCATACAGCCATACGAATAAAAAAAAGAACACAGAACACGAAAGTCTTTAACATAAACATCCCCACACAGCGGAACCACACTGTGAAGGAAGGCACCAAAGTTCAGTCATCCTCGATGTTAAAGCAGCAGGCCCAACACTCCAGAGCTTCAACACGGCGATCCTCAGTAAGGCATCGCCCGCCTCGCGATGAATCCAATGCTGCACCGCTGCTGAAGCTCTGGTCGGTCTCCGGCAGGAAAGGCCGCGCCAATCCAGTTGGTAGGCCGCAAGGGGGGGCGGCGAGGATGTGACTCGGAGAATAGTCGGATCCTCGCCAAGATGGGAAACAGTTTCCCCCTTACCCTACCCACCTCCCCCACATAAATATACAAGGAAACTCCAACACATGCTTTTTAAACAAAATTTAAAAAAGATGGATAAACAGACAGACTGTAGGCAGAGGCTGCCATCATGCGGCGCCCCTAGTGGAATGATTTTATTCATGTATCACTTCACTGGAAATCTTGGATTTCTGTTTAACAAATAAATTACATATGGAAGTTGTAAAATGTTGAACCAAAATATATCCGGGTCATAAAGGAAATTTTGGTTAGTTATTATTATTTTGAGTAGAAATTGAAATGTTGCCACATTTTAACAACACTCTGATTTTTTTAATGTAATTTCAGTTTTACAGATGATGAATGTACAGGAGGAGCAGAACAGTTGATCCAATAGCATAGAATAGAATGCCTTTTTGTTGTCATTCAAACAAACAAAGGTTTGAACAAAATTTTGTTCCCTGCAGTCATAACAGTAGCAATGTTACAAAATTTTGAGATTTAAAAAATCAAGTCTGCAATTTATCCCATCAGATAAAGCATAACAATAAGTTTAATTTGACACCAAATTCACTTTCATATCTCAAGTATTAAAAAAGTTATGACCATTTTCATACTCGGAAATTAGCATCTTGTTCCCTATTGATTTTCAATGGACATTACAAAAAAGCTGTGATCTTGGATAGTCAAACGCCCATTTCTTAAGGAAAGATTAACATTTTTAAATAGCCTAAGTGTCCAAAGATTATTCACAAATAATTCACAATATAACATGATTTTTATATCTAATTTACATTAATTTATAGGCCAAATGGAAGGAATTTAGTGTTCAATTGCTGTAAATAAATGCCCATTTAAATCGGCTTTCTAGTGGGTTCATGTGGAACGCGCTGGTTTAGAATGTTGACAGCGTGCTGGATTAGTGCCCTCAAATGCCGAGAAAAATACTGCGGGATATAAAAAGCCCAAAATGAACTATTCGTTATAGATAATTTGATATTCAGGGTTATATATATGCCCCATTTAATGTAAAAATAAGGTACATACCTTTAATTGTTTGCTTTATAAAACCCTGGGGCTGCGAGAGGTTGCGAAATCAGAGAGTAATTTTAAAACTATTATAACTATATTATCGAGGCCTATAAAACTAATAATACCTTTTGCGACCGGGTCTTGCAGCGATTTTTCGTTAATGATTTACTAGGCTGAACATGTGCGATTAGTACAGCCTAGTAAAAATCGCGTTTTAAACCCGCCCCCTCCAAACAGCGCCAAAATCGCCGACATGGCTGAGGGCAGATTCCCAATGACGATTCAGGTAGGTTTTGTAACATACCTAATAACAGCAAAATAAAACCTCACACAGTTAACACAGTTTCACACAAACATCCATCACAGTGAATCTCCAAACACCTCCTCACTGTGATGGAAGGCAGAAGTCTTAACTCTTTCCTGTTCTTCTCCCGCCGCCAGGCAGTCAAACTGCTGCGTCGAGGTGATCGAGGCTCTTGATGTTAAAGCCCCCGGCGGGCGATGGTAAGTCCCGCGGCCGATTAATCCGCGCCGGGCGATGAAAAACCCTGTGAATGGCCGATTCAAACCCCGCGATTTGGGGCGGGTAAAGATGCTATTGCGGGAGCTCCCGAAAATCGGTCTCCTACCAGGGACTTGCGAGCTCCCGATGTTAACGTCCACAGGGCCTGCGGCCGAATCCTCCGAAGCTCCGAAGTTGGGTCACAGCCACAGCGCCACCACAGCCTCCGAAGTCAGGCAGCTCTGTGATGGCAAGTCCACAGGCTCTGCGACAGGAGCCCTGAAGGTCGATTCCAGTTGGAGGCCGCCAGCTGCACGATGTTAGGCCTCAGCGAAACAGAGACACGACAAGGAAAAGGGTCGCATCCTCGTTCAAGACAGAGATTAAAATAGTTTCCCCCATCCCCAACATATACACAACTAAAAATAAACCAAAAACATACCCCTAACAAGACAAAAAAAAAGACAAAAAGAAAAAAAGACAGACCGACTGCAGACGAGCCGCAGCTGCTTAGGCAGCGCCGCCACTTTCCTGGTTAATGGGGTTTGTGTCTTTACTGAACGTGATTTTTTTTTTTAATTCGGGAGGGTGTCAGTACTGGTTAAAAGATGAAAGAATTGAACTAAAGAATTAGGGGCAATCGCATTGTTGGAAATATACCATAGAGTTCCAAATAGTCCAAGGGAGATAGAGAAGATATGAAGACAATTTTCTAACAACTGAGAAGCACTAGAACATTAATAAAGAGGAATTTCAATGACCTTATTGGCTGGGGTACAGTCAGTATACAGGGTATAGGGGATGTGGAAATACTAAATTGCTTTCAGGAAAACTTTTAAGAGTGTTTATCAAGTCCTAAAAGAAGTGCAATTCTGTATTTAATTTTACAGAATAAAGGGCAGGCAAGTGGAAACATAAGAGTGGAAGATTAATTTTGCATTCGTGATATTTTAGATCAGGTTAGATTCGGTATATCTATGGAAAATAAATAAAAGAAAATATAATCTAAATAGTCCTCGACAGCTCTACCAGCTGCGTCACTGTGTCACCCACAATTTAGATTATTTTCCAAAGATGTACAGGTTGTAGGTTAATTGGCTTCTGTAAATTGCCCCTAGTGTGTAGGATGCAAAAAGTGGGATGGTTGGTGTTGACTTGGTGGGCTGAAGGGCCTGTTTCTATGCTGTATCTCTAAATTACACTGAACTATACCCTCCATGCACCTGTCCATTTCCAGCATTTTCCATTTTTATTTGAGACTTTCAGCATTTGCAGGTTTTTTCTTGATTCCTAATTTCTTGCTGATATATTTAACATTAATTACTATGATTTTGATTTGAACACTGTGAATTAAACTTTAAAAGAATTAGACAGGTACATGGTTTAGAGAGCGATATGGCACAAATGCAGGCAAATGGGACCAGCTTAGATGGGACATCTTGGTCAGCATGGACATGTTGGGCCGAAGGGCCTGTATCCGTGATGCAAGACTCTAATTCTTCCATCTACTACTTCAAATACTAGAGAGCATAGCTCTAAAGTGAGAGGAAAACAGTTTAAAGAGATGTGCAAGTTGTTGGGGTTTTTTTTACACACAGGTGTGGTGGGTGCCTGGATGTGCTGCCAAGGATGGTGGTGGAGGTATATACGGTAGTGGCACTTAGGAGACTTTTGGAAAGGCACATGGATATGCAGGGAATTGAGGGATATTAATTATGTGCAGGCTGATAAAAGTTGGTCTTGACATTGTGGGCTGAAGAACCTTGTTACTGTTCTGCATTGCTTTATGTTTTATCTATGTCAAGTCATTTGGAAATGGGTATGGCTTTGGGCTCAACTCGTACACTCTACTGAGCAAATAAACAGATGTGTACCATAAGGATATGCATGGGTAGATAGAGATCAGTGACAAATCGCCTACCTAGCCTGCCCACTACAGAAGGGAAATAGAATCGTCTAAAAGGGAAGGTTTTGTGCTCATATTTTTGCCTGTACTTTCACATGGGAGGCTGACCTCCAAGGTTCAAGACTATGCATTTTTTAAATATTAAACTAGCAGCTGAAGTGTTTGTTCATCGTGCCCGCTCAACAATTGGCATTGCTGCTGCTTATTTTTAATCACTACTAAAGCAGAAAATGAAAGGAAACTCCAGAGGTTAATTAGTCATCTCCACTGATAAATAAATTCTGATGAATAAACGGTTTGTATTAACTAAATCTTCACAGGGGATACAGCTCTAAATTTGGAATCCCATCAGAGAATTTGGAGAGTGTTTAAGAAGGAACTGCAGATGCTGGAAAATCGAAGGTACACAAAAATGCTGGAGAAACTCAGCGGGTGCAGCAGCATCGATGGAGCAAAGGAAATAGGCATCTATGGAGCGAAGGAAATAGGCAACGTTTCTCTGAAGAAACCCTTCTTCAGAGAATTTGGAGACATAGTTTGAAGGAATTAGATTTTTTTCCCCCCAGAGAGATGTCTCCAGTTTAATCACCAGATTGCCTGCACATTAATTTATCTGAACCAAGCTTGTCTTCAGGAATTACGACAACCTTCTATCCTGTCTATTTATACCATAAGCAATTATAGCGTAAACCTGTAAATAGAGGTGTCATCACTGTGACAAACTATATATTACATACAATTTTAGTTTAAAAAATCCATTAATTGTTTTAAACCTCAACATTACATAATTCACTTTTTGATGTTGAGGCAGAAAAAAAAAATCAGATCATAAGACATAGAATTAGCAGAATTAGGCCATTTGGCCCATTGGCTGATCTATTTTCCCTCAGCTCCATTTCCCTGCCTTTACCCTGTAACCTTTGACACCCTTACCTACCAATTTCCGCTTTAAACATACCCAATGACAGCCTCCAAAACCATCTGTGGCAATAAATTCCACAGATTCATCACGCTGTGGCTAAAGAAATTCCTCCTCATCTCCAATTTAATTTATAAATGATCACATACGTCAGTAGGTTTACCTGAATATTATTATTGAGGGAATGGTAGTGGCAAAGTAATAAAACTACCAGACATGTAATCTTGCGGCCACAAATAACAATACACGGACTTGAGTTCAAATCTCACCTTGGCAACTGTAGAATTTAAATTCAGTTAATAATCTGTAATTAAAAAAAACAGCACCAGATTGTTGTAAAAACTCCCAGCTTGATCATATGGATTCCATATGGATCACAGGTCATATAATGCCATTCATAGCCAGGCCGTGACTCGAGGCCCATAAATGCGCTTGACTGTTAAATGCCTTTTGGAATGCAACAGCCAAGAAACCACACCAACTTTCTTAGGAGTCTGAGGAAAATCGGCATGTCTCCAATGAAACTAACAAACTTTTAGAGATGCATCACAGAAGGCATATGGTCGGTTTCATTACAGCTCGGTTTGGGAACACAATGCCAAACATTGCCCGGACTAGACTTCACACCAGATCTACACTTCACACTGTCTTGGAAAAGCTGCCTACATAATCAAAGACGTCACAGCTCCTACCCTGCAACCGGTACAGAAGCTTGAAAGCGCGCAGCACAAGACACAGGAACAGCTTATTTCCCTCTGTTTTCAGCCTTCTGAACAGTCCTTTCCTTGCTAGGGTATTGTCCGATTCATCTCTACCCGATTGTGGACATTGACTTTGTGGAAATGATGTGCTACAATGCTGAGAATTATATTCTGCACATTGTATCTTCCCCTTTGCCCTATTTATTGTACTTCAGTTTAGCTTGAAAGTATTTATGTATAGTATTATCTGACATGAGTGGATAGCATGCAAAGCAAAGCGTTTCACTGTATCTCGGTACACATGACAATAACAAACCCGAACCTAAACCTAATAGCCTCCTGAGACATTCAGATCATGGGCAATTAGGGTGGGCAATAAATCCCCACATCCTGAATTTTTTGAACAAGAAAAGGTATACTCAGGAATACAGGATATACTAGGTCCAATATTTTTAGGAGCAGAGGGTGGGGAGTGATGCAGGTGCTGAAACCAAGGAAGTATCTTGAATAAAAATAGACACATACCTCAAAATCTGAAACAGACCAAAGGAGGTTACGGTTCAGGGTTTCTGAAGTAGTGTCCACTTTTAGTTTACTTTAGAGATACTGCGCGGAAATAGGCCCTTCCGCCTCCTGAGCCCACGCTGATCAGCATTCAACCCGTACACTAGGATTATCCGCCAATCTACCGCTATGCAACCGTGCCACCCATGTTGTTAAATTATGGGCACCTGATCAAATTGTAACCAGACAGCGGTTGAATAGCTGATATCTGAATTCAGAGGATGGAGTGATTTGTATTTTCTAACTGATTTATGTTTTCATAAAGTAGAAAGTTGTCTTAAATCAGGAAACAAAGCTAGTTCAGGCATATTACAATGCAAGCGATCCGATGATGATTCCAGAGATTCCTCTTTGAAAAACAAAATTTCATTCACAATGGAATCAAACCTTGAATATAAACATTAAATTGCAGTCATGCATTTAACATACGTGTCGAAGGAAACAGGATCCTATTTCACTCAGGTGAGGTTCATTTTTATTGAATTGTTTCTCCAAGTCCTTCAGAAATTTCCTTTGGAATTTGTAAATCTCTTCAATGTTCCCAAAAATGGTACTCAACTGTGCTTCAGCAAACATCCCTGTATGTTTGCGACATTGACGAATATATCCCTGAAAAGCAAAGATGCTATTTGTCAAGCATTGTAGTGTATGTAGTATTGATGAAATAGATGAAAATAGTAATTAAAAATGGTCTTGCACGTTCGTTTAAGAGTTACTGATAGAAAAGAGAGGGTTGTGGTAAAATAATAACATTCAGCCCAGAAGTCTGTGAACAGTGGAATTCCACAGGAATCTGTGCTGGAACCTTTGCTGTTTGTTATATAAATGACTTGGATGTAAATGTAGACAGGTTGGTTGGTAAGTTTGCAGATGACATCAAGATTGCTTGAGTCGCAGACTGTGAGGGAGGCTGTCAAAGTGTACAACGGGATATAGATTGGCTACAGAAATGGCAGATGGAATTTAATTCTAAGCAAGTACGAGATGTCGCACTTTGCGATGTCAACTGTAAAGGGAAAATACACAATTAATGGTATGACCCTTAACAGTATTGATGTAGAAAGGGATCTTGTGGTTCAAGTCCGCAACTTCTTGAAAGTGGCAACACAAGCAGATAGACATGGTATGCTTGCTTTCATAGATCTGAGCATTGATTATAAGAATCAGGAAGTCATGATGCAGCTTTATAGGACTTTGGTTAAGCCGCATTTGGAGTATCGCATACAACTCTGATCGTTCCACTACAGAAAGGATGTGGAGACTTTGAAAAGGGTACAGAGGAGGTGTACCAGAATGATTCCTGAATTAGGGGGTATTAGCTACAGGGAAAGGTTGGAGAGACTTGGATTGTTTTCTCTGGAACACTGGAGGTTGCAGGAAATCTGATTAAAGCATTTAATATTATGCGAGACAGTCAGAACCATTTTTCTCAGGATGGGAAAAATTAAAAAATAGTATCCCTATAAAAAAAACAGTGATTATGTTAAGATTGAATATGAAAGAATGCAATGCTGCAAATTTGTAGGGAAGGTAAGAGTGAATGAGTTGAGTAGACAAAATTAAAGTTGGCTGACATTATGATAGCAAATCACAATGAGCAGGCCCAAGAAACCAGACAGCTCATGTTGGAACAACAATTCTCAAAATGGAACAACTAGTCCACTGAACTAGTGGAAGACTCCTGGATACAGAAGTTGTTATGAAGATAACGGTAAAAGATCTCAGCCTTTAAAATAAATTGAGCAGATTACGGGGAAATTCATTAAGTCGATGACATGTTCTCAAAAATCATAGGGCTTTGAAAATGAACTTGCTTGTCATGTTAAGCCAAATTGCATTGTATATTTCAGAACATAAATCTATAAGGATGTAATTATGAAATAAAATACGATTTCCTCCAATTTCAGATCTGCATCTTTGCAGTACCTCACAGATGTCTTTCAGATGCTTAATGTAGACTCGTTCAGTATTCATGATCTCCTTGATTACATTTGTTCGCATCTGCTCTTTGTTTTCAGCGCTTTTGTGAAGGCGATGTTTACCGCAGTGAGTATCCAACTGTTCATCCGGAGATTTTCCAGTGTATTCACCTCTGGCATCCTCCTGGTTCACCCGTAGCTAATAAGGTATAAAATTAAATCCAAGAAATCTGTCTTGTGTTGGAAAGGTTTTCATGTCTATTAAGTAGGATTCTGATTTAGATGTAACTGTAACTTTAACTACAAACACAACAGTATGTATTTCTGTATGGAGCAAATAAACTCAATTAATCCTCATTCATGAGAAGTGTTAGGGTGCGTCGGAGGGGGGAGATGGCGGCCCTGCCGGCAGTCTGTTCGTTTTTTTCATCCTTTTTGTTATTTTTAGCGTTTCTTTAAAGTTTGTTTTAATGTTCTTCTGTTTGTTTTATATGGGGGTCGGGGGGGTCGGGGTAACTTTTTTTTTCAGGTTCTCACCTTCCCGGAGAGGTGATCAAGTTTTGGATCCATTCTCTGGGCTCTGCAGCCTACTATCGCTGGAGCGGGAGGCCGTTTCGGACTGTCGTGAGCCTCACCGCTGGGCGCGGACCTACCATCAAGGGCTCACATTCTCGGGGGAGGCTAGTCGGGAGCTCGAACGCCGCAGAAGGTTCGTCCAGCCCAGACGCGAGGTTTGATCGCCCGGTGCGAGGGAGATGACATCCCCTCGATGCGGGAGCTGAACGCCTCGATGCGGAGGGCCAGAACGTCACCGGCTACGGGACTCAAAATCGTCCCGTCAACGGGGGGGGCTCGAGGCCCCCAACCAAGGAAGACCAACAAGGGAAGGACTTGAAATTTATTTTCGCCCTCCATCAGTGAGGAATGTGTAGGAGTCACTATGGTGGATGTATATGTTAAATGTGTTTTTGAGTCTCTTGCTTTTTAAAATTGTATGACTAACCTGACCAGTGAATTTTACTACACCAATTGGTGTATGAGACAATAAATGGACCTTATGAACCTTATGAGATAAACTATTATCATACTTCTCAAATTTCATATGAAAAAAACATACTCGAACAAAGCTGGCCGGAAACCAGGCTTCTTTATCATCAATCATGCCCCACCACCATTCCTTGTTGGAGGCATCAAGTACTTCGATGACTTCTCCAGCCTTGAATCCAAGCTCCTGATCATCCATGGTGACATGATCCCAGAGCGCCTCTGCACATACAACGTGGCCATCACTTATCAACTAGAGAAAGAAACAAGTTTCAGTTTACAATATCTTTGGTGAATGCATGTAAAATATTGATTAGCAATCAACAAAAGCTTTTCACTGTACCTCGGTACACATGACAATAAACTAAACTGATACCACAAAGTGTGTACAGAAGTAATTAGAAGCCAATAATTATTAATGGGTGGGGAACCCATTGAGTTGGTTTAATAAGGGGTGAAATGTCTCTGCTTCATTGACTTCATAAAATAGCCTGCTAATATTCGCTGCCACGACTTACACAAATAAAATGGCTACAAGCCCCAAATACTGGACGATCCTTGGTATCTCTAGAACAGCAGAGAGCACAAACAAAATTGCCAAATAAAGTGCATTTCACAAAAGAACATTCAGGTGCCATTTACACCTATCTGAACGAACTTGTAATCATAATATCTTAACTTCACAATAAGAGAAAATATAAGCACACAGTGATGGGTGATGAAGCCATTACTGACCATTCTACATTGTCACCTAAGAAAAAATAAACTGACTTTTTTCAACAAAGATATCAGTGAATCAGATGATATACAGTTTAAAAATATTATATCAATAAAATGCTGAAAGAATCCAAACACATTTCACCTTGTGTTATGAGCATCATATATTTGATGATGCTACATGATAGGTCATATAAAGGAAATTTGGAAGTGAGCAGTGTGCCATGAAGAATGGTGTTGGTGTCCCAGGATTTTACAATTTACAACTTGGAGGAAGGTATCAAAAGCATGTTGGTAAACCGACTGATGACAAAGTAAGCTGGTTGTGAAGAGGAAATAAGGAGGCTACTAAGAAAAATAGATGGGTTAAATGAGTTGTCAAAGATCCAGCAAATTAAATGTAATGTGAGAAAATGTTAAATTGTCCATTTTGGAAGAAAAAGGAAAAAGCACATTACACAAGAATTTGCAGAGTGCAAAGGCTACGGCGGCATGGGGATGCAGTGGTAGAGTTGCTGCCAGAGAACCGGGTTCGATCCTGACTACAGGTGATATCTATACAGAGTTTGTACGTTCTCCTTGGCTTTTCTCCGGATGCTCCCACCCTCCAAAGACACAAAGATTTTTCGATTAATTGGCTTTGGTAAAACTTGTAAATTGTCCCTAGTGTGTAGGATAGTGCTAGTGTACAGGGATCGCTGGTTGGCACGGTCTCAGTGGGCAGAAGAGCCTGTTTCCATGCTGTATCTCCAAACTAAACTAGGAGGAGGTACAGAAATCAATTCGGAAACCAACACCATGAATTATTTGATCATCAGGGAATTGAAAACAAAATAGCCACAATTTTATACGGATATAGATTATAGGTATTTAATAAATAGCCAAGAAGGAATGAGGGATGGAGAAGCCCAAGTTCTTAATGTTATGCATGAACTACCAAAAGGTATGAAAACCCGCATTAAAAAAAGGTTGAATTCAATCATTCTCTTTAGCGAGGCAAAATTGGCAACTAATATTAAGGAAAAAGCTTTAATATTCAAACCTTGCAGCAGAGGCAGAGAGAGGTTGGAGGGCAAGGGTGTGTCCAGTGGGGGTGGGGTGCAGGGGCCTTGTAGCCAGTTCCACCGCAAGGCTCCTGAGGGAAGTAGGAGTCAAAGGGTAGGCACAAAGGGGGACAATAAAAGAACTTGCCAATGCCGCCGAGCGGAGCAGTCACTGGCTGTGGCTGAAGAGGAAAGATGCTGTCTGGGCTGCCATGTGACCATCTAGAGGGTAACAATAAGACACACACCCAGGTCTGATCAACCTGCGGTGGGCCTGCCTCGACTGAGGGTGTCTTATGATAAAAGGCCGAGACACCCAGTGATGTTAAGGTACACAACTGAAGATGTGTCTGATTGGTAGCAAATTCACCTAGTAGACATACCCAAGAGTGTCAATTGTAGTGAAATCTTAGGGATTGTAACCCCTAGTCCTACTAATCAATCAATTATTAGATGACATGTATTTTTCCTCAGTTAAATCTGTAAGTGAATTCATTTTGATTCATATCCTGTCAATTAGTGACTAACTACTTTCATGACTGCAGTCCAATGGAATAATTAGATTCCACGCACATCATGATAAAGCACAATTGTTCGCTGGGAGAATTTTTCTTTGTATCCACACGTCACTTTCTTCCTTCAATTTCCTAAATCCCCATCACTCCTAAATGATGAAGTAATGCAAATGGCAGTGATGTTATAAAACCTGTGAAACATTTTGAGCAACAGCACACAGGCAGGGAATGCACGTTAGTGTGACGAGATACGTTTAAAGAAATCCACTTTCATGAACTTTCATTATTTTGCAAATAATCTTACAGAAAAGGTTGAATTATGTTCCAACAAAGTAATTCACTTATTGAAATGCAAATAACTGCAGATGGAAGGAAATCTGAAATAAAAAAATGTGCTGTAAATACTCAGCGTCAGTCAGCCTCTGTGGTGAGAGAAACAAAGCTAACATTTCAGATAAATGTGTAGGAGGGAACTGCAGATGCTGCTTTACACCAAAGATAGACACAAAATGGTGGAGTAACTCAGTGGTTCAAGCAGCATCTTTGAAGAAAAAGAATAGGTGTCGTTTCGAGTCTAGCCCCTTCTTCAGATAAATGGCTCTTCATCAAAACTAATTAATTTAAGCATTTAACAGGCAAAATACATGCTATCCCATAATAATACTTCACCTCATTTACAGCAAGTTGTTCCCCACCAGGTTGAAGGTATCTGGGATTTGCTCGACTTATTTCCCCATATGACAAATCCTCCTCACTGCCATTGTCATCAACCAGAGCAGAAATCTCTGTGCCTCTATCTGCAGATACTAAAAGGAAAAAGTACGATGTTTAAGACATTTTCAATGTGAACGTTCCATAAAATCTATGCTGCATCTTAATTAATAACTCCATGTTGTGTTAACATTTTGACTGTGGAAAATTTAAGTCTGAACCAGTCTCATTGACAATGGCAATCACAGGATTGTGAAGTAAAACACAAACTGCTGGAGTAACTCAGTGGATCAGGCAGCATCCTTGGAGGGAATGGATAGGTGACATTTCGGGTCATGACCCTTCTTCAAACTCCAGATGTCTTGCCGAGAAACTTCAGCCCTTTTTGCTTTATCTGAGATTCTAACTTCAGCAGTTCCTTGCAAAAACATTGTGAAGATTGGTGTTAAACATAAGATTTACTGACCCACTATGGAACTACTTATCATCATCCATATTCTACAGAAAAGTGAAGAGTCCCTAAATAAATACTCATCTTCAGCATTCCGTTAGAAGAAATTTCAAGTTGATATCACCAAAAACTAAAAATAAATTTACTTTTAGGGAAAAGAAATCCAGAAATTAATTGTATTTTGACATGCACCATTTGCAGTATTTCAATAACTTAATAGTAACTATTCCACATAGCATTTCACGGTTATGAGATAGTTTGGCTTGCCTTGTGAATGGCATTAAATAAGGCAATTGTTTTTATTTTAATGTGGCCTATATGTATAATGTCACATTGTCAGAGTTTCAGAGTAGCCAAGTAAAAATTTAGGTAACGTTGCAATGTTTCCCAATTGTAGGATCACAATGCAGTTTAATTTATACAATGCCCTCCATAATGTTTGGGACAAAGACCCATCATTTATTTATTTGCCTCTGTACTCCACAAGTTGAGATTTGTAATAGAAAAAAATCACATGTGGTTAAAGTGCACATTGTCAGATTTTATTAAAGACCGTTTTTATACATGTTGGTTTCACCATGTAGAAATTACAGCAGTGTTTATACATAGTCCCTCCATTTCAGGGCACCATAATGTTTGTGACACATGGCTTCACCGGCGTTTGTAATTGCTCAGGTGTGCTTAATTGCCTCCTTAATGCAGGTATAAGAGAGCTCTCTGCACCCACTTTCCATCACCTTTGGAAACATTTATTGCTGTTTATCAACATGAGGACCAAAGTTGTGCCAATGAAAGTCAAAGAAGCCATTATGAGACTGAGAAACAAGAACAAAACTGTTAGAGACATCAGCCAAACTTAGGCTTACCAAAATCGACTGTTTGTAACATCATTAAGAAGAAAGAGAGCATTGGTGAGCTTACTAATCGCAAAGGGACTAGCAGGCCAAGGAAGACCTCCACAGCTGATGACAGAAGAATTCTCTCTATAATAAAGAAAAATCCCCAAACACCTGTCCGACAGATCAGAAACACTCTTCAGGAGTCGAGTGTGGATTTGCCAATGACCACTGTCGACAGAAACTTCATGAATAGAAATACAAAGGCTACACTGCAAGATGCAAACCACTGGTTAGCCGTAAAAATAGGATGGCCAGGTTACAGTTTGCCAAGAAGTACTTAAAAGAGCAACCACAGTTCTGCAAAAAGGTCTTGTGGACAGATGAGATGAAGATTAACATATCAGAGTGATGGCAAGAGCAAAGTATGGTGGAGAGAAGGAACTGCCCAAGATCCAAAGCATACCACCTCATCTGTGAAACATGGTGGTGGGGGTGTTATGGCCTGGGCATGAACGGCTGCTGAAGGTACTGGGTCACTTATTTTTATTGATAATACAATTGCCGATGGTAGTAGCATAATGCATTCTGAAGTTTATAGACACATCCTATCTGCTCAAGGTCAAACAAATGCCTCAAAACTCATTGGATGGCAGTTCATTCTACAGCAAGACAATGATCCCAAACATACTGCTAAAGCAACAAAGGAGTTTTTGAGTGGCCAAGTTAATCACCCGATCTGAACCCAACTGAGCATGCATTTTACATGCTGAAGAGAAAACTGAAGGGAACTAGCCCTCAAAACAAGCATGAGCTAAAAATGGCTGCAATACAGGCCTAGCATAGCATCACCAGAGAAGACACCCAGCAACTGGTGATGTCCATGAATCTCAGGCTTCAAGCAGTCATTGCATGCAAAGGATATGCAACAAAATACTAAACATGACTACTTCTATTTCCATGACATTGCTGTGCCCCAAACATTATGGTGCCCTGAAATGGGGGGACTATGTATAAACACTGCTGTAATTTCTACATGGTGAAACCAAAATGTATAAAAATGACCTTTATTAAAATCTGATAATGTGCACTTTAACCACATGCGATTTTTTCTATTACAAATCTCAACTTGTGTACAGAGGCAAATAAATAAATGATGGGTCTTTGTCCCAAACATTGTGGAGGGCACTGTATGCAATCATAATTTGTATAACTGATATATCCCATTATTGAGTTCATCCATCCAAAATGTTAACTGATTCACTTTTATCTATTTCAAGAATATTTTGTCTTGGTCAGGTTTCCAACATCCGCAATATTGTATAATCTGAAGTTTTCATCAGTGTGGAAATTATTAAACGGTCTACCCCATGATATTCTCAGCTCTTCCGACATGTTTTCTTTCTGCATTTCTTGACATTATCAGTGATAACAAAACACTTTTCATTGTTTTATCAAGAGCACATCCACTTGTGACGATTAAACAATAAAAAGTCCAATAATCCCCCCTTCCCCACAGTACTTTCTTCTGTTCGTGAAAGTAACAATGTGGAACGCATCATTGTGCTGATTGTTTCACATCGTTTTGAAAGCAAAGCAAATAGCACTGCTGACCAAGCAGAAGTAGTATTACAACATAAAACTTGTATTTTATGTCACTAAAATCAGTAATAGAATGTACAGTCTGTGAACAGAACATGCAGTTGCCTAGTTAATTAAAATATATTATCAAGTAACAAGCATCCATATGCATTCTCATCATCCACAAATTTTGCATTGAAGTGTATGTCAATTTAGTTGTATTCTAAATTCATCTATAGAAATTATAGGTCCCCAAAAGCATTTCTAACTTTGGAAAGTTAGCATCAACTTTACAAGAGTAAATGCAAACACTGGAAAAATTATTTTTGCCTGCAGCATAAATTATATCTAGTAAGCTAATAAATAAGAAAAGGAACTACAAGGAACTGCAGGTGCTTCTTCTTGCGTACGGCATGCACATCCTAAAGTGCAACTTGTTCTATTTGATCTTATTTGATTGTGCACGCCGGGTTGATTGCATTTGTCGAAACAGGGCGGACCACGAGAAGGTTGCAATGTTCCACCCCTGCAGGTGCTGGTTTATACCAAAGAAAGACACAAAATGCTAGAGGAACTCAGTGGGTCAGGCAGCATCTCTGGAGAACATGGTTTTAATGTGGCAGAAATAAATCAAAAACATTGATAAAGTCTATTTACTATGTTCAAAAAATTTCAGGTTGAAGTCTACATATATTATCCACTCATGTTGGAGAAGGGCTTGCCTCCATGTACAGAAGATTCTGAAACAACAATGTTTTGTTGGTTGAGTGAGAGTTTAAAAATCCACTAATGTGCCATTGATAACACAACACTACCTATTATAAAATATGATAGGATCAAAGGTTTGGCCCCAAACTAGATCAAACAAACTCGTGTCTTAATTGGCTAAATCTCACCGAAGAGAACAGCTTGTGTATGTGACCTCAGTTAGTGTTTTCCATCGACCTTTAGCTCAATTCAGCACGAGCCGAATTCAGAACATCCGAGAGAGAGAGAGAGAGAGAGAGAGAGAGAGAGAAGGTGAACAGCCGTCAGTAGTTGTGCACGTAGGCACAAACGACATCGGGAAGAAGAGGAAGGAGGTTCTTCAACATGAGTTCAGAGAGTTGGGAAGAAGACTGAAATGCCAGACTTCTCGGGTGGTTATCTCTGGATTGCTTCCAGTACCTCGTGCTAGTGAGGACATGAACAGGGAGATAGACACAAAATGCTAGTGGCACTGAGTGGGGCTGGAGCAGGGAGAAAGTATTTAGATTTATAGAACCACTGGGAAAACTTCTAGCGTAGGGGTGACCTGTACAAAAGTGACGGGTTACACCTTAACTGGAGGGGGACTGACATTCTGGCAGGCAGGTTTGCTAGTGCTACACATGTGGGTTTAAACTAAATAGTAGGGGGGAGGGATTGACAAATTGGGAATATAAAGATGGAGTTGAAGGGGAAGTGACTACAGGAAAAATGACAAAAGATTGTCGAATTAATGGGAAGGAAAGCTCGAGAATGGACAACAAAGTAAGGTCAGGGCCAATTGCGAGCGGTGCAAGGGGGGAAGTGAGTACGGAGGTCAAAGTACTGTATATGAATGCGCGAAATATAAGGAATAAAGTGGACGAGCTTGAGGCTCAGTTAGAAACTGGCAAGTATGATGTTGTGGGAATTACTGAGACATGGCTGCAAGAGGGCCAGGGCTGGAAACTGAATATTCAAGGGTATACCTCCTATTGAAAAGACAGGTGGGCAGAGGGGGTGGTTGCCCTGTTGGTGAGGAATGAAATTCAGTCCCTTGCAAGGGGTGACATTGAAACAGGAGATGTGGAGTCAGTATGGATAGAACTGAGGAATTGTAAGGGTAAAAAGACCCTAATGGGACTAATCTACAGGCCCCCAAACAGTAGCCTGGACATAGGGCACAAGTTGAATCAGGAGTTAAAATTGGCATGTAGCAAAAGTACATGTGGTTGTTATGGGAGATTTCAACATGCAGGTAGACTGGGAAAATCAGGTTGGTACTGGATCCCAAGAAAGGGACTTTGTAGAGTGCCTTTGTGATGGATTCTTAGAACAGCTTGTATTGGAGCCTACCAGGGAGAAGGCAATTCTGGATTTAGTGTTATGTAATGAACCGGATTTGATAAAGGACCTCGAGGTTAATGAGCCATTAGGAGGCAGTGGTCAGATTTAATCTACAATTGGAGAGGGAGAAGGGTAGATCGGAGGTATCAGTGGTGCAGTTGAATAAAGGGGACTAAGGGGCCATGAGAGAGGAGCTGCCCAAAGTTAACTGGAAAGATACACTAGCAGGGATGACAGTGGAACAAAAATGGCAGGTGTTTCTAGGAATAATACAGAAGGTGCAGGATCAGTTCATTCCTAGGAGGAAGAAAGATTCCAAGGGGAGAAAGGGACGACCACAGCTGACAAGGGCCGTCAGCGACAATAAAAAATTAAAGCGAAGAAGTACAACGTAGTAAAGATGAGCGGGAAGCAAGATGATTGGGTAATGTTTAAAGAACAACAGAAGATAACTAAAAAGACAACACAGGGAGAAAAGATGAGTTACATAAAAAGTATATGAAACAGTTAATTATGATATACAAGTCTATTTATGAATTATAGTCAAGAACATAAAGCAGGATAGTGAAAGCTTCTTTAGGTATGTGAAGAGGAAAAAATTAGTTAAGACCAAAGTTGAACCCTTGAAGACCGAAAAAGGTGAATTTATTATGGGAACAAGGAAATGGCAGATAAGTTGAACAGGTACTTTGGATCTGTCTTCACTAAGAAGGACACAAACAATCTTCCTGATATAGTAGTGGCCAGAGGATCTGGGGTGACAGAGGAACTGAAGGAAATCCACATTAGGCAGGAAATGGTGTTGGATAGACTGATAGGACTGAAGGTGATAATTTTCCAATGTTCCATAGAGTCAGGATCAGTTCCGTTAATTGGAGGGTAGCTAATGTTATCCCACTTTTTAAGAAAGGCGGGAGAGAGAAAACAGGGAATTATAGACCAGTTAGCCTGACATCGGTGGTGGGGAAGATGCTGGAGTCAATTATAAAAGATGAGATAGCCGAACATTTGGATAGCAGTAACAGGATCGGTCCGAGTCAGCATTGATTTACAAAGGGGAAATCATGCTAGACTAATCTTCTGGAATTTTTTGAAGATGTAACTAGGAAAATGGACAAGGAAGAGCCAGTGGATGTAGTGTACCTGGACTTTCAGAAAGCATTTGATAAGGTCCCACAGGAGATTAGTGGGCAAAATTATGGCACATGGTATTGGGGGTAGAGTGCTGACATGGATAGAGAAGCGGTTGGCAGATAGGAAACAAAGAGTAGGGATTAACAGGTCCCTTTCAGAATGGCAGGCAGTGACTAGTGGGGTACCGCAAGGCTCGGTGCTGGGACTGCAGCTATTTACTATATACATCAATGATTTAGATGAAGGGATTCAAAGTAACATTAGCAAATTTCTGGTCCTTCTGCAGTTGCGCAGAGCCCTCGTGAGACCACACCTGGAGTATTGTGTGCAGTTTTGGTCCCCTAATTTGAGGAAGGACATTCTTGCTATTGAGGGAGTGCAGCGTAGGTTTGCAAGGTTAATTCCCTGGATAGCAGGACTGTCATATGCTGAGAGAATGGAGCAGCTGGGCTTGTACACTCTGGAGTTTAGAAGGATGAGAGGGTATCTCATTGAAACATATAAGATTGTTAAGGGTTTGGACACACTAGAGGCAGGAAACATGTTCCTGATGTTGGGGGAGTCCAGAACCAGGGGCCACAGTTTAAGAATAAGGGGTAAGCCATTTAGAATGGAGTTGAGGAAACATTTTTTCACACAGAGAGATGTGAATGGAATTCTCTGCCTTAGAGGGCAGTGGAGGCAGGTTCTCTGGATGCTTTCAAGAGAGAGCTAGATAGGGCTATTAAAAATAGCGTAGTCAGGGGATATGGGGAGAAAGCAGGAACGGGGTACTGATTGGGGATGATCAACCATAATCACATTGAAGGGTTCGAAGGGCTGAATGGCCTACTCCTGCACCTATTGTCTATTGTCAATGTGTCATGATTAACTAGAAATGCACATAGGTATAGCACATAGAAGTGCACATCAGCTTTTGGGACCCTTACAGGACCACAGTCAAGTTGCTTAACTACCATAATTGAAAAGAAAGAGTTAAATGGTCTTCTTCTTGCCTATGGTGTGCACAGCCTAAAGTTGTAGGTCAACTTGTTCTATTTGATCGATTTGTTTTTGCACGTCGGGTTGATTGCATTAGTCGAAACAGGGTGGACCACGTGAAGGTTGCAATCTCCCACCCCAATTAAATGGTAAGACAGTGAAAGAAAGAGCCAGAATTATTGTTAATTGAGTACAAAAAGACAAGTTTAATTAAATTTACACGGTTGAATTAAAACAGTTTCGATATAATGTAAACCCATGGATTAAATAAATAAGAGACCACATCATTTAAGAGCAAAATCTGTTTTACAAATATTATCAAACTGAGAAATAATATATTTTGATTAAAATAAAAATACTGCAGATGCTGTGAATGAAACAAAAAACCTCAGGAATCACTACTCAGCTCAATCTGAAACATTAACTCTATCTCTTTCCACAGATACTGCTTGATGTGCTGAGCCTTCCCAGCATTTTCTATTTTAATCAATATATTCATGGATTTAAGTTTTCTATAAGAATTGACATTACATAATATGTATACAAGATAAAAATTACTAAAACTGTGTATTGCAATAAAAAAGTGTGTCAAATTCAAATTCATCAATTCAGTGTTGCCTTTTAATTGTTTTTTCAAATCAATTTGATTACTCCCACCACTGCACAATGTCACAGAAGAAATGGGTTTAGGAAGCTTATGACCTACTTTTCAAGCACCAGAAAATGTAAATGCCAAGCCAGATAAGCAGAGTGGAAACTGGCATTGTTGCTAGGCTTACTGGAGCTCCGGGTTTATGAGATCAATTCAAATAACCAGACTAAGAATAGTTGCCATTGCCTGTACAGTGAATTACTGTAGTAAATAGTACTGATATTAAAAACTTTCAATGCATTTTACAGATTTTTCATCAAATGCTGTACATTGAATCTTCATGGTCTTCAAATTATACAGTAAGATAACAATATCTATATGGTTAAAATATCCACAGATTCTTACTCTGTTGTTTGAGGAAATAATAGCCTGAATAAAAAATACTGATTGATACGTAAAATAAAGGCGATATAGACACTCAGCATCAGTGTAAGGAGTTTTTCTTTTAGAATTTCAATGCCTTTCTTCTCTAGCAATTCTTAAGGCCTTTCAATCAACTAGTTATCAGAATCAGAATCAGATTTTATTCGGCAAGTATGTTTTGCAACATACGAGGAATTATACTAGTTATTGTCATTTCTGAACAATGAAAAACTCAACTCATGTCTAATTAATTAATGATCTTATCCAACAAACCCGTAACATAGTTTTTTAAAGAATCAATATATGAAATTTGTTTAGTTAACACTGCAATTCCTTAGTACTAACACATTACAATAAGCTTAATTTTGTACTTTATATCATCATAACAAGAAGATTTAAAGATATTACACTTGTAAAAAATTAAATTCTGTTTCTAGAAAAAATGTGTCGGATTTTGATTTATTAAAATGGCAAATGTTCTCAAAATGCATTCAAAGACCTTTTTAGGCCTTTCATTCCATGCATGAAAATTATGTTTTCCAAAATTTGGCAAATATTAAGTGCAATGTAATGAAACGCATTTGGATTGAAACATTTTGAGCCACATCTTAAAAGGTTGGCGATGCTCCTACTGAAACAATGACTGTTAATAAACTTCCCCAATTGTTAATGTCTTGTTTTTTTCTGAGTAACAGAACTATAATTAAAGTATTAAATTATAATCAACATGCTCATTAATTTAAATACAACTTTGCTCTATGTGCTTAGTCATTAGCACTCCCGGTTTCCAAGATCATGACTAATGCATTTTTAGAAATTTATATCCTCATACCAACAATTTGATGAAATCCAGAATACAATATTTTCTTTCCAGTTTTCTCATTTCATGTAATGCTTCACCATTATCCTGAATTACTTTCCCTGTATGAATGTTTTACCTTTCATTTTCAGACGTATGCAAATCATCAAAACACTTGTGTAATACCTACCAAACTGTAGACTCTCCAGACTCCAAAATCTGCTAATTTCCCCCCTTGCAACCATTCTTGAAAATGAATTCCGTGTTTAACAGCAAAGCAGCTGATTTAGGTTAAAGACATTATTGTTATTTCCCAATACAGCAAATCCTGTGCGTTTGAAACTCTGCAGTGATTCATTCATTGGTTCGACTGGCTGCAGAGTTCATCAGGCCAGACGCCAATGCAACACCAGTGGCTTACCGTACACTATACTTCCAACTACTCAGTATTTTTTTCTCTCTGATGTCATGGGGTGACTCTAGGGAGGTTGTTTTAGCAAAACAGTAAGTGGCGTCAATGATATCTTGTACAAGTGTTCTCCCTAGCAACATCTCAGGAAATGTGCAACTTTTTATTTTAATTTTAGAAGCCAAGTTCGTCGAGAGTAACCAAACATTTGAATGAAACAATTTGTACACCCAACTGGTAAAGCATGCAAACTTTAAAATTTAAGGGATCAGTGTGCCTGATATGTTGGTACCTGATTAAACTATCAAGCTTCAACTCAGAGTGCAAATTTATTTCAACAATATGCTCGGAAACCCCCTCTTTCTCTATGCAGCCTTTGCAATGCACCGCAACAAACCCTTCACAAAGATCTGACTGCTACAAACTGAATTGGACCCGAATATAAATGAGTAGTTAAATGCTGCACTGCATTATTAATGATCCTTCACCAGCATGCCTTACACGCAATTCTAAAACAAAAGCTGATGTGAATTAATTGACCCAGCTAACATTAAGAAATTGCCGTTCAAGGAGAATAGTTGCTTCTTTTTTTAAATATGCATCAAAAATCTAGGTATAATAATCCCATTTCATTGTGCTGTTGTTCTGTTGATCCATCTAAAAATAATTATTTTCCTCAGTGTATGAAATGTAACAGTGACCATTTCCACGTCAATTTGTGCCACGCTGTAAATTTCAATGGGTACTTTTATTTGAGATTCACCATTGCACAGAGGAAATGATTTCCACATCAGACATGCATCAAATGACATAACCCATGCAAGCCCTTCCATTGAAGCATTGAGGGGAAATTAAAGCCCTGAAAAAAAAAAGTGCAGCTCATTTAAGTCTCATCACTTAGCTCTCCACCATCAACTTCCACAGTACTAACCACTGATCTCATCCACCCCAATGACTGTGGCACAAGACCCACAATTGGGCAGGACCTGAACCCTAGAATTCTATTCCTTCCACAACTTCATAAGATGCTGATTTCCATTTACCCATCACCCACATCAACTCCTACCTTAGCACGGACCAGGACCTACTGCACTTTGCCTACCACCACAATAGATCAATAGAGGGTGCGATCTCGCTGGCTCTCCATTCTGCACTGGGTCATTTAGATCACTGGATCTTAATGCACTGGATCATTTAAAATTGAATCTGAATCTGATTTAGACAATTAAAACATCGGCATCGGAAGCCAATGTTGACCGCAGGAAGAGCGAGGCCATGCTCATTGGCAGCTGGTCCAACCAATTTTCTGTCCCGTTCACCATCAGGGCTCACTACCTGAAGGTGCTGGGGATCTGGTTCAGAGGGGCTGGTGTTACAACAAGAATTGGTGGGGGCAGATAGCCTAGGTCATACAAAAATAGGTCTGTGGAAGCAACATACTCTCTCTCTCTCGATAACTGGGAAAAATGTGGACACCAAGTGTTAATAATTGCTGAGGTTCTACCTGTCCAAGGATGGGCCTGGCACTGCTGCCATGCAATGTGCCAGTCAGCAAGACATTACCACAGCATCTGTCCTTTGTGGAAAAAGTTCTTCCAGACCAACATCTTTGACTACGTCCATCGGACAGTCAGCCCGGATCATCCTACAGGTACTGTGAGATAAGAACTTAGATCCTGTGGCATGGTCCTGAGCACACTGCCCAACTTGTTGGTGACTTCACCAGAACTCACCAACAAGCACCTACACCTCTTGGCTGGTGGTGAGAAGGGCTCTTCCAGTGAGGTATTTTCTGTACTGTTGGAAGCTTACTACTGATGCACGCTGCCCGCGGGACATAGGGAGGAGAGTGCTGCCCACATCTTTGCCAAGTGTGGATTGGTGAGGAGGGTCTGGAGAATGATGCAAGGCTCCTTGGCACAGTTCATCCAAACAACTCTGTAATAGAGGACTCTGATTTACGAATAGATTGTCTGATTGAATGGTGCCAGAACAACAACCTTGTTCTCCACCAATGGACATTATTGATTTTAGAAGAGAAAGACCGAGGATTCAAGAACTGTCAGATGGGTCAGTGGTGGAGAGAGAAAACAACTTCAAGTTCTTGGACATATCTCTGATGATTTGTCCTGGAGCCGGCACATTAAAGCAATCAGAAAGCAACCCTGAATCCGGTTTTGATCCAAAACATTGACCATTCCTTCACACCCACAGATGCTGCTTGACCCACTGAGATCCTCTCGCAGATTCTTTGTTGGTCCAGATTCCACAATCTACAAACTTGTGTCTTCATTTTGACTGAAGCTTTGGTCTCTGTGCGGCTCATTGAAAGTCACAACAAATCAAAATAAATTGGCTGAGATTTTCATCTATGATTGTAGGGAATGCGCTTTATTGAAAATGCTTACAATCGGGATTATAATATACATGCTCATTTAGATAAATGTCACTTACTATTTGATGTCCTCATTTGTCTTCTCCGTCCAACCCGATCTAAACCAATTGGTGTGCTTTGGGAGAAGGTTAACGGTCGAATTCTGGCAGACACTGCTTTGTATGGTGGTATCTCGTGTGAAGGGATGGGTGGTCGAACAACTGACTGGAAACAAAATAAGCGAACAAAACATTTGAAATGATTAATTATTAGAAGTAAAATGACAGATGAATAAGATGAATATTAAAAGCATGCTATATTTATATTCATAAAGGACGGGAACAGGCCCTTTGGTCAACGCACCTCTGCCGACCAAGATGCCCCACGTACACCAGTCCCACATTTGGCCCTTTTCCTTCTAAACCTTCCCTATCCGTGTTCCTATCCAAATGTCTTTCAAATCTTGATGTAGTACCTGCCTCAACTACTTCTTCGTTCCACATATCAATCACCCTTTGATATTTGCATACAAAAATTCTACTGAATTCCCAATTCAAACTAAAAAAATATTCAAGTTGCTTTGAATTCACTCTTTCATGTTAATGAATTTTCTTCAGTACAAAGTATTATGATTTATTTTTACAAATGTAGGAGGATTTAGCCGGAAGAGAAAAAGGGGCAGAAAACTAGTTTCTCACAAGTGGCGTGCAGTACAAAATATTTGAAATCTCCCAGTTTAAAAGTACAAATATAACCACTCTATCTACTTGTGTTGCCACTTTCAGGGAGTTATGGACTTGGAGCCCAAGATCACTGTGTACCTCAATGCAGTTAAGGGTCTTACCATTAATCGCATATTTTCCTTCAACATTCGACCTCCCAAGTTGCAACACCACACGTTGGAATTAAACTCTGGATTAAAGTCACTGTTAATCGCGTGCATCTTAATCTTCTGGATCAGCCTACCATGGTTGACTTTATCAAATGCTTTACTAAAATCCATGGAGACAACATCCACCGCATTACCCTCATCGATCATCTTTGTCACTTCCTCATAAAACTCACAATCAAGTTAGTGAGACATGACCTGCAGTGCATGTAGCCTAATTAACCCATTCTTTTCCCAGTGGGAGTAAATCCCATCCCGAAGAATTCGCTCCAACAGCTTCCCTATCACCGATGTGAGGCTCACCGTCCCAAATTCCCTGGTTTCTCGCTACTTCCCTTATTAAGCAAAATGGAAAAGTTTCATTCTGTGTAGAAGAGGTAGCAAAAGTGTCATCTTACTTGTACTGTAAGAAGGTCCTCCATTTGCTCAGAGTTATTTTCATAGACATTGAATCCACCAATTACAGAGATGGGCCTTCTCTTTTGGTTCTCATGATGCTGAATAATTGTATATTGCTGTGGCTGGGAATCAACACAAGATGCATCAGTAGTGTCCTCACTATCTGTAAAATCCATGTTTGGGGGTTGAACAGGAAGATCATTCTTTGGGATAAAAAACTTCCTGCTCGCAAACTGGCCATAGTCTGAAACGGGCCGTTGTCGCTGCCTGCCTTTTCCACAGTTCCACCTCCTTTGACCAACTCTTTGTGTGTTCAGAATGTCTTCTTCCAATGAAGATAATGGCTTTCTCCACAGGTCTTCAGAGGAAACCTTTCAAATATGAACACAGAGAATCATCATCTTTTTAATATTGCTTCTTAATTCTTAGTTCTTAGAAACTTAGTTCTTTGGTACAAATATCTCAATGTCAACTGCCAATATATACAAGGATAGACATCTGGACTGACTTTACAAACCTGAGAAAATATGCATTACAGGTTCACCATATTTAGCCTAAATCTTCTCCGATATCCAGATTTTGTTGATTTTCACAACATTCTGAGGTCAAGCAATTGTTAAACATCGAGAAAACATGGGCAGGAAAAAGATAACTACCTAAGCCAACTGTATACAAAAGTTAAGAGTGTTTAATTGTCATATGTATCAGCAATGGAACTAATAAACACACTTAAATTGATAGGTATGTGGTGAATGATATTTGGGTTTAGGGACAGGAAAGGGATGTATGTGCGACAATGAGTATCCATCTTGACATCACCATGAATTTTAAAGTATTTAAGAGTACAAATAAAACAGATTCCTTTGCTAGCATGCCAAAGATACCCGTAAATTTTGAATTATTTTAGCACCAAGGATAATTCTAAATTACAAGACTAGGTTTCCAGTCTGTACAGATATAATGTTGGCAATACTTTATACACCCAAAAATTAAAAGTCAGGCAGTTTTATAAAGGGCAAATGTTAGTCAGCAACTAATCCTTGCAGATATTAAAAGTAATTAGCCAAAATAAATTTATTATAATATCTACCACACGGTGAGATATTGATGTGCAACACATGCACTGATATAATATACAGTTCTTATTGATAGTGGCCATTTAGACAACCATTTATTTTTGATATTAACCCGTTTTGGAACATGCCAGTCAGTCTGACAATCTCAAAGTCATATGTACAGCAGACTAACAACATAGAACATCAACTGCATACTTTGCACCATGCATCACAACTTAAAACCTCAAAGTTTCTAACAAAATACAAATGGCAATTGTTGTGGTTGAGATATAAAAGATGCATAGACTCCCTCCAGTCACAAAATGCTGGACAGGCAGCATCTCTGGATAGAAGGGAGTGACGATTCGGGTCAAGACCATTCTTCAGTCTTCAGTCAAAGGGAGTTCTCGACCCGAAACATCACCGATTCCTTCTATCCAGAGATGCTGCCTGTCCAGCTGAGATGCTCCAGCATTTTAAGTCTATCTTCGGTGTAAAGCAGCATCTGCAGTTCCTTCCTACACGGAGTCCCCCCAGTCTGTTGAACAGATTTAAAAATTATCTTCTGAGTATGATATTTCTCATATATCCCCTCATACATTTATCTTTTAATTTTGGTACTTACAAAATTAAGTCATATAGAAAATTTGCACTTAAGCTACTCCAGTTTCAGCCATTAGAAAAAAGAAAACAAGTCCCATAGTTTAAAAACACTTCATTTTTTGCATCATGTCTTTTGACAAACAACATAAACTAATTAAATGGAAAAATATTTTTTCTCTTTATTTGATGATTTGCACTCTCGGTCTGAATTTGATGCAATAGGGTTTTGCCTGTTCTCTTGCACGATATTATTTGCTTAGATAGGAGTCATAAAGATATTTCTGCAGGGAAATGTAACCTTATTTGTGTTTGTGGTAAGGTACCATCATTCACATTGCATTCATCACGTCAGTTGTCAGAGCAGTGATATTTTTTTATACCAGGTTGGGAATAATGTAATCCTCCTTGAGCTGCTAAATACTGAACCTTCTGAAGCGGCTTAAAAAATGATGTTGTTTTATTTAGCTGTTTTGTGCACAGCGGAATCCTGACAAGCCACAGCTATGATACAAGGAAAATCAGGGTGATAAAAAGGAACTGCAGATGCTGGTTTATACTGGTTTATACCAAAGATAGATAAAAAATGCTGGAGTAACTCAGCGAATCAGGCAGAATCTCTGGAGAAAATGGAGAGTTGACATTTCGGGTTGGGACCCTTTCTCAGACTCGAGAAGACTTCAGTCTGAAGAAGTGTCCCGACCCGAAATGTCACCTATCCATTTTCTCCAGAGATGCTGCCTGACCCGCTGAGCTACTCCAGCATTTTGTGTCTAAAATCAGGGTGATCTTTGTGTACTGTAATTATTTCAAGAAAAATTGTGAAAAACAATGGAAAAATCAATGGAGCACTTATTTAAAACATTGCTAGTGCTCGGAAATGTGGAGGCAAGAGAGAATGTGACGTGTGTGATGAACTTTACTTTGTTCAAAATTTGTTAATATATTTACACAAGATGCTAGAGGCGATTATGTGATCTAATGTTTAGCAAGCCCCCAGGAACACATCCAAGCTATTGAGGGAATGCAGCGCAGGTTCACCAGGTTCATTCTCAGGATGGTGACACCAACATAGGATGAAGGAAAGGATCAACTGGGCTTATATTCACTGGAATTTAGAAGGATGAGAGGAAATCTTATAGAAACATATAAAATTAACGGATTGGACAGGCTAGATGCAGGAAAATTGTTCCCTATGTTGGGGGAGTCCAGAAGCAGGGGTCACAATTTAAGAATAAGGGGTAGGCCCTTTAGGACTGAGATGAAATAAGTTTTCACCCAGAGAGTTGTGAATCTGTGGAATTCTCTGCCACAAAAGGCGGTGGAGGCCAATTCATTGGATGTTTTCAAGAGAGGGTTAGATTTAGCTCTTAGGGCTAAAGGAATCAAGGGTTATGGGGAAAAAGCAGGAATGGGGTACTGATAGGCCATGATCATATTGAATGGTGGTGCTGGCTCGAAGGGCTAAATGGCCTGCTCCTGCACCTAATTTTCTATATTTCTATGTTTAAACTGTGAGCCTGGTTCTTGACTCCCCCAACATCGGGAACATTTTTCCTGCATCTAGTCTGTCCAATACTTTAAGACTTTTGCCTTGCATTACAGTGAGGAGGTGCCTGGTAGACTCACTGGGGTGGATGTTAAATCTGTGTTCATTGTGTGTTTTGTTATTTTATTCTATGTCATGACTGCAAGGCATGAAACTTCATTCAGACTGAAAAGTCTGAATGACAATAAAGGATACTTTGACCTTGACCTTTGATTGGACGGTAGCCGGAATCTATAGAACATGGGAAAATGATTACCAACGCAACCAAATTTCTAGGACCACCTCCTGAGTACTCTGGAATGCAGACTATCAGGCCCTGGGGATTTATCTGCCTTCAGTCCCAACAATTTACCTAACAACATTTACAGACTAATGTGGATTCCCTTCAGTTCCTCCCTCCCACTAGATCCTCTGTCCCATAGTATTTCTGGGAGATTGCGTCTTCCTTAGTGAAGCCAGAACCAAACAATGTGCTTGTTTAACTGTTCTGCCATTTCCTTGTTTCCCATTATAAATTCACCTGTCTCTGTTTGTAAGGGACTAACAGTGCATTCAGAAAGTATTCAGAAACCTTCACTTTTCCACATTTTGTTACATTACAGCCTTATTCTAAAATGAATTAAATTCATTTTTTTTAAATCATCAATCTACACACAATACCCCATAATAAAAAAAAGTGAAAACAGGTGTTCAGAAATGTTTGCAAAGTAATAAAAAAGAAATAACTGAAATATCACATTTACATAAGTATTCAGACCCTTTACTCAGTGCATTGTTGAGGCACCTTTGGCAGCGTTTACAGCCTCAAGTCTTCTTGGATATGACGCTACAAGCTTGACACACCTGTATTTGGGTAATTTCTCCCATTCTTCTCTGCAGATCCTCTCAAGCTCTGTCAGGTTGGATGTGGAGCATCGATGCACAGCTATTTTCAGATCCCTCCAAAGATGTTCGATCGGGTTTAAGTCTGGGCTCTGGCTGGGCCACTCAAGAATATTCACAGACTTGTCATGAAGCCACCCCTGCGTTGTCTTGGCTGTGTGCTGAGGGTCGTTGTCCTCTTGGAAGGTGAACCTCTGCCCCAGTCTGAGGTCCAGAATGCTCTGGAGCAGGTTTTCATCAAGGATCTCTCTGTACTTTGCACCGTTCATCTTTCCCCGATCCCGAGTAGACTCCCAGTTCCTGCTGTTGAAAACCATCCCCACAGCATGATGCAGTATGGTATTGGCCAGGTGATGAGTGGTGCCTGGTTTCCTCCAGACGTGACGCTTGGCATTCAGGCCAAATAGTTCAATCTTGGTTTCATCAGACGAGAGAATCTTGTTTTTCCATGGTCTGAGGGTCCTTTAGTTGCCTTTTGGCAAACTCCAAGCGGGCTGTCATGTGTCTTTACTGTGGAGTGGCTTCCGTTTGGTCACTCTACCATAAGGGCCTGATTGGTGGAGTGCTGCAGATATGGTCGTCCTTCTGGAAGGTTCTCTCATCTCCACAGAGGAACTCTGGAGCTCTGTCAGAGTTACCATCGGGTTCTTGGTCACCTCCCTGACCAAGGTCCTTCTTCCCCGATTCCTCAGTTTGGCCGGGCGGCCAGCTCTATGAAGAGTCCTGGAGGTGGTTCCAAATTTCTTCCATTTAAGAATGACAGAGGCCATTGTGCTCTTCAGGACCTGCAATGCTGCACAAATTGTTTTATACCATTCCCCAGATCTATGTCTCGACACAATCCTGTGTCGGAGGTCTACGGTCAATTCCTTCTTCTTCATGGCTTAGTTTTTGCTCTGACATGCACTGTCAATTGTAGGACCTTTATATAGACAGGTGTGTGCCTTTCCAAATCATGTCCAATCAATTTAATTTACCACTGGTGAACGCCAATCAAGTTGTAGAAACATCTCAAGGATAATCAATGCAAACAGGACAAACCTAAGCTCAATTTTGAGTGCAAAGGGTCTGAATACTTATGTAAATGTGATATTTCAGTTATTTCTTTTTAATTACTTTGCAAAATTTTCTAAACAACTGTTTCCGCTTCTTCATTCTGGGGCATTGTGTGTAGATTGATGATAAAAAAAAAGAATTTAATCCATTTTAAAATAATGCTGTAAAGTAACAAAATGTGGAAAAAAGTGAAGGGGTCTGAATACTTTCAGAATGCACTGTACTTTGTCTTCCCTAATCTTTTCCTTTTTACATATCTAAAGATGCTTTTACACAATTTTTATATTCCCCGCAAGCTTTCTTTCATGTTCTTTTTTCGCCCTCATAATTAACCCAGCTGATGGTCCCCAGGGCCTGATGCTCTGCATCCCAGGGTACTTAAGGAAGTGATTCTAGAAATTGTGGATGCATTGGTGATAATTTTCCAATGTTCTATAGACTCAGGATCAGTTCCTGTGGATTGGAGGGTAGCTAATGTTATCCCACTTTTTAAGAAAGGCAGGAGAGAGAAAACAGGGAATTATAGACCAGTTAGCCTGACATCGGTGGTGGGGAAGATGCTGGAGTCAATTATAAAAGATGAGATAGCCGCATATTTGGATAGCAGTAACAGGATCGGTCCAAATCAGCATGGATTTACAAAGGCGAAATCATGCTTGACTAATCTTTTTTGAAGAGGTAACTCGGAAAATGGACAAGGGAGAGCCAATGGATGTTCTGTATCTGGACTTTCAGAAAGCATTTGATAAGGTCCCACATAGGAGATTAATGGGCAAAATTAGGGCACATGGTATTGGGGGTAGAGTGCCGACATGGATAGAGAAGTGGTTGGCAGGCAGGAAACAAAGAGTAGGGATTAACGGGTCACTTTCAGAATGGCAGGCAGTGACAAGTGGGGTACCGCAAGGCTCGGTGCTGGGACCGAAGCTATTTACAATATGCATCAATGATTTGGATGAAGGGATTCAAAGTAACATTAGCAAATTTGCAGATGATACAAAGATGGGTGGCAGTGTGAACTGTGAGGAGGATGCTATGAGAATGCAGGGTGACTTGGACAGGTTGGGGGAGTGGGCAGATGCATGGCAGATGAAGTATAATGCGGATAAATGTGAGATTGCAGGTACAGCAGGCAGTAAAGAAAGCAAATGGCATGTTGGCCTTTATACCAAGAGGAATCGAATATAGGAGCAAAGAGGTCCTTCTGCAATTGTACAGAGCCCGAGTGAGACCATACCTGGAGTATTGTGTGCAGTTTTGGTCCCCCAATTTGAGGAAGGACATTCTTGCTATTGAGGGAGTGCAGCGTAGGTTTACAAGATTAATTCCCGGGATGGCGGGACTGTCTCATTGAAACATATAATATTGTTAAGGGCTTGGACACACTAGAGGCAGGAAACATGTTCCCGATGTTGGGGAAGTCCAGAACCAGGGGCCACAGTTTAAGAATAAGGAGTAAACCATTTAGAACGGAGACGAGGAAACACTTTTTCTCGCAGAGGGTGTTGATTCTGTGGAATTCTCTGCCTCAGAGGGTGGTGGAGGCAGGTTCTCTGGATGCTTTCAAGAGAGAGCTAGATAGGGCTCTTAAAAATAGCAATCAGGGGATATGGGGAGAAGGCAGGAACGGGGTACAGATTGGGGATGATCAGCCATGATCACATTGAATAGCGGTGCTGGCTCGAAGGGCCAAATGGCCTACTCCTGCACCTATTGTCTATTGTCTAACCCCTTTGTCCTCTGTAGAATTCTAAATTTCTCCCAGTCTTTCAGTTTGCTGCGTTCTCTAGCTAATTCATATGCCTTTTCCTTGGATTTAACACTCTCCTTGACTTCCCTCGTTAGCCACGGTTGAGCTGTCTTCCCAGTTTTACTTTTTCACCTGACAGGGATGAACAATTTTTGGAATTCATCCATGGGGTCTTTAAATCTTTGCCATTGCATCTCCACCCTCAACCCTTGAAGTATTAATTGCTATCCTAGCCAATTCCCATCTCATACCACCTTCTAAGACTCTTTTCTTTAAGTTCAGGACCCCAGTTGCTGAATTGACCGTGTCACTCTCCATCTTAATGCAGAATTCCACCATATTATGGTCACTGTTGCCCAAGGGGCCTTACACAACAAGATCGCAAACTAATCCTTTCTCATTACACAATATCCAGTCCAGAATGGCTTGCCCTCTAGTCGGTTCCTCAGATTCAGATTCAGATTCAGATTCAATTTTAATTGTCATTGTCAGTGTACAGTACAGAGACAACAAAATGCATTTAGCATCTCCCTGGAAGAGCGACATAGCAAATGATTTGAATAAATAATAATAAGTGTCCGGGGGGGGTGGTGATTGGCAGTCACCGAGGTACGTGTTGAGTAGAGTGACAGCCGCCGGGAAGAAGCTGTTCCTCGACCTGCTGGTTCGGCAACGGAGAGACCTGTAGCGCCTCCCGGATGGTAGGAGGGTAAACAGTCCATATTAGCTACATATTATCCTCTACATATTAGCTTAACAAACCATTCCATATACATTCCAGGAAATCCTCCTCCTCAGCGCTGCTACCAATTTAGTTTGCCCATTCTATATATGTAGATTAAAGTCACCCATGATAACTGGTGTACCTTTGCTACACACATCCCTAATTTCCTGCTTGATGCTATCCCCAACTTCCCTACTGCGGTTGGTGGTCTGTATACAACTCCAACAAGCGTTTTCTTCCCTTGGCTATTTCACAGTTCTACCCATACCAATTCCACAGCATCCAAGCTAATGTCTCTCCTTACTATTGCATTAATCTCTTTAACCAACAATGCCACCCCACCTCCCCTTCCTTTCTGTCTCCTTCCTGAATATTCAATACCCCTGTATGTTTAGCTCCTAGCCTTGGTCACCTTGGTGTTCAATAAAAATTAATACATTACTAAGCCTTTTCAGGAGTTAAGAATTAACCACATAAAGACCAGACTAGTTAAGGTGTTAGATTTATATCTCAGAAGGACAGTAGAGTCATAGACATAGAATCGTACAGCATAGAAACAGGCTCTTTGGCCCAACTCGCCCATGTTGACCAAGATGCCCCATCTGCGCTAGTCCCACCTGCCCGCATTTGGCCTATATCTCTCCAAATCTTTCCTATCCATGAACCAGTCCAAATGTTTTAACGTTAACAAATAACCTTTTATTTAAAACAGAAAGTAATTTTATAAACATTGCTACATAATTTACTTTAAAACATTTTTTTTCAAATTATCAATTCTTTACATCCCCAATTAGTGGATAATTCTCCAGGGCTGGACCAAGAGCATCGTCAGACCTTGTCATAAGCCAGGGAGGAAATTGCAGGGGCCCATGCAGAGATATTTGCACCGGACAAGCCAGGGAACTACAGCCTGGTGAGCCTGACTGACATCAGTGGTGGGAAAATTGTTGGAGGGGATTCCTGGGGACAGTATCTCCCAGCGTTTGGATAGGCACAGACTGATTAGGGATCGTCAGAATGGCTGTGTATGTCGGAAATCATACTAACCTCTGTAAACTTGGCAGGTTGGTTTTGCTTTTTAAACTTGGATTCAAATTCCACTCATTTTGTACCACATTTTTAATAAAATGGTTAACAAAAATTGTTATTTGGATTTCAGTAATTTATAAAAATTCCACTGGAAGTAGAATCACAAACTGCAGCTAAAATAATGATAATGAATGGTTATTTGAATACAAAATTATAATTTGAGGTTTATTCTGAATTTTCCAAATCAGATTCCTATCATGAATTATCATGCAGCTTAAGTTCACACTGTTGCAATTTATAAATGTTGAATCTTTTGTATCACTCATAATATCAAACCACTAATTGTTTGCAAATATGATAAACCTCCATAACGGGGCAAAAGAAAATAAAGTTGGAGAATATAAAATTAAATATTGCATATTTGAAATTAAATAAAATACTTTAAAGATTCAGCAGATTAGGCTGAATCTGTGGAAGGAATAAATACTATTTATTTCATTCCCCTTGCATGTTTTTCCTCTACCTACAAAATTTTTGTAAGGTGTCCTTGAGACTCTTGAAAGGCGCCAATAAATAAAATTTATTATTATTATTATTATTATTAAGTACTCCAGTTTGATTACATTTTATTTGAGAGACATAAGCACCCTGTGACTCAGAACAACAAAAGACAAGGCTCAAGTGAATCAGGATGCAACTGGAATCAGGGACATAAGAGAGGAAGGAAGATATCATTGTGGCCCAATGATGAAATATTGATGATGTTGAAGCTTGGGAGTAAGTTGAAATGGAAGAGAAATATTATTGTGCTGATTGCCATGGAAGATGATTTTGGATAAATCGCCTTACCACTGATTTTATTATGGTTGGTGTTTGCTAATTCTGATGCCACACAGACCAATGAAACCATTATAGCCAAGCATAATAGTGCTGCTGCTAGCACTGAAGACCAGCTAATATTAATTGTCTTCTTGATTATTTTAGTAAATGTACTGATAAAGCACAGAGAGCAACATTTCTTTCCCCTATATGTCTCGCAAACAAAGGAGGACTAACTGTTGCGTTATTTAATAATGATGGATCTGTTGCGCTTACCATTGATGAGGTCATGAAAATGATAGTTTTAAAAAGGTGACAGTGTCTGGTCTAAACAGTATTTCTCTTAATAAATTTAAAGGGCGATTATGAGATTTTAGCCAAGATATATTCAATGGAGATTACTTGCAAGAGGATTCCACATGATTTTAAAAACAGTCATACTCATTCCTTACCCCCAAATCAGATGCTCTAATTTTGCTTTAAAATATTGATCACTGGTAACAGATTACAATTGGATTCATTGTTTTGAGGACCATCACTAAAATTATTTTCAAATGATTAGCAAATACAATTATGATTAATGATCGGCAGAAGGGCTCTACAATTGTCACTCCTGATTGTAACCAGAATATCTCTATTTAAAATAACATATTGATTGGTGCCAAGAAAAACTTTAAGGACTGTGTAGTTGTTTTCATTTGCCTTTTTAAGGCTTTTGATTAAGTAGAACATATGATTACAGGCAAAGTGTTACGCCATTAAGTAGTCTGCAGGGATTTTACCAGTATTGTTTTTCTTAACTTTGATTCTTCTATGCTGAATGAAGGTAAAAGAGGGAAAACAGCTGCAATTTCCACAAATAAACCATGGTATAGGAACAGTGTGGATGGTTGTTGAGAAGGGAATCCCACATGGTTTGTGATAATGGCAAGTACTGGACTTGGATACCATGCTCAATGAGAATGTAGGCGTGGTTGGATGTTGCTGTACAGATAGAGGACAATGACTGGTCATTGGGCAAGGAGCAAAATTCCATATGTACCCATCTTTTAAAACTTATTATGGAGCATTGTCAGATCTCCTTTGGGTCTATTGCTGATGCTAAGGGCAAATGGTTCCTGGAAAATGACTTTCCTTTGAGTTTTCTTAGGAGCATGAGCTTTAAGACCTTCTTATCACTGGTATCCCGAGCTGTCTTATCTTGGACTATTAAAAATGTATACATCAATATACAAAGTAAATCTAAATTTTTATATTTTCTTGCCTGAACACATTAGATAATGTTGCCATTAATAACTAGACGGTCTTGCCCAGTTTTGCTAGTATGTCTATGGATGGTTTTCGGGTTGGGTCATCAACTTATTTTTCCCTGCCCATTTTAATATCTCATGGATAGTCGTGAATTTTTATGTAGCCGACCAACATTAAAAGTCAAAATAGATGATTTTTATTATATTATATTAACACAAGGGCCTGTTTCCATGCTGTATAACTATGAATTTATGAAATACTACTATTTCTTATGTACTTTGATTAGATTATTAGATGGTACCATAATCCAATTGCCTAACTCGGTTTTAGAGACTGACCATCACCTGGGCACTCCTTCAATAATGTAGGCACCAACCTACTTTTAAGTCCTGCAATAAACATACAAAACTTCAAATAATACACAGTATAAACTATGTTTGCTACATATAAATCGATGGGCCGAAAGGCCCAATTCTGCTGCCATGCCTTATTGCCTTATGGTGTTAAACACAGATTCACTCAATTCAATGGCATTAAAAGAATAATCCAGGACACTAGTTCAAGTAAACTAATTGATGTAATTCATGTGCAAACTTAGAATCCCTCATAACTCAGCTGTAGTAAAAATAACTGAGTAATTTAAAAGTAGCTTTTGTAGCACTTACCCACTACTTAAAGAAATGAAGTCTTCAAACTTTCAAGGCTATTTTCCCATCTCATCAGTGCCAAAATAATGCTGATTGCTTCAATTGCAGCATTTCTTAGTTCTTCATCCAACTTAATGGCATAAGAATTTATGTGCAAATAAATGTGCAAATAATTTATGTGCAATTTTCTATGTGTGAATTTCTTTCATGAGCATATTATGAGTACTTGGACTTTAAGTGCATTGTAAAAAGTCTCTATATATTTAAAATACCAAGGCATAACCAAAGCCTTCAGAGGAAAAGCAGACTTTTTTCATGTGTCAAGATTCCTACCACAACAGCAGATTAAGTAGTTATTAATCATTTTTACTGTGTATTGGACATTGTTTTGTTAAAAGAAAAATTATTTATTTGGGAGAGATTAATGAGGACATTAAATATTACCTCTTCTTTCTTTTCATCCATTTCCGAAATCATTGTGTTCAGACTGAGCTGCGAATAGCTGCTAATGCCACTGTCCTCATTGCCGTCAAAGTATACTGTTTGCACCATATCCTGAAAAGATACAGGACATCTTCCAGTTTTTGGAATGTTTCCTTCAGTTCGTCCATCGCTGTCCGTTGAGCTAAGAGACAAATTACTATATTGATTTGAACAATGGAATGGACTCTGAGGTTTAGAAGTCACTGCTGTGTCAGGTGTTTTGGGCTGTTCATTTCTAATTATGAGCCGAGTCGATTCACTTGAATTGTTAAAAAAAACGTCATCAGTCGTGGGACTAATGGGAGAACAGGTAATTAGATCACTTGGATTTGTTACAGCTTTGCTGAAGCATTGGGAAGGTCTATTGATTTGAAATTCTGGTGAAGACAATGATTTCTCCATGTCCATGATAACAATTGGAACACTTATGGTGGTGGATGGGCTACAGGGTTCCAGAGAAGAAGAATCGTTCTTCCAGTTGGATTTATATGTGTGTCTTTCACTGTCAGCACCACTAGAAACTCTTCGAGAATAATCATCATGCAGCCTGCTATTAGATCGGATTCCTTGTTCATATAATGGTGAATTTTCCTTTGAAGGGCTTTCTCGCCTTTTTACACCTTCTGTAACATTACTCACTAATCTTAGCATTCTGTCAAAACCTTTAGTCCTGACTGGGCTTCTCCAATGTTTTGATTGTATTTTAGTATTGCCTGTGGAGTCCTCATCGTTTTCCGAAGTGCTTGCTGTTTTTCCTAAATCTACATTTGCATTGGTTACTTTTAACTCTGTAAAGTTGCAGGCCGATTTCCTTTTAAAGGAACTTTTCTTGAAAAAGCTTAAATTATCAGTGCTTTTGCTTCTTCTGTAGATAACTTTGTGGTTTTTACAATTGGTTACCATTGAATCACTAACGTTCGATTCTTGGGCCCCAAGCGGCGCAATGCTGGTAGAGTTCTCTTGAATTGGAGATTTATCATAGTCAATTAAATTTATCCGTCCAATCCTGTAAGCACGTCTAATGCTCCGTGATCGGTGGGTGTGGCGCAAAAAGACTTCATCGACGTCTTCAGTTTCTGAGCCATCTGAGGCACGGTCATCTGCAGAGCTACATATGTCCTGTAAAGTCTCTGTGCAAGAATATTTATTCTGCATTTGTACGCCATGGCCATTTTGCATATGTTTGTGCTCATTTTCAACATTTTCCACATTTCTGACTGCAGAGTTATCTCTCACTTGAATTCCATGAAAAACTGTAGATTTAAATTTTTTTAAGGAACTCATTTTCCTCAGGGTTGATAAGGCATTCCACGTGGGAGTATTTCCCATCATTATCACAGAACTGGGTCTATTGTCAGAGCTCCAAATGACCTTCTTCCTTGGACTTGAAAATACTTGCATATTTTTTGAAGGACTTGTGCTATCCCTACTCTCCTGTCCATTGATGTTTCTCTGATCATAATAATTATCCATCTTCTGAGGAGATGAACTTTGGAACATCCTAGAGTCTGAATTACCTGTGGATAACAAGATATCAATGCTCCCATTTGTAGATCCATTACACGATTTTACGTTGCCATTGTGATAAATGTTGGAAGAAGTTGGGCCACTGATCAGCTTGACATGGCCGTTTTCATTAATTGACCCCACTTCAGTTTCACTTTCCTTCATTTCATCTATCTGGTATGACATTAGTGACTCACTGGATTCAAGAGTCTGTATGGAAAAAATACAAAGAAAGGAGTTAATAATATTTTTTGCATTTATTAACAATGGCAAACCATTTTGGCTGGATGAAGTAAATTAACCATAACTACTGAGAATCCGCTAAGTTTTAAAATGTATATATAAACTATCTGCTATTAGAACATAGTTACCAGTGGCACAGCAGATGGTGCTTCCGCCTTACAGTTCCAATCACCCCCAACCCCTTATGCTGGCTATGTGGAGTTTGCACATTCTAACAGTGACCTCATCAGTTTCTCAGGGTGATAGACACAAAGTGCTGGAGTAACTTAGCTGGTCAGGCAGCATTAATTCCTTTCCACACAGTTTCTCCAGGTGCTTTGGTTTCATCCCACATCCCAAAGACAAGGCATAGGCTCATTGGATGCTGTAAATGACCCCCAGTGCTGGTGGACAGTAGTAGAATCAGTGGGGGGGAAATAAGGGGTATATCAGAGAGAATTGTCTACAAGGAATTAGTGAGGGTGTAGGATTATTGCTAATGCTACGAGAGTTAGCATAAACTCAATGGGCTGAACAGCTTCCTCTTATGTCGCGAAGAAATATGAAATTTTTAAAAAACGGGTAGGAGAATGGTTAAGAGTTTTGCACAGTTATTTCAATTCTGTCAAATAAAGAGGTCATTTTGATTGGAAAACAACCAAACAGACACAGAAAAAGTACTTTACTATTTCAATTTATGTTCAGACATTCTGTAAAGAATGGAGATTTGGTTTTAAAGTATGCAATAATGGCTCCTTTAATAAAACTCTACAGTGCTGGCAGCACTGCCAGTCCCTGGCACACCTGAACATCTAGAATCAATGCTACATTATACGAGTCATCTCAGTGGACAGCATTAATGAATATAGCATTTATTCTGGGTTACCACCACCTCACAGCATTTACGTAATTGGAGCAAACTGTTTTCACATCTCACAAGTGTAGGGAACAGTGTTGAAGACATACTAAGTTTAGTCATCAAGCAAACTAGTTATACAGAACAAAACTGTGCACTCTCCAAGGCAAACCCATTTCCCAGAGCAAGTCATTTATTTGTGCATTGGCACCATTTCACTTTTGATTCAAGGAGACAAATAATCTTGCTCTATTCTGAATTTTTATTACAAATTAATTCTCTTAATTCCAATAATAGAATCTTCCTCCCCAAAAATTCAGCTTCACATTTTAACTTCAAAATGTTTTGTCAAATTGAACATTATGTAACCTTGTACTAAATTCCTTAATAAAAGAAATGGTGCATCAACAATTACCCTGTGTGCATCCGTAGGTGAGGGGGAAAGGAAACAGGGAGATTTTTTATGCAACACTGAGTTATTGAATTAAGTTTTCCAACTTCACCTAGAAGAAACTAAGAAAAGGTATGGAGGTAAAATTAGTGTTTTAATCTTTGCTTACTGTTAAATAAAGAAAAGTCTATTCAAACAACATTCTGCTTTAATTCACCACTGCCAGGCAGAGTTTTAATACAAGTAGCTGTAAGATAGTATCGGCTTGGTACTGCAGCTCCCAGTGACACATAATGCCTCTGATAATTCTTTCCAGAGTAATGATTAATAATTCACAGACATGACACAAGATGACACCAAATGCATCTCAAGTACAATCATTCTTTCTCTACATGAGTATGAATAGCCATTGTAGTCTTTTAAAATTGTATGCAGAAATCCAAATGACCACACCTTGGGGAAGACAGGTAGCTGATCGCTTTCTCAATATGTTATTTTTTATTTACAATCACACACACTTCAGTTTATGAATAAATACATTTGTTCCAGGGATTCTCCAACGTTAAGCATAACCTTTAGCTAATTTCCTGATAAGTACTCCTTTCATTGAAAGTTAGGTAATATTTACTATTGTTTGCAATATCAGAATGTGGAGAAAGTCAGAATTGAAGGAAGCGAAGACTGAAGCTTGTAGTGGTTGTTCTAATTCTGAGCTTCAGGCCATTGTCAATGGCTTAACTGAAGCAGGTGGAGGATGGGCGTTACATTCAGCATCCTTAAGATAAAAGTCCTCCACCGACCTACAGCCAGCATTAAAGGCTTATGGTGAGATACTATAAAATGTAGATCACTTCCCCTATATCAGTGGCCAAAGGCAGATATCGATGAAATACAACACCACCAGCATACTCTTTGGCTCTAGATCTTTTCCCGGTCACCAACCTTGACAGCCTCCTTTTTCTCGTTTAGGAGGCTCTTGATGTTGCTTATAATCCAAGGTTTGTTGTTGGGAAAGCAACAAACAGTTCTTACTGGCAAACAACATCCCTACAGAAGTTGATGTAGTCCGTTATGCATTCAGCCATCCTGTCGAGTGGCATTTAAGAGACAATTGAATTAGCATATGATATGCAGGGAATTGAGGGGTATGAATTGAGGGCAGGTAGATAAGAGATGGTTTTAGTTTTAGAGATACAGCACATAAACAGCCCCTTCACCCCACCGAGTCCACGCCAACCAGCAATCCCCGCACATTACCATTATCCTAAACACAGTAGAAACAATTTACATTTATACCAAGCCAATTAACCAACAAATCTGTACGTCTTTGGAGTGTGGGATAAAACCCAAGCGGTGACCAGGAGAAAGTACAAACTCTGCACAGACAGCACCCGTAGACATAAAAAGGGTCTTGACCCAAAACGTCACCCATTCCTTTTGAAACGGGGTTTGCAGTCTCTCCCTGCGGGGGAATGCGACCTTTTTGTCGTATTCCCCTTCTCTGCCTCCGTCTGCGCTGAGGCCTAATGGAGCTGACGACCTCGAGGCTCCAGAGGCAGAGCCCGTCAGGACTTGTCCTGAGCTCGCTCCCGTGAGGGTGGTCCGGCTCAGGGCTGGAAGAGGTTGGGACGCTCCCGTGAGGGCGGCCAGCCCGAGGGTGGAACGAGGCTCCCGTCGGAGCGGCTGAGCTCGGGGAGGTGCGGCGCTCGCAGCCCGAGGGAGGTTCGGCGCCCATGTCGGGGTGGCCCGGCCCGAGGGAGAAGCGACGCCCAAGTCGGGGCGGCCCGGTCCGGGGGAGGATCGGGTGCCCATGTCGGGGCGACCCAGCCCGAGGCTGAAGATGGTGCGGTACTCACGTGAGGGTGGCTGGGACGGTGTTCTGGCGGTGGTGGCCCGAGTCCAGGGTTCAGCCGCGGGCCAGCGGCTGCGTCTGCAGGACTGGTGGGCGGCAGCTTCAACCACCCCGGGCCGCGGTGTTTGAGCCGCGGGACTGATTTATAACATCGCCCGGGGGGTATCGCCTCAGCGCAGAGGGAGAAGAGGAGGGAAGAGACTGCAGACCTAAGACTTTTGCCTCCATCACAGTGAGGAGATGCTGGGTGGACTCACTGTGGTGGATGTTAATATGTGTTTATTTTTGTTTTTATTGTATTATATGTATGACTGCTGCAATTTTGTTCAGACTTCGGTCTGAATGACAATAAAGGCTATCTAATTTATCCAGAGATGCTGCCTGTGCCGCTGAGTTACTCCAGAATTTTGTGTCTATCTTTAGTTTAAACCAGCATCTGCAGTTCCTTCTTACAACATAGTAAATGCTGACATTTCCATGAGAACCTCCCCACCACCCACCCACATGTAAACCTCCCCCAATTAATGTTTTTGGTGATCTCCACATCTTGCAATGGTAAAGAATGCGTAGGATACACCTCTTCTGTGGTGCAAACCCCATCAGGCCCTTTAGATGGTAAAATATACAAGCCTTCCTTTCAACAGGCCAAGCCAAAAGTTGCCATGCCTAATTCTGGCCATTTGATCATAGTTTGGGCATTCTACTTTTAACACTTGCTTGAAAGACAACATTGAACAAAATGTATGAAGGTATGTAGATTAATTGGCCTCTGTAAATTTCCCCCAGTGTGTAGGGAGTGGACGGGAAAGTGGGTTAACACAGAATTAGTGAGCGGGTAATTAATGGATGGCATAGACTGATGGGCCTGTTAAAAACAGCATTCCTTGAACCAAGAGGAATGCTCCAACTGAGATGTGGATTCCAAATCATAGCAAGTGAAAAATAAAATGGAGTTTACAATCTGTAAATTTCATAAAACTCATCAGAAATTGCTATTGCACAAATGGTCAAAGCTCAAGGAATTTTTCCTCGTTCCCAAAAACTGTTCACTTTTCATGCGTCCAATATTACTTAGCCAATATTTGCCATTAGTTTACTGTATTTAAAAATGGAAAGGCACCACTGCAATTAAAGGCCTCAATATTAGTACTGATGTGAACCGCTGCCAGAAATATAACGTTCTTAATACAAAACCAGTCAAAGTTCTACGATGCAGATCTTCTATTTAAGCTATCCATGCCTTCAGATTACAAAGGATGCAGTAATTAATTAATGCTTACATTTATACATTTATTTGTCTATTCCTAAATAATTTAAATTAATTTCCCTTAACATTTTTAAGTGAAACCACTGGGGCGGCACAGTGGCTCAGCAGTAGAGTTGCTGCCTTACAGACCAGAAACCCAGGTTTGATCCTGACTGCAGGTTCTGTCAGTTCGGAGTTTGTACGTTCACCCCGTTACCACGAGGGTTTTCCATGGGTGCTTTGGTTTCCTCCCACACGCCAAAGACGTACAGGTTAATTGGCTTCAGTAAAAATTGTTCCCAGTGCGTGGAATAGTGCTAGTGCACTGGGTGATCACTGGTCGGCACGGACTCGGTGGGCCAAAGGGCCTGTTTCCACATTGTATCTCTAAACTAAACTTTCCCTTAAAAACAATAAAAATGTAATTTTATGCAGCTCAGATGGAAGATGGTGCTCATCCCATTCAAGCACACAATATTTAAAACACACTGACAGTACAATGCAGAATCAAACGTTACCATTGTTGGTCAGTCCACTAACCCATGCAGATAGACACAAAATGCTGGAGTAACTCAGCGAGACCGGCAGCAACTCTGGAGAGAGCAATGGGTGACGTTTTGGGTTGAAACCCTTCTTCAGACTGATCCCGACCTGAAATATCACCCACTCCTTCTCTCCAGAGATGCTGCCTGTCCTGCTAAGTTACTCCAGCATTTTGTGCCCATCTCCAGTTTAAACCAGCATCTGCAGTTCCCTCCTACACTAACCCATGCAAATATATTGACATTAATTTTAAAGGAGTAGCATTGACAGAAACTTGTTATATTAATTATGACCAAGTAACTTTAGAAAAAAATGCTAGGCTTCTGTCACTTGTTGTATGAATCAGATTAACACTAAAGAATCTCTGAACTAGTCAACAACATACATATAAATAATCTTACCTCAGTGATATTCGAAAGAACGAGTAGAACATACAGATTCACTCTTTTAAAGACCATTGAACAGCAGCCATTTTATGGAAACAAGAATATCAAATCACAAACCAGTTAGGCCAGCTCATACAAAGGAACAGCTCAAGGTCTCCAAGCCAGAAGTAGAAATTCGCATTATTTGGAGGAAGAAAAGAAATCCCGCAAGAATAAAATGGTGAGATTCTACAATGAGCAAAAGAAAAGCCTCTCGACAAAGGACTGTCAGTGACTCCCAGTCTGGAAGAAGGGACCTGATCCAAAATGTTGTCTGTCCATTTCCCCTCATGGATGCTTTCCCCTCACTAAGAGCTCCTCCAGCAGTTTGTTTTTCGTTCAATGACTAGCTGGTTATTTGTTTGGCAAATCGCATCCCTCGAGAACAATAAAGGAATAGAGAAAGCATTCACAGCTGCATGACACTTGGGACTAGCTGCCTCTTTTGATCCACTATGCAAAAATCAAAATACAGTTAAAGTAGCCTCTTCATTTGGGAGGGGGGGTAAATAAAGAGAAATGAATTGCATCAGCAATCTGCTCAGGCAAAGGTGGATGAATAAACTAGACGCCTTATAATTTTAAAAGGCAAAAGAAAAATCCATCAAAGAATGTAGAGATTCTCCATTTATTATTTGATACTGACGCAGACATTTAAAACAACTCCGCTAATCAGTTCATGAACTCTCGTGAACAATATAGCTAAATCATTTTGTAAAAACAAGAAACTGCAAATGCTGGTTTACAAAAAAACTCAAAATGCTGGAATAACAGTGGGTCAGGCAGCATCTCTGGAGAACATACATAGGTGATGTTTTGGGTTGTAGCGGAAAGAGTTGGGGGGGGGGGGGGGTGAGTCAACGGCTCCAACCCGCTGGCGGTTGGGGGAGAGGTGAGAATCGGAGGAGTCAGTGGCTTGCAGTTAACAAGGTTTTTGTTTTTAAATAAAACAAAAGTTATTTATTGAAAAGATTTTGATTTTGACATTTTGGTCCACCTATGTACCGTTATCATAATTCCGTGAATTGATCGAAGAAATTACCCAGGAAAGCATTAGCGCACCCCCCTGGTGATGATAAACATAAACATGTTGTCATGTGTACTCACAGATTAAACAAAAATACAATCAAACCAAGATAGACCAGGGTAAAAATGATCAAATGAGATATACTTCTTACCCAGGGAAAGGAAAATCTGAAGAAGGGTCCCAACCCCAAACGGCACCTGTCCATGCTCTTCAAATTTGTTGCCCAACCCGCTAAATTACACCAGCACTAAAGAATAGTACCCCACTACTAGTCATGATAAACATGCGTTTACAGTAATGTGAAAATTAATCAATGGCATGCACACAGGATCAATTAGTAATATTTTCCTCTGATATTTTTGTGGGTTGACAATCAGCACCACAAACAGCAAGTTAGAAATAGCAGCATCAATGCTTTCCCCCATTTTGAACTAGAAATTGCTGTTGTTTGGAATGAGCATAGGATTAGCATGAAGCAAATTTTTAACTGATTAAATATATTCAACACAATGTGCATGCTGACAAAATATAGCTCTTTGCTTATGTGCCAGAGAACTTAGGAAATAGAAATAGGCCACGTGGGCCTTAGTACCTGCAAGGCCATTAAACATAAGTAAACATATGCAACACATTGGCTTGCCAACTGTCCCGTATTAGCCAAGACATCCCGTATATTGGGCAAAATTGGTTTGTCTTATATGGGACCACCCTTGTCCCATATTTGACTGCTACTACTCGGGTCGAGGGGACCGCCGCGTCTGGCCCCGCTTCACATGTCCTAACATAGTGCAACCCATGGAGTACAGCAGCAGCGCCTTGCCCGTGGCCCAGTCGGTCGGCAGCCCAGCCTTCTGTCCGACCTTCGGACCTTCGCTTACCGCCCACACCACCTTCTCATGGCTAATCATCCGTTCATGAGTTGGATGGAGTGCCGGATTTTGTGCGTGACGTCGTGCGCAAAGTCCGCCGCCCGGACGGACCACAACTCATCAGCTGGCCCGCTGGCTGGGCTTTGTCACCGTCGGGAATTTGTCCCTTAATTTGAACTTTTGTCCTTTATTTGGGAGTGAGAAAGTTGGCAACCCTAGCTACACACCCTTGAAGCTGAGTACGTCTTTCCTTAAGTACACAGAACAGGCACACAGTATTCTTGGTGTGGAATCACTGATGCCTTGAATCAAGACTTTTTTTGTATCAAAACCACATTGGGAATGGGGACGGGCCACACCTGCGCTTAGTTGGGACATTGAGTACAAGAGTCAGGAAGTCACGATGCAGCTTTATAGCACATTGGTTAAGCTGCATTTGGAGAAGTTTGCGTAGTTCTGGTCACCCCATTACAGGAGGCATGCGGAGGAAATGGTGCAGTGGTTTACCAGAATGATCCCTGGATTAAGGTATTAGCCACAGGGAGAAGTTGGACAGACTTGGATTGTTTTCCCTGGAATGCTGGAGGTTGCAGTGAGATTTGATAAAAGTATATAAAAGAGGCGTAGATAGAGTAGACAGTTAGAATTTTTTTCCCCAGGATGGAAAAATCAAATAGAGGGCATAGCTTTAAAGTGAGAGGGGCAAAATTTAAAGGAGACTAGACGACCTGTGGACACGTTGTGATGCAAGTCAAGTACACACGGAAGTATTAGATCAAAATGATGATTTGAAAATGGCGCCGGGCCTGGCAACACTTTCCCCCAACTGCGCACACGGGGATACCGGGCACAGCATCCCTCCCCCAACTGCGCACACGCGGATACCGGGTCCAGCAAACCTCCCCCAACTGCACACACGCGGATACCAGGTCCAGCAACCCTCCCCCAACTGCGCAGGCGCGGCTAATGGACCCAGCAAGTGGGAGCGCAGGCGTGACTGCCACGTTGAAACTTGTCCCATTCACAGTATAAAGGCCCCCCTAAAATTGTTGTGCCATCGGGTACTATTTTAAATGTATTTCGGGAACATACATACATACAAGATGAGACTTTTAGTTATATATAGATGTGCGACGTCTGAGGAAGGGTCCCGAACCAAAACGTCACCTATCCAAGTTCTCCAGAGACGCTGCCTGGCCCGCTGAGTTACTTCGCCATTTTGTGTCTTTCTTTAAGATTAAATCATTCAATTGAGAACATATTTCGCTGCCTTTTTTTCACTTAATATGCAAAATAAAGATTATTGTGCCAATTTAAACCATGTTCAACTTCACAGAAAACTCTCAAGACAGAATATTGCAATTACCGTCCTTGATATTGCTAAAGATTTTTTTCCTACAAAATGTGGCTTCCTGACTAGGTATAAATCTCGTTAACACAATGTTCACTGCAAATGCTCAAAATCTAACAAATAACTAAATGCTGGAAATACACAACTAATCTGAGAGCATCTGCGAACCGAGGGAGAAACAGAATTGATGACATTTCATAAGAACTGCCATCGTGTGACAAAAAAATGGTCGGGATAGACAAGTCCATAAAAGGGTGACTGTCTTTACAGGTGAGGCAGAGGTTCAGTTGCACCTCCTCCAACCTCATCTACTGTTTCAGGTATAGACTCCTGTATATCGGCGAGACCAAATGCAGACACGGTGACCGTTTCGCTGAACACCTCCACTCAGTCTGCCTAAACCTCCCCGATCTCCCGGTTGCTCAACACTTTAACTCCCCCTCCCATTCCCCACACTGACCTTTCTGTCCTGGACTTCCTCCATTGTCAGTGTGAAGCCCAGCGCAAATTGGAGGAACAGCACCTCATATTTCACTTGGGTAGCTTATGACAGCGGTATGAACATTGACTTCTCTAACTTCAAGTAGCCCTTGCTTTTCCTCTCTCCATCCCCTCCCCATTTCTCAGACCAGTCTTACTGTTATTTTATCTCTCTACCACCCACTCCCCTGACATCAGTCTGAAGAAGGGTCTTGACCCAAACGTCACCTATTCCTTCTCTTCAGAGATGCTGCCTGTCCCGCTGAGTTACGCCAGCATTTTGCACCTATCTTCGATTTAAACCAGCATCTGCAGTTCCTCCCTACTCATGAAATTATATCCTAGAAATATATTCATAATGATATGGTTAAATATTATGAACTGGAGGAGCATTTTCAATGACAAATGGCTCAAGTTTCTTAATCTTTAAAAAAAACACATCGAGGTACAAAATAGAGCACTAACCAGAGGAAAAAAAAAAAAAACAAATTTCAACCAAAATGTAATGAATTTTTTATCGTATGCCACCTAGCTAGATTCAATTAACTCGACTCATCAGTTCTTAAAAAGTAATGGAGTATTATTCCTTGGAAGTACAAGTAGCATACATCAATAATTTTTGGTTTTATACCATGGATTATTTAAAATCTAAAAAAAGCTGTGATAATACTAAAGGTCAGCAGATTTATTTCCATATCTGGTAATCAAATATGGTGGAAAAAATACAGTAAAGTTTAATATTAGTGAAACTGCTTCATATGAACTCACCAAATCTTGAGAACAAACCTCTTCAAAGTACACTGGTACCTATTCCAAATGACATTGCATGCTTAAATGAGCCTAAGCAGATTCTGGTGTATTTGATTCTGATTCTACAGATCCACTGCAATACATGTGCGAGGTGCACAGCAGAGATAATCAGATATTTTAGCAGTAGAAAAAAACGATGACTCCACCCACATATTCGTAGTTGGTGGTAATGCGTAAGATCAAATACATTTGCAGCAAGTACATATTTGTTTAATTATTTGTTTGTAACCAATCATTTAACCTCAAACATTTGTTTAAACCGAAACCAGTATATTTTGACAAGATCATATCCAAAACCTTATTGCCAGAAGTCATAAACTCTTTAATCTCTGTATTGAACAGTGTGGCAGCAAGTAATGCATTTCATTTGCTACAAGATTGTGTGTGCATGTTTGGTTTAAATATACAGTGCATTCAAAAAGTCTTCAGATCCCTTCACTTTGTCCACATGTTGTTACGTTACAGCCCTATTTTAGAATGGATTCAATTATTTTTTTTATCATCGATCTGCACCCAGAACGAAGAAGTGAAAACAGGTGTTTAGAGATTTTTGCAAAGTAATTAAAAATAATTTGGAGTTTTCCAAAAGGCACCTAAAGGACTCTCAGACCATGGGAAGCAAGATTATCTAGTCTGATGAAACCAAGATTGTACGATTTGGCCTGAATGCCAAGCATCACGTCTGGGAGAAACCAGGCACCGCTCATCACCTGGCCAATACCATACCTAGGGTGAAGCATGATGGTGACAGCATCATGCTGTGGGGATGTTTTTCTGCAGCAGGAACTGGGAGTCTAGTCAGGATAGAGGGGAAAATGAACAGAGCAAAGTACAGAGAGATCCTTGATGAAAACCTGCTCCTGAGCGTTCTGGACCTCAGACTGGGGCAGAGGTTCACCTTCCAACAGGACATCGACCTTAAGCACACAGCCAAGACAACGCAGGAGTGGCTTTGTGACAAGTCTGTGTATGTCCTTTAGTGGCCCAGCCAGAGCCCAACTTGAACCTGATCGAACATCTCTGAAAGGGACCTGAAAATAGCTGTGCTTCGATGCTTCCCATCCAACCTGACAGAGCTTGAGAGGAGATTTGCAGAGAGAAATTGGAGAAATTACCCAAATACAGGTGTGCCAAGCTTGTAGCGTCATACCCAAGAAGACTTGAGGCTGAAATCGCTGCCAAAGGTGCCTCAACAAAGTACTGAGTAAAGGATCTGAATACTTATGTCAATGTGATATTTCAGTTCTTTCTTTTTAATTACTTTGCAAACATTTCTAAATACCTGTTTTAACTTTTTTATTATGGGGTATTGTGTGTAGATTGATGATATAAAAAATAATCTAATCCATTTTAGAATAAGGCTGTAACGTAACAAAATGTGGAAAAAGTGAAGGGTCTGAATACTTTCTGAATGCACTGTATATTCTCATGAAAGTGTTTTTTCCCTCAGATGACTGGAATGGAATTTAGTATAAGCACCATTTGATTCATGTTAAAAATCAATCCCTTATGTGGTTCAGGTTCATTTTTAAACTGATTATAAGAAACACCAAACATCTCATATTGCATTACCAAAATGGGAGATGAGAGAATTAGAGAGCAATGACAATGATAAAACAGCATTAATTATCATTACCCTTATCATTTAGCGCTGTAACACATGGGCAAAATAAGGTCTTGCACCAAATGTCTTTGGGCTATGTGCAAGATAAAACAAAGTTGCATTTTAGATCAGTTCAAGTAAGGAATGGCCACAAAACCAGACTCTTAATTTTGGTTTACATAACTGGAAAGTAGCAACTCAAGATTTCTTTCCTTGGATGTAAAATTCACCGAACCTAGTCTGAATATTCATTTCTGTTCTTCAGATATGTGGAGTACAACCAAAGATATGTACTAATTAACCACACAACATGCATGCGTGCACTACTCTTTCCTCCTACACCCTAGGTTTGATTCAAACATCAACTTTCCATGGTGTTGGTTACACTGTTCTCTGTACTTCTGTATCTAACGGAAGGTTCCCAAGAACATCACATGGAATATATTAGGAATTTTATTCTGTATAAACTGAATCACAGGCACTATAAAGTTAATATAAAAGAATATGCAAAAACAGGCATTTTGTTTTATCATTTATACATTATCATACCTCGATTGGCTACTAGAAACTAATTCTAGTTAATAGCTAACTGTGTAATGCAAAACATTAAAGGAATACTTCTGACTAACAAAAAAAATAAAAGAAAACACATCAAAAATCATCCACCAAGTCTTTTACTTTTCAAGATACATTTCCCTCTAATTATGGATAACGATTGCACGAGACATACTTTTAACAGACTCGTGTGATATATTTTTTTTTAAAGAGGATTAGCACTCCCATCAAATTCCAAATTAATGTCATATGGAATTATCAGCATTTGGCTTTTGACAGCAATACTGTCTGGGTTCCATGCAGATTATTCCTTTAGATTTACAGTGCCCTCCATAATGTTTGGGACAAAGATGTTTTGAATATAAATATATGAGGCCATTTATTTATTTGCCCCTGTTTTTATACCATTTTTATACATTTTGGTTTCACCATGTAGAAATTACAGCTGTGTTTACACATAGTCCCCCCATTTCAGGGCACCATAATGTTTGGGTCACATGGCTTCACAGGTGTTTGGAATTGCTCAGGTGTATTTAATTTCCTCCTTAATGCAGGTATAAGTGCTCTCAGCACCTAGTCTTTCCTTCAGTCTCTACATCACCTTTAGAAACTTTTATTGCTGTTTATCAACATGAGGACCAAAGTTGTGCCAATGAAAGTCAAAGAAGCCATTGTGAGACTGAGAAACAAGAATGAAACTGTTAGAGACATCAGCCAAACTTAGGCACCAAAATCAACCGTTTGGAACATCGTTAAGAAGAAAGAGAGCACTGGTGAGCTTACTAATCGCAAAGGGACTAGCAGGCCAAGGAAGACCTCCACAGCTGATGACAGAAGAATTCTCTTTATAATAAAGAAGAAATAAAGAAAAATCCCCAAACACCTGTCCGACAGATCAGAAACACTCTTCAGGAGTTAAGTGTGGATTTGCCAATGACCTCATGACTTCATGAATAGAAATACAGAGGCTACACTGCAAGATGCAAACCACTGGTCAGCTGTAAAAATACGATGGCCAGATTGCAGTTTGCCAAGAAGTACTTAAAAGAGCAACCACAGTTCTGGAAAAAAGGTCTTGTGGACAGACGAGATGAAGATTAACATATCGGAGTGATGGCAAGAGCAAAGTATGAAGGAACTGCCCAAGATCCAAAGCATACCACCTCATCTGTGAAATACGGTGGTGGGGGTGTTATGGCCAGGGCATATATGGCTGCTGAAGGTACTGGCTCACTTATCTTCATTGATGATACAACTGCTGATGTTAATAGCATAATGAATTCTGAAGTGTATAGACACATCTGCTCAAGGTCAAACAAATGCCTCAAAAAACTAATTGGCCGGCGGTTCATTCTACAGCAAGACAATGATCCCTGACATACTGCTAAAGCAACAAAGGAGTTTTTCAAAGCTAAAAAAATTGTCAATTTTTGAGTGGCCGTCAAGCACCTAATCTGAACCCAATTGAGCATGCATTTTATATGCTGAAGAGGAAACTGAAGGGGGCTATCCCCCAAAACAAGCATAAGCTAAAGATGACTGTAATACAGGCCTGGCAGAGTATCACCAGAGAAGACACACAGTAATTGGTGATGTCCATGAATCGCGGACTTCAAGTAGTCACTGCATGCAAAGGAAATGCAACAAAATACTAAACATGACTACTTTCATTTACATGACATTGCTGTGTCCCAAACATTAAGGTGCCCTGAAATGGGGGGACTATGCATAAACATTGCTGTAATTTCTACATGGTGAAACCAAAATATGGTGAAATGCTGTAATTTCTACATGGTGAAACCAAAAACCATGGTGTATAAAAATGGCCTTTATTAAAATCTGACAACGTGCACTTTAATCACATGTAATTTTTTATATAACAAATCTTAAATTGTGGAGTACAGAGGTAAATAAATAAACGATGGGTCTTTGTCCCAAACATTATGGAGGGTGTATAAGAAGAGAGCACGGAAGTGAATATGTTGTAATTAACTTTGAAAGAACCACACTACAGCATAACCTAGAATTTCTCTACAGGAAGATCTCTTAAGGATAGAAGGATAGGAGCACATATTGAGTTAAATTACAAAAATGAAAAAACAGCTGGAGAGACCTGAAAAGATGGAATGAAAGCATAAAATATTGGGAATAAGCACATGTGAGGTGGTATCTATGGAGAGAAACTATTACCATTTCAAGTTGATGTCTCTTTGTTGTTTCAGATTTTCAGCATGTTCAGTGTATTTTGCATTTTAATTAGAAAAGCTGGGACTGTTATCTTTGTAGCAAAGTGTTTTGGAGCCATTTGATAGTATTGCTGAGAATTCCAAGCATTCTATTTTTAATATAAGCTGAAACAAGGGTCAGGCCAAAGTCCCTGAAGTGGAGGAGATGCCTCAAAGGAATGCCTCAAAGGAATGCAATTTTGTAGCAAGGTGGCAGAGTGAAACACACTTTTGAAATGTCAACAAACTATTCGTTATTTTACTCCAGCTACTTCATTGAAAATCTCAATGTATTTTTTTTAAATAAAGTTGATCATTACTTGAATCTTAAACAAAATGTTATAAGTAAATTGCTAATGCATGAAAACCTATAATTGGAAAATTTGAAATAACTCACACATGGGATCCCTATAATAAAGAACAACATTGCATGGATTGCATATTGGAATAATACAACCAGAGTTCAAATCAAAACCAACAGAAAGACACTCTATGAAATGAGTTTAGTCACCGTTCTTTTATTTTAAGGTCGTGGGTTTACAGAACAGTGTTCATAATTTGTCAATGACAGACAATCTTGAGCAGAAATACAATGAACAAATCAGAGCTGCAGAGAGCAACATGCTTGTTTAAAGATGGAAAAGTTATGAGAACTTGGAATCTGCAAAAAGAATGAAGAAGCGACGAGGGTTTCAGCAGCAACTAAGCTTTCAAATTCCTGCTTAAGTCAGAATTGTGCAAAATAACTGGTGAAGTTTAAGGAAAATTTAGGGCAGCAGAGTGGCGCAGCTGGAAGAGCTGCTGCCTCAAACCCCCTTTTCACGGTGCGACTTGACGCAAGAGGTAACCAGAGTTTGACATCGTGGGAACCTCGTGCGGTAACAATACGGCATTCGTGGACCACCGTGGCGCTAACGGCAGGTAATCGTGTACCTTGGGTACTCGGGAGAAAATTCAAACATGTTTGAATTTGTCCAAGAGTGACTTGTGCACTTGTGGTTGAGCATTGCAACATTTTATGAACGAAGTGTCCCGTGCGATATCCATAGTAACTCTTGCGGTCACCGTGGGAACTCCTGCGAACGGTGAACCCGGAAGTTGGATAGAGTGAATCCAGCCAGTTTGCTATTTACATACAAATCTAATAAAACTAGCTAAGCATTTCATTAATGTCAGTGTGTCTCTTTTTGTCTGAAAGCAGTTTCTAACTGGAGGAACTCCGCGGGCCAGGCAGCATCTACGGAGGGAAATTGACAGGCGAGCCTTTCCTCAGGCTGCCTTATCTCTCTACCCCCCCCAACTCCCACCCACACACACAAATGCTGGAGAAACTCAGCGGGTGCAGCAGCATCTATGGAACGAAGGAAATAGGCAACATTTCGGCCCGAAAAGTTGCTTATTTCTTGTGTATGTTTCGGAAGGAACAGCAGATGCCGGTTTAAAGAGAATGAGTTCGACGGCAGGCAGCATCTTTGGGGAGAAGGAATGGGTGACATTTCGGGTCGAGACCCTTCTGATATGCTGCTTGTCCCGCTGAGCTACATGTTGTGTCTATGTTCGTTTTAATCCAGCATCTGCAGTTACTTCCTGGCCGAACCCGATTGAAAGATGAGAGGCTGGGCGATATAAATCATTAATTGAATTAAATAACTAGATACCTGTCTAATCGTATCTACAGGATTGTACAGGCTAGATGGAGGAAGAATGTTCCCGATGTTGGGGGAGTCCAGAACCAAGGTCCCAGTTTTACAGTCTACCGTGGGAACTCTTTAATTACAGCGGGAAACCTTCAGTTTCCCAGGGGGTCGGGACGGGACTGGAGTTGGGAGGGAAAGGTGGGGGAGTCGAGGGAGAGGAGGGGGAGACAGATGGGGGTGTCTTCATTTACTGGCGGTGGGTTTCTGTCACTGAAACAGGCAGGTGAGATTTCGCATCCACCTTGTGTGTGCGTCTCTCTCTCTCTCTCTCTCTCTCTCCCTCCCTCCCTCTCACACAGGCATGACTGGAGGAACTCCGCGGGCCAGGCAGCATTTACGGAGGGAAATGAACAGAGAGAGAGGCAGTCCTGGTCAGTCCTTTGAAGATAGACACCAGTTGCTTGGAGCAACTCAGCGGGACAGGCAGCATCTCTGGAGAGAAGGAACGTAAATGCTGCCTGGCCCGCGGAGTTCCTCCATTCATGCCTGTGTGAGAGTGAGGGAGGGAGAGTGTGAAGAAGGCTCTCGACCCGAAACGCCACCCGTTCCTTCTCTCCAGAGATGCTGCCTGTCCCGCTGAGTTGCTCCAAGCAACTGGTGTCTATCTTCAAAGGACTGACCAGGACTGCGTCTCTCTCTCTCTTTCTCTCTCTCTCTCCCTCCCTCCCTCTCACACAGGCATGACTGGAGGAACTCCGCGGGCCAGGCAGCATTTACGGAGGGAAATGGACAGGCGACCCATTCTTCAGGCTGCCTTATGTCTCTCTCCCCCCCCCCCCAACTCCCACCCACACACGCGAATGCTGCAGAAACTCAGCGGGTGCAGCAGCATCTATGGAACGAAGGAAATAGACAACGGGTGGCGTTTCGGGTCGAGAGCCTTCTTCAGACTGAAAGTTTCACCTCTCAGTAGATCATAAAATAACACAATCGTCACGGTCAATGTGAGATACAGTGTTTATTCATATTTGACAAAATAAAAAGACGACTTCTTGCACATATTGAGAGAAGGTGCATCACACCAAACAACATTAGTCTAAAAAAACACAGATTATTCTTCAGCTCATTAAAGAGCTCGGGTGAAAAAAACCAATATAGTGTATGACAACAAAGTAACATCATTTGTGCCACGTGATTAACTACACTACAGTCCACGATGTTCATTCGTGAAAGATCGGGAGACGGACAAGTCACTCGCACAAATGACAAAATTGCCGAGTACCGTGGGAACTCTTTACTCTACCCCCGTTATATCGTGTGATATCGTGCTAGACCACGACCACTCCACTCTGGCTACATCTTGCGTCAAGTCGCCCCATGAAAACGAGCCGCCAGAGTTCTATCCTGACTTCAGGTGCTGTCTTTTGTTAAGTTTGCACTTTCTCTCTGTAACTGCGTGGGTTTCTTGCAGGTGCTCTGGTTTTTTATTTGAAGATGATAGAAATTACAAAAGATGATCCACCAAATGAGGAGCCTTGTGTAGTGAAAGATGAGGACTAGGAGAACTCTGTTCTTGCTATGTTCAGTGAGGGAATGACAGCAGAGGTGTGGGAAATAGAATATCAGAGGCTCTGTCTACTATGGTTCAAGGGAAGGAAGTTCTGAAAGGAAGAGAACATTTCAGACGCAGCAGAGTAGAATGTTCCTTCAATGATGCAAATACAACAGAGATGGAGCTGACTGAATGGAATGAAGACTGAGTAGGAAGCAGAGTAGGAGGAACTATGGCCATGGGAGTCTTGAGCTTATAATTGATGTTTGTGGCTACCGCATCTCTCCAAACCCAAAATGGGCAATTTCAACTTTCAAGACTAGCCACTGAAGGAAACATAACAAGTTAATTTCAGCCTTTAACACTGTTCAAAACCGCTTCATTAAAATTGACTGAAAATTATTCGAAGGTTTTAAAATAAATATTTTACATTCTCTGCTTCTCCGAGTTATGACCTTGACCCAAAGCAAATACAAACCGTGCCAAGAAAAAAATGCCGTTAAGCCCCTACTATGTAACTTTAAATTATTTTTCAGAGATTTATTTTGCAAGGTCAAAGATAAAATACCTACATACAGGGTGCTCATTTGCATTGACCCAGAAGTACTAAAAGTACTCATGGTATGATATTGAGGTAAATAGCACCCTTGTTAATAATACCATATGTGCCATTAAAATGTAAATACCTGGAATTGCAATTGAATTCTAATGTATTACCATTTTGAGAATAGGTTAGGTTAATTTTTTTTGCTTATGCAAATGATGAAATTCACATTGGTTATGGTACTACAGAGGTGAGGACAGTACAGAGCTGGTCGGGGGAGGCAGAGGAACAACTACAGGACTGTTTGGAGTCTGCAATGTTCAAGGACTTGGCAACGGACTTGAACTAATACGCCACAGTCGTTACAGACTTCATTAAGAAATGTGCGGAGGACTGCATCTCCACAAAAACCTTCCGAGTGTTTCCCAATTAGAAACCTTGGATGAATTTTGAGATCCTCCAGACCAGAAAATGGGCTGTGGCCTTTGAAGACCAGACACGAGCCACTGAAGGAACCATAACATACTAGCTTGCAAACCTGTAAGCATTGATTGTGGGAAAAATGACTAGCTCCCTACTTGAAGAATTGTAGACAGACTCTTTCAGGTTGGCACCTTGGTAAGAGCATCAATGCAAATGATGACAAGAGAGAATAGGTTCTTCGGCCAAACTGGAGACAAATGATGAGAAGATGTTGGGAGCTGTGGCAGGGGGAAGCAATCATCCTACAGGCAAAACCAGGAGGCATGATTCAACTGAAAAGGCCCTACACATAAAAGTAGTGGTACACAGGAGCCTTGATCTGCAATGTCAAGGTGGTATTGGAGGTTTGAAACTAATGGGCTTTCCTGAAACAGGTGTTAAAAACCTGTGCCCAATGTGCCTCAATGGTCACTTTTACAGACGTATTAGCCACTTGATGTCTGCTCATTTGGACACCAGTACTAAAGACCTTCATGACTGCATAGATGGACTCACATACCATATTAGAAACCTTGGTAATGAAATCCATGCTTCATGTGGGGGTGATGAACTCTTCTGAAGACCAGACACCGGGAAATGTATTATGATACAGTCTGAATCTACAAAGCATCTCCACAAGTCTGGGTGCGGACCAATGCAACAAAAAAACCTTGTCTGAAGTTAAAGGGAAAAGAAACTTTTACAGGTTCCTTCGAAAGGCTACAAAACTGGCTAGAACTGGTTATCTGATGATACAAAATCCGCTCATTCTGAAAACTGGAATCCGAGGTTTGACCAAAAGGCTTCTGCTCCAAACTGGAGGATGAGACAGATGTTTGGCAGCTGTGGCAGGGCCTGAATGCAATCATCTCCTACAAGGCAAAACCAGGAGGCAGCTCGAATGTCGGCGAAACATCACTCCCTGATGAGCTCAATGCGTTTTACGCACGCTTTGATAGGGAGAACACCAATGTGCCTTCCCGAGCCCCCATTCGCTGTTATGGTATTTCAGTATCAGTCACAGAGGCCGACGTCAGGAAATCCTTCAGAGGGGTAAACCCTCGAAAAGCACCTGGACCTGATGGTATACCTAGTCTTGATCTAAAAACCTGTGCGGACCAACTGACTGGAGTTTTTACGGACATTTTCAACCTCTCACTTCTGAGGTCCGAGGTTCCCACCTGCTTCAAAAGGGCATCAATTATACCAGTGCCAAAGAAGAGTAAGGTGACGTGCCTCAATGACTATCGACCAGTGGCACTAACGCCTGTGGTGATGAAGTGCTTTGAGAGGTTGATCATGGCGCAAATCAACTCCTACCTCGACAAAAACCTGGACCCACTGCAGTTCGCTTACCGCCACAACAGATCAACGGTGGATGCGATCTCGCTGGCCCTCTGCTCCGCTCTGGACCACTTGGACAACAAAAACTCATATGTTAGGCTGTTATTCATTGATTACAGCTCGGCATTTAATACAATCATCCCCTCCAAGCTGGTTACCAAACTCGCAGAACTGGGTCTCTGCGTATCCCTCTGCAATTGGATCCTCAACTTCCTCATTCACAGACCACATTCTGTTCGTATTGGTGGAAAGGTGTCAGACTCGATAATAATCAGCACGGGAGCACCTCAAGGCTGCGTGCTCAGCCCCCTGCTGTACTCACTCTATACTCATGACTGCATAGCCGGTCATAGTGCGAACTCCATCATCAAGTTCGCTGAAGACACCACTGTTGTGGGACGTATCACTGATGGGGATGAGTCAGAGTATAGAAGAGAGATCAAGCGACTGTCCATATGGTGCCAGCACAATAACCTGGCCCTCAACACCAGCAAAACCAAGGAACTCATTGTGGACTTTGGAAGGAGTAGGATGGGGACCCACAGTCCCGTTTATATTAACGAGTCGATGGTTGAAAGGGTCAAGAGCTTCAAATTCCTGGGCGTGCACATCTCTGAAGATTTTTCCTGGTCCGAGAACACTGATGCAATTATTAAGAAAGCACATCAGCGCCTCTACTTCCTGAGAAGATTATGGAGAGTCAGTTTGTCAAGGATTGTCAAGGAGGACTCTCTCTAACTTCTACAGGTGCACAGTAGAGAGCATGCTGACCGGTTGCATCGTGGCTTGGTTCAGCAACTTGAGCGCCCTGGAGAGGAAAACTACAAAAAGTAGTAAACACTGCCCAGTCCATCATCGGCTCTGACCTTCCTTCCATCGAGGGGATCTATCGCGGTCGCTGCCTCAAAAACGCTGGCAGTATCATCAAGGACCCACATCACCCTGGCCACACACTCATCTCCCTGCTACCTTCAGGTAGAAGGTACAGGAGCCTGAAAACTGCAACAACCAGGTTCAGGAATAGCTACTTCCCCACAGCCATCAGGCTATTAAACTTGGCTCAGACAAAACTCTGAACATTAATAGCCCATTATCTGCTATTTGCACTTCATCAGTGTATTCATGTGTGTATATACGTATATAATGGTATATGGACACACTGATCTGTTTTGTAGTCAATGCCTATGATGTTCTGTTGTGCTGAAGCAAAGCAAGAATTTCATTGTCCTATCAGGGACACATGACAATAAACTCTCTTGAATCTCTTGAGTCAGCCAAGATAATTACAATGTAAAATAATCAAGTAATATTGGTCTTACCCAAATTAAAATTAATACAGCCAGCTCAACTGATATTCAGGAACAATGATTTCCTTTACTCAAAACTGGGAAATAATAATAAATAAATCTCAGTGTTAATTACCAATGTAAAATGTATTTAGTTTTGCAACATTTCTCACAGGAACTACTGAACAACTTTCTCTCAATGACAAATCCTCTTAAAATGAATCAAACAAATGCTTTTAAATTAAAATCATTTCAGCATTTTTGTTGATTCAACATATCATACAACATTTTGTAACAATTTCACATCTGCAGCTTCAAACATAGGAAGGTTTCTTTTGGAGGTTCTGCCCACTCTTTCTCTCGTTCCTCTCGCCATATCTATTGTTTTAGCAGAGTTAAAGTTTCTCTTTCCACAGATGCTGCCTGACCTGCTGAATTATTTTAGCATTTTCTGTTTTCCATTTTCCAACATCTGAAATCCTTTCCCAGATTTGGCAGATCAATTTCCCTCCTGGGATAAATAAAGTTATATCGTATCCTACTGTACTATCCAGCTCTGCTCCAGTTGGGATGCCTGGCACTGCTTCTGACCATGCGTTTATGCAGCTTTTTTCCTGCAATATATCCACACCTAGTCCCTCCTGATGTAAGAAAATAGAATGGTACAGCACAGGAACGGGCCTTTCAGTCCACAATGTCCATGCCGAACAGGATGCCAAGTTAAACTAATCGCCTCTGCTTTTATTAGATCCATATTCCTCCATTCTCTGGTTTAATCCAGGTGAAAAACAGTACCAGATACTTGTCTGATAGACTTTTTCTGAATAGAGATGATGGAAGCATTTCATAAAATGATAACAAATTCCCTTACACAAAAAAGCACACAGACAAAAATGTATACAGGCACCTTCCCCTTGGCTCAAGATTAAGTGATAGGACAAATCTGTACATGGAACAACAAGAATATCTTTCAATTGATGTACAATTGATGTACTGACGATTAAGCTCATGTCAGTTTCAATAGACAGTATTCATACAAGACAAGTGATTTGATCCAACTTTGACAAACTTTGAGTCACATTTTGCTCGTGTTTCAAACCCTAATGACAAAACCGTTTCCATTAGAACCAAATTATGTGAAACTTAGATGATAAAGACAACCTCAAAAGTATATACTACAGTAAATGGTAAATACAAAATGATTCATCCAAAATTAAATGTCAAGTAGAGAGATGGGTTTGGCTAAGACTCAAACTTGTGAAGGGTAACTTAAAACGAATTTAAGCATGAAAATCTCTTCATGTAAAGAGGATATCATACTTTGAATACTTCCAGAACCAGTAGTAGAACCAAAAACCTGTGATCATTTAAGTCACAGTTGGGATGTGGAACTGTAAAATTCTGGATGAATCTTGTGATCAACATAAAAATTAATCTTATAGATCTTTTTCACACATCGGGGAGATAAACGTAGCTAAAAGCGAGAATTCAAGGTGCACACATTTTGCTCTAATCACAAGCCAAAGTTCAAGTCATATAACATTTTGGATTTTCACTAGACTAATGTCAAAATAAATTTTCAACTATGATTAAGCACTCCTGAAATAAACATCAGTGGATCTGAGTGGTTAATTATTTAATTCACTAACCACAATTAAAAACAGAATGATGAAGCATTTCCATCGGCAACTTATTCCCATGGGCAGCTTAGAGCAATTGCTTAGCTAAACCATCTGTTCATGATATGTTCTTAATTCTGCAAGCTTAATAAAAAAAGGTAGGCCAGATACTCAAGTTATAATAGCTTTGATAAATGTTGCAGCAAAGAAAAACAGTAATTTGCAAATCCATGAATGTAGCATACACTTATTTCTGTGGATTTTCCACTATTACTAAGAAACTCAATTAGATCACTAATTCCCTTCAAGAAAGGGAGTATGCCCACCCCTATAGAGTCTGGTTTACTTGGCTTTCCAGTCAACATTCCACAGATGACTTCCAATGCCTTCAACGAATGCCCAATAAATATGGTCCGAGCAGCAACATATTTTAATAGATTTTAAATAATCAGGGTCATCAGAGGCCCTTAGGCCAATGAAGGTACATCCTTTCTCAATTTCGAAACGAGCGTGGAAAACACAGAATTCATCCCAAAATAATGCATAATTGTTACTTGAGCTACCTGGGTTCACCTTTAATAAAATGATCGGTGTGCAAGCCCTCCCACAGATGCTGAACATCCATCCGAGCTCCAAGTTTAATTCGGAAGCGTCTCTGCATTTCTCGATGGTTCTCTCAAGGTCGTAACTGCCATTCTTGTATGACTCTGGATCACCTGACTAGTCCGCAGTGGATTGTGGATCTCCTAGTTCATCCAAGACTTCGAGTTAGGGAACACTTAGATGGTCTTAATATGTACACAGTCCTCCATACATTTCCTTACGAAGTTCATAATAACTGCAGCGTATTCATTTTAGTCCTTTGCCGAGTCACAGAACATTGTTCAGTCTACCAAGTCCAAGCAATAGAAAATTAATTTCCCAGCCTTTCGTGACCAACTCTGTACAATCCCGTGATGAACACAACCCTGACCTCATCAACAGAGTTGGTCAACAGCTGCAGCTAAACAAGCCAGGCAATCTTGACAGAACATACTACTATTTTATTGCAACATTTCCCCAATGCACTTGAAATGAATCAAATGATTCATTCAAAATTTGAGTGATTGCCAGAACATACTACTATTTTTAAAATTGCATTAAACATTTCACCCAAATGAGCACTTGACCGAAAAAATGGAGGACATCTCTCATCATGTAAGTGAATGACTTTCATTCATGGAAAACGGCCGATTTTTTGAAATTTTCTGTGCTAGTTGACCGTGTGCACAACCTAAATTTTGCCACTGAAGGTTTTTGTGGTGATTTTTCCAAAAAAATATTTCTTGCCCAAAAGTAAGTTAATAAGCATAATATAAGCACTTTTTAAAATGTCACTGCTTTTATCATTAAACTGTCTGTGAATATCGTTTTATTTTTAACTGAAGCTCACATATTTAACTTCTCAACTTAATTTCATCCCAAATGGCAGCACCAACTTGGAATAACATTAGACTGCTATACCCTCTTCGTTTTGCCAATGGCCACATAAATTGCACTAATATAATGATTCTTATGCCCCTGTCCCACTTAGGAAACCTGAACGGACACCTCTGGAGACTTTGCGCCCCACCCAAGGTTTCCGTGCGGTTCCCGGAGGTTGCAGGTACTGGAAGCAGGTAGGGAGACTGAACCGAGAAACGCACGGAAAGGAAACCTTGGGTGGGGCGCAAAGTCTCCAGAGGTTTCCGTTCAGATTTCCTAAGTGGGACAGGGGCATTACCCAAACTGCATTTTCTGGCCCTGTCCTGGGTGAATAAAGATTCAGATTTTTTTATCTCTGATTTTTCTCTTTTCATCCCCTCAGCTCCCACCTCACAACATTGAAAAACAAATGAAAGAACGGTACGTAAAAAGTAATTTAAACAATCCTCTTTCGATCTAATTGCGGTGAAACTTTGATAATCTATTAGCCTCTGAAACGCTACATCTTGAAGATATGAGACTTGTCTTAGCAGGAAAATCAGAGCAATTTTCAAAGATATGGATTCCCTTCATTGATTCATTACAAGGATAGTATGGTGCAACACAACTTTGGAATTAAACCGATTTATGGACTGGGTGATGGGTGGGGAGAGAAAGGAAGCATGTATATCAACACTTTGTTTTTTTGGGGGTTTTGTTTCTTTTCCGTTTTTGTATTTTTATTTCTTTACGTTTTTCCTATTTCTTTTACTTACTCACTCTTCGACTACACTCATTGGTAGTTTAGGGGTTCTATTCTTACACATTCACGTTCTCTTTCATTTTCTTTCTTTCTTGCTCTTCCTCTCTTTTTCTATTTCATCTTTGCTAAAATTAAAATGGAAGCTGTACAATAAATGTATTATGTCATATGCCGTGGTTTATACTTTTGTACACTGCTTCTAAAAAAAAAATAATAATAAAAAAAAATCTACTAGCCAATTACTTGGAAATCTTGGTAGCTCAGCATTTGGCCAGCAGGAGCCTGGGCTCCCACACTCCCTTGACACAAGGGCCCTGGTTCCCGTGCTCCCTCAAAACTCACCTGGTTCCATGTTGCACATTTGCTGGAAATCTACCAGGGCCTTGTTTCCCCTTTAAGGTTAATGGTTTCACTGGAAATTTTGTTATTCTAATGTGTAATATCTTAGAAAAAGTAACATTAATTAATGCATTTAATTTAATTTATCAATAGGAATGACATTCAGCAGTCCAGAAAATTTGCTGTCTTGGCACCTTGTCGGCTATATTAAGCATTTTGCTGGAAAATTGTTTCACTAGTTTACAAATTGATCGGCTGCAACAGGTACTGAGTCATCTATTTACATATATGCAACCAATAAGCGAGTTTGGTATTCCGATAAACGCAAGGAATCATGGGATTTGTCAAAGGCCATTTAGGGGAAAAAAGAAATGAACGCAGCGCTGGATAAACTGTGTATAAATTGTTAACTATTCTACCAATGAATTAATCTAGAATTCTGTCAACTTGTTCTGCTGTTCACACACTACTTACACAGTCCCAGTTCTAGATCAATTCATTATTCTGCAATTATGAGATATTCAAAAAGTTAAAGAATTTATTATTTTCATTTAATCCTTAATGTGTTTGCTACTGGAATAAGAAAATATTACGTGTTTAAAACATTTTCTTATCTTTATTCATAATTTATGTGTAAAATGTGTTTATGTGTAAAAAATATATTTAATCTGATGCAGGCAGCGACTGTATCAGTTTAAGGATAAAGTGGAAATCTTTTAGGACTGAGATGAGAAAAACATTTTTTACACAGAGAGGGATGAATCTCTGGAATTCTCGGCCACAGAATGTAGTTGAGACCAGTTCATTGGCTATATTTAAGAGGGAGTTAGATGTGGCCCTTGTGGCTAAGGGGATCAGGGGGTATGGAGAGAAGGCAACTACAGGATACTGAGTTGGATGATCAGCCATGATCATATTGAATGGCGGTGCAGGCTCGAAGGGCTGAATGGCCTACTCCTGCACCTATTTTCTATGATGTGGGCTGATGCTTTACCTACAGGCGGTGTAAATGTACCGTTAAGGCAGGGGAACCTATGGCCCACAGCCGGATCCGGCCCGTAAACCAAAATCATCCGGCCCGCAGTCGTATTTTTTATGTGATTAGAATGTTGTTCTTGCCTTCAGTGGGGCCTTGCCCAGAATTGTCCCAGTGCTCGGGCAAGGCAGCTCTCCGGGACGGTTTTGACTGGGATGGTTTTACATTGTGAAATTTACCGTGCCTGAGTTATTGATCAGAGTGAACGCCCGCTTCTGTGGATACGTCTCACTGTGGAGTCTGTCACAGACTAATTCCACCACCTGTTGGTCAATAATTGGATCAATCTCCTGAACCAGTGGCCGCAGATCTACCGGCGTGTGTTCTTTGCGAACTGAACTCACTGTGGAATGAATCCATTAACAGAGCCACTCTGCTGCCGGATTCTAAGTTGTCCCTGCCTTTCCTCTGCAACCCTCCTCGTCCCCATCAGATGCCGTTCCAAGAGCCCTGGTTAAACGCGGCCAGTCATTGTTAAGTCTGTGAAACCAGCCCCATCAGAGACTGCGGGCAGGATTAACGAAAGAAAGGACCATTCCGTCTGTTCGTGAGGAGTGTGAGAGAGAGAGAGAGTGGAGGAGTGTGGGGCGAGATTTAATTTCCAGAGGCATGTAAATGATGGACCCACAAGGGTTGGCACTACAACGGCAGTAGCGAGAACAAGAGTCTGTTTCAACAGTTTGTTTATTTTCAGCTGAGTTAAAAAATTAAAACACAAAGTGACCTGAATGAACACTGCACTTACTGCCTAAGAAGGAACTGCAGATGCTGGAAAATCGGAGGTAGACAAAAATGCTGGAGTAACTCAGCGGGTGAGGCAGCATCTATGGAGCGAAGGAAATGGGCAACGTTTCGGGTCGAGATCCTTCTTCAGTCTGTGACCATTGACAAAATAAAGAAGGACTGTTCTCTCGATCAGTAGAAGAGTAGGGCGGCACGGGTAGAGTAGGGCATGGGTAGAGTTGCTGCCTTACAGCGCCAGAAACGGTAGTCATACACTGTGAAGCATGTAGCAATAAAACAGCGAAGCATAAAGCAATAAAACCAACAAAATCATCGTAGTTTTGCACAAATGAACCATACGTACACCTAGTTAATAGTTTTGAAAGCGTATTTTCCTACCTCGAAGAAGCAAAACTTTAAAATATGGATGAAACGCAGGTCTGTATACATGCGGCAGCTCAGCTGGCAAGGATGTTTATCACGAATGACCTATGACCTGGACATGTGCAGTTGAAATACCAAACTCGCTTATTCAAATGAATTCTTAATGCAGTTTTAAACTTTTAATGTGAGAAAGAATTAGCCACCAGATTTTTTTAGTCAATAAGCAACTCAGTGGGACCAACAGTGCACATGTGACCTTTTGCCTCCGTCTTTCTACAAAGTAAGTTACTGATTAACTCCGTGAATAACATTTTCCTTAGTCAGCTATATGTAGAAAGACAAACAAAAGTGACCTTGGAAATGTCACCAATTAGTGCAACATGTGGAATTACAGCATTATAGTCCTTTTCTTAAAATATAGTAGAAATAAATCACTTTAACGCCCTACTAAAGTTATCATGATTTGGCAAATTTACAAACAATCAGTGCATTGAATAAATTAGATTTTTTTTCAAATCACCAATTTTATTATTTTTTTTAAATGAAATTAGCAAATGTTATTGGACAGCAGCAATTGATGAAATACACTACAGGGCATCAATGTAAAAAGGTCTTATGGAGAATGATACAGTGATTAATGGAATAACTAACATCATTGAGCTAATAGTAAAATATTATCACACACAAACACACACCGTACAGAGAGCACCCAAAGTCGGGATTTGAGCGTGGGTTTCTGGCGCTGTAAAACAGCAACTCTACCAATGCCCTACTCTACCCGTGCCGCCCTACTCTTCTACTGATCGAGAGAACAGTCCTTCTTTATTTTGCCAATAGTAACATAATGATTTGTACTCAAACTGAATTTTCTGGCCCTGTTAAGGGTGAATAAAGTACAGATTCTGATTTTTTTCCCTTCTCTTTGATTTTTCTCTTTTCTTCCCCTCAGCTCCCGCCTCACAATGTTGACAACCGTCAACATTCAAAATGCTTCAACATTTACGTTTTGTCAAATAACCCATTTTTCCAAGAGAGTTAAAAAAAAGTCACCGAACAGTAACTAGAAACTAATACAATGATAATTTTTACCCTCTGTGTTCAAAAATACCGGGGACAATTATGCAGTTCCAACTACTGCCCAAGCAAGGCTATTATTCACTAATGTTAGCAAACTTACTTTTCTGTAAATTAGGCCACTAAATGGGCCTTGCTTATGGTGAACTATAACATAGAAACAAAGAAAAAGTGCAGGAGTAGGCCATTCGGCCTTTCGAGCTTTCATGGCTGATCATCTAAAATCAATACCCCGTTCCTGCATTTTTCCCCATATCCCTTGATTCCTTTAGGCCAAAGAGCAAAATCTAACTCTCTTTTGAAAACATCCAGTGAGTTGGCCTCTACTGCCTTCTGTAGCAGAGAATTCTGCGACCCCGGGTTCTGAACTCCCCAACTTCAGGAACATTTTTCCTGCATCTAGCCTGCCCAATCCTTTAAGAATTATATTTGTTTCTATAAGATCTCCTCTCAGCCTTCTAAATTCCAGTGAATACAAGCCCAGTCGACCCATTCTTTCATCATGTCAGTCCCGCCATCCTGGTGAACCTGCGCTACACTCCCTCAATAGCAATAATGTCCATCCTCAAATTAGGAGACCAAAATTGCACACAATACTCTTGGTGCGGTCCCACCAGGGCCCTGTACAACTGCGGTAGGACCTCCTTGCTCCTAAACTCAAATCCTCTCGCAATGAAGGCCAATGAAGGCTTTCTTCACTGCCTGCTCTATCTGCATGCTTACTTTCAGTGACTGATGTACAAGCACCCCCAGGTCTTGTTGCATCTCCCCTTGTCCTAATCTGACACCATTCAGATAATAATCTGCCTTTCTATTTCTGTCACCAAAGTGGATAACCTCACATTTATCGACATTATACTGCATCTCCATGCATCTGCCCACTCACCTAACCTATCCAAGTCACCCTGCAGCCTCATAGCATCTTCATCGCAGCTCACACTGCTCCCAGCTTTGTGTCATCTGCAATCTTGGAGATGTCGCATTTAATTCCCTCATCTAAATCGTTTATATTGTCCCAGCGGCACCCCACTAGTCACTGCCTGCCATTCTGAAAAGAACCCAAAAGTTAGTATTTTGCACATAGTGAAGATGGTTGTGATAGATTGCAGCAGGATCTGGATCGATTGGCCAGGTGGGTGGAGGAATGGTTGATGGAATTTAATAAAGAAAAGTGAAGTGTTGTATTTTGGGACATCGAACAAGGGTAGGACCTACACAGTAAATGGTAGGCCTCTGCGTGGTGTTGTAGAGCAGAGGGATCTAGGAGTACAGGTGCATGGTTCCTTGAAGGTCGAGTCGCAGGTAGATAAGGTGGTCAAAAAGGCTTTTGGCACTTTGGCCTTCATCAGTCAGAGTACTGAGTATAGAAGTTGAGAGGTCTTGTTGCAGTTGTATAAGAAGTTAATGAGACCGCATTTAGAATATTGTGTTCAGTTCTGGGCACCATGTTATAGGAAAGATATTGTCAAGCTTGAAAGGGTTCAGAAAGGATTTACAAGGATGTTGCTAGGACTAGAGGGTGTGAGCTATACGGAGAGGTTGAGCAGGCTGGGTCTCTATTCCCTGAAGCGCAAGAGGATGAGGGGAGATCTTATAGAGGTATACAAAATCATTCAGATTCAGATTCAGATTCAGATTCAATTTTAATTGTCATTGTCAGTGTACAGTACAGAGACAACGAAATGCATTTAGCATCTCCCTTGAAGAGCGACATAGCAAACGATTTGAATAAAAAAAAATAATAAGTGTCCGGGGGGGGGGGGCGGGGGGGGGTGGTGATTGGCAGTCACCGAGGTACGTTGTTTAGTAGAGTGACAGCCGCCGGAAAGAAGCTGTTCCTCGACCTGCTGGTTCGGCAACGGAGAGACCTGTAGCGCCTCCCGGATGGTAGGAGGGTAAACAGTCCATGGTTGGGGTGAGAGCAGTCCTTGGCGATGCTGAGCGCCCTCCGCAGACAGCGCTTGCTTTGGACAGACTCAATGGAGGGGAGCGTGGAACCGGTGATGCGTTGGGCAATTTTCACCACCCTCTGCAATGCCTTCCGGTCGGAGACAGAGCAGTTGCCATACCATACTGTGATGCAGTTGGTAAGGATGCTCTCGATGGTGCAGCGGTAGAAGTTCACCAGGATCTGAGGAGACAGATGGACCTTCTTCAGTCTCCTCAGGAAGAAGAGACGCTGATGAGCCTTCTTGATCAGAGTAGAGGTATTGTGGGTCCAAGAGAGGTCATCGGAGATGTTGACTCCCAGGAACCTGAAGCTAGAAACACGTTCCACCTCCGTCCCGTTAATATGGATGGGGGTGTGCATGCCGCCTCTGGACTTCCTGAAGTCTACAATGAGCTCCTTGGTCTTCTTGGAGTTAAGGGCCAGGTTGTTGTCAGCGCACCATGCTGCTAAGTGCTGGACCTCCTCCCTGTAGGCCAGCTCATCGTTGTCATGAGAGGAATAGATCGGGTAGATGCACAGCGTCTTTTGCCCAGAGTCAGGGAATCGAGGACCAGAGGACATAGGTTCAATGAAGTGGAAAAGATTTAATAGGAATCCAAGGGGTGACGTTTTCACACAAAGGGTGAAGGGTGTATGGAACAAGCTGCCAGAGGAGGCAGTTGAGGTTAGGACTGTCCCATCTTTTAAGAAACAGTTAGACAGGTACATGGAAAGGACAGGTTTGGAGGGATATGGACCAAGCGCAGGCAAGTGGGACTAGTGTAGCTGGGACATTGTTGGCGGTGTGGGCAAGTTGGGCCAAAGGGCCTGTTTCCACACTGTATCACTCTATGACTATGACTCTATTACACAATGCCCAGTGTAGGATGGCCTGTCCTCTAGTCGGTTCTTCTCCATATTGGTTTAAAAAAGTCCCAAATAAATACAACTTGAATACATAGCAATCTCTAGGCAAAAAACATTATTTCTCGATCTAATGCAAAATGCGTCTAAAGCATGATAACTGGTCTTCGCCTTGAAACATTAACTCGGTTTCTATTCCCAGATGCAGTCAGGCCTGCTATTACCAGCATTTAATTTTTATGTTAGATTTTCAGCATATGTGTTTGGTTCTTTTTTTCTTAAGCAAATTAATTATTTCAAAACTTCACCTTACCAAATCTGGAGCACTGACTGCCCGAACAATAAATGCCTGAAAAGGAAAACATGAACTTTGTTAACATGCAGTGTAAGATTGGAATTAAATCTAGTTGCACATTAATCACAAAATAAATAATGGTCATGCATGAGTAGTCCTCTGAAAACAAAAACTAAATTGCAGTCAAATTTCATTTTAAATAACGAGATTGAGCGAGATTGTCCAACGCCAATGTTTTCTTATCTAGAGCAGCATACCCATTTTTTCATTCAAAAGAATATTTCTTAATTATAAAGTGCCACCATACTTAAATGTAATTGTTGCTATTTCCCCAACATCTCATTTCAAAGCATGGTACATGGTGGCACGGAAGACAAATTGCTGCCTCATCGCTCCAGGGACCCAGCTTCGACGACAATCAGAGGATAGGCTAGAAAACATTCTCTGCAATTCTCAATCCTGCAAAGTGCACTGGAAATATAGGAAGGGGCATACTCAACCCCCTACTATACTCCCTAAACACTCCTGACTGTGCAGCCAAATTCTGCTGAAACTCTATTTAAAGGTTACTGGTAACACCACTGTAGTGGGCGGATCTCGAACAATGATGAGGAGTACAAGAAGGAAATGGAGAACTAAGTAACGTGGTAGCAAGATAACACCATTTCTTTCAACGACAGAAAAACAATGGAGCTGATCTTTGACTTCAGGAAGCAAGATGGAGTATCCATTCCAGTTTACATCAATAGTGCTATAGTTGAGATGGCCGAGAACTTCAAGTTCCTAGGCGTAAATAACACCAACAATATGTCCCGGTCCAAAGTTATTGAAGTAAATTCCAAGAAAGTACACCAATGCTTCTACTTCCTCAAAAGACTAGGACATTGGCATATTTTCAAAGACCAATGTCTGCATTGGATAAGACCATGGAAGCTAAGGAATTAAGGAAAATTAATAATGTTCTTGGAACAGTCTTAGGGGACATTAACATGGATAAATTGTCAAATAGTTAAGAGATAATGAAACATTAAATCATGGTTCATCAATACCAGTGTATTTCTTACCTATAGTTAGTGGTTGACAAGATTTACCAAAAATCAGCAAAACATTTTTCTTTCACAATAGTTAAAACCATGTTAGTTTCAACAATGTTTGAACAGAAACCAATGATGATATCAGCAAAACAAATGCTGAGCAACATTCTTAGTTTTAGTTTAAGGATACAGCGCAGAAACCGGCTCTTTAGCCACAAGAAACTGTGCCGATCAGCAATCCTTGTACACTAACACCTATACCATCACCTGTATGAACCTATTCCCTGCCAGACTTTGTCCTGCCCCTCTTTTTTTCCACTTGTAAACCAGCATCTGCAACATTGTTAGGCGAACTAACCTGGATTGCATTTTCAGCAGCATAAAAACACAGATCATTCATGTTTCTATTTGAATAATTAGCATGTATTTTCAATGATAACAGCCTGAGATTGATTATCAATAATATTCAATTTTTGAAGAAACGTATGCTATTCATAATCACAGATAATACCCAATTTCCACTTGATTTTCTTTGAGCTTCTTATTTCAATCACCTCTGTTGTGTTACCATGAATCACCCTTTGCCATAGGATCACGTGTGGCAGGTAAGATTACGCAAAAGAAAGGTATTTTATCAATCCTTCTAAATGACCACCATGAGCACATAATCAAGGTTCAGCTAACTTCAGGAAATGTTTATTGATACTCCTTTATTGACCATTCTTTTGAACCTAAGTAGCAACCACCTTAATAATGCTTCCAATATCACATGCTGAAATATTGTACAATAAAATGTCATGATCTCGGAAACAATATGACAGGAAATTCTGGTTTCGTTATCTGATATAGTAGCTGCAATTGTTTGCTATTGGATGAACAATAAGAATGCCTGAACTATTGCCTATAGACACAGTTTTGTTGTCAGTTTAATGTTTTGGCTCCACCAATAACTTCACATGAAACTATCTGAAAGTTAGCTTCCAAAACATGCGGCATCTAATTATCCCAGAGGAGAAAATAGTTACAAATTACGTAAGATGTACGTAGTTTGTTGGATATCTGAGAACCAGGGATCACAGTTTAAGAATAAGGGGTAGGCCATTTAGCACTGAGATGAGAAAAACTTTTTCACCCAGAGAGTTGTGAATCTGTGGAATTCTCTGCCAAAGAAAGCAGTGGAGGCCAATTCACTGGATGTATAGGGTGATTTCACGAAAGGTCACTGGGTCATATGTCTTCACGCATGGAGCCGCAAAATCCAACTGGGGTACAAACGTCACTTCCAGTACATGTTATTAATGCTAGAAGCACGTACTTTCAAACCTGTTAAAAACCGCGAAAACGGTTAGTTTTTGCGCTATAAATAACTGTGCCAGTCGGGGTGACCGTGAGACACAGTTATCCTACTTTAGAGTTCCAAAGATTAAGAAAAATGAAGGTAAAGAGAAGAGAGAGCTGAAGGGAAAATAACAGCGGAAGTTGTTGGCCGTGCAGATATAAAGATAGAAAATATCGGGAATTATGGCGTTTGCTCACTGCATTTCATCAAAACTAAGGCATTATTGATGTTTTGATGAAAAACGAACTGTTTTCGTGGTTTTTAACAGGTTTGAAAGTACGCGTTTCTAGCATTAATAACATGTACTGGAAGTGACGTTTGTACCCCAGTTGGATTTTGCGGCTCCGTGCGTGAAGACCTATGACCCAGTGACCTTTCGTGAAATCACCCTATAAGCAAGTTCGGTATTACGAAAAACGCAATGAATCATGGGATTTGTCTAAGGTCACCCGCGATAAACATTCTCGGCAACTGTACTTCTGCATGTATACAAACCTGCGTTTCATCCGTAGTCTGGAACAAACCCGGGTCTCCGGTGCCGCAAGCGCTGCTGAATTGCTTCTGGACCGTCCCCGTCCCCTCCCGAGTGTCCCATCCCTGTCCGGGGGTGGCTGGAGATGTCCGGGGTGACCCTGGACCGACGGGACACTGGCCCGGAACAGTGGTGGCCAGGCTTAAACCCCTTTCTCACGGGGCGACTTGACGCAAGAGTTAACCAGAGTTGAACATCGTGGGAACCTCTTGCGATAACCGTACGGCATTCGTGGACCACCGTGGCGTTAACGGCAGGTACTCGTGTAACTTGGTGACTCGGGAGAAAATTCAAACAAGCTTGAATTTCTCCAAGAGTAACTTGTACACTTGTGGTTGAACATTGCAACATTTTATGCACGTAGTGGCCAGTGCGATATCCGTACTGACTCTTTTCCATGGGAACTCCTGCGAACGGTGAACCCGGAAGCTGGACAGAGGGGACAGAAGGTGAGTAAAAATTGTCTTCTGTGGGATTGAATTTAAAAAATAAAGATTTGCATCCGCATATGGACATCAACTGCTGAGGTCATCTGTTGTTGGCCCTGATTTGTCCCGGTCTTTTCTTGCTTTCAGTTCCCCCCTACAATCATCCCGAAGAAGGGTCCTAACCAAAAATGGAATCTATTCCTTTTCTCCAGAGATGCTGCTTGGCCAGCTGAGTTACTCCAGCATTTTGTGTCTAACTTGCTGATTCAGACAGTTTTTGATTATCAAGGATTCTGCGCTGACTCTTTACTCTGAAACACACGTTGGAAATTTAAACTTGGGCGCAACTAACATCGTCTTACTACCGCGGAAACTCTTTAACTCAGCGGGCAGGCAGCAGTTAATTGTTGCTCCCTTCAGTTTCCCAGGGGGTCGGGACGGGACTGGAGTTGGGAGTGAAAGTTGGGGGAGTCGAGGGAGAGGAGGGGGAGACAGATGGGGGTGTCTTCATTTACTGGCGGCGGGTGTCTGTCACTGAAACAGGCAGGTGAGATTTCACATCCACCTTGTGTGTGCCTCTCTCTCTCTCCCTCCCTCCCTCTCACATAGGCTGAGAGACTCTGCCTCTGTGAGTGTACGTCTCTTTCTCCCCCTCTCCCACACACAGTAAGACCGAGGTACTGTGCTCAGTCCATCTGTGTCTCCCACATACACAGTAAAACTCTGCTTTGTGTGTGTATATACGTCTCCCCTCATTTCTCTCTCTCCCCCCCATCATTTGTGCCACGTGATGATTTAATTACACTTGACAGTTACAATGTTCATTCAAGATTTAACGGGAAAGCTCGGGAGACGGACAAGTCACTCGCACAAATAACAGAAATGCCGAGTACCGTGGGAACTCTTTGTCTACCCCCCCCGTTATATCGTGTGATATCGTGCTAGACCACGACCACTTCACTCTGGTTACATCTTACGTCAAGTCGCCCCGTGAGAAAGGCCTATTACAGCCAGCGCGGAGAAGAAGAGCTAACTCCAGCTCAACTCTGTCTGTCCCGTAACCAACAGCCCTGGACTGATGGGACACCAGCCCGGAGCAGTGGAGTTAGCTCTTCTCCGCGCTGGCTGTAAGCCTGGCCGCCACTACTCCGGGCCGGTGAAGAATTGGGGTGGGGAAGAACAAAGGGGTAACTGGTGTGGGGTGGGGGGATTTGTAACTTTGTAAGCACCCTTCATGGGCAACTGTTGCATACCTTGGCAAGGTAAGCAAGCAAAGAATTTCACTCTAACAATAAAATTGTCATTCATTCATTCATTATTTTCCTTTTGCTGAGGTGTAAAATTGGTGGTCACTACTGATCAGTCAAATATGCTGGTCAGACAAATATACTATTTTCCCAAAAGCAAATAGATCTCAACAAATAAGCTCCTTCAAATTCAAAACAATTGCTAGAACTATGATTTTATAAGCATACGTTCTGTTTTATAGGCATGGCATAGACAGAGGGCAACATTCAATCTTCAAATAAATAACCCAGTCTTTTAATAAATGTTACTTCCTCAGCTCAGCACCTATAAAATCCACGCTCTATTTTTAGTCCTAATTTAAAACATTTTATATTTACAAAATTATGAGTCACTATTCACAAAGACTGCGTGGACTTTCAAAATTATATACGCCCAGGAGAGCAGAGAGTAGGGAAGCATTTTTAGATGGGCTAATCATAGATTTTTGCTAGACTTACACATTATCTAAATAGAGAAATCTATTCACTCCAAAAAGTGCAAGAAATTTTTTTAAATCTGAATATAACAGCAAATTTTACAGTCTTCTGTGCACATTGACTTGGCTTCAAACATTCCAAAGTCCCATACTTATCTCAGATTTTTTTTTAATATTGATCTAGTGGGAAAATTTACATATTTAAAAAAGAAAAGGGAACTGTTTAAAACAACTTGCCACAAGCTCATTCAAATTCATTCCAAATTGGTCTGGCAAATCTAAGTAACAATTTTAAATACCTGATCAAGGGCAAGTTGAATTTGGCTTTTTTCCACATCGACCATATACATTAAACACAAACCAATCCTTGTGTTCTTTCAAAAAGACAGCCTAGCGCATACTGAAGAACAGATGCTCCCCAGCTCATCCAATATTCTAGATATTCAAACAAGGTAGAACTACACATTCAATAACCAGTGCAATAAAGATTAACATTTCTTTATTCTCCAGTTATCAATTTAAAATAAAATAATAAATTAAGGGTGTCAAATTCAGCATAAGCAAAATAAAAATATCTTCCCCCCCCCCCATCCCAACAATAGCAAAAAAGCACAGTGGCACCGCGGTAGAGATGCTGCCTCAGCGTAAGAGCCGGGTTCAATCCTAACTATGGGTGCTGTCCGTATGAAGCTTGTACATTCTCCCTGTGACCGCTTGGGTTTTCTCCGGTGCTCTGGTTTCTTCCCACATTTCAAAGACATGCAGGTTGGAAGCTAATTTGCTTCTGTAAATTGCCCCTAGTGTGCAGGATGCAACAATGGGATAACATCGAACTAATGAACGGGTGATTGTTGGTCGGCACCAAGGAGGTCGAAGGGCCTGTTTCCACGCTGGATTTCCAAACTAAACTTGCCTTGCAATGCTTAGCTTAATGGAGGACTTCCAGTCACGTATAATGTGACTTTAAAAAAAAAAATAAGTGTAAATAATAGCTCAGAAATGATCACTTTACGCAATATTCAGATTTAATGATCAGCTTGGTGAGTTAATTGGCAGCTATGACAGAAACAGCACTACAGTTGACCTCATTGGTTGTGTACACAGTAAAAGGAAGGGACAGTAACTTATAACTGCAGTTCAAAACATGTGGAAATAATGAAGTGAACAAAATGTATTTAAATAATGTGGCTCTAGTAATCAACAGTCTGCTCATTAGTGAGCAGACACATGGCTATGGCACAACTGACCAGTACTGACCACAAATTTTACACTTCAGCAAAAGGAAAAAATGCTATGGGAAAAGAAAACTGGCTAGTTCTCTGCTACAAACCAAAAAAGTAAGTTATGCTAAATTGTTACAATGGATATCGTGTGCAGGAGGCTGCAATGTGCCCAAGCAGAAGATGAGGTGCTATTACTCACGTTTACATTGACCTCAAAATTACAGTTCAGTGACCACGAATCAAAGAGTATTAAAGTGACAAGCAATTGGAAGCTCAGTGTCATCGGGGTTATCCCTGTGGGCAGTACACAGGGATCTGCAAAGTTTTTCCCCGATGTTCATTTGATTTCCCTAATATAGGGGAGATCATTTTGTGAACACCAAATGCAAAACACTAGTTTTACACATGGTGGGGTGGGGGATATATGGAATGAGCTGCCAGATGACATAGTTGAGGCAGATATAACAACATTGTAACAACATTGAAAAAAGTATTTGGACAGGTATATGCATAGGAAAGGTTTAGTGGGATATGGGCCAACGTGAGCAGATGGGACTCGTTTAGATGGGGCATCTTGGTCAGCATGGGCAAATTGGGCCGAAAGACTTGTTTCTGTGCGGTATTTGAATATAACTCAATGACTAGATTTGAAGCAATGCAAGTGAATCACTGCTTCACCCACAAAGACGTTCCAGCAAACAATAAACTGTTCAACAGTTGGGGTAATTGTAACAGACAAGGCACAAATTCTGGAATATGTAAAGGGAATAGCAACTATGAAATGGACGATACTAAACAGAACACTACAATTAAAAATGAAATGGATAAGCTATTAACAACTAGGGTCTGAATCCAAAAATCTGTGTCATGCACTGATTAACCTAACATTGATTCAACAAAAGATTTAAAATGTTTTTGATGATTTAGCTGATGAAGAAAGTGAACAAGTGAAAGTGAAGACTTTGTGCAAACTTACCTACAAGATTCCTTTTAAATCTCCTGCCTCACATCAAATTATTTTCATATGGTAATGTTATCTACGTTATCTAAACCTATCATTTTATATACTTCCACCATATTACACCCTTGGCTTCTTTTGCTCCAGGAAATATACACCCTATTCCATCTCCCCCATAACTAAAGTTCCCCAATCCAAGCCGCATCCTGTTGAATCTCCTCTGCACTTTCTCCAGCAAAACCACATCGTTTTGAAGAAAGGTCCCGACCCAAAACACCTATCCATGTTCTCCTGAAATGCTACCCGACCTGCTGGGTCACTCCAGCACTTTGTGCCTTTATTTATAAACCAGCATCTGCAGTTACTTATTTCCATATTGTTACTAAAGTTTTGCAAATACAATGAGAACTGCACACAATACTCTGGCCTAACCAGTGTTTTGTAAAGTTGCAACAAAACACCAATTCTTATATTCCATGCACCAACCTACGAAGGGAAGCATGCTTTAGGTCCTCCACCAAATCCACCTGTGTTGACATTTTCAGCAAACAATGGACTTGGACCCCTGGATCTCTCTGCTCTGATTTTGTGACCCATCCTTTGCAATAGATATTCTCCCCATTCATGACTTTGCAAAAATATATTTCACAATGTTTTGAATTAAATTCCATCTGCTAATGCTCCACCCAACTTTCTAAATGACCTATACCTTGTTGTGGCCTTTGAATTTGAATTTGTATTTGATTCCTTCATTGTCATTCAGACCTTTCGGTCTGAACGAAATTACGTTGCCTGCAGTCATACACAGTAACAATAAATAACAAAACATACAATAAACCAAATTAACATCCACCACAGTGAGTTCACCAAGCACCTCCTCACTGTGATGGAGGCAAAAGTCTTAGTTTCTGTCTCTTCCCTCCTTGTTCTCCCTCTGCGCTGAGGCGATCGATCCAGGCCGAAGATGCCGCCCTCCAGTCCAGCGGACCTCCGTGGTGATGTCGCCGCTGCCGAAAGCCGGAACGCCGTCTCCGCTCCGAGCCGGCCCGCCGCAGCCTCAGCTCCATGTCCTGCTGCATCAGCTCCGAGGCCTTGCACAATCCCACCAATTTTTGCATCATCAACAAACTTACAATTTATTCCACCTACGTTCCACATCCCAGTGGTTAAATATATATCACAAAGAGCAAAGGTCCCTGCACCGAGCCCAGTAGTACAACATTAGTCATAGAATTTCAATCAGAAAAACATTCTTCTACCATCACTGCTTCCAATCCAATTTTGTATCCTATGAGCCAGTTCACCTTGGATCTCATTAACAAGTTTGCTATCGGGTTTGAATGCAATATTTCAGCTGATTTTTCAAAAACGCTAAGAAAATATTATCCCATGTTACTCTATTTAACAATAAGCTAGTTATCAAATTATTTTCTCTTACAGTCTAGACATAAAACAAATCCGTATCAATTTTTGGTAGCAATCTTGAAAGTTAGAGTGCACCGAAGAACATTTGGCCCAACATCATTCATGCTGTAGTTCTTTAAAACAGTAATTTAATATGCCACAATTTCTCGTTCCTTCTTCACATATCATAAATTTGCATTAATTTGTTTGGTCATGCTCACGTTTAAACAATGGACTATTGCACAGAATATATTTAACTCATACCTGGCTGAAACAAAACTGAATACGACCTTGAATATGGTACAGATACTATAACAAGGCAGTGATGTTTCATAGCATTTAATTATCTCAATAACAAGCAACACTTTGCAAGCAAAACAATTTGAAAGCTGTTTTAAGTCTTTAGATCACTGTAAGTAATAGTACATGACATGAGGATACACAAATTATAGAATATGCAAACCGCCATTAATAATACTAAAAAGTTAGTGAAGTGTGCCTTAGTCCACATTCCTCTATAGAGTTAAATATATATTTAGATTATGGACTCCAATCTTTGACATAATATCAAACATAATATGAACCATTAAATGAGTTCAAAATGTAACATGTTTTACATTATATTCAATCAATGGATTTGTGAATATTCAACTTGACCCACTTGCTTCATAAATATTAGAATTCAGATGTTTTTGGAATACGGATATTATAAATAGATATCATCGACAGTATGCCATAATAAACAGCAAGACTGCCACTTTAACAATTAACATAGGATCATGTAGGTTGACACTCACAACTTCGAATAATGATCATATTTCTTTCATTTTAAGGCAGTCTACTGTCAACTCACCGGGTCCCCCCGTTTCTGTGCTCCCCTACCGCTCACCAGGGTCTCTGTTCCCCTTTATACATACCTAGTTCATTGGAAGAATTCTAATACAATATAACATTTTTTTTTAAAGTTCAGTGGAAACGTGTTGGGATTTTAACAAAAATACTGTCTAACAGTCTGGAAAAGTTCCAGCAAAGTTCCAAGCATGCCATATTATCAGAGTTTTACAGAGCAAAACAGAAAATCATAAAATGTCATCTTGTCAGGCAGCATCTCAGAGTCCCAGAGAGATAAGCTAGTTTAGTTTAAAGATAGAGCATGGAAACAGGCCCTTCAGTCTATCGAAAAGCACATCCGGTGGCGCTGTTGCTAGCTGCCTCCACCCACGGTCTGGCTGTCTTTTTTTATTTTCTTATGTTTAGAGTGTGATTTTTTAGTTTTTTAGGGTTTTTTTTCGGTATTTTATGTGGGGGGAAGCGGGTAGTGTAGGGGGGGAAACAGTCCTTCAGTCGCTTCCTGGCGAGGACGCGGCTATTATCCGAGTTGCGTCCTCGCCAAACCCCCCCTCCCCCCTCATGGCCTACCAGCTGGATTGGCGCGGCCTTTCTTGCCGGGACCGGACCAGAGCTTCAGCAGCGGTGGCGAGGCACTGGAAACATCGCGGAGCGGGCGAGGCCTTCCAGGGATCGCCGCATGGAGCTCCAGAGTGCTGGGCCGCTGCTCCAACATAGCAGAGCTGTGGGTGCGGAGCTCCCATTGCGGGCGGCGTTGTCTTTAACATTGCGGAGTCCTGCGACCCTTTGCTGCGGGTCGCCAGCGCGAATCTCTGCCCAGCGCGGCCTGTGGACATCGGGAGCCGCGGACACCGGTGGCCGGCGAGAGGACCTGAACATCGGGCCACCCGTAGCGGCGACTATGGGGGTCTTGGGCGGTCCCGGCCACGGGTGAACATTGGGGAACATCGGCGAGGAGGTTGACTGGACTTTGGTTCCTTCCTTCACAGTGGGGAACTTTGGTGCTGCTGTGGGGATGTTTGTGTTGTGGACTACTGGGTTCTGTGTTTTGTGGGGTTTTTTGTATGACTGTAAAGGGAAAAATAATTTTGTTGTCTCTTCATTGAAGACAATGACAATAAATTAAATCAAATCAAAATCAAATCAAATCGAGTCCAAGCCGACCATCAATCAACCGTTCACATGCTTGTTCTACACACTCCCTTCACACTAAGGGCATTTTTCAGAGGCCAATTAACCTACAAATCCACATGTCTTTGGGATGTGGGAGGAAACCCACCAGGTCACAATGAGAACCTGCAAACTCCACACAGGATATAACACAAACTTAGCAATGGAGCAGGCACTACAGCCCACACCAATCATCAACCACCATTTACACTGATCATACATTAACCCACTTCATATTCTCCCCAACTCCCCTGATTCTACCACTCACATGCACACCAGTGCCCAACTAACCCACCAACCTGCATGCTTTTAGACTGCCGGAAATCCACAGCACCTGGAAGAAACCCAGATGGTCACTGGAGTCATGCAATCTCCATACAGATTGCACCAGAGGTCATTGTTGAACTGGGTCTCTGCCACTGAAGCAGCAGCTCCATTACTGTGCCAGAAGCAGAGCTAATATTTTAGGAGATGTTTTTTTCAAAACTGGGAAGGAGCGAACAGTTGCCAGGAAGATCACAGAGATAGAAAATATTTGTATTAGAGGGATGCCAAGATTACGAAAGGACAAGTGAAAATTAATGGGTTAATGGCAGTAGTTAGAGAGGGTTAAAACAACCAAATAAGCATAAATGACCAGATCAATCTATTCTAATAACAAGAAAGCCAAACCAATATCACAGATTAGTGTTGGTTTATTATTATTACATGTACTAAGATACAATGAAAACATTTGTTTCCATGCTATCCAGTCAAATCATATTCTACACGATTATTATCAAATACACAAGTACAAAAGGTAGACAACAGACATATGGGTCATGACACATAGACAATAGACAATAAATGCAGGAGTAGGCCATTTGGCCCATTGAGCCAGCACCACAATTCAATGTGATCATGGTTGATCACCACAATCAGTACCCCGTTCCTGCCTTCTCCCCATATCTTTAAGAGCTCTATCAAGCTCTCTCTAGAAAGTATCCAGAGAACTGGCCTCCACCGCCCTCAGAGGCAGAGAATTCCACAGACTCACAACATTCTGTGTGAAAAATTGTTTCCTCATCTCCGTTCTAAATGCCTTACCCCTTATTCTTAAAACTGTGGCCCCTGGTTCTGGACTCCCCCAACATCAGGAACATGTTTCCTGCCTCTAGCGTGTCCAAACCCTTAATAATCGTATACGTTTCAATGAGATCCCCTCTCATCCAAATTCCAGTATACAAGCCCATCCGCTCCATTCTTTCAACAGGGCTCGAACGGTTGCCTGGGTGCCAATGGCCACCTAAAGTCCCGCCTGACAACCTAAAAGTTGTGTCATTTTGCCTGGCATGGCAAGCACCCAGGACACCTGCCGTTCAACTCTGAGCGGGGCCCCCTCTCTATCTGTCTCTCTCTGTCACTCTCCATCTCCGCCCGCCATCCGTGTCCGGCTCTCTGTCGCTCCTCATCCGTCAGTACGGCCGGCCGCCTTGCACATGTGCTCTGCCATGGCCAGCACATCCTCCCCCTGCACATGCGCACAACCATGGCCTGCACATCATTGGCCGCCCTGCACATGCGCACTGCCACGGTAAACTATCAGATTGCATGAAACCAGGGACTGATACGACCTTAGCACCGAGCAACACTTGGTGCTTATATACCCAGATCTTATGCACATTTGCATTCAGTGACATGCAAATGTGGCTGTCAGATAAGGGCAGCGTGGAAAAAACAAAACATATGGGTGCATTTCCTCCTTCATAACTAACTTTTCTCTATTGGTATATTACTGTCACGTGTTTCGAAGTAGAGTTAAAACCATTGTTTGCGTGCCATTAAGTGAAATTGTACGCCACAAGTACAATCAAGCCATACTCAAGTGTAATATGTAGTGCAACGAGATAAATACCAGACTTCAGAATATTGTGTAACAGCATTAGTTTCCCATTAGATAAAGTGCAGATAAAAAAGTGATTGGTCCACAATGAGGTAGGTTGGAAGATTGAGACTACACCTGATCTAATGGGAAGATGATTCAGTACTCTGATAACTGATGTACTGATAACACATTACTACTCCACAAGAATAATCTCTTTAGTAGGGTTTTCTCCAATGTTCCTTCCAACTGGAATTTCTAAATGTTATCCATCCTTTCACTAATGTACTTTATCCATAACCTACTGTAGGGACATACCACCTATCCCCCTGACTACGTACCGTGCCCACACCATCCAACACATGCTTTGGAGGTTTCAAATGTCTCACAAAATAATATTAAGCATGTTCCATAATAATTGATTGACTGGGCTTATATTCACTGAAATTTTGAAGGATGAGAGGGTATCATAGAAATAAATAAAATTCTTAATCGATTGGATAAGCTAGATGCAGGAAAAATGTTCCCGATGTTGGGGGAGTCCAGAACCGGGGGTCACAGTTTAAGAATAAGGTGTAGGCCATTTTGGACTGAGATGAGGAAAAACCTTTTCACCCTGACAGTTGTGAATCTGTGGAATTCTCTGCCACAGAAGGCAGTGGAGGCCAATTCACTGGATGTTTTCAAAAGAGTTAGATATAGCTCTTTGGGCTAATGGAATCAAGAACAGTTAAAACCATTGGGATATGGGGCGAAAGCAGGAATGGTGGGTACTCAGAATTTGGATGATCAGCCATGATCATATTGAATGGCGGTGCTGGCTGCACCTGATCTAATGGGAAGGATTCAGTACTCTGTAACTGATTGTACTGATAACCAGCTTATATCTCCACTCCACAAGAATGTTTCTCCATGTAGGGGTTTTGGATGATCAGCCATGATCTAATGGGAAGATGATTCATATGTACTGATAACATATTACTACTCCAAGAATAATCTCTTTAGTAGGGGTTTCTCCAATGTTCCTTCCAACTGGAACTTCTAAATGTTTTCCATCCTTTCACTAATGTACTTTATCCATAAGCTACTGTAGGGGACATACACCTATCCCCCTGACTATGCACATGCTTTGGGTGCTGACTGGGCTTATATTCACTGAATTTTTGAAGGATGAGAGGGCTCGCTAGATGCAGGAAAAATGTTCCCCGAAGTAAGCCTACAGTGGAGGCCAATTCCTGCAATCTAGCAGGACGGGGGGGGGTACTGGTTTTTTCTATGGCCTGCTCTAAGGAGATGCAGATGAAATTCTTAAACATAGACATTGGCAGCTGAAGAAATACCTAATCAATGCGGAGCAAAGAATTTTAGAGATGTGCCAGAGGCCAGGAATAGTGTACTGCAGCAAAATACACGATTAAAGGTACAGGTGCACAACCTTTTATCTGAAAGCCTTGGGACCAGACATTTTTCGTAATTCAGAATTTTTCGGCTTTCGGAATGGAAGATTTTTAGCGTAGATTTTAACGGCTGGCTCAGTGGTAGAGTGCTCGGCTCATATCCGCAAGGTCGCGAGTTTGCGCCTCGATCCCTGCAGTTACTCGGTCGCGAGTTTGAGCCTTCAATGTAGTTTTTTCTTGCAGAATAGGAGAGAATAGGGAGGGTTAGGCTGGGATCATTCTCTGCGAGATGATCTTAGTGCGGGAGACAAGTGTAGGAGAGGTGTACTGACTGTGTGGGCAGAACTTTGGAAGTGATTGCCCACCATTCTCAAAAGCCGCTGTGTCTCCCTGTCCCTGGGAGAAAGCAGGGACAATCAAACAGCACAATACCCCCCTCCCCCATCAACTCCAGAGGAATCCGCTCCCCGATGGGCCGCTACGCCGACAAGTGGCAGTTCGCCCACAGCCCGAGCTACGCCACCCCAAGAACAAGATGTACCTTGCACACCATCAGCTTCTGCCACTATGGGGAGCGTTTTCCTCTGGGGTTGGAGCGGGGCTGGGCTGGAGTTGCTGATCTGGGATCTCCGTGCTTGCAGTGGGCCTGGGGGTCGGTGTCCCGATGAGGGGGCGCAGCTTGGGCTGTGGGCGAACTGCCACTTGTCGCCGTAGCGGCCCATCGGGGAGCGACTTCTGGTGGTCCTCACGTCTCCGGCCAGTTTGCAGTTTTCCTCTGGAGTTGGAACGGAGCTGGGCTGCTGCTGGCTGTGGGATCTCCGTGCTTGCAGTGGGCCTGGGGGTCGGTGTCCCATTGGTCCTGACGTCTCCGGTGACTGGCACTGGTGGCATCACCGACGTGAACACAATGCAAAGCCCCTGCGCCGGTGCAATGGGCGGGGAGCTGGAGAGGGGAGGGAAGGGGTCGCACATGGCCGGGAAGCAGAGGGGTGTAGGTGGGGTGAAACTGAAGGGAGCGACAATCTGCTGCTGCCTGCCCGCTGAGTTAAAAAGTTCCCCTTTCTTCGAGGACCGACCGGAGGTTCCGCTGTCACCTCTGCGGGCCGCCCTCGGTGAACGTTTTCAAGGACCTTTCTTCAAGGACCGAAAAAATGTCCGCTATTCGGAGCTTTTCGTTATTTGGAATTTCGGATAAAAGGTTGTGTATATGGAAACAAGATCATTGAATGGTTTGAGCTAAGAATGAAAATACAAGGCATTGCCAGACAGGTTGTCGGCTAGCAAGCAAAATAATGATATGTGAATGGGGTCAACTGCATTACGATGCAGACAAGTTTTTGGCGTAACTCCGTCAAATCATAATTGAAGCAAACTAATTTAACTGGAAAAAACATTAGAAAAGACTGACACAAAATATAGCTCCTTCCAAATGATTGGTTCTAGCTCACTCATGATGAACAAACTGAAAGGATCTACCTTTTTAACTTTTTTTTTAAAAAGATACATTTTTAAGAAAGCCTAAATCAAGATACCTTGTACAACAGATACCTTCCAATGCAACACCCATCCTTTTAAATCAACCTTTCCCATCATTCAAGAACCCAGATGTCTTCCTGGTAAAACAGCAATTAACTTGCTCTTCTTCCAATTCAGTCAATTGTAATTGGTTTTAATAAGATGGGCTACACTACATTGGAAAAAACGCAGACTGGGTGACTATTTTGTAAAACGCTTCTGTTGAGTCATGAGGGTAATCCTGAGCTTCAAGCTGCCTGGTACTCATGCTCCATCCTACTCTGAGCTTGCAATCTTTTAATAAGACGATTCCTAACACTTCAGCCTCAACTTTATTCCTTTAGTCCTCTCCTCTTATTGTTCATACCCCTACCACTGTTTTAAAAAATGGAATGACTGCAGTGCTTTAATCTGATCTCTATCTCAGGAATCACTTAACTTTGCCTATTGCATGTTGTTTTTTATATAGTCTTCTGCTGTATCATCACAAACTCAGTAGACTATTTTTAGGTATGCCCGATGATGCTCCCAATGTATTTTTCTACATTTAAATGAACCAGAGCCTACATCTTGAATTGTGGTTTATAGTAGAGTAAGAAACATGTTATGCCAGAAGATTATAGGCAATGACAGAATGCATTTTGTCTGCTGCTGAAAGCTCAGAGCACCTCATAATTTCCACAGTTTCAACTGCTAAATTGGGTTGAATTATATTTAGCAGAGTGATATACCTACTCGTCATTAAGGTATGCCTTCATTATAACCATGCCTTCGGCTCCAAAGTTGTGCTGTGGTCATATTTTTTTTAATCAATACTGCTACAGACATGCAACAGGCAAGTGTTCTAATTGTTACCACTTGCAAAGTATTATTCCAGAACATGCAAGTGTAAAATCATTATCAGTTGATAATAATCTCTTTGCGTTCTGTTGGCAACAACGATCCTAATCAACTTTAGTTTGAACTTCACCACAAATTCTTGCCTGCACCAGTTGCATGGGCCTTCAAAACAGCTATGAGTTGGTGTCCAGTAGCCTCATGATAAAACCAATAATGTCCTTCATCCCAAAATGGTGATTTCAATATATCTAAAATCAAAATCTTCTTCAGAATCGGAGCCTGTTTCCACTAGACTGCCAAGTTATTTATAATAGCATATTGAAACTGTTTAATTTAGAGTAGAGAGCAACTTAGATTAGTCTCTCATCCGAAAACTGGCATCTGTTCGACATGAATAGCCCCTCTGGGAAAACTAATAAGTATTAAAATGAATGCAACATTTTATATTGGGCAAATAGTGTTTTTTTTACATTTGTTACTTACCAGTAGGTAAATAAGTACACTTTGTAACAGTTTTACGTTTCCATCAATGAATCATTTGTGCAATTTGATTCATAGATGGAAACTTAAAACTGTTACAAAGTAAACTTATTTACCTTCTGGTGAATTACAAGACAAATGTAAAAAAATGCCATAAGCCCAGCATAATTTGTTTTAATGTTAAATGAAGTCTATTTAAGTTGAACAGGTGCTAGTTTCTGGATGAGAAACTGGCTAAACTAAGGTGCACTCTTTAAACTGAACAGTTCCAATATGCTATTACGAATAACTGGGAAGTCCTCTGTAGAATTCAGGCTCCAATTCTGAAGATGATTTGATCAAAGGGCCACCATGAAGAAGAGTGGCCCAAAGATATATCGTTGGGAGTGTTTCAGAGGAACCAGAGAACAACAGGAGTAAAACAATAATTCTATGTCTTTCCTGATCTGAAAGAGTCCAGTTCTCAAAACGTCAATTGTTTGGAACAGGGAAACCAACAAGGTACCTTGGAGGAAGATAGTGTGGAAAACAAGTCAACGGCAAAAGAGAAAACAAAAAAGGGAGGAAGTTAATCATTTTCTGCTAGTAGATGCTAAAATACATTTTAAAATGCTTCTAACACCTCGCTATAATCAAGATCACAATTTAATTCCAGCAAGTCTTCATATATAATTATTAAGTTAGAAAGCCTTATGATACCATATCTTTCTGGTGCATTATCTTTTTTTTTAAATTTTGTTTTCATTCCAATCATTCCAACTGAGCCTCTCCCCATTAAAAACATGTGGAAAATTAGGTGACTGTAAAGAAACATTTGCTTGTGTGATTTCACTGATTCTCTAGTTAGGCCATTGTTTTCATTAAATTAAAGGCAAGTAATTCAATTTCAAGCACTTCATGACATCGCTTCATTTTTATGCACTGAAATGCAAAAAAAGAATTAAGACTAAATTGTTCCTATGCAATTTAATATTAAATGTGTAATCTCCATTTTCACCCCATTCAAACAAAATTCCGACAATTCAAATGATTACACATCCCATAATTGCAGCATGATCACAGTGTGATAGCAAAGAATGTTACAACAAACCCTCGGTTTAATGGAACTCTTTATAACAGATATTGCTTACAGCAGACAGACCGTCAACGCCATCCTCAGCATGCGCAGCCTGCCCGGCCGCTTACAGTCCCAGCGGCTCGCACCATATATGGTTGATGCCATCTCTCCACCTGCAACCCCAGCTGCAGTTCCCAGTGTCTGATATAAAATACTGGGTAGACACAAAATGCTGGTGTAACTCAGCGAGACAGGCAGCATCTCTGGAGAGAATGAACGGGATGCTGCCTGCCCCGCTGAGTTACTCCAACATTTTTTGTCTACCTTCGATTTAAACCGGCATCTGCAGTTCTTTCCTACACATAAAATACTGGGGATGTGTTCGGTTTCAAGCTCAATTCAAGGCCGTTTTCTTCTCTGTGAGACAGTAAGACTGACGAGAATACTTAGACAATGATAATACCTTACTAGGTTACAGTGGATAATCGGCAATAATTGACACAATTTCCTCCCCACCCCCCTCCCGGCCATGGATTGTTATAACGAGTGTTTACTAGAGTTGATCTTGGTAGGATGGGTTCCTGAGTTCATACATTTAATTGCTATTTGGCCACATGGGAATGCCTGCCATATTTCTGGCAAAATGTGTTTCATATCTATAATCCAATAAAACAGTTCTAGTGCCAGAAACGTTCGACTGATGTTATGTCACTCAACAACATAATTGAACATTTTAAGTAGATGATCTCCTTTAATTTATGACTAGTTATGTACAAACAGAAGACTGAATATAAGCAATGACACTCTTCCCCCCCAAAAGATTAAAGTTAAATTAAATGGTATTTGTTAATAAGTAATAACAGACCTGATGTCAGACAAAAATCGAATCTTTTTGCCCTTGTTACTTAGGAACATTAGATTAAAAATGGAATTGAATTGAATACGTTTTATTAGCCAAGTAAGTATACATACAAGGAATTTGCCTTGGTGCTTTGCTCGCAAGGATAACAACACGATATACTGTGGACAATTAAAAATAAAACATTATAATTTAAACATGTAAAGAATAAAATACCAGAGCAAAAGGAGGCAACTGATTTTTGGCTGTTGAATAGAACTACTGCTCATGGAAAAAAAGCTGTTTTTATGTCTGGCTGTGGCTGCTTTGACAGTCAATAGACAATAGGTGCAGGAGTAGGCCATTTGGCTCTTCGAGCCAGCACCACCATTCAATGTGATCATGGCTGATCATCCCCAATCAGTACCCCGTTCCTGCCTTCTCCCCATATCCCCTGACTCTGCTATTTTTAAGAGCCCTATCTAGCTCTCTCTTGAAAGCATCCAGAGAACCCGCCTCCACCACCCTCTGAGGCAGAGAATTCCACAGACTCACCACTCTCTGTGAGAAAAAGTGTTTCCTCCTCTCCGTTCTAAATGGCTTACTCCTTATTCTTAAACTGTGGCCCCTGGTTCTGGACTCCCCCAACATCGGGAACATGAATCCTGCCTCTAGCGTGTGTCCAAACCCTTAACAACCTTATATGCTTCAATGAGACTCCCTCTCACCCTTCTAAGCTCCAGAGTATGCAAGCCCAGCTGCTCCATTCTCTCAGCATATGACAGTCCCGCCATCCCGGGAATTGACCTTGTAAACCTACGCTGCACTCCCTCAATAGCAAGAATGTCCTTCCTTAAATTAGGGGACCAAAACTGTACACAATACTCCAGGTGTGGTCTCACTAGGGCTCTGTATAACTGCAGAAGGACCTCTTTGCTCCTATATTCGATTCCTCTTGTTATAAAGGCCAACATGCCATTCGCTTTCTTCACTGCATGCTGTACCTGCATGCTTACTGTCATAGACTGATGTACAAGGACCTCCAGATCCCATTGTACTTCCCCTTTTCCCAACTTGACACCATTTAGATAGTAATCTGCCTTCCTGTCTTTACTACCAAAGTAGAAAACCTCACATTTATCTGCATTAAACTTCATCTGCCATGCATCTGCCCACTCCCCCAACCTGTCCAAGTCACCCTGCACTCTCATAGCATCCTCCTCACAGTTCACACTGCCACCCAGCTTTGTGACATCTGCAAATTTGCTAATGTTACTTTGAATCTCTTCATCCAAATCATTGATGTATATTGTAAATAGCTGGGGTCCCAGCACCGAGCCTTGCGGTACCCTGTTAGTCACTGCCTGCCATTCTGAAAGGTACCCGTTAATCCCTACTCTTTGTTTCCTGTCTGCCAACCACTTCTCTATCCATGTCAGCACTCTACCCCCAATACCATGTGGTCTAATTTTGCCCACTTATCTCCTGTGTGGGATCTTATCAACTGCTTTCTGAAAGTCCAGGTACACTACATCCACTGGCTCTCCCTTGTCCATTTTCCTAGTTACATCTTCAAAAAATTCCAGTCTGGAGTCACCTTCTACAGGGAAGTGCTTCAAAGAGTATGTGGCTAGGGTGAGAGGGGTCAAAGATGATCTTACCCACTCGCATCCTGGCCTTTGTAGTGTACAGTTCGTCAATGGGGGGGGGGGGGGGGGGGGGAGGTTGCAGCCAACAACCTTCTCTGCTGATCGAACGAAGAGCTGCAGCCTCCGGGTGTCATGCTTGATGGCTGAGCCAAGCCAGACCATGATGGAGAAGGTGAGGACAGACTTCATGATGGCAGTATAAAACTGAACCATCATTGCCTGTGGCAGATTGTGAGTTTTAAGCTGAGGAAGTACAGTTGGGCCTTTTTGACTGTGGAGTCAATGGTGGCCTCCCATTTAAGGTCCCTGGATCTCAATGGTTCCAAGGATGTGACTGTGGTGTTGCTGATGGTTTGTGGGGGGAGGGGAGGGGGAGCTCTCCTAAAGCATACAATCAATTGCACCATCTCAAGAGCATTCAGCTCCAGGTCGTTGCAATGGCACCAGGATGCAAGCTGTGTCACTTCCTGTCTGTAGGCAGATTCTTCCCAATCCTGGGTTGTGTCCAATCAGGGTTGTGTCATCTGCAAACTTGAGAAGCAGAGGTATTTGTGGAGGTGCAGTCATTGCAGTCATCTTGTAGAGAGAGTAAAGGAGAGGGGAGAGTACGCAGCCTTGCGGTGCTCCTATGCTGAGGGTCTGCGGGTCCGAGATATGCTTTCTCAGCTTCACATGCTGCTTTGTGTTTGTCAGGAAATTGGTGATCCACTGACAGAGGAGTTCAGGCACAGTCAACTGGGAAAGTTTGAAGTATAGTAGCTCTCACACAATGGTGTTGAATGCAGAGCTAAAATCCACAAACAAAATCTTTGCATAGGTCCCCGGCGGTCTAGGTGCTGGAGGATTGTGTGGGCGGTGCGACCGACGTCGCAGCGGCCTCTGCAGTCCATCTGTCTTTTTTTTTTTGTCCCGTTTAGTGTAGTTTGTAGTGTTTTTTTTAATTGTTTTTAACTGGGTATGTGTGGGGGGGGGCGAGGAAACTTTAAAATCTCTTCCCTGTACGGGGGACCTGATCTTTTCCCTGTCGGGTCTCCATTGTCGTTGGGGCCTAGCACCGTGGAGCGGCCTCCAACCGGAACAACCCGGGGGCTGCAGTCGCAGAGCCTGCAGACCTACCATCATGGAGCTGGCCGAGTTCGGAACAGGAGGAGCTGTGGTGGCGCACTGCTTCGGCCCGACCCCAGAGCTTCGGAGGCTCCAGCCACAGGCTCGGTGGACAGTAACATCGGGAGCTCGCGAGTCCCTGGTGGGAGACCGCTTTTCGGAGCTCCCACAACGGCAACTTCTCCCGAGTTGCGGGGTTGAAAATGACCTGGAGCGGAGCCCTACATCGCCCGGCGCGGCTTTAACAGCCGCGGGATTTGCTAGCGCCCGCCGGGGGCACCAACATCAAGACCCGGAGCGCGGCCTTGCATCGCCCGGTGCGGCCTTAATGGCCACGGGACTTACTTACCATCGCCTGCCAGGGGCTTTGACTTTGACATCGGGAGAAGAATGGGGAGTGCAGGGGAGAAATAAGACTTTGCCTTCCATCACAATGAGGAAGAGATTCACTGTGATGGATGTTTGTGTAAATTGTGTTGTGTCTTGGTTCTTTTCTTGTTGTATGACTGCAGAAACCAAATTTAATTTACATTTCATTTGAGGTTCATATGACAATAAAGGTATTGTATTGTATTGTATTGTAAGTGCAGGCCTAGGTTGACTGCGTCATCCACTGATCTATTGGACCGGTGTGCAAACTGCAGGGGGTCCAGCAGGGGGTTTGTGATATTTTTCAGGTGGGCCAGCACAAGTCTTTCAAGGGTCTTCATGATTACAGAGGTCAGTGCGACAGGCCTGTAGTCATAATCTTTGGCTTTTTGGTTACAGGAACAATAGTGGAGACTTTGAAGCAGGCAGGGACAGGGCAAGATTGCAGGGACTGATTGAAAATGTCTGTGTGGACTGGTGCCAGTTGTTCAGCACAGAGCTTGAGGGTAGAGGGTAAATATTGTCCGGTTCTGGAGATTTCTGGCTTTTCTGTCTCCTGAATAGCTTTTTCACTTCATCAACATATAGCTATTATTAGAAACAACGTGTATGAAGTAAAGGGTGTACTTAACAGTCATCCACTCAAGAACAAAAACTATCTTCTGATCTCCCAAGGATTTAAAATAGTACCTTATCTTCTATATGTTTCGGTTCTCCTTGGTTCCTCCCACATCACATGAACTTCACCCAACCTGAAAAATATATATCCCCATACTCCACCCTTTTTCCATCCGTCCAACTCCAACCTCTAATGACTTAACTATTTATGGTAACTAATTGTCCTGACCCGCTGAGTTCCTATGGCATATTGAGTCTTTATATGTGGTAATGCTGTTGAGGTATTCAGGGAGTCAATGAGGCATTAGGGGAATCAAGAACTAGAGGACATAAGTTTAAGGTAAGAGGGGGGGAGTGATGATTTAATATGAATCCAAGGGGCAACTTTTTTTTTACACAAAGGAAGGTAGGGACGTGGAACGAGCTGCCAGAGGAGGTGGTTGAGGCAGGAACCAATGCAATATTGGGACAGATATATGGATAAGATAGATTTTGATCTGCGTTTGACCCATATCCAATATTGTGATATGGGTCAAACGCAGGCAGGTGGGACTAGTGTAGATGGAGCATGTTGGTCAGTGTAGGCAGGTTGGGCCAATGGGCCGATTTCCACACTGTATATGACGCTGAGGTTTAAAACAGTGGGTTGTGGAGGAAAATTCAGCTAGCTGAAATTAGCTACTCTGTTTTAACCACTCTGTTCTAAGCCTCACCTTGGCGCAATTTTCCTACGCTCTTTTTTTGAGTTGTCAGCTATCTGGTTTCTACAATATTATGGTTTAGCTCAGTTTAGAACAGCTGATAATTTATTGCATATTTACTTGTTATTGCGTCAAATGTATCTGTAAAAGTCAATAGTGTTTAATTGTCATTTGTCCCCAAACGGTACTTTGAAATTCTTACTTGCAGTGGCACAACAGGTATGTGAAGGTAGTACACTAGATACAATAATAAACAACAAAAAGTTCAATTGTTTTAAAAGGTTGCTCAAAAGCCTTAGTGCGATCAAGGCAGTTCATGGTTGTTGGAATTTGTAGGGTTCAATAGCTTGATGGTTGTTGGCAAATTGCTGCTCCTGAACCTGGACATTCGTTTTCAGGCTTCTTCAGGGATGAAGGGTTTCGGCCCGAAACGTTGCCTATTTCCTTCGCTCTATAGATGCTGCTGCACCCGCTGAGTTTCTCCAGCTTTTCTGTGTAACCTTCAGGGATGAACTTCATTGTTCCGGTTCATAGAGTCATACAGCGTGGAAACAGGCCATTCGGCCCAACTTGCCCACGCTGATCAACACACCCCATCCACACTAGTCCCACCTGCCTCCGTTTGGCCCATACCCTTCTAAATCTATCCTACTCCATGTACCTATCCAAATGTTATTAAACATTGCGATAGCACCAGCCTCAACAACTTCCACTGCCACCCCTTGTGCAAAATAAGTTGCTCCTCGGGTTCCTATTAAACCCCCCTCCCCCTCATTTAAACCAATGTCCTCTGGTTCTGGATTACCCTAGTCTGGGTAAAAGACAGTACATTTATCCTATCCACCCCCCTCATTTTATACACTTGTAAGATCACCCCTCATCCTCCTGCGATCCAAGGAATAAAGTACTAGCCTGCTCAACCTTTCCCTTTCACTCACGCCCTCTAGTCCTGGCAACTTCCAAGTAAATCTTTCCAGCTTTTAAAAACACCTTTCTTATAACAGAGTGACCAAAACTAAACACGATACTCCAAATACTGAACACAAAACTCAAATGACAAATAAATACTCTCTCTCCATCCTTTCTCGGAGATTGCTGGAACATCACAGTTTTAAACTTTGTGAAAAGCAAGCTTTCGCTGGTGCCGTTTGATAATGTTTCCACATTATCATTGTTGCCGCTTGACTTATTGCGCCGTTTCCATGGATCCCCCGGTTGAAGTCTAAATGTTCTCACCAACCAGGACTGCAGTGAACTTTAGATCGATTTTAACACAGCACGAAAACAAAAACTTTCATCATCGAGTAACGAGAGGAGCAAAGCGTATAATTTCTGTGCCTACAATTTCAGTGCCAAGGTTGAGAGGGTTAGGTGGAAATAAGTTGGTGCTAAGTCCGCAGGACCCGAGGCGAGAGGGGGGTATCCAGTCCAGGTGCTTGGCCAGGCATCAACAGTTTAATGCAAAGATCCTAGCTCCGCTATAGGATCTTTGGTTTAATGGAGATTGAACTGAGTTGAAGTGGAGTTAGAGCCAGTGTAAGCGCGTTTTCCATGGTTACTTACTGCCCAGGCCTCTGACTCCCCCTCTCTCTGTCTCTCTCACTCACCCCTTTCCTCCCCGATTCCCATCCGGGTTTCTTCAAACCACCTGTGTTTTTCCCCCCTCGCACTCTATTTCATCATTCATTTCCACACAAAGAATAAACACAACGAAACTTACCGAATTGGTTTTGGTGCTCCGCATATCGGACACGGAGCGCAGCCACCAGCCGACCGACCGAGCCAGCCGCTGGCCGGACTCTACTCCCCCCCTCCTCCCTCTCCCTCGACGCTCGGCAGCGACCCGCCGCCCCCACGAGGCAGCCGCGCGCTCGCGCCTCGACTCAAAAGCAACGGCTCAGCGTTCGCTCGCTCGCTCGCTCGCCCCCCGGGAGAGGGAAGGAGTGGGAGTGGGGCTTCGGCCGCTCGCATTTACATCTTTAACAGGTGAGAGAGTTTGCTCTAGGTTTATGATTTATTTGTTATAGTTGCTGCGTCAAATGCATCTCCAAGAGACATCTCTAGTCTGAAGAAGGGTCTCGACACGAAACGTCACCTATTGCTGCCTGACCCGCTGAGTTACTCCAGCATTTTGTGTCTCTGCTACAGTACCAGGAATAAGGAACAGGAGTCCGAAAACTGTAACGTCCAGCTTCAGGAGCAGCTTCTTGCCAACAACCATCAGGCTACTGAAAACTACAAACTCAAATTACAAACTTTAGAAGTTAGACAGATAGACATAAAATGCTGGAGTAACTCAGCGGAGACGTTGCCTGTCCCGCTGAGTTTCTCCAGCATTTTGTGTCTAGCTTTGGTTTAAACCAACATCTGCAGTTTCTTCCAACACAACTTTAGAGACTAGTTTATTGTTGTCAGGTGTACAGTGAACAGTCTTTTTGTTGCGTGCTATCCATGCAGCGAAAAGTCTGTACATGATTCCAATCAAGCAGTTCACAGTGTACAGATAGTTACATGATAAAGGGTATAATGAATGTTTAGTGCAAGATAAAGTCCAGGAAAGTCTGATTAAAGATAGTCTGGTCTCCAATGAGGTAGATGGTAGATCAGGACCACAGTTGGTGAACTGTCTTGATTGTACGGGGACTTTGGGCTTTGTTTTTTTTACACAATATTATTTTGTTTCTATTTATTAAACTTTTATGTTTATTATTATCTTTGAATACTGTATTTACCAACCTGTTGTGCCTATGCATAGATACAATCAGATCAAGATCAAGTACACTAGGCAGAGCAAAGGAAAAGATAAATAGTGCAGAATATATTTCTCTGCATTGCATCAGTTCCAGAGGCAAAATTAAATGTCCACAATGGGGTAGAGGTGAATCGTACTGTACCCTAGCTTATAGAAAGACTGTTCAGAACCCTGATGATGGAGGGGAAGAAGCTGTTCCTGAGTCTGGTGGTACATGATTTCCCCTCGGGAATGGGATCATTTTTCGTCTGAAGAACGGCCTGAATTGTTACCACACAAAGGTATTCCAGCATCTGTGCATGTCTCTGAATTGTTATCTGTTTTCTCTTGGCATGAGGGGAATGATTTAGACTTTAGGGATACAGCGTGGAAACAGGCCCATCGGCTCACTGAGTCCATGCCAATCACCTGTACTCTAGCACCATCCTACACACGAGGTACAATTTACAGAAGCCAATGAACCTACAAACCTGAACGTCTTTGGAGTGTGGGAGGAAACCAGAGCACCAAGAGAAAATTACGTGGTCACAGGAAGAACATACAAACTCCATACAGAGAGAACCTGTAGTCAGGATTGAACCCAGGTCCCTAGTGCTGAAAGGAAATAAGAAGCAGGGAGGTTCTACTGCAGTTGTACAGGGTCTTGGTGAGACCACACCTGGAGTATTGCGTACAGTTTTGGTCTCCTAATCTGAGGAAAGACATTCTTGCCATAGAGGGAGTACAGCGAAGGTTCACCAGACTGATTCCTGGGATGTCAGGACTTTCATATGAAGAAAGACTGGATAGGCTCGGCTTGTACTCGCTAGAATTTAGAAGATTGAGGGGGGATCTTATAGAAACTTACAAAATTCTTAACGGGTTGGACAAGCTAGATGCAGGAAGACTGTTCCCGATGTTGGGGAAGTCCAGAACAAGGGGTCACAGTTTAAGGATAAGGGGGAAATCTTTTAGGACTGAGATGAGGAAAAAAAATTTCATACAGAGAGTGGTGAATCTCTGGAATTCTCTGCAACAGAAGGTAGTTGAGGCCAGTTCATTGGCTATATTTAAGAGGGTTAGATGTGGCCCTTGTGGCTAAAGGGATCAGGGGGTATGGAGAGAAGGCAGGTACAGGATACCGAGTTGGATGATCAGCCATGATCATATGAATGGCGGTGCAGGCTCGAAGGGCCGAATGGCCTACTCCTGCAGCTAATTTCTATGTTTCTATGTTTCTAACACTACCGCCATGTCATTGTGCTGCCCTTGAGCTATATTGTTAAAATAAATGTTTGGATTTATTGTTAACTAGTGAGCAGATGGGAACAACGGGGGGAGGGGACAAAATGGGAGGAGCGTGTGGTTGATGGCTAGAGGAAGTGGCTGTGGACGGACAGGAAACTGGGTGATATTGGGCGTGGGGGAGTTTGAAAGCAAGGGATGTGTGTTAGAGAACCAGGGTAGATCAGGTTGTGAAAAAGGGACAGAGGGGACCAGTTATCCTGAAATCAGAGAATACAATGTTCACGCCATGGAGTTGTAGACAAAGTTGTTTGTTGGCCAGTGAGGAGGGAGGAGATTGCTGTTCAGGCCAGTCCTGGTACACATGGCCTTGAGTGATTGAAGGAATTATACCCAGTTTGTGTCCTGGTGGGTCTTTTACACCCATACCACCTAAGAGTAGTCCTTGGAACCATTCTGAGCCTTAAGAAGGTGTTGTTGACCTTGCATGTGTAAAAGGCACTAGCTCTTTCAAAAGGGAGGGGAAAATATAAGGGTGGATATGAGGGAGATCAAACTCATTCAAAAATATGTACCCTTTGAAAGTTTTTTTTAGTGGCCATACTTCTGCCCTTTTCCAACTTATGTGCTAGTCCACTGTTACTAGCATCATTAGGAGCAGAATAGTGACTATATATTGGGTAGGTGACCTTACAGGAACGTGGTCCTTTTTACTTTCTCAGAAACACCCATTTTGAATGATTTTGGCAAAGCAGGGATCCCCTTGTGTCAGAAGCTGACCATTAAAAGAGATTTTCTAGCCCTGAACTTTCTAACCCTGTAACTTTATTCCTTAGGCCTATAATTTTTTTGTAAGAATTTTTTTTCCATTTCAGATTTTTTTTGTGCTAAAATATTTGCAATTTGTTAGCATTGAGGTTATTTTGTGGCTCTCCTGCAGGAGCACTGGTTTAATTGTAGTTTATTGGCACATGTACCGAGATACTTTGTTTTACATACAGTTCAGTAAGATTATACTATACACAAGCACAATCATAAACAAGTACAAAAGTGCAATGGTTGTAGTGTAAAAATAACAGATTTGATCTAGGTAGTACATAGTGTCGCTACATTTCTGGCACCATCTTGAACCCTTCAAATTTCAAGTACTTAAAAGTATTGAGTCTTAACGTGGCTTTAAAAAGCCCATTATCCTGGCAGTGACAATGGGTTGGTATTGCAGGGGTCAACTTGGCCTAGTGATGATGTCGATATCCTCCACTGCTCCGTGTCACTGTAGGCTGCACATCTACACGCTCGACTTCTGTGGGATCTCCAGCGGTGCATCCAATCCACGCGATCCCCCAGCTGCTGCAGGGCCTCCAGTAGCCGACATTTTGACCCACGAGCATGCCATCTCCTCGCCTCCCGCTGCTACCGCTTCACTTCCATGCACTGGGGCACCTCTGCGCAGCCGACCGTGGATCGCCAGGATGTCTCCGAGAGTGCAGCAGACGAGCCCACAATCCACGCACCGGCATTGATCTTCTCCTCTATTCATGGTACAAGATACAAGATACAATTATTTGTCACATGTGCCAGTTGGCACAGTGAATTGTGATCGCCATACAGCCATACAATAAAATAAAGAACGCAACACACAATAGAGTTCAACATAAAACATCCCCACATAGCAGAATCAAAAGTTTCCCACTGTGAAGGAAGGCACCAAAGTCAGTAATCTTCCTCTGATGTTCCCCCGTGGTCGGGGCCTCCTGAGCCCTCAGCAGTTGCCACTATGGGCAGCCCGCCGCTCAGGCCCGCTCGCCAGGATGTTGGCACTTTGACGTCGGAACGGTAGGCCAACCTCAGCGGCTTGGATCTCCAAAACGGCCGCCGCTTCCCACCGGAGTCCGCAGCTCCCGATGTCCCCAGGCCGCGCCGGCCAGAGACTACCGCTGGCGGCCCTCGGCAAAGGGCCCCAGGACTCCACGATGTCGGTCAGCGCCACATGGAGCTCCAGAGAACCACAGCCCCGCGCTCCGGAGCTCCAAACGGCGATCCAGGAAGGCATCGCCCGTTCCTCGATGAATCCAGCGCCCCGCCACCGCTGCCGAAGCTTTGGTCCGGTCTAAAGTAGGAAAGGCCGCTCCGATCCAGCTGGTAGGCCGCGAGGTGGGGGGCGAGGATGCCACTCAGAGAAATAGTCGCATCCTCATCAGGAAGCGACTGGGAAACGGTTTCCCCCTTACCCCTCCCCGTTCCCCCACATAGAAAAACGAAAGAATCCCCAAAACAAACAGTTTGGACAAACTAAAATACAAAAAAGATATGAAAAAACGAACAGGCTGTAGGCAGAGGCGCCTTCAATGCAGCGCCCCAATGGTCATCGCCACCACCACCACCAAGGAGTAACATTTCCAGTCTCTATTGATCAGTTTGCACGAATTAGGAGAGACAGCATTCCTGACCATGTTCTGCTGATAAATAAAGCATTCAGTGTGTATACAGTAGAGCCTGAAGGGATGAAACTTGGCCTTAGTAGGGAACGATAATGTGGATCAAGAACGCGTACAATGCTGCCTTTCATAAACTATTTATTTATTAACTTAACTTAGTAATTTGTGTGAATAATCATTTATCGGTTCAAGTTTAAACTTCAGAGTTAAGATTTAAGGGGATCATGAATGTTTCTCTTCACGTTTAGCACAGTATATTTAAACCAGTTAAATTATAAAACGTTAGGTTGCAGAAAATTAACTTTGATGTGACTGTATTTCTTATTCCCAAAAAGATGCAAGAGTGTCTCCAGATGAATAGATATTTCAAGAAACCAGCACAGGAATGAATCATTGAACAAACTCCTCACAGGATGTTATAAGCTACTTACAAGATTTGTATCAATGTAAACTTTACGGTTCTGAAGTTTGAGCTGCAATATGAAACATTCTTCTGTAAATCATCACACATTTCTTGACTCTTTAATTCTGTGTTGTTAGTATTTGTGCAATTAATTAAAAAACGGATATATTTATTTTTGTTATATATTAAAATGTGTGAAGTAAACTAGTTGAAACAGCTGTACTTTATTACATTTAATAGACTCCCACTTAAAATGTTGTTTCAACATCTTTCCAGGAAGGCTATACAAATTTCAAAACTGCAACTTGAACAGTTGCTTGATAAAAAAAATTATGGAAAAATAGCGATTTACCATAATCTGACTTGCCAATGACATTTCATGGCCTTTTTTAGCCTGCCTAATCACCTGCTTGAGTGCTTTCCTGCCGCTTTATAGTCCTCATAAGCCCCATCTGATACCACCTCATATATGGCTCCTTTTTCTCTCTCTTGGTCCACAGTTCCCTTACCTTGCCGTCCTTATCCCTCCTCCCGACTGGAACATAATGATCCTGTACTTTGATCAGCTGGCCTTTAAATAACTCTCACATGTCAGCTGTGCATTTATACAATAACAACTGCTCCCAATCTACCTCCCTAGCACCTGTCTAATGACATTTTCTAATCTTTATTTCCCAATTAAGAACCTTCCCCCAACATCGAGTCCTATCCCTATTGAAAACAATCTTAAAACATATGGAGTGGATGAGTTTGACAATCGGTACCTGTAATCCGGGTTGGGTCTGACTTGGGAGGTCAGGAACTGGAATTGGAAGCCACGAGGCACAAGACAGATGTGCAGAAGTGTATGGAGAGAACGCAGGTACGGGATACTGAGTTGGATGATCAGCCATGATCATATTGAATGGCGGTGCAGGCTCGAAGGGCCGAATTGCCTACTCCTGCACCTAATTTCTATGTTTCTATGTAAAACACCAGCAGACGTTTTATGCATTGCATCATGTCTGACTATCAGAATTGCAGCCACACCATCAAGAGGACAATATGACATTTCTGAGTCTTGCATCACCCATACTTATACAAGCATAAAAGTCAGCACAAGCATTTTTTAAGGGTCTGTCCCACTTACGCGATTTTTTTGGCGACTTGCTGACACCCGTCATAGTCGCAACAGGTTGCTAAAAAAAATTTTTTTTAATCCAGCGGCGACCAAGAAAAGATACGACTCTTTGGGCGACTACTCACGACCATACAGGCGACATGTTGCGAGTTAGAAACATAGAAACATAGAAACATAGAAATTAGGTGCAGGAGTAGGCCATTCGGCCCTTCGAGCCTGCACCGCCATTCAATATGATCATGGCTGATCATCCAACTCAGTATCGCGTACCTGCCTTCTCTCCATACCCCCTGATCCCCTTAGCCACAAGGGCCACATCTAACTCCCTCTTAAATATAGCCAATGAACTGGCCTCAACTACCCTCTGTGGCAGAGAGTTCCAGAGATTCACCACTCTCTGCGTGAAAAAAAAGTTCTTCTCATCTCGGTTTTAAAGGATTTCCCCTTTATCCTTAAGCTGTGACCCCTTGTCCTGGACTTCCCCAACATCGGGAACAATCTTCCTGCATCTAGCCTGTCCAACCCCTTAAGAATTTTGTAAGTTTCTATAAGATCCCCTCTCAATCTTCTAAATTCTAGAGAGTATAAACCAAGTCTATCCAGTCTTTCTTCATAAGACAGTCCTGACATCCCAGGAATCAGTCTGGTGAACCGTCTCTGCACTCCCTCTATGGCAATAATGTCCTTCCTCAGATTTGGAGACCAAAACTGTACGCAATACTCCAGGTGTGGTCTCACCAAGACCCTGTACAACTGCAGTAGAACCTCTCTGCTCCTATACTCAAATCCTTTTGCAATGAAAGCTAACATACCATTCGCTTTCTTTACTGCCTGCTGCACCTGCATTCCTACCTTCAATGACTGGTGTACCATGACACCCAGGTCTCGCTGCATCTCCCCTTTTCCCAATCGGCCACCATTTAGATAATAGTCTGCTTTCCTGTTTTTGCCACCAAAATGGATAACCTCACATTTATCCACATTATACTGCATCTGCCAAACATTTGCCCACTCACCCAGCCTATCCAAGTCACCCTGCAGTCTCCTAGCATCCTCCTCACAGCTAACACTGCCCCCCAGCTTAGTGTCATCCGCAAACTTGGAGATATTGCCTTCAATTCCCTCATCCAGATCATTAATATATATTGTAAATAGCTGGGGTCCCAGTACTGAGCCTTGGGGTACCCCACTAGTCACTGCCTGCCATTGTGAAAAGGACCCGTTTACTCCTACTCTTTGCTTCCTGTTTGCCAGCCAGTTCTCTATCCACATCAATACTGAACCCCCAATGCCTTGTGCTTTAAGTTTGTATACTAATCTCTTATGTGGGACCTTGTTGAAAGCCTTCTGGAAGTCCAGATACACCACATCCACTGGTTCTCCCCTATCCACGCTACTAGTTACATCCTCGAAAAATTCTATAAGATTCGTCAGACATGATTTACCTTTCGTAAATCCATGCTGACTTTGGCCAATGATTTCACCACTTTCCAAATGTGCTGCTATCCCATCTTTAATAACTGACTCTAGCAGTTTCCCCACTACCGATGTTAGACTAACTGGTCTGTAATTCCCCATTTTCTCTCTCCCTCCCTTCTTAAAAAGTGGGGTTACGTTTGCTACCCGCCAATCTTCAGGAACTACTCCAGAATCTAAAGAGTTTTGAAAGATTATTACTAATGCATCTACTATTTCTGGAGCTACTTCCTTAAGTACTCTGGGATGCAGCCTATCTGGCCCTGGGGATTTATCGGCCTTTAATCCATTCAATTTACCCAACACCACTTCCCGGCTAACCTGGATTTCACTCAATTCCTCCAACTCCTTTGACCCGCGGTCCCCTGCTATTTCCGGCAAATTATTTATGTCTTCCTGTGAAGACGGAACCAAAGTAGTTATTCAATTGGTCCGCCATATCCTTGTTCCCCATGATCAACTCACCTGTTTCTGACTGCAAGGGACCTACATTTGTTTTAACTAATCTCTTTCTTTTCACATATCTATAAAAACTTTTGCAGTCAGTTTTTATGTTCCTGCCAGTTTTCTTTCATAATCTATTTTTCCTTTCCTAATTAAGCCCTTTGTCCTCCTCTGCTGGTCTTTGAATTTCTCCCAGTCCTCCGGTATGCTGCTTTTTCTGGCTAATTTGTACGCATCATCCTTCGCTTTGATACTATCCCTGATTTCCCTTGTTATCCATGGATGTACTACCTTCCCTGATTTATTCTTTTGCCAAACTGGGATGAACAATTTTTGTAGTTCATCCATGCAGTCTTTAAATGTCTTCCATTGCATATCCACCGTCAACCCTTTTAGAATTAATTGCCAGTCAATCTTGGCCAATTCACGTCTCATACCCTCAAAGTTACCTTTCTTTAAGTTCAGAACCATTGTTTCTGAATTAACAATGTCACTCTCCATCCTAATGAAGAACTCAACCATATTATGGTCACTCTTGCCCAAGGGGGCACATACAACAAGATTGCTAACTAACCCTTCCTCATTACTCAATACCCAGTCTAAAATAGCCTGCTCTCTCGTTGGTTCCTCTACATGTTGATTTAGATAACTATCCCGCATACATTCCAAGAAATCCTCTTCCTCAGCACCCCTGCCAATTTGATTCACCCAATCTATATGTAGATTGAAGTCACCCATTATAACCGTTTTGCGTTTGTCGCACGCATTTCTAATTTCCTGTTTGATACCATCTCCAACTTCACTACTACTGTTAGGTGGCCTGTACACAACACCCACCAGCGTTTTCTGCCCCTTAGTGTTTTGCAGCTCTACCCATACCGATTCCACATCCTCCAAACTAATGTCCTTCCTTTCCATTGCATTAATCCCCTCTCTAATCAGTAACGCTACCCCACCTCCTTTTCCTTTCTGTCTATCCCTCCTGAATATTGAATATCCCTGGATGTTCAGCTCCCAGCCTTGGTCACCCTGGAGCCATGTCTCCGTGATCCCAACTATATCATAGTCATTAATAGCTATCTGCACATTCAACTCATCCACCTTATTACGAATGCTCCTTGCATTGAGACACAAAGCCTTCAGGCTTGTTTTTACAACACTCTTACCCCTTATACAATTATGTTGAAAAGTGGCCCTTTTTGATTTTTGCCCTGGTTTTGTCTGCCTGCCACTTTTACTTTTCACCTTGCTACCTATTTCTTCTACCCTCATTTTACACCCTTCGGTCTCTACGCTCACACATTTAAGAAACCCTTTCCCTTTAACTCCATCCTCCACTGTCCCATTCAACACCCCACCCCCCTTATTCAGTTTAAAGCCACCCGTGTAGCAGTGGCAAACCTGCCTGCCAGAATGCTGGTCCCACACCTGTTAAGATGCAATCCGTCCCTTTTGTACAGTTCCCCCTTACCCCAAAACAGATCCCAGTGATCTAAGAATCTAAATCCCTGCCCCGTGCACCAGTTCCTCAGCCACACGTTCAGGTCCCGTATCTCCCTGTTCCTGCTCTCGCCAGCACGGGGAACTGGAAGCAAACCGGAGATAACAACCCTGGAGGTCCTGCTTTTCAACATTTTTCCGAGCTCTCTAAAGTCACGCTGCAGAATATTCATCCCCTTTTTTCCGACATCGTTTGTGCCGACATGCACTACCACTTCCAGATGTTCACCTTCGCCCTTGAGGATTTTCTGCACTCTGTCCGTGACATCCTGGATCCTGGCACCGGGAAGGCAGCACACCATCCTCGCATCCCGTCTGTTGCCGCAGAAACCCCTGTCCGTACCTCTCACGATGGAGTCTCCCACTACAATGGCCTTGCCTGCCTTAGGCCTTTTTGGTTTTGGCTCAACAGCCCTATTCGCATCACAGGCCAGTCCGCCGCTCACGTCTTCTGTCCCAACAACTTCTAAGCGGATGAACCTGTTTACAAGAGGTACATCACCCGGGGACGTTGGCATTCCATGCTTCCCTCCCTTTCTCACTGTCTCCCACCTTCTCTCTTCCAGTACCTTAGGTGTAACAATCGTACTGTAGGACTTGTCGAGTTACTCCAGCATTTTGTGTCTATTTACAATAGGGGGAGTTAACGGGGAGAAGGCTGATTTGCATGATGGACTGGACTGCATCCACAACTTTGCAATTTCTTGCAGTTGCCAAACCAAGTTTCAATGCATCCCGATAGGATGTTTTCTATGGTACATTTATTGAAATTGTGCCATTGGAGACATGCATTAGTCTAGTGCTAAGCTTCTTCCCACCCTGCTTCCTGTAAGGACTCTATCCCCTACTCCCAATTCCTCAGTTTACGCCGCATCTGCACTCAGGATGAGTTGTTCCATACTAGGACGTCCCTCATTCTTTAGGGAACAGGGGTTCCCCTCTTCTACTATAGATGAGGCTCTCACCAGGGTCTCCTCTATATCCCACAGCTCTGCTCTCACTCCCCATCCCCCTACTTATAACAGGGACAGGGTCTCCCTTGTCCTCACCTTCCACCTTATCAGCCGTCGCATACAACATATCGTCCTCTGACATTTTCGCCACCTCCAATGGGATCCCACCACTGGCCACATCTTCCCGTGTCCTCCCCTTTCTGCTTTCCACAGTGACCATTCCCTCCGTAACTCCCTGGTCAATTCGTCCCTTCCCACCCAAACCACCACCTCCCCTGGTACTTTCCCTTGCAACCGCAGGAAATGTTACACTTGTCGCTTAACCTCCTCCCTCGACTCCATCCAAGGACCCAAGCAGTCTTTCCAGGTGAGGCAGAGGTTCACCTGCACCTCCTCCAACCTCATCTACTGCATCCGCTTTTCCAGATGTCAATTGCTCTACATCGGTGAGACCAAGCGCAGGCTTGGTGATCGCTTCGCCCTACACCTTCGCTCAGTTCGCAATAACCAACCTGATCTCCCTGTGGCTCAGCACTTCAACACCCCCTCCCATTCCAAATCTGACCATTCAGTCCTGGGCCTCCTCCATGGCCAGAGTGAGGCCCACCGCAAATTGGAGCAACGGCACCTCATATTCGCTTGGGTAGTTTACACCCCAGCGGTATGAACATTGACCTCCAATTTCAGGTAGTCCTTGATTTCTCCCTCCTTCCCCTTCCCTTCCCGGTTCTGCCACAGCCTACTGTCTCCACCTCTTCCTTTCTTCTTCCTGCCCCACCCCCCCTCCCCACATCAGTCCGAAGAAGGGTCTCGACCCGGAATGTCGCCTATTCCTTCGCTCCATAGATGCTGCTGCATCTACCTTCGACATCCATGCACCCATCTCTCAGTAAAAGCAGAGAATAAAGACTAAATTCACCATCTTCTTCTGCAGAGAACACATTTTGGGTTTGAAGATCAAGGTGCAAAAACCAGGATCTATCAGGCAGCAACGATCCCTGCCCACCTGGGCACATCTTCTAATCTACACTGAGATAGACACAAAATGCTGGAGCAACTCAGCGGGTCAGGCAGCATCTCCGGAGAAAAGGAATAGGTGACATTTCTGTAGATCAAACAGTATTGCTGATTTGATCCATGTCTGGTTTTGCTGCTAATGACCTGATCTATGGGGTGGGAGATTGCAACCTTCACGTGGTCCACCCTGTTTCGACGAATGCAATCAACCTGGCATGCACAAACAAAAGATCAAACAGAACAAGTTGTCTTACCTGTGCATACCACACGCAAGAAGAAGACCTGATCCATAATGCATGTCAGGTTTCCACACCACCAGCACCACCTCGTGCAGGTGGGCAGCCATGTTGTGTTTTAGTTTAACTTACGATTCGGAGCCTACAGTACTCATCTCTATAGTCTTTGAATGTATACAAGTTAAAGTACTTGTTATGATATATAATGACTGTATCATAAGTACTTTGTACAGTTTCGGGTCGAGACCCTTTATGAGACTGATGAAGTCTCAACCCGATATGTCACCTATTTTTATCTGGAGATGCTGCCTGGCCGGCTAGGTTGCTCCAGCATCTTGTGTCTATTTCCAATCTAGCATATTGTGTTTAGTGTTCGTAACATGGTCTTGTCTACACTCACCTAAACAAAACACACGTGGGGTGATTTCGTTGTGGAGCATGTGCTTTCAGTTTTCAGGAGTGTCCCCAAACTTCCAGTCGCTTGCCATGTTAATTCTCCAACCCACTCTCATTCTGACCTCTGCATTGCATTGTTATTGCAAGCTTGAGGAACAACAGCTCATTTGCATTTGGATATGTTTCAGTCTTTTGGACTTAATTTCAAAATTCAAATATCAAATAAAATGTGTAGGAAGGAACTGTAGTTGCTGGTTTACACCAAAGATAGACACACAAATGCTCGAGTAACTCAGCGGGTGAGGGAGCATCTCTGGACAACATAAAGAGGCAATGTTTCTGGTCGGAACCCTTCTTCAGACTTCTGAAGGGTCCCAAGCCAAGCCTATTCATATTTTCCAGAGATGCTGCCTGACCCACTGATTTACTCCAGCAGTTTGTGTCTCTTTTTGTAAACCAGCATCTGTAGTCCTTTGTGTCTGTCATAAAATTCTCCAACTTTCTCTTTCCTTTGTACCTTTCATTCATTTATTCTTTGTACCTTTTCATATCTTCAATCTGAAGAAGGGTCTCAACCCGAAACATCACCTATTCTTTTTCTCCAGAGATCTGTCTGGCCCGCTGAGTTGCTCCAGCATTTTGTGTCTATCTTCGGTGTAAACCAGCATCGCAAGTTCCTTCCTACACATTTTGTCACAATGAACCGTTTCCACCAACTAAGCATGCCGCATTCTTTAGGGAACAGTATGGGCAGGCAGGCCTGTCCCGCAACATCACTCTTGGCAACATATATCACAATTAACCTATTTGCGGTGCTCCTTTGCTGACAGTCTGTGGGTCAGAGATGTGCTTTCCCAGCCTCACATGCTGCTTCCTGTGTGTCAGGAAGTTGTTGACAGAGGGGTTCAGGCACAGTCAACTAGGAGAGTTTGGAGTGTAGTAGCTCTGGCACAATGGTGTTGAATGCAGAGCTAAAATCCACAAACAAAATCCATGCATTGATGCACTGGCGGTCTCGGTGCTGGAGGATGAAGTCCAGGCCGAGGTTGACTTCGTCATCCACAGATCTATTGGCCCGGTATGCAAACTGCAGAGGGTCCAGCAGGGGGTTTGTGATATTTATCAACTGGCCGGCACAAGTCTTTCAAGGGTCGTCATGATTACAAAGGTCAGTGCAACAGGCCTGTAGTCATTTAGACCAGCAATCCTTGTCTTTTTGGGTACAGGGCCAATAGTGGAGACTTTGAATTAGGCAGGGATAGTACAGGTTTGCAGGTCTGAAGAAGGGTTTCGGCCCGAAACGTTGCCCATTTCCTTCGCTCCATAGATGTCGCTGCACCCGCTGAGTTTCTCCAGCACTTTTGTCTACCACAGGTTTGCACAGACTGGTTGAAAATGTCTGTGTTCGGCACAGAGCTTGAGGGCAGAGAGGGAAACATTGTCCGGTCCTGGATACTTCCAGCTTATCTGTCTTCCAAATAGCCTCTCCACCTCCTCAATTTCTATTGCTGGTGATGGAGAAATGGCCAAACTGATGATGGGCAGCAAAGAAGGGGTGGATAGTGAACATGGGCCCAGTCTTTGCAGACTGGAGTCAGGTGTAACTAGGTGTGAAGTGGTGATTGGGGAGGAATGGGTGGGGAAAAATCCAGTCTTTGCAGAATGGAGTCAGGCTGTGAGTAGGTGTGAAGTGGTGATTGGGGAGGGAGGGAGGGGGTACCAAGGTTAAGTTTCTATTTGTCGAACCTGCAGTAGAACTTGTTCAGGTCGTTGGACAGCTAACGATTGTCTAAGGAGCGGGGAGGGGGGGGGGTCCTACAATGGTGATTTCTGGTGATTTCTTGCAAACCCTTCCAAACTGAAGAAGAGTCATTAGCTGAGAACATGCTCCTCAATGTCTCAGAATACCTTTCCTTGGCAGCTCTGATTCCTCTTCTCAGCTTGTACTTGGCCTGCCTGTCGAGGTCTGCATCTCTGCTCATGTAGGTCTCATCTTTAAACAGGCGGAGCTGTCTCAGTTCTGCTGTAAACCAGGGCTTGTCATTGTTGCACCGGAGGTCCTAGTGGGAATGCAACTGTCTTCACAAAAGCTGACATATGATGTCACAGTGTCTGTATATTCGTCAAGGCTTGTGGTTGCTTCCGTGAACACATTCCAATTAGTGCAGTTAAAGCAGGACTGTAGGTTTTCAATGCCCTCGGTTGTCCACCTTTTCATTGTTCTGACCACAGGTTTAGCAGATTTTAGTTTCTGCAATGCTCATTTTTTAGCTGACGGAGCTGTCAAACAGGGGAGTCAGTTCAGGTTTTGTTTGGGGGGAGGGGGGGTCCAAGCTAGTCTTCCAAGAGGGTCAAACAAGATTATGGCTTATGACTACATCCCAGTGTATAACTAGTACAATAAAACATATAATACTTCATTTAATAATATGAAAAATGTTGCACTCATTAATTATCATGAAATATATTTATGAAGCAAGTAAAGAAAAAGACGATAATTATGTATTTTTTACAGAGGTGCCGGCCCGGCACTAACTCGCCCTGACCCTCCCGCAGCTCTGGGTCTTCTCACACACACACACTCACACTTACACATTCACACCCACTCACACACACCACACACTCACCCAATCACACACTCAATCACTCACCCACTCGCTCACTCACTCACTCACCCACTCACCCACACTCAGTCACTCACTCACTCACTCACCCACACTCAGTCACTCACACTCACACCCACTCACAAATTATCACTAATTATTATGAAATATAATTACCAAGCAAGTAAAGAAAAATACAGTAATCATGTATTTTTACAGCGATGCCGGCTCAGCACCAACTCGCCCTGACTCCAGCAGCTCTGGGCCTTCACACACACACTCACCCACTCACTCACCCACTCACTCAACCTCACACTGTCACACCTGCTCACACTCACCCTCACCCACTCACCCCCCGCACTCACATTCTCTCACTCACCAAGGATCACAAGCTGGCCCGCCTCCAGACCGGTTTCTCCACCGACACTGATTGACTCGACCACCCGCCTGCAGGCCCGGAGCTCCACCTCTGTACCACGGAGACGCCTTCCCGACTACCACGAGGCAGAGATCGCCACCACGAGGAGCAGCAACAACATCCACAGCCTCTCCAGCCCTCACCGTCTTCCCGGCCAAACCCAAGCCCGGACCATGGAAACTGCCATGGCTGCCGACTCTCACCGCCTCCCTGGGGCTTTTTGTTTACAGAGGTGTCGGAGCAGCGTCCGGTGAACTCTGGAAGCACTGCACCCCTGGAGAGACCCAGAGCCGCCCGGGGAACAGAGCGATATCCGTTCTTGATTGAAGTGTAACAGTGATCGAGTGTTCTGGTCGGGCAGGTTACACGAAGTCTGTACTTTGGAAGCTCTCGGCTGAGGTTAACCTTGGTAAACTCCCCCAAAACAATGATCATGGAGTCTGGGAAGTCATTCTCTGCCCTCATTACCTGTTCAGCGAGTAGCGTTTGCGCCTCACGTACGCAGGCTTTGTGGGGTAATGTAAACTCCAGTGAGAATAAAAGCGTTGGTTTATAAGGAAATGATTCTAGATTGGGAGAACAGAAGTTTGACAGTACCGTGATGTCGCTGCACCAGTCCAGGTTAGGATAGAGGCATATTCCACCGCCTCTTGATTTTCCCCCTGCCTCTGCTTCGCTGTCCACTCTATGCAGTTGAAAGACAGCCTGTTGCAGTGGCCTTGTCCGTGGTCGACTCACACAGCCAGGTCTCGGCGAAGCACAGGACAGCGACTCAAGAGAAGTCCTTGTTTGTCTGGCACAGGAGTTGCAGTTTGTCCATTTTGTTGAGAGTATGTAGATTTGCAAGGAATATACTCGGGACCGGTGTGCGTTATCCTCGTCGCCGGAGTCGAGTGAGTGCTCCAGAGCTCTTCCTATCGGTCCTCCTCCGTCGCAAGACCTTGAACACAGCCACAGCCCCGCCGACGAGCATGTCCAAATAATCCCGCAAGTGAGAGAAATCCGGAATGATGTTTGGAGGTACCATATGTCTGATGTTAATGAGTACGTCTCTCATGAAAGTGATCCTTGTGAGATTTTCACAGACGACACAAACAAACAAACACATACAAAACAACAAGGAACAGTACACCACGGCAGTCATCATCAGCGTCAGCATCTCTGGGACTTGCTGGAAATCCGTTGGCACTGGCTGGAAATTCGTTGGGCTAGGACTAGGGCAGTAGAGTTGCTGCCTTATAGAGCCAGAGACCCGGGTTCAATGTTAACTATGGGCGCTGTATGTACAGAGTTCGTATGTTCTCCCTATGACCACATAGGTTTTCTCCGGGTGCTCCAGTTTCACCCCACATTCCAGACGTACAGTTTTCTAAGTTAATTGGCTTCAGTAGCATTATAAAATTGTCCCTATGGTGTACGGGGATCGCCTGTTTCTATGCTGTATCTCTAAATTCTAAAGTCTAAGGTTAAAAATTCTTTGCCCCTGTTTGCTGCCTTCCTGACTGAGTAAAGGTTGCTGCAAGGTTTCTGGCACTGCATATTCCTAGCTAACTAATTCCCTCTCAATGATTCTGCTTGCCTTTAGTCTACATAGTCTATTTTCAATCCAACAACGCACTATTCAGAGTTGTCACCAGAGATGCTGCTAGTCCTGCTGAGTTGGTCCAGCAACTTATGTCTATAATTAAAATGAATCTCTTTTATATTGGAAAATGAGACACCCAAATTATTTGATTCAATTAATTTCTCTTCCTTTCCATTTCCTACTGAATGAATGAATTAAGAACATTTCTAGTCACTTGGGTGTAGTAAAGGTATTATTTCATTACAGTGGTGTGAAAGGTTTTAGATTATACCGACCAATCATTCCTATATTTTCTTAATTAGCATTCCAACCGTTTTAGGTTCAGCCTGACGTCTACTCCTCAAACAAAATGGTGAATTTAACCATTGCCGATCAGCGAATTGAAGAAAATGTTGCATAAACACAGATAACATCTAAATTGCTACTTATTTGCTTCGCTGACATCAATGTATGTTTGAAGGGAACTCGCTCATCATCCTTTTCACTACGGTACTTGCTATCTCTCAACCCATAAGATTAAAACATTGATATAGTAATTGCATAATTGTGATTCTCACACGGGTTGCTTATGACTCTGGATAAAATGACAATGTCCAGAATTGAAGCAAGGGCAGATAGCACTTTGATTTTATAGCTGTTGCTCATTCTATGAGTAGAATTCTATGAGTAGTATTTTATACAAAAAGGACAATTTATTGATTTGCGATGTCAGTGTTTTTCATTGGGAAATATTGAAATATTCTATTATATTAATAATATAACTTACTTATGAATTTGATATGCAGCATACCAAATATCTGTTTCTAAATGGTATCATTTTTGTAAAGGTAAAATGTACATGATAAAGATTTAATTGTATAGAAACATTTCATTTCACGTTAAAGATAACTCTCTTAAACCACATTCCATGAGTATGTTAAGAAAATAAAACACAAACGTGCAAGATCCAAGTACCATCTGGAGAACATTCTTTTTATCCCTACCTTCAATGTACCAGCATAACATTTGATTAACATAGAAAATAAAACAGTATAGCGCAGGAAGCCCCTTTAGGTCCACAATATCTACTGAGCATGATGCCTACTTAACTTAATCCCTTCTGCCACATGTGCTCCATTTCCCTCCATTCCATGAATATTCATGTGCCCATCTAAAAGCCTCTTAAACGTCATTAACGTATCTGCTTCCTACCCCCTCCCGAGTTACCCTCCCATTTTTATATATATGTATAAAAATGTAAAGGTGTAGGAAGAAACTGCAGATGCAGGTTTAACCTGAAGATAGACATAAAATACTGGAGTAACTCAGCAGACAGGCAGCATCTCTGGATAAAAGAAATAGATGACGTTTTGAGTCGAGACCCTTCTTCAGACTCAAGCCTTGATGTCTTTACATTCCTCAAAGGCTCTGTCTGATTACATCTTTCTTTTTGACCTAGCTTACAAGCTTTCTCGTAATCCAAAGATCACTTACCTTTCCACCCTTGTCCCTCCTCCTTACATGATGGTCCTGAACTCTGATCATCTGGCTTTTAAACAATTCCCACATATCAGATGTGGACTTACCCAATAACGGTAGCTCCCAGTTTTCTCTCCCTAACTCCTGCATAATAATATAGTCATTTGCTCTCTTGCAACTTTCCACCAAGGACCAGATTTATCCTTATTCATAACTTCCGTAAAACTTATGAAGTTGCGATCACGGTACCCAAAATGCTCTCCCACTGAAACACCAGTCACCTGGCCTGGTTCATTATGAGGTCTAATATGGTCCCTCCTGTAGTTGGACTATCCACATACTGTTTCGGGAAATCCTCCAAAATTTGTTTGGATACACCTAATAAGAATATAGCATGATATACTCTTCGAAAAACACACACACACACACACACACACATAGAAACATAGAAACATAGAAATTAGCTGCAGGAGTAGGCCATTCGGCCCTTCGAGCCTGCACCGCCATTCAATATGATCATGGCTGATCATCCAACTCAGTATCCCGTACCTGCCTTCTCTCCATACCCCCTGATCCCCTTAGCCACAAGGGCCACATCTAACTCCCTCTTAAATATAGCCAATGAACTGGCCTCAACTACCCTCTGTGGCAGAGAGTTCCAGGATTCCCCCTTATCCTTAAGCTGTGACCCCTTGTCCTGGACTTCCCCAACATCGGGAACAATCTTCCTGCATCTAGCCTGTCCAACCCCTTAACACACACAAAGTACTGGAGTTGCTCAGCAAGTCAGGCAGCATCTCCCTCATAGACATGAATAAGTGATGTTTCGGGTCCGAAACATTCTACAATATGCTTTGTTTACCTAATTATTTTCTGGAGCCTTGAATTACAATTTATGATAAAAAATTAACTGCCCCATTTCTACTCTGATCTCTCAGCCTTTCATCTTCTACATTTCCCCAATGTTGCCCAAAGGCAGATTGGAAGGCAGCCTTGCAGGGAGATCTGATGTCTGACTTCCGTGCTGACATCTGTCTTTAGCCGATATTGCTCTAATAATGTACAATGTCAGCATTTCCATTTGGGTATTTGAACACCCGGGAAACTAAAGAGAATTTAACAGTTTCAGGTAACCACGTCTTTTATATCAGCCCTGCTCTTCACAGCTATAGATTTATCTTTCTGCTTCAAAATGTTTCATTATGTCAGGGCGGCACAGTGGCGCAGTGGTAGAGTTGCTGTCTTACCTGTCCAAATGTTTCTTAAACGTTGCGATAGTCCTTGCCTCAACTACCTCCTCCAGCATCTCGCTCCATACACCCACCACCCTTTGTATGAAAATGTTACCCTTCAGGTTGCTATTAAATCTTTTCCCCCATCACCTTAAACCTATGTCCTCTGATTCTCAATTCCCCTGCTCTGAGCAAGAGATGTCTCCCCGATCTATTCTTCTCATGAATTGGTACACCTCTATAAGATCACCCCTCAACCTCCTGTGCTCCAAACAGTCCGAGCAACATCCTCATAAACCTTCTGCACTATTTCCAGCTCGCCAACATCCTTCCTATACAATAGTGCCCAGAATCGAACTTAATATTCCACTTGAGGTCTCACCAACGTCTTACATAACTGCAACATGACTCCCAACCTATATACTCAATGCTCTGACTGATGAAGGACAGTGTGCCAAAAGCCTTTTTGACCATTCCTCATGTTATTTTCAGTTTTATCTTTTCTTGCTTAATAGTAAGAAGGTTGATGCTTCTACAAACGAGATTGCAATAAAAATAGAAAGCACTGGTAATTTTAAGCAGATTAGGTAGCATCCATGGAATGAGAAATGGAGTTATCTATTCATGTTGGCGAGCTTTTGACAAAACTGATAAATATTTCTAGCATTTTTTGATTTTATTTCAAATTTTCAGCATCTGCAGTTTTTTTTTTGCTTTCTAACTAGATTGTAATGTTGCTCAATCAATCGTTTCATTAAGTGTGAATTTTGCAGGCTAGACAGAAATAAGAAGCATCCACAAATCAATTATTCAATAAGCCACATTGTACAGATGAATACCAAGCAGTTCCATGGAGAGGCACCAGCTAGCACATCAGCACATTGTGGACATCTGCACCAACATACTGCAGCATTAAAGTGCAGGTCAGGTGGTCTGAGCTGAGGGAGTGGATACACATGTAGCCCCTTGGTTTGACACCAACCAAACTGGCACATCTAGCATGGCCATTTGAATATGGTTGTCAACATTTAGAGTAAGAGAGTCATACAGGGTGGAAACACGCCTTTGGCCCAACTTGCCCACAGCAACCAACATGTCCCGTCCACACTAATTCCACCTGCTTGCGTTTGGCCCATATCCTTCTAAATCTATCCTGTCCATGTACCTGTCTAAATGTTTCTTAAACATTGCGATTGTACTTGCCTCAACCACCTCCTCCAGCAGTTCATTCCATACACCCTCCACACTTTATGTAAAAAAAGTTAACACTCAGGTTCCTATTGAAGCTTTCCCCTCTCACTTTAAACCTATGCCCTCATCAGGTTCTCGATGGGGTGGAAGATTGCAACCTTCACGTGGTCCGCCCTGTTTCGACGAATGCAATCAACCCGGTGTGCACAATCAAATAAGATCAAATAGAACAAATAGTCCTACAACTTTAGGTTGTGCACGCCATACGCAAGAAGAAGAAGAAGAAGAAGAAGAAGAAGGTTCTCGATTCCCTATTCTGGGCAAGAGACCCTGTGCGTTTACCTGATCTATTCCTCGCATGATATTTTTTCACGTCTATGAGATCACCCCTCATCCTCCTGCACTCCAAGGAATAGAGTCTTAGCCTGCTTAACTTCTCCATACAGCTCAGGCCCTTGAGTCCTGGCAACATCCTTGTAAATGTTCTCTGCACCATTTTCAGCTTGACAACATCTTTCCAAAACATGGTGCCCATAACTGAACATAACACTCCGAATGTGAACTCACCAATGTCTTATATAACTGCAACATGATCTCCCAAATTCTGTACTAAAATTGTACAAGCAGGTTTGTTAGTTTGGGTTTTAGCATTTTTATTTTAATTCACATGAATATTTTAGTTATTTTTTAATTGACACAAATTGAACATGGTTATAAATGGATTTACATTTAATATTTTAAAATTCTTGAAATATTTTCAGTTGTTTCTAAATGTACCTGATCAACAGTGCCTGAGCTTTAGAAGGGTCTGAAGAAGGGTCCCAACCCGAAATGTCACCCATGTTTGTGCTCCAGAGATGCTGCCTGACCCGCTGAGTTACTTCAGTACACTGTGTCCTTCTATGAGCTGTTAGAAGGTCATTTGGGAAGTGTGTGGCATGGTTTCAGTTTCTGCCATATGTGACCTGGTCACAGAACAGTTACATCAGTGAGGCTGGCAGAAGGATGGCGGCCACACAGCATAACATACCTGTAATTGTGAGCATCCTGCAAACAAATTCTATCTTTACATTTAAAAAAAAATTACAAAATATAGAATGGAGCAGGGATTTAAATTTAATTAGCATATTTAATGTGAAAAAAAGATGCAAAGGCTTCATGGCAAGATAACAAAATAAGATTTAATAATGAACCACAATTAAGTAATATTGCAGTTGATCAAAAGAAAAAAAACGTGATTATCTTAAATAATGCAATAAGTGTTAAGGGTCGGCAAGATTTGGGGATAAAATTTCAGATCTTTGCGCCTTGACAGCTGAAAGCAGATTCTCAAATGCGGGGGCAACTAAAGTCATGAACTGAGTGAGCACAAAGATTTTTGAAGGTTATGTGACTACAAAAAAGAGACATTGGAAATTAAAAATGTAACGATTGCAATCCACTTGCACATTGTCCCTTTAGGTCGATGCACATCTCAAATATTCTCGATGTCATCTTGAAATATCCAACTGAAAATCCATCTGCCTTCTTCCTTTGTTTACTGATGCTATTTTGTGTTGGCATGATGTTGTCATGGCAACATTTCGAGTTTGCTGCAGTTAGGTGACAATCTGGAACCAAGTCCCATTCGTCAACACTGAACCGTCCATAACCCTTCAAATGCATCATTCCTTAGACGTAATTCTAAGCTAGTGACATTGATTTAAAATGCTTCCCACAAAAGAAAGTATTAAAGATCAACTTTAATGGTTAACATTGCATTGATAATTATCCAATGCAGGCAGAAGGCAAATATAGGTACAATAGTTGCACTAGCAAGCTACCCGTGGATCTGTTCTATATTGCACTGTACAGTTGGCAGGAATAATTGTCACTGAGATTCATTACCATGGCAACTGGTCGGGAACAGAGTGATTCCTGTGCATATACTTATAAAGAAAGAGTTTGCAGAATTTAAATGTGTCTAGACATATATAAGTTTGAAACAAAAATGTTACGGAAATGCATATCAAAGGTTATAATTTCCTAAATATGTCATCTGGCAATAAATTAAGGTTAAAACAAATATTTACGAAGTTAAATATTTTATAAACATAATTAAAGTGGGAGGTAGCTGAGAAGTGGAAATAGCAAAAGTTTCCTTCATTGCATTAGTATTTCCAAAGTCACATCAAAATAATTTCACTACCTGGTGTCCTGTTTATAGTTAGATTTCCCTGAAATCAGTTTTTTTCGTCATTAATATTATAGCTGTTTTCAGAAAATCTGTTGGAAGATACTTGGCTGAAAATGTAAAGATTATTTTTGATGCAACAATGGTGGAGTTCCAGTTTAACGGAGTAGATTTGTTTAGTCAGTTGGGCGGTGTTGCGTGAAGGGTTTGGGCGTGGATATTGGCAGTGTATTGACAGGATATCGTCTAATACATTAGAACTATAAAAGATTCCTTAAGCTCCGACTGAATTTATTGCCGGCAGTAGATGAGCCCACTCCCCAAGTGGGTTGTTTCATTGAGGAAAAATTAGTTTCCATGATATTTCAAGGCATTTTCTTGATAATTCTATTTAAGGCACAGAAGAAATTATGAAGATAGACACAAAATGTTGGAATAACTCAGCGGGACAGGCAGCATCTCTGGAGAGAAGGAATGGATTATGAAGCTTATTTTCAATTGATACCAACGATTCCCATCTGAAAAATGAAGAACCAAAGAAAATTTCAGAAACCCTTTCAAAGTACAGCAATTACCTTATTCAATGTTTTTCCAAATGCACATGATCATTAAAAAAATACACACTCTATAACACACAAAATCCTACATAAGCCCTCTCCAACATAACAATGCATACTCATAAATTAACTCATATCGTTGTCTGTGCAACATTGGAAGGTTATGAGGCGAAGCTTGTTCCACTCCGGTTATTCTTTCTTCTGCCTGCTCCCATCTGGCAGAAGGTAAAGAAACTTGAAAGTGCGCACCACCAGACTCAGGAACAGCTTCTTTCCTTTTTTGCAAGGCTTCTGAACAGTTAACTTAGGGTACTCACCTCTACACCAACTATTGTACCTACCATTTTCCTTCTGCCTGCATTGGATAATTATCAATGCAATGTTCACCAGTAAAGTTGATCTTTAATACTTTCTTTTATGGGAAGCATTTTAAATCAATGTCACTAGCTTAGAATTATGTCTAAGGAATAATGCATTTGCAGGGTTATGAAATGCCAAGTTACGGGGCATTTTTAAAGCAGAGGTTGATTGATTATTTCTTGATTAGTAAAATTAATCAAAGGCTTGATGAGAAGACAGGTGTATGGGATTGAGATCGAATGGTGGAGCAGACTCCATGGGCTGAATGGTCTAATTCTTCTCCTGTCTTATGGCCTTACAACAGGAAAGCCTGTGATAGGGGGGTCAAAGAGAAACATGGTGGTAGTGCTGGCTCAGAGAGGGTGATGGTTTCTTAAAAGGTGATCTTTCCAGAGGAGATATGAGAAAATCATTTTTTACACAGAGAGTGGTGAATCTGTGGAATTCTCTGCCACAGAAGGTAGTTGAGGCCAGTTCATTGGCTAGATTTGAGAGAGAGTTAGATGTGGCCCTTGTGGCTAAAGGGATCAGGAATTATGGAAAGAAGGCAGGTATGGGATATTGATTTGGATGATCAGCCATGATCATATTGAATGGCGGTGCAGGCTCGAAGGGCCGAATGGCCTACTCCTGAACCTATTTTCTATGTTTCTATCTTTCTATGTATAAAAGACAAATAAAAACAGGAGGAAAGAGAAAATAGGAAAATGCTGAAGATGCTGGAAATCTGAAATAAAGATAGAATGCTGGATATATTCAACAGATATTGTTCAGGTGACATTTTTGGAAAGAGAAAAAAAGTTAAAGTTAGCATCTCAATAAATATTGTTGCTGTGAAAGCAGATCAGAGGCTGGGTATCTTGCTGCAAGTGCCTTATCCCCAGATTTCCCAGAGCCTTTCCATCATCTAAAAGCCATGACTTGGAATGTGCTGGAAACCCTTATTTACTTGGATGAATGAAGCTCCATAAACACTCCTGGGCCTCAATATCATCCTGGACGAGTAAGTTTTCTCTCTTGATACAGCAGCCCCTAAACAACTGTGTGATAGATATTTGAGGGAGAGGAATGATTGAAGGGTATTAATTTTGAGAACAAGCTTAAGAACCTTAAATGTATTATTCCTGTCATCTGCTTCCCTATTTGAACAGACCAAAGTATTTTGTGAAATAATCCTTATTAGATTTTCTCAGATTGAAACGGAGAGACAAACGTTCTGTTGAATAACAATTTCATACTAGATCTCTTGCTCATGGTGTGGAATGTTTTATTTAAAGTAAATAAATTCTAAAATTCTACCTCAGAATATTAAATCAATGTTTTATCAGGCACACATATTTTGGTACAAAATTAACCCAATGAACATAGATTTTATTGATCACATCCAACATTGCATGGAAACATTTCAAATAAATATATCCATTTTAGATTTAATTATGCAGCCAATAGAAATGCAACCATCTCTCGTCCCAACAAAATGAAATTGTGGCATTGTTAAGCTTGGGATGTATTATCTGGGGTCTTTTTGATTTTGTCCAATAATATATTAAGGAACATGCCAAATTAGCAGTCACATTTATCATTATCCCAGTTTTTATATATAGTGAAACCCAACGAAATAAAAGTCATACGAATGCTAAAATGGGCTGCCATAATACAGTATTGGCCAAAATCAGTCACCCACTCCTTCCCATTCCAATTTCCACCTCTGCCAGCAATGAAAAATATTGTTTGGTATAAGAAGTAGCAATTTATATGTTAAATGACATTATAGCATCTTATATGATACAGTATATGATTTTTTTAAAAACAGAAATGTATTTTAACTCTGAATAAAGATTTGTTGCACTCATTAATTATTGATTGATTATTTTGACTACTGTTGCTTCTGATTGTTTAAGATAATCTGATGTATTGTTATTACTTGATATGTAAAAAGACAGTAGATTAAAAAAAAGCAGATTACATTTTTATTAGCAATTCTCTTCTATTAAAACATGTTAACATTTTAATCCTAAACACAGACCTGACAAGTTCTTTTCACACCACAACAATGGGAGATTATGGTACATAAGAGAAGTGCAGTTTATGAAGCTGTGATCATTGACTATTTATGATATATTTTGGCACGATGAAATGGCAGATGGTGCAAATTCAAGTGATGAATAGCCATTGAAAACATTACTAACAGATTTTTCAATTAAATTTTCTAAAGCTGAGTAGCTAATCAAGTTAACAATTCATAAAACTGGATTTTCAGTCATACTTATTTATGGACAATTATTTGTAGCATGCAGATATTCCATGTTGTTTCTTGAATCTACCAACCATATCACCAAAATGGTTGGAAACAAGACACTTCCCTAGTTAACGACCTTTTGTACAACAACACTCCATTGGTCGTTATGAACTGTGGTACACTATGAAATTATAACTGCAAGCATAAAAATATATTATCTTTCATACAGTAGATAAGCATGTTGCACCAACTTTAAAACTGAAACTCAATATGTTACTTAACTGCTACTATTTTAATCTATTGTAACTATTTATTTTATATAATGGAAGAAATTAAGTGTCGTGAAATTTCATTCTAACTATGCAAATATGATTAAAAAAAAGGAACTGCAAAAGTCTGAAGAAACCCGAAATGCAATTTATCCATTTTCTCTGAGGTGCCGCCTGACCCACTGAGTTACTTTGTGTCTATCTTATGCATGATGCAATGTTTTTCTTTTCTTATAATATTCCTGTATAAATGTGTAATGGTGTCATTACCATGGATACTGGTCAACTTCTCAACTTCAAATTAACTTATTTTGTTATCCTTTGGTTTTGTTTCCATGATTTCTACCGGGATATTGCATTTGGTATTGTCGACTCATTTGCAAGTCCTCCCCAGGTTATAATAGAGTTCCATCCCTGAGAGCTGCTCACAGCCAGCCCAGCAATTTATATAAATCTGAAGTAGGGTCCCGACCCTGAAATGTCACCTATCCATGTTCTCTAGAATGCTGCCTGACCCACTGAGTTACTCCAGCACTTTGTGTCCTTTTTTAGGTAAATAAAAACTCGGGCCAAACAACAGCAAAGTATAGTTTAACCCAACCATTCACATATTGCCACAAGTTAAGTTCCCACATAGCAGAAGATGTCAGTATCCCCGTTGCAGCCAGAAAATCCATTGTGCCGGTCTCCCAATTGCTTGTTCCCATATTCGGGCCGAACATAAATCCGGCATTCATAACCTGCAGAGGACTTGAAAATATAATTGATACAGCGCAGAAACAGGCCCTTCGGCCCACCGAGTCAGCGCTGACCAGCGATCACCACGTACACTAATACTATCCTACACTCTGGGGGCAATTTTACAATTTTTACCAAAGCCAATTAATCTACAAACCTGCATGTCTTTGGAGTGTGGGAGGAAACAGAGAACCCAGAGAAAAGGTCACAAGGTCACAAGGAGAATGTATAAACTCCATTTAGACAGCACCCACAGTCAAGATCGATCCCAGGTCTCTGGCGCTGTGAGGCAGCAACTCAACCTCTGCGCTACTGTGCCTTCCTCTTGACTCTTATTTCCCAACTCATTTAGTGTCCATTTCCGATTTCACATACATACATTTCCAAGATAGTGATCTGCTGATAATTTGTTGTGTGGAACTCTTTTTCAAGTACCTTTCAGATGTACACATAGACACCAATTATGAGCAATCCCAATTCACCATTCGAGTGACTCCCTTAACATATTTGGCTAAATTTATTAGACTAAACTTGCTTGTTACAGGTCAATGTTGATTCATTGATCAGTTTGAGTTTAGTTTATTTCATGTGTACCGAGGTACAGTGAAAAGCTGACTGTGCTAACTAGTCAGCTGAAAGACAACACATGATTACAATCGAGCTATCCGCAGTGTGCAGATACATGATAAAGGGAATAGCATGAACAATGTTTAGGGCAAGACAAAGTCCAGTAAAGATCAGCTCATATTTATCATTCTTTCTCTATTTCAGATCATAATAAACTAAACGTAATTGATGCCAAATTGAGAGGCGGTATTTCTATGGTTTCTCCTTCCCTCCAATCTGAAATAAAATCTCTGTAATATCAGTCACTCTTTCAGTCTTCAAATCGAAAGGCACAATGACCAATTTCCAAGTTATCGAACTTGGAAAGTCATGGTTCATGCATCTTAAATCTACATGCATCATTTAGACTTTAGAGATACAGTGCAGAAACAGGCCCTTTGGCCCACCGAGCCCATGCCGGACCAGCGATCATGTCGTACACTATCACTATCCAACACACTTGGGACAATTTACAATTTTTACCACAGCCAATTAACCTACAAACCAATACATCTTTGGACTATGGGAGGAAAGCAGACCACACAGAGAAAACCAACAGTCACAAGGAGAATGTAAAAACACTGCATAGACAACACCCGTGGTCAGGATCAAACCCAGTTCTCTACCGCTGTGCCATTTACTGGCAAACAGTTAAATATTTGGTTCCTTTTGATTGTTTGGTCTCTTGCCTTCTTTCTCCTCTCTGAAAATAATACGTTTAACATTTCTTTCTTATTAATTTTAGTTCCACTTAAATGATTATTAATGGGGCGATATTCACCTTTACCACTCTTTTTTTAACCAATTACGTTTATGGAACTTTTGCTGTTAACTTTGAAATTCTATATTCTTTTTCTGCATCCTTTCTTCTTAATCTTTATCATTTACTTAAATTACTCCCTGGTATCCTCAGATTCCACTTTTCCTTCCTCTGGAGCAGTAGAGGCACTCTTGACTGTCAAAGAGTTATGGCTTCATGTTCCATTCCAGGGACACGTATTAAATCTAGGCACCAGTAACATACTGGAACGAGCTGCATTTTTTAGTGCTCTCGTTCAGAAAATAAATGGAATAGGTGAAGTATCATTAATCCTTTAAGTTAGGCAAAGCACTTCTTAAGGTGAGAGCAAAGGAATTCCCCTTAGTTTCTTGGCCAACATTTATCCCTTCCCAAAGAGACACACAAAAAGCTGGATTAACTCAGCGGGTCAGGCAGCATCTCTGGAGAAAAGGAATAGGTGATATTTCGAGTCGAGACCCTTCGGGTTGTGCGGGTTTGTAGGCTAATTGGCCTCTGTAAATAGACCCTTGTGTATAGGGAGTCGATAAGACAATGGGATAACATGGAACTAGTGTGAACAGGCGATCAATAGTCAGAATGGACTCAGTGGGCCGAAGGGCCTGTTTCCATGCTGTATCTCTAAACTATACAAAATACAAGTAAATTGCTGCTTTGTCTAGAAAGAGTATTTGGCAACCTGGACTATGAGAAAGAAGTCAAACAACAAGTGCAGCCTCTTCTAGTTGCACATAATTCATAGTCAGATGCCATGTAAAGGGGGCAGGCATTAGTCTCCCTACCAGCACAGGGTCAGTCTGAAAATTATTGAAATCAATCCAAAACTTTTATTATTTTTTAATCATTAACTTGCTGTTTAAATCACTGACAAAAAGATTTTGGTAGGTTTAATATTCATGTGTGATTTAAATCATTTTAAAATCAATTCATTTTTTAACCTTTCTAAATCTCATTGTTTTGTTAATATGGATGAGGCTTCCTGGTGGCCCCATCTGTTTAGTTGATTGGTTGGACTTAAGTGGAGAGAGACAGCCAATACGAAAATTAAGAATAGGTATTGAATTAAGATTATATTTTAAAGGTAGACGTGTTTCCAAATCATTTTCAATGCAAAAGAACCCACAAAGTGCATATTTAAGGTGTTCAAATATTCTCAATGGTATCTGATGGTAGGGCGAAAATGAAATCTGGAAATCCAACAGAGTTGGCACAAAAACAGTAAACAGATTGTTGTATCACGTTCTTTGTGAACTGAAACCTGAAGACAACTCATGCATCTGTTGCCTAGTAGCTTTGTTCATAAAAAGTAAAGCTTGTGCCTTCACTCTTGAAAGGAAAAGCACGTGAAAGTCATTCTAGGTTGAAGTATTTCAGTGGAGATGAGATACAGATGTCAGAGGTTGGTGATTAAAACCTCACTCCAAGTGAGCCCACAGACTGATGCTCCAATGTGGTACCAAAGTGCCAAAGGACTTTGGAAGGACAGTTTCTTTCTAGATGAGTGTGGAAACAGGCCCTTCGGCCCATCGAGTCCACGCCATCAGCGATCTCCATACACTAGCACTATCTTATATGCTAGGGACAACCAACACAGAGAACGTACAAACTCTGTACAGACAGCACCCATAGTCAGGATAGAACTTGGTTCTCTGGTACTGTAAGGCAGCAATTGTACAACTGCGCCACTGTGCCGTCCTTTCAGTCATTCATTCAGTCCTGCAGGCTGAATTTTAAATTGAGGTATTAAACATGATATTCAAAGAAAAAATACGGATTTCTTTCAGCCTCCTCTTAAACATCCTTTCTGCAACCAAAACAACCACAAATAGCCATTACTGATTATCCAGTTCAGTGTTGTTAGTAGCATCATACTATATACAATGTAAAACAGTTACCACCTATCAAAGAATACTGATTAATTAAGATATTTCTGAGAGTTGTAATAAAGCATTATAGTATGATAACATAGGCATATTAATTAAATTTTATTTTTGACCCAAACCTATCAGTGTCCATTGAAGTCACAACCTAATCCAACCACTTACAATGCAATAAACAAAAGTGCTTAAATCTTACAAGAGACCATTCACCCTATCAGGTCTATGGTGGCTCCCAAGCGAGCAATTCCATTGCACTCCCCCCCCCCCCCCCCCCCCCCCCCTTAGTTACTTATGTCCTTTGAACTTTTTCCCCCTCTCTCTCTCTCTCTCTCTCACGTCAACTTCCCTTTCTGACGCAGTGGTGCAACTACTAAAGTTGCTGCCCCACAGCGCCTGAGACCCAGCTACACAACTGACGAGTTTGCATGCTCTTCCTGGGACTGTGTGGATTTTCTCTGGGTGCTACAGTTTGCTCCCACATCCCAAAGACATACGGGTTTGTAGGTTAATTGGCCACTGTAAAATTGCCCCTGGTGTGTAGTGAGTGAATGCGAATGTGGTATAATATGGAATTAGCGTGAAAAGAAAATCGACAGTTGGCTGTATCTTTCAATCATACAATCACTCAATTCATCTACACTAAATGGTTAAGCAACCAGCATGCTACAGGGATTTAGTTTAGTTTAAAGATACAGAGTGGAAACAGGCCCTTCAGCCCACCGGGTCCGCACCAACCAGCGATCACCAGTACTATCCTACACAATAGGGACAACATACAGAGGCCAGTTAACCTACAAACCTGCATGTTTTTGGAATGTGGGAGGAAACTGGAGCACCCAAAGAAAACCCACACTGTCACAGGGAGAACTTACACAGTCCATACCGACAACACCCATAGTTGGGATCAAACCCGGGTCTCTGGTGCTGTTCGGCAGCAACTACCGCTGCTCCACTATGCCTCCGCGATGGATGGGGGGGGAAAGTGCAAGACCTGAAAGAGACCTACACAATCACTGAGAGTGTTGCAAACTCTGCATTGATAGCACTAAAAACATGATTTAACTCAGGTGCCTGATGTTATGATGCGGCAATATTACCCTCTCCCCAACTTTGCCACTTCTGGATAGTAAAATAAATGTTACTCAAAAAAACCTTTGGTTGCCCAATCAATTAATATTTGAAGATGGAGAATCATGAAGTGTATCATCTGGGAACCAACAGAAACCGAGTTATTCAAAATCTAGTTACAGGATTATCTAATTAAATTCACTATGATCAAATAAACTCAATTTTAATTCTACATGAAATGATTACTTGATTAATGATTAATATTGGGATAACCTATCAAACAACTTCAGCAGGCAATGTATATAGAACATTCCATTCTATAGGACAAAGGTTACGTACTGAATTACTCTAAGATAGTCATATAGCATGGAATCAGGCCCTTCAGGCCTACTTGCCCATACCGACCCACATGTCCCATTTCTAGTCCCACCTGCCTGTGTTTGCCCATATCCCTCTAAACCTATCCTATCTATGTACCTGTCCAAATGTTTCTTAAACATTGCGATAGTACCTGCCTCAACTACCTCCTCCGGCAACTCGTTCCATTCACCCATCACCCTTGTGTAAAAATGTTACCCCTCAGGTTCCTATTAAATCTTCCCCCCACCTCCCACCGACCTTAAACCCATGTCCTCCGGTTCTCAATTCCCCTGCTCTGGGCAAGAGACTCTGTGCGTCTACCCGACTAATCCTCTCATGATTTTGTACTCCTCTATAAGATCACCCCTCATCCTCCTGTGCTCCAAGGAATAGAGTCCTAGCCTGCTGAACCTCTCCCTACAGCTCAGGCCCTCAAGTCCTGGCAACATCCTCGTAAATCTTCTCTGCACTCTAAGATATTTGGATATACAGGGTATATAATATATTTTTATGGATTGGCACACACATTATTCTCAAACTGTGAAATCAGACTGGAGATGGATACCTTGCCTCTCCATGTCTTGTTCACAAGTTGCCTACTCTTATATGCTGCTAACCTTATTTCCGTTATTTTTTCATAAAGAAGCGAATAAGATTTTACAGCAAATATTTAAAAAAATTGAACATTACATTTTTTTTTAATACAGAGCCGTATATGATGCCCTTCTAAATAGATGGTTATTTTAAATAGTAGACAACTTATTTTCCAATTTTAGACACCTCAATACTGAGGTAAATTACAATTCTGAACAAAAACTGAGTAGGAAAGATTGTCATTTATCTTTAATACATTAATCTTAATTTATTTCAAAATAATCAGCAATATACTTCTATTCCATTTATGGCAGTATTTCTTTCTCACTCTGTACCTTTAACCATTATTTTTCTAATCTGCTTCAAAATATATTTTCCTGCTATATTTGGAATATTTTTCTCCCCTACTTTTTAGTGTACAAGTGTACATTTTCTAAATAATGTGGTCAAGAATTTCAAAGACACTCGGTCCAATTTTGAGGTGCATCCAATATGACTTAAGAACAAGTTTTGATTACGAAACTTCAAACGACAGTTTCACTAACAAATTCTCTCTCCACTGCGTCCATCTCTCAGTTACCATGCCGTCAATTTCATAACCTCACTTCATTCCCCACTTCTGCTCTCCATTCCCCACTCCCTCTCTCCATTCCACACTCCCTCTCTCGATCGCCCCACTCCCTCTTGATTGCCACACTCCCACTCTCCATTCCTGGATTGCCTCCCTTTCTGAATTAATTGCTTTCCCTCCTAGAATACACGGATGATCTCTGCCAGTGTTGCATTTTCAGAATTAAAATCCTCTCCATTAGTGAGCTTCCCAGATGCCCAGTGAGTATCTGCAGTGTTAACAGTATGTGGCTGAGACGTGGGGCTCGATATCAGGTGAGTCTCAAACCACACACTTCCAGCACTACTGGGGATTATTCCCAATTCTTATTTGATCTGCTTATCAGTTGAATAAATGTCATACTGAATAAACATTGGAACAAATGAGATAAAAACAATTGTGAAGTATATTGCCTGCAAAGAATTGTAAGAACCTTTGATTAGTTTCTCTTGGGGCAATAGTACAAAATTGTACGACACATTATCCAATTTTATCCACTGTTTTTAAGTAGACTATTCTCTGGCACAATCACTTTGTTACGAATAAAGGCCACGCCAAAGTATTTAAATATAAAAATTGTAGATCATGTGACTGTCACTCTCTATGTGGATTTAAAGCAGTGGCTGTACAAAAAGGTTTATAAGATATTTTAAAACATATCTCCTGTTATTGTGAAATAATTCACTGTGCTGTATTTTGCTATTTTAACTCTACTTTCTAAATGTTGTACTCATTCACATGCAGAAAATAACTTATTCCAAAAATTTGTCAGATTATAAACTCGAAAGACACATCATGAAAACAATGAAATACCTTCCCTCCCATCACCTTACAGAAAATATTTTTAAAGGGATCTTTTTGCAGATTCATTTGGAATGACTTCATTGTGATGAAAACACAAGCTGGTCCTGATTATGTCATCGTTCCCTGATTTCACTTATGTAACCATCTTACATATCCGTTGCTTCCTTCTCTGGCTGCAGATCACAAGCATCCAATATTTTCATCGAATCTGGTCCCACAATAGACATCTTTTGTACCAATTACTGTATAGACGGTAAAAATAGCAGTTAATGGCCAATATTTGAAAAATATTGTCCTTACATTCCAGTACAGGAAAGAAAGTTGCAACACAGACCCCAGTGCTCATGAAAGAAAATATGATTCTGTAAATACTTTTGGCCACGATTTCACAAATATATTTCACAAGCATCTTTCTCTGTTCGTATCTGTTTAAATTTAGGTCAGTCATTTTTTTTCCCCTTTCCTGATTCCGGGAGCAATAAAAATGATGTGTTGCATCTGTGCTTCATAAAGCTTTGAATAATTTTCTTTTTCTAGGCACGATTCTGTCACAAGATAGGAGATTGCTCTTGGCAAATGGCAAAGTCCTGTTGCACGATATGAATATTAAGGATGCAAGCAGAATTTCGACCAACTGTGCTTACTTCTGGACTGACATAACATGCTGATATTAATTTTGACACAGAGGCCTTTCCAAGGCTATTTCTTCGTGCCTCCCTTGTTAGTTGAGACTTTTGCAGTTGACCCAGTGATGACTTTGTGGTTGGGTCTGGGAATTGAGGTCTTTGCGATTGGGATTTTGGTTCTCACTGGCTCACATCCGAGTAACTGTTGAACCGTTTGAGGCCAATGAATGTGGTTCACGTCCCCTTGACGTGCAGTAATAGTGGTCTTGTGCCTGGGGATGGCAGATATATTCCTATCCTTGGAGATTGTTGTAATGCTAGATACAGCTTTTGGAGACAGTGTTTTAGGTTCTGCAACTGAACATATTTCTTCATCTGAGACAATACTTGTGAGGCTTTCTTCTGGATCCGTAAGTAGATCATGCAGGCCATCTCCACTGTAACTGTCTCTTGGAATGCTTGCCCTGGTAGCAAGAGTTTTCCCACTTTCATCTTCATGCCCAGGGGTTGTGGAGTCCCAGTATCCTTCATCGCTATTTGGAACGCTTTCTGGTTGGTCGCATTTTGCACTGATTGGATTTTCATCATCATTCTTACTTATCGAAATGTCATTCAGATGAAGCTGTTTCAGTAATGTACTGTCTCCTGCCTCATTAAGGCAGGTTGCAGTACCTGAAGCAAACAATTGTGTTTGGTCACTTGCGACCGGTCCAGCCTCGGTCACTGGCGGCGGCGGGTCCCAGAATTCCTGCAGGTATTCATCATCAACTTCGTCAGGACTCGCCATTTCCTCCCCTCCTCCTTGGTAGCTCAGTACAATTGCGCTTTTCCTTCCACCACCCTTCCCCTTCTCTGCCGCAGCTCCACTCTCACATGCGTTTCCGTCCTCCTCCTGGTCAACGATAACATCCCCGCATCCCGTGAGTGAATCGAAGCTCTTCAAGGACGTGACGTCTGAAAACATAATGCAAATCCGATCAATTGATTGTTCTGCGGGCGGATCATTATTGGTTGGGCCAGCGCTTCCACTTTCAGCAAGGTGGCAAGAAGCAGAACCGGTCTCAGAAGCACCTTCTTCTTGTACGTCCTGCCTCGCACCAAGTGTATTTTCATCCCGCTTGTCCTCCAACTGATCCAACACTTTGTCATTGGAAGGATGGTCCATTGAATGGCTATCGATGGTAACATTCTCCACATACTGATGTAATTCGGGAAGAGATGTCCTACTATCTGCTTGTTCAACATCCTCAGTGAAAACGCTCTCATTATCACTCTGTATTTCACAGGGGAGCTTAACGTCCATTCCAGTACTTTCAGATTCTGGGATAGATTTTTGTGACTCTTCTTTAACACATTCCAAGCTTGCGGTCAGAGACCCGGGCAATGTTAAAAAGTCAGCTATATCCTGCTGCCCAGCCTTTTCCTCTCGACTGATTTTGTCCTTTCTGTGCCATCTCATGCTGCTGAACAATCCTTTCAGTCCTTTCTTTTGTCTGCTGCAACTCCTCTCTTTCATCTGGTCAGAGTTTGAACACACTGACTCCCCCTTGCAATTTTCTAATTTACTATTCCTTCTCAGCAACGAAAAGAAACTGTGAGACTTGGCAATGGGTCCACAACCAGCAGCGGCAAAGCTCATACTACTGACTATTTTTGTGCTGGAATCACTGTCCAATTGATAGTTGCTGAGAGAGTCTTCCTTCTTGTTCACTTCCAATCCCATATCAGCAATTCCATCGTGCGTTTTGCTCCGGACAAGCCCCATTTTCACAGAGCTTTTCCCATCCCCTTTGTTTTTCAGGCTGAAAATATTAGGCATTGTGCCCCCTGATTTCCTTCTCCCAAACAATTTAAACGCCGTCCTACTTATCTTGCCAGACTGCTGTTCAGAAGCCGAAATTTCATTACATTCACAATGCAAGTCCATGACTGCCACGATCTTGTTCTTGTCTTTTTTTTTCCTGTAGACCGTTGCAGCTGCCTGATGCTCGTTTTCCCCACTTGCAGCCTCAGTGCTGCTCGAATTTAACTCCATGGCAACCAAGAGGATAAGCAGCTTTCGTCATATGTGGACTGGAGCCAGTCCACTGTCAGCATTGCTACATTAACCTGAATTTCTGAAAAGCACTGGTAAACAACAACATTTTTCAGTGTGTGTGTGTGTATATATATATATATATGTATGTATGATATATATATATATATATATATGCATTCAAGCAATGTTCCTATTTTAATTAATTGTTTCTGTCTTAATTCAATCTATTTTAATCGCATTTGTTCAATCAACAGAAATGATGATTCAAACACATTGACATACATTAATATATTAATGTCAGACCATATTTGGAATATTGTGAGTGTTTTGTGCTCCATATTTCAGGAAGGAGGTTTACCAAACCAGAGGAGGTTTACCGAATGATCCTGGGATGATTGGGTTAATGTATGAGGAGCGTTTGATGGCTCTGGGACTGTACTTGCTGGATTTTAGAAGGTTGAGGGGGGACCTCATTGAAACATAAAAACATAGAAAATAGGTGCAGGAGTAGGCCATTCGGCCCTTCGAGCCTGCACCGCATACCAAATAAAAAAAGGCCCAGAGTGGATGTGGAGAGAATGTTTCCACGAGTGGGAGAGTCTAGGCCAGAGGCCACAGACTCCGAATAAAAGGACGTATCTTTAGAATCTAGATGAGGAGGAATTTCTTAGTCAGAGGGTGAATGTGTGGAATTCATAGCCAGAGACTACTGTGGAGGCCATCATTGGGTATTATTAAAGTAGAGATTGATAGATTTTTGATTAGTAAGGGTGTCAAAGGTTATGGGGAGAAAGCACGAGAATGGAGGGAAAGGAGGGAAAAATGGATCAGCCCTGATCAAATGATGGGCCAGATGGTCTAATGCTGCTCCCATGTCATATAATCCTATGATAAATGCAATCAAACAGTATAAAAGCTAAATAGAAACAAGATGCATTAAATGATTTACACAGGGCAACATGACAATATTTTGGGTTGATAATCTTCTGGAGTGAGTTTGTACATTAGGCAAATTTTCAGGATTTTGAATTGTAAACCTTCCAGAAAAAGAGAAAGGAAGCTGGCGTGTGATTTCCAAAAACCTTCAATTTATAATGATTCATTAGACGGTGGAACTTGTGGGAATTTTGATGCAGATTGCATGCCCTCCCCTGTGGTCAGAAAATAACAATTTAAAAGGATAAGAAACTAACAAAGACTAGAGGGCAGTACAGTGGCGCAGCGGGTAGACCTGCTGCCGTCCGGGTTCAATCCTGACCTCAGCTGCTGTCCGCGTGGAGTTTGCACATTCTCCATGTTGCCACGTGGATTTCCTCCGGGTGCTTTGGTTCCCTTCAACATCCGAAAGACATGCAGGTTTGTAGGTTAATTGGCCTCTGTAAACTGCCCCTACTGTGTGGACGGAGTTTCTCCCCACAGGCCGTCAGGACTGTAAGCTCTTATCTCATCAGGGACTCATTTATGTTGGGTCTTTTTAAACATTTTTAATTTAAAAAATAATGTAAATACTGGTTCTGTTCTATTCTGTTCTGTTGTTCTGTTGTTTTTGCACAATCCGCAGGCATTGCCACTTTCATTTCACTGCACATCTTGTACGTGTATGTGACAAAGAAAGTTGACTTGACTTGACTAGGGAGTGGATGGAAAAGTGGGGTAACCTAGAACGAGTGTGAACGGATGAGTGGACTCAGTGGGCCAAAGGACCTGTTTCCATGATGTATCTCTAAACTAAGATAAGATAACAAAAATTAAATGCATTCTATTCTGCATGAACTAATTATTAAAGTCACGAAAAAAGGAACAACTATTTGCAATTGTTCCATTATATTAATGTAATATTAATATAACCTTTGAAAAACAGTTCAAATTTAAATTTGGTCAATATAGTTTAGTTTCGAGATACAGCATGGAAATGGGCCCTTCGGCCCACCATCCATGCTGACCATTGATCACCCGTTCACACTAATTCTATGTTATCCCACTTCCATATCCTCTCCCTACACACGAGGGAACATTTAACAGAGGCCAATTAAAGTGGAGCACCTGAGGAAACCCACATTGGGGAAACTCACAGGGAGAACGAGCAATCTACACACAGACAGCACCCGGCCGGGGTCAGGGTTGAACCCAGGTCTCTGTTGCTGTGAGGCAGCAGCTCTACCAGCAGCATCTCTGTGCTACATAATGAAACAATTTAAAAAAAGGAAAGTTAGGTTATGTAGCTGGAAGAATATCAAGTCTGACCACTTTAGTACAAATCAAAAATAATATGTGCATACACAAAGGTACAGAAAAGAACAGGGAAACTTATTTCTACTAGTGGTAAAAGGTAAACTTGGAGGTTAAACTTGCCAAGGTTCATATCATGTTGAGAATATAAGGTATATTCAAACTATTATTTTCAATTAAATCAAGAAAGCACAGAAATGACCTGAATCCACCTCAGTTTACTTATCGCCACAACAGATCAACAGCAAGTGCTATCTAGAAACAAAGGAACTGGTTTACAAAAAAAGACACAAAATGCTGGAGTAACTCAACATGGAGTCTCTGTGGAGGACTTGGATAGACAAAATGTTGGATTAGGAACCTTCTTCAGGTTTTCTTCCCCCCTCCCCCTCAAACCCCACCCTCACCTCAGCCACAATCTGTCTGAAAGTTACCGATCTAGTTTAGTTTCGATATAGATTGCGGAAATAGGTGCTTAGGACCACCGAGTCAGCACCGACCAGTAATCCCCACACACTAACACTATCCTACAAACACTTGGGACAATTTACAATTTTAGCAAGCCAATTAGCCTGCAAACCACTATGTCTTCAGAATGTGATAGGAAACCAGAGCTCCCAGAGAACTCCAACGCAGGTCACAGGGAGAATGTACAAACTCCGTACAGACAGCACCCATAGACAGCATTGAACCAAGGTCTCTGGTATTGTAAGGCTGCAACTCTACCACTGTGTCATACATCTATATTCGGCAGAAATGTTGCCCACCTGCCGAGTTACTCCAGTGCTTTGTGTCTTTTTTTTAAGCTGATTCTACCTCTCTGGCTCTCCACTAGTCTGGACCATCTGGATAACAGAAAGAAACACATCAGCTTGCTGTTCATTGACTGTAGCTCAGCATTAAACGCCAGAGATAGATAGATAGATAGATAGATAGATAGATAGATAGATAGATAGAGATATTATAGATTCATAGTACGACAGCATTCCTCCTGTGGCATTCAGCTATTTAAGGACCTTAATTTTTCATGTTCCTGCAGTTGGCAAATTATTCTAAATAATTAACAACTTCCATAATAAATAAAGGAACCCTTTATTAAAAAATTACAATTTACATATTTAGCACAAGTTATTTAGCAAATCCAGTTGAGTTCTTGTAACACATTATGCACAAGTTTGGTGAGAGGGTACAATGAAATCTTGCTTGCAGCAGTATCACAGGCACATAAATTCAGGCAACACATGAAACATACGTCACAGTAAACACTTGCAATTACGGACCTCTATATAGTAGATTTTGGTTATACTGGACCGAGGCTCCCGTTGCACTCCCCCCCCCCCCCCCCACGGTTGCTGGAGCAGAGAGGGCGAGCAACATGGAGGCGGCATGAGTACCGGACCCGTCCCTGGTGCACCGTGTGTAGGGCCGAGGGCTCTACGGCTCCCCGGCCTGTAAATTCCCGTTGTTTAACACCGCCACCACCAATGACACGTTTCCTCCTTCCCGGTCTGGAGTTAAACTTCACCCCCCTCACTCGGTTTCTCGCAAGCAAACGACAATACAGACACCATCCCCTCCCCCCATGGTCCACTATTGGGAGGGTTTATTGTATACATAATGTATACATAAATGATATGAAGCATAGCCAGGTGGGCAAGTTCCAGTGGGGCATTGGGCGCTCTTGATGGTGGTACAGCAATGCTCAAGTGTGTTGGGTCGACTGGCGTGTAGATGGTGCTGTTACACATGCCCATACATTCGACTGGCCCCCAAACAGTAGCCTGGATATAGGGTGCGAGTTGAATCAAGAGTTAAAATTGGAATATAGCAAAGGTAATGCTATGGTGGTTATGGGAGATTTCAACATGAAGGTAGACTGCGAAAATCAGGTTGGTACTGGACTCCAAGAAAGGGAGTTTGTGGAGTGCCTCCGAGATGGAATCTTAGAGCAGCTTGTACTGGAGCCTACCAGGGAGAAGGCAATTCTGGATTTAGTGTTCCGAAGATCTTTCCTGGTCCCAGCACACTAATGCAATTATAAAGAAAGCACATCAGCGTCCCTACTTCCTGAGAAGGCTACGGAGAGTCGGTCTGTCAAGGAGGACTCTCTCGAACTTCTACAGGTGCACAGAAGAGAGCATGCTGACTGGTTGCATCGTGGCTTGGCTCGGCAACCTGAGCGTCCAGGAGCGGAAAAGGATGCAGAAAGTTATAACCACTGCCCAGTCCATCGTCGGCTCTAACCTCCCCACCATCGAAGGGATCTATCGCAGTCGCTGCCTCAAAAAGGCAGCCAACATTGAAAAAGTTACTTTTATAACAACTAAACAGGTTCGCTTCTTAATACACACAACTCATAAACGTTTGGTAGACCAGTTCAAAACTTTACTTATTATTGGCTGATGGAAGGGAGGGAGAACTCTAGTCAAGTGAGCAAAACAGACACTTCACTCTCCTCATCCACTTCTCCGAACAACAGAATTACATCGTATTATATAGTGTTTTTTTGTCACCTTAGAACATTCCACAAACATTAGTCATGGTCAGAGGTATAGGAAAATAAAGGTTTCTACAGAATGCATCACATCAAAAGCATTTTGTCATATGGTACAAGATATTTTACATATTAAAGACATTGGCCATTTGTTAATACCCCTCAGATGAATCTAGTTTCCTCTCTCGTCACTTCCTCCCTCACAAACATCGGACATTTGGTGCAAGGCATTTTACATATCAAAGACATCAGCCATTTGTCAATATCACTTAGAATGAAGCAAGAATTTAATTAGAAACATGGCTCTGCAAATGCTGGTTTACAAAAGACGGCACTGAGTGCTGGAGTAACTCAGCGGGTCAGGCAGCATCTCTGGAGAACATGGATAGGTGATGTTTTCGGCACCGAGACCATTCTTCAGACTGATCTTCACCAGGTCTTCTATCTCATTCTCCCGCGAATGTTCATTGGCCAGAGGAAAGACAAGGCAAAGTGGGGAGGAAGGGGGAAGTGTGAGGGAGTCTGTCAGGATACAGGAGTAGGCAATTGGCCTTTCGAGCCAGCACCGCCATTCAACGTGATCATGGCTGATTATCCACAATCAGTACCCCATTCCTGCCTTCTCTCCGTATCCCCTGACTCCGCTATCTTTAAGAGCTTTATCTAACTCTCTCTTGAAAGCATCCAGAGAATTGGCCTACACTGCCTTCTGAGGAAGAGAATTCCACAGATTCACAACTCCCTGGGTGAATTGCACCTTTGGATGAAGATAGAACCATTCCTTCTCTCCAGAGATGCTGCCTGTCGCGCTGAGTTACTCCAGCATCTTTGTGTCTACCTTCGATTCAATCCAGCATCTGCAGTTCTTTCCTGTACTATTGAGCTTTGTACAATTTAAAGTCCAGAGACCAAACACAACAGCAATTAAACTCAGGTGGGAAAGAGATTGAAAATTTCATTAGATTATAGCAATATTGAATTAAAGAGGAGGCAATAAATTGGCCAAATTCCCAATCCTGACTTTTCTCCAGTAACACAAGAAGGGAGGTGCACACAAGTGAGCAAAGGTGGAGTCAGTTGACTATGCTGTCACACAGAATGGAAACAGGCCCTGGGCCCAACTTGCCCAATCAACACTGTTCCCACCTGGCCTTATTTGCCCCTGATCACTCTAACCATTCCTATCCATGTATGTGCCCAAATGTCTTTTAAATGTTGTTATGGTACCTGCTTCAACTTCTTCTCCATGCTTCAATAGCCTGTGCACATTCCAATGTTTAGATTGAATAGAAATAATGAACATTTGGAAGAGGAACTAGATAATTACCCGAACCTGGAAATGTGTTATCTGGAAGGCATGTGGACAATTGAGATAATGGGAAATGCAACCCCTATTTTTGGCTGATAACAAATGTGAATGTTGCAAAGAACATTCAAAAGAATTATTTTTCTTGTGATGCACTACTAAATGACAATCTGCAGTCAAGGTTCGCCAAGCAAGAGACATTTGCAACACAGGCTATTTCTGATAAATCCTTTGGTGCTATAAGTCTACGACATCCTTTTTATTGAAGTGGCCTGACCCAAAATGTCATCTTCGATGTTCTCCAGAGTTAGCGCTAGACCTGGTGTGTCTTTGCTTTGTAAACCACCATCTGCAGTTCCTTGTATGCATCCTTTTTAGTTTCCTTTTCCCTTTGTGCTTGCTGCCAACAATTGTTTAGTTTAGTTTAGAGATCCAGGCCCATTCGGCCCACCGAATCTGCACCCACCATCGACCACCTACACACTGGTTGTACTCTACAGACAAGGGACAATTTTACAAAAGCCAATTCACCTACAAACCTGCATTATTTGGAATGTGGGAGAAAATGGGAGCCTCCTGAGAAAACCCACAGGGAGAATGCACAAACTCAGTACAGACAGCACCCATAGTCAGGTTCGGACCCGGCCTGTGGCACTGTAAGGCAGCAACTCTACCTCTCTGCCACTATGCCACCATTTGATGATCTTGCCTTGGAACAATGTACTCTCTTAAAGTGACTATATAAATCTACTTTATTATTTTTATTCTTACACTTTTGAAAATATCAAAATGATATACTCTTAACGAGTTAGATAGAGCTCTAGGGGCTAGCGGGATCAAGGGATATGGGGAGAAGGCACGCATGGGTTACTGATTGTGGATGATCAGCCATGATCACAATGAATGGCGGTGCAAGCTCGAAGGGCAAAATGACCTCCCCCTGAACCTATCTTCTATGTTTCTATAATGTAAAATTTTGGTAATGATGATCGCAGATGAAAAAATATTGGGATTAACTGATGCTAAATAGAAGAACCATGAACAGGAAGCTAGCTTTGAGATGAGAATAAAACAACATTGAGTATGACAATGGTATAAAATATCCAAATACGATGTTCCTGAAATCATCAATTAGGTCTACTGCATTCACAACCTACAGTGATATGAATAAAGGTTACTAATATTAAAGTATATGATCAAAGCTGATTTAATTTTCTATGATTCTAAGTATTTAATCCCCAGTTCTGATATGCCCTTGATTTACTTCTAGTGCATTAGTTCATTTTTGTCTGCAAAAGCTAATTTGGATTACAGAATGTCCCAGCTTTGTTCACATTCAAGAGCCATCAATCAGTTCAAAGTGGATTCACAGTCCTAACTAAGCAGCCACAGGGGGCAAACTGAAATGCTGGTTTGATTGCATTTCTCAGCAATATAAATCAAACTTACTTTAGGATTAAGATAAACTGCTTTAAAGTGCAATATGTATATGTCAACTTAAAGGGGAAATTAATTAATGTGCAAATACGCTAATTAACAGTTTATCTTTGTGCGCCACCTTTCCTTGGTCATCAGTGCTGGCTCTGATTTGTTCTGTACCTTTTCGCACCTTTCATCTCCTGACTCTCAGTCTGAAGAAGACCCAAAACATCACCTATTCCTTTTCTCCAGAGATGCTGTCTGACCCGTTGAGTTACTCCACCATTTTGTGTCTATCTACAGTAATCAACAACAACTATTACTTCTCTGGAGAACATGGCTAGGTGATATTTTGAGTCGGGACTCTTCCTCAAACTTTGAAAAAGTGTTACTTCTTAGGATTTTTAGGTGAAATTTGTAAAAGTGGAAACCAAGGCATTGGTTTCTAACAATAAAAGAAATCCCCCAAAAAATATATATCTTCTCTTCAAGACAATGGAAACAAAAAGGTAATAAATAACAGTAGTTGCAATATGAAGACAGAGGACTATTTCCATAAATTATTCAGACTTTAGAAGCAATATTAAACTTAGTTGAAGATCAGTTATATTTGAATAATTTTTTGACAAATTATTGCTTGCATTTTACTTGATATTATCGTTTGGAAACAGTAGAGTCCAATAAATGAGTTTATTCTTTGGGAATTCCGGGAAGCTGCTAACCATGATCTCACTTTAATCCCAACACTCACCAGGAATCATGCAACACATTTAAATCAAATAGAAACTCAAATGAATGAGAATGCAAACAGGTCCTTTGGCCCAACGTTCCCATACCGATGAAGATGCCCCATCGGCACTAGACACAGAGGTACATAGACAATAGGTGCAGGAGTAGGCCCTTCGGCCCTTCGAGGCAGCACCGACATTCAATGTGATCCGTGGCTCATCATCCACAATTAGTACCCCGTTCTTGCCTTCTCCCCATATCACTTGATTCCACTAGCCCTAAGAGCTCTATCTAACTCTAACTTTTGAATGCATCCAATGAATTGGCCTCCACTGCCTTCTGAGGCCTACTCCTTATTCTTAAACTGTGGCCACTGGTTCTGGACACCCCCAACATCGGGACCGTTTCCTGCATCTAGCGTATCCAATCACTTAATAATTTTATGTTTCTATAAACATGCCTCTCATCCTTCTAAATTCCAGTGAATACAAGCCCATTCTTTCATCATATGACAGACACACCATCCCGAGAATTAACCTCGTGAACCTACATTGCACTCCCTCAATCGCAAGAATGTCCTTCCTCAAATTAGGAGACCGAAACTGCACACAATACTCCAGGTGTAGTCTCACCAGGGCACTGTACAACTGCCGAAGGACCTCTTTGCTCCAATACTCAACTCCTCTCTTTATGAAAGCCAACATGCCATTATTTGTCTTCACTGCCTGTTGTACCTGTATGCTTACTTTCAGTGACTGATGTACTAGCACACCCAGGTCTCGTTGAACTTCCCCTTTTCCTAACCTGACACCATTCAGATAATAATCTGCCTCCTAAGTGAACAACCTCACATTTATCCACATTATACTGCAATTGCCATGCATCTGCCCACTCATCCAATCTGTCCAAGTCACTCTGCATCCTCATTGCATTCTCTTCACAGTTCACACTGCCACCCAGCTTTGTGACATCTGCAAATTTACTAATATTACTTTTAATTCCTTCATCTAAATCATTAATGTATATTGTAAATAGCTGCGGTCCCAGCACCGAGCCTTATGTCACCCCACTAGTCACTGCCTGACATTCTGAAAGGGACCTGTTAATCCCTACTCATTGTTTCCTGTCTACCAACCAATTTTCTATCCATGTCAATATCCTACCCCCAAATACCATGTGCTCTAATTTTGCCCACTAATCTCCTGTGTGGGACCTTATCAAAGGTTTTCTGAAAGTCCAGGTACACTACATCCACTGGCTCTCCCTTGTCCATTTTATTTGTTACATCCTCAAAAAATTCCAGAAGATTAGTCAAGCATGATTTCCCCTTCGTAAATCCATGCTGACTTGGACCAATCCTCTTACTGCTATCCAAATGCGCCGCTATTACATCTTTGATAATTAACTCCAGCATCTTCAGGGCGTGATTGAAAGGAGAGAGATTCTCAACATTTTTAAAACACTAATAACACTTTTATTTTTCATTGATGGAAAGAATTCTCTGCACCTGCTCAGCTGGCTATAATATGGGCACTGGTTAAAGGGGGGGGGGGGGGGGGGAACCCTGAGTAAGATGGCAAAAACCTCGCAGCCGTAAGTGGTAGCATTTTATCTTAAATCAATATACAGTGCAAACAGGAAGTAAGTGCATTTGCAGTAGTGCCTTTTAACTTCAAGCCAAAGGACCCAAGCCACCATTTGCAGTAAGAAGTGCTTTTCAACTTCAAGCCAAAGCACCCAAGCCACCATTTGCAGTAAGTAGTGCCTTTCAACTTCAAGCCAAAGCACCCAAGCCACCATTTGCAGTAAGTAGTGCCTTTCAACTTCAAGCCAAAGCACCCAAGCCACCATGTGCAGTAAATAGTGCCTTTCAACTTCAAACCAAAGCTCCCAAGCCACCATTTGCAGCAAGTAATACCTTTCAACTTCAAGCCAAAGCACCCAAACAACCATTTGCAGGCAGTGCCTTATTACTTCAAACAAACCATATTTTCATTTTCAAACCACATTAAGGGTACTCTCAGTTGTGTAGACATTTGTTCAGTGTTATTCAGAGCTCAGAAAGACGTGACCCTTGGCTTCATCCATCTTGCAGAGACTGAGTGAGGCACCTCCCAAAACCACCACCTGGTTTTATAGTCCCTCCCCCTCCCTCCAGCAGGTGCAGCAGAGAGAATGATGATTTTTTAAAACTTCAAGCCAAAGCTCCCAAGCCACCATTTGCAGAAAGTAGTGCCTTTCACCTTTAAACCAAAGCTCCCAAGCCACCTTTGGCAGTAAATAGTGCATTTCAACTTCAAGCCAAAGCACCCAAGCATCATTTGCATTAAGAAGTGCCTTTCAACTTCAAGCCAAAGCACCAAGCCATTATTTGCAGTTAGTGCCTTTCAATTTCAAACAAAGCACCCAAGCCACCATTTGCAGTAAGCAGTGCCTTTCAATTTCAAACAAAGCACCCAAGCCACCATTTGCAGTAAGTAGTGCCTTTCAACCTCAAGCCAAAGCACCCAAGCCATCATTTGCAGTAAGTAGTGCCTTTCAACTTCAGGCCAAAGCACCCATGCCACCATTTGCAGTAAGTAGTGCCTTTCAACTTCATGCCATTTGCAGTAATTTGTGCCTTTCAACTTCACGCCAAAGCACCCAAGCCACCATGTGCAGTAAGTAGTGTCTTTCAACTTCAAGCAAATCACCCGCCACCATTTGCAGTAAGTAGTGCCTTTCAACTTCATGCCATTTGCAGTAATTTGTGCCTTTCAACTTCACGCCAAAGCACCCAAGCCACCATGTGCAGTAAGTAGTGCCTTTCAACTTCAAGCAAATCACCCGCCACCATTTGCAGTAAGTAGTGCCTTTCAACTTCAAGCTAAAGCTCCCAAGCCACCATTTGCAGTAAGTAGTGCCTTTCAACTTTAAACCAATGATCCAAAGCCACCATTTGCAGAAAGTAGTGCCTTTCAACTTCAAACCAAAGCACCCAAACAACTATTTGCAGGCAGTGCCTTTTTACTTCAAACAAACCATATTTTCATTTTCAAACCACATTAAGGGTACTCACAGTTGTGTAGACATTTGTTCAGTTTTATTCAGAGCTCAGAGAGACGTGACCCATGGCTTCATCCATCTTGCAGAGACTAAGTGAGGCACACCACTTCCTGGATTTTATAGTCCCTCCCCCTCCCTCAGCAGGGGCAGCAGAGGGAATGGTGAATTTTCAAAAAACATTAATATCTCTCTGATTTTTCATCGATGTGAATAATCCTCCGCACCCGTAAGGCGGAGAGGGTCTCTGAGCGAGGTGGCCAAAAATGACGACCGTAGGTGGCTGCGTTCTGTCGGAAATCGCAGCACTGTGGGCCAAAAACGGTCAAGATCAGAAATTTAGTAATATAGATACTGCATCTGCCAACTCACTTAACCTTTTCCCAGTCACCCTGCAACCTCCTAACATCCTCTTCACAGTTCACACTGCCACATGTTTTAAAGCTTCAGTAGGTTTTCAAGAGTAAAAGTTCAAAGACTTCTTTAATTAATCATTTTTAATTGTATTTGACCGTAATTTGAAACTGTTCAAAGCTCTTTCAAACTATGATTCTGGAAATGTGATGCAGAGAAACCTCTCCTGGGCAGGTTTCAGCTCGGCAGCCTCTCCCAGAGCCTGGTGCTGCCACCTAGCCCATCCTGGGACCCTTCCCAGTGAAATTATTGCATAAGATACCGTGTCCAGAATGTTGCAATGTGCCCGGATGGAAGATGAGGAGCAGTTACTGAAGCTTGCGTCAGAACACTGCTGGAAACCATAGACTGACGGATCAGAGTGGGAATGGGGTGATTTGCCCCAAGCAGAAATATGCCATGCATTGTTATTTGTTACCATGGAGACACATTGTGTCACACACACTGTCAGGGAAGAGGCAGGAAAGAGACAACCACATTTTCTTTTCCCAAGATGAACATTCTCATTGCCTGATCAGGCAGGGAAGTCCTGCTGTCACATTGTTTTGGAGAAGAGGGAATCAAGCTAGTGTTTCTTCACATAATGAGCCACCAAATGCTAATCTGACTATTAAGTGGAACAAGTCGAGGGCACAAGGTCTACCACATGCAGGGACCACTATAAGACCAGAAAGCGTTTCACCGAGCACAGTTTACATTTGCAAGCTAAAGAATTGTGTCCCGATTATACTTTGGATGCCTCATTCAATAAAAGTTCCCAGTTAGTCTAGGGAATGCAGGGCACTTGTACAGCCAGAAATCAAAAAATACCCTTAGAAATATTAGGTGGGGAAAATTAAAAATATTTTGAAGCATGAACATTTGTAGATTTTTTCAGAATGGTATCATAAAGACTGTTTTTTGAATAGTAAAAGCAAATAATAAAATGTCCTCTAATTAATTCCTTCTTAAAAGAACTTCATTGGGATATAATGCATAGTAAAGCCATAAACTTGTATGTAGCCTCTTTTATCTCTAGCCTTTGTCTACACAACTACCAATTAAAAACAACTTATTTTCCAACTTTCTCCCCTTCTACAATCAGTTTGAAAGATCCCAACATGAAACATCACCTATCCACGTTCTCCAGAAATGCTGTCTTACCCGCTGAGAGTACAGCCGTTTCTACAGGAAATAGGGTGGGAAGTGTAGTCTAGATTGCTATGGGAGTCAGTGGGTTTGTAATAGATGTCAGTCGATAGTTGATATCTATTACAAACCCACTGACCTATCGACTGAAATCTATTACAAACCCACTGACTCCCATAGCTATCTAGATTACACTTCTCCCCACCTTTCTTCCTGTAAAGACTCCATCCCCTACTCCCAATTGAGGTGTTCCATACCAGGTCATTGGAGCTGTCCTAGATCCTTTAGGGAGGAGTACTCGGGGTTCGAGCCGTCTTTCATTCAATATGATCATGGCTGTTCATCCAACTCAGTATCCTGTACCTGCCTTCTCTCCATACCCCCTGATCCCCTTAGCCACAAGGGCCACATCTAACTCCCTCTTAAATATAGCCAATGAACTGTGGCCTCAACTACCCTCTGTGACAGAGAGTTCCAGAGGTTCACCACTGTGTGAAAAAAGTTCTCCTCATCTCGGTTTTAAAGGATTTCCCCCTTATCCTTAAGCTGTGACCCCTTGTCGTGGACTTCCCCAACATCGGGAACAATGTTCCTGCATCTAGCCTGTCCAACCCCTTAACACACACAAAGTACTGGAGTTGCTCAGCACGTCAGGCAGCATCTCCCTCATAGACATGAATAAGTGTCCAACCCCTTAAGAATTTTGTAAGTTTCTATAAGATCCCCTCTCAATCTCCTAAATTCTAGAGTATAAACCAAGTCTATCCAGTCTTTCTTCATAAGATAGTGCTCTCCCAGCTCAGCATGGCTTCTGCCAGCTGGCTGTCGTTATTAGTGTAGTACCGTAATACCATGTAATGGGTGGCATGCATATAAGTGTAGTGGAGGTTATAAATGGCATAGATTAATAAGGGTTAATCAACACCACCCCTTTCCGCAGCGACCATTTCCTCCAGAACTCCCTGGTCAACTCATTCCTTCCCACCCAAAACACCCTCTCTCCGGGTACTTTCCCTTGCAACTTCAGGAGATACACCTGCCCCTATACCCCCCATCCCCTCCCTACTCTGTCCAAGGACCCCAACAGTCTTTTCAGGTGAAGCACAGGTTCACTTACACCTCCTCCAACCTCATCTACTGTATCCGCTGTGGGCTCCTGTATAAAGTGCAGGCTTGGCGATTGTTTCGCTGAACACCTTCGCTCAGTCCGCCTAAACCTACCTGATCTCCCAGTTGTTCAACACTTTAACTCCCCCTCCCATTCCCACATTGACCTTTCTGTCTTGGGCCTCCTCCATTGTCAGAGTGAGGCCCAGCACAAATTGGAGGAACAACAACTCATATTTTGCTTGGGTAGCTTCCACCCCAGTGGTATGAACATTGACTTCTCTAACTTCAAGTAGCCCTTGCTTTCTCTCTCTCTCCATCTCCTCCCTCGTTCTCCGACCAGTCATACTGAATCCGACTACATTTTATTTCTGTACCACCCTCTCCCGACATCAGCCTGAAGCGGGGTCTCAACCCAAAATGTCTCCCATTTCTTCTCTCCAGAGACGCTGCTTGTCCTGCTGAGTTACTCCAGCATTTTGTGTCTACTACTTGAATGAACTCTACGAATGGTGGAAATACAGAATTTGAGACCACACTGTAGCCAAGACAATAGTATAGATGCATTAAGGGATGCTCAGGAACCCAATGCTGATACATTTTGATGAGTGGACGATGCTGCTTATTGATGCCTGCTTCTGTGCCACGAATCCTTGGCAATTCTTTGGGAAAAGGTTCAAAGTTTTTTGCACAACTCATTTTTACAATGAGTACAAACACCTCCTTTTGTGCCATGAAAAAAAGACTCCTTTTATTCAGTTTAAAAAAATACAAGAAATAAGGAAATGATAGAATTTATTGTAGTAGCTCAAATATTTGAGCCTTAGTTTACAGAAAGTTTACACAAAATAACATTCAAAGCATATTTAAAAAAAGTTTAAGGCAACAGTGTCCAGATCACATAAAGATCTTTCGAGAATTTCTATAGCCACACTAAAAATTCAGACCATCTCACATTAAACTACAAATTAATTACAAACTAATACATTAATTACAAAAGGCTCTACCCTTCCCAATTACAGTATGAACTCTCGGCAAGACTACACTAACGCTTAATCCCAGGGACTAACAGAGCAAAGATAATATCTCTTAGTTAAGAAATAACTTAAAGGCTTCAAGTATTCCTAGTATAGTTTCATTAAGTATCATCGGGCCTCCTTCCAGTCCCACCTATTTTCACCAACCAGCCACCCATCCCGCCCCACCCCACACTTTCTCATTCCCATGACATTCTGCACGGGGACAACAGCAGAATTCTGCACGGTCTTGTACGTACACATTATTGTACAACATTTCTCCAGAGCTACAAATGAGACAATTCTATTTACTGGTCCAGAGAGCAAACCATAAATAGATATACAACACCTAATTAGAAGAGGTAGCATTAATACTTGGATTATAAAGACTCTTTACAGATGTATAGTAAGTTTAGTTTTTAGACTAGTGTAATTTTATTGTCAGAATATTATTTAACTTTGATCTGCTTCACCCATGCAAGTTCACCGTTCTTTTCATAAGACTTTTTGTGCCGTTATAAATCTTGAAAACAGAATTGTGATGTTATTTAATCATCTTTTGATAACTTTATTTACCTCATATTTTGTGTAATACTTTGCACAACATAACCCCTTACAAATTTTGACTTTTCAAAGTGTTTAAAACAAATAAATATGACAGTACCTGTACTTTAATAAATAACTGAGCTTTAGTAACATTTATAAATTATGACACTGGAAATGTCCCAATAAATAAATTATCACCATTGTCATTTAAGAGATCTGTGGAAGCAGCTTCAACAGCCAAAAGCTCAAACCTTATTTTTAAATGAAACATTCCCATGTCTTAAATGTTACGCCATGTGCAGAAAGAGGTCTCTCTTTACAGAGCACAGTTAAGATAAGGCAAATGTCAATTTCAAATCGAGAACATTAAGTGCCAGACTGCATCTTGGAGAAGCGCGAGGCAAAGTAATATTCATATACTTCAACCATAATGTTCAAAGTATGCCCGAATAAAGCACCAAATCTCATGATAGGCCATTAAAATTCAGCGTGGAGTGAAAGATATAAAAGGCACCCATCGTGGGAAAACTTGCCCAATCGCAGAGATTACATCCAAGACCCAAAGGCAGACTGAATGACTGCACTGGAGAGGTTGCGAGTACATGCAAATATTTCTTGTGTACAAACAAGCATTTTCCCAGCCATTCCTGTCCATGGTGTACTAAAAGTTCTATAAATTGTAAATTAGCTAATATGTTATCTAAATGAAATAGCTGTGATCTGCTCACAACCCGTGAACCTTCATCAAGCTAGTTTCCCATGATTAGTTCAGACATGGTTGGTATTTTGCGCAATTTCCCCCAAACTCCGCCAATCAAATGTATCTCCATCAAAACATGCTCAAAGATTGTGAGGCAGTGTCAACATGAATATCCCTCTTTTCAGATAGAAAGGAGGCCGATTTGGATGAGCGGAAAGCCTTCTTTGAAATAAATTCAATTTAATTCCACTCATTAATGGCACTTTTTGCACTTTTAGCACAGCAACAAAACAGTAAACTTTCATGCTTTAGAAAGCAGTAAAAAAAGGCCAGTTTTCGGAATGTTCACTTCCAATATGAAGCCATATCTCCAGAGTGTGCACATTGGAAAACTGCAAGCTCTATCAACACGATTTAAAATTAACGCAAGAAAATTGTAGTGGTACCTGTGGATATGAATTTCCTGTGAGATCTATAAGAATATATCCAAGTGCCCCATTATTATTAAGTTAATACAGCGTCGACCATCCAAAGAATTATAAGTTTCCCAAATTGTGAAATTAAATCTTCCACTATGATAAAGTGCAAATACCATATAAACACAACAAACAGCACAACAGAATTTCCTACACACTCTCCATATTCTGTAATGGATATCTGGTCATATTTCCTGAGGCACACAGCCTCTGTAGCCGAACTTCACGTTGTGAAAATCTGATATTTCGGTCGAATTAGTAAAGAGGCTTAAAAGTTGGTCGTCAATATTTTTAGTATTTGCACAGTGATTACATTTATTAAAAAAAACAACTTTAATAATTCTTCAAAACATGTTCCCTCAGTAAAACTTTCTAAAGATTGTGCTCAACTTCTGTAAACATGACCAAGATCAATATTATTAGTGCAAGGAACAGCCATAAACCCTGAGGAATATGAAGAGGTTTCAATATTGGAATGATTTCTAGCAACAGTCTGTACATTTCAGAATGTTGAACTACTAACCGGCTTTTACATTATTTAGGTGTCAAGTAAGAGAAAGTGCAGGATTTCCAAAGTGCACCATATTTTAAAAGCAAAATTAAGCAACACATTGGAAATAAATAAATAAAGCTAATGTGAAGGATCAGAAAAGAGTTAAATAATTCCACACTGATTCTAAATGTACGGAGTTCTGTAGCTGAGAACATTTGAGTATTCGCAACAATTCATTGGGATTCTACTTAATCGGGAGCATACTGAGACTCAGCGCAGAGAAAATATTTTCAATCCTCCAGATAGATTTACATCTACCAGTACCGATGTGCACACCGTTTGTTTCCAAGATTCTTGCGATCCCAGGGAACTATTTAAAGACAAAATGATTTCTCCAATAACACACGTAAGCCCCACATTAGTTACGAGGAAGAGAACATTAACAGTAACTGTTTTAGTCGCTCAGTCAAGATTGGTTAACGTTCACACTTACAAAATAAATAAAATACATTCACTCCAGACGACAAATATAAGAAACAAAAGTGGGATATATTTAGAGGACACTTTGTCAAAGCTAGATTAATGCAAGTTTTAAAAAACACCTAATGCCTGAAGGTTATCATAAAAAAATCTCCATTGCAATTAAGTAATCAAATTGTGATCTATATAGACATTAACAACTGAATTGAACCAATTTTAGCGCCCAAGTGCCACCAAATACCAACTGATTCCTCACATACATCTTCGCTGCACTCAGAGTTAAAAACAAACAAGTGGCCAACACTCTGTCCATTTCCCTGAACGCAGCACATGGAGTATTCTTGATAAATGTTAAGGAAATCATCGCACATACAACATGCAGGTAACTTCCCTTTTTAAATTAAACCTGCATTTCCAAGACATCACCAAGTTTTTAGCAAGATAAAATAAATTCTGCTCATTTTCAGAGGCTGGTTCAATGGTCGTGATCTGAAGGACATCGGTTTCATTGGACCAAACACGCTGGTCGTCCCACTGCAGACTTTACACTTTGTGAGTTGAACAGTAGCTGCACCATTACAGCATAGTTACAGTGATAATCATCATAAAATGTTCATGGAATTCCAAGCCAATCATTATTATTTCCCCTCAAGCTGCACCAATGTCAAAGCTTCACAATTACTTACTTTCAGGGAACCATTAACATCAATTGCTCCACCTGACACCCAAAGCAGGTATTTTTTATCCGATAAAACGCTCTACAAAAACATTTAGTTGAATGTCGAGTCTCTGTACAACACAATATTTACAATCCATGGCAGTGCAACCTCACTGATTTCAATCTGAATTAGATGAAGCAGAGCACATGTTTTTTAGACTGGAATTTCCAAATTAGTTAATTCAGCTGTTACTTATCAAAACCACTTGTGAAATATTACATTTTAAAGTCAAATCATGAGTGAAGTGCATAATTGCGTAATTGACCACAAAACTGAATGGCTGATACACCAAACATCTTCCAGACTACTGCACACTGGGTTCAAATGTTTTCCAGAAGCATTCTTCCAGGTCTGCTAGCAAAAACCATGTCTTTCTGATTTAGCAAGTCATTTTTGCCATGCCAAGCTCCAAATTAACTAACGTGGGCTCGGCTTTGGAGAAGCTTGGTTTGAGGTCTTTGCATCCATCTTCAGGAATGTTACTACCTTCCACCGTTCGAATTGGGTTAGTTCCCGGTGTGCTTTGCCGTTCCTTACACATTTTATCAGTGGCCTTTAGCGTCTGTGACAATCGGCTAACCAAATGGAAAGACTCTTTTTTGATAACTGTACGTGGTTTCTCCCCCAGTTCTATTATTTTCTGTAAAGTAAAAAAAAAAAAAACAGAAATCCTCAATTAGTTGGAAAGTCTTTGGTTGAAGAAACATCACAATTACTATGGTCAAAAGACACACATTTAAGATACGATATGCAGTACAACTGAGTATAGAAGTTAGGATAGACACAAAAAGCTGGAGTAACTCAGCGGGACAGGCAGCATCTCAGGAGAGAAGGAATGGGTGACGTTTCGGTTCCAGACCCTTCTTCAGTTAGGATGTTATGTTACAGTTGTAGAAGACATTACTGAGGCCATATTTGGAGTATTGTGTTCAGTTTTTGTCACCCTGTTACAGGAAAGGGTTTATTTTAGAGATGCACAAACTCCACACAGACAGCAGCCGAGGTCACAATCGAACCGAGGTCTCGGCCGCTGTGAGGCAGCAGCTCTACCAGCTCAAATTTGTTTCCAGTCATTGAGTAAAATAGGCAAGATTATGTTATGTAAATATATCACAAACACTCAGTGGGGCCACACTTTGTACACATCGCATTTTGTATCAACTCACTTTCTCCAGCTGTTTGGCTTCAATCTCCAGTTGTTTATTCTGTTCACTGAGAGATAAAACTAGTTCAAGTTGTGATTGGCGGGGATGGATCGTTTTATCAAACTGATGATACATACTGCGCCAAAACCTGTAATCACAATGAAGAATTGGAAATTAGGAGAAAGTTAATTTAGTTTACAGATACAGTGCAGAAACAAGCCCTTCGGCCCACCGAGTCTGTGCTGACCAGCGATCTCCCCATACACTAGCATGATCCTACACACTAGAGACAATTTTACTGAAGCAAAGTAACCTACAAATTTGTACGTCCTGGGGTGTGGGAGGAAACCAGAGCACCCGGGGGAAACCCATGCGGTAATAGGGAAAACATACAAATTCCGTACAGACAGCACCCATAGTTTGGATCGAACCCGAGTCACCATGAGCTGTACATTCCTGGTGCACATTTTTTAACAGAAGTCCAAACTTACTTAAAGTTGAAGGCAACTGTGTTTGGTTCGATCACCTCATGTACGCAGGGAAGATTAGGATCGTAGAGTGGGTTCAAATATTTATGTTGATTTTCCAAAAGAAATGACCATAAGGAATGTGTCTTGTTTTTAATACTGCCAAAAAAAAATCGGTTGTTACAAGTATTGCTGTTTCAACTACAATGTTTAAAAATCTTAAAAACAGTCAATTCTCAATTGTAATAGTCCTTAAGCAATTGCCATCAATTCTCAATTAAGTTTTAAATGGGAAATATTAATCACTTTAATATTAAATCACAGACCTCTGTAACAATCTTCATAAATTTAATGACAATAATCCATAACTAACAGCAGGATACGAGGAGAATCCTCTAAAATGAAGAATTGTCAGCAATCCGCTTTGCATTAATCCCCTGGCCCATCTTGACATTATTGTTTCTCGCCCTATCGCCCCCAATTAGTTTCTGCAAGCAGCAATATTCTCCGTGTAATTTTCTAAGGCAATCTCTATGTTATAGATCTTCTGTTAATATTCTGATCAATATGTAACAGCAAGTTGAATATATGCAAGAATTCACAATTCCTCAGATACACAACTGTTCATTAAAACAATTTGAGTTAATTCCAACCAGTTTCGTTACATTTTAATTTCAGATATTCCCAATTTAATAATAGTTATCTATATCATACACAATATTTTGAGACGTTGATTGAGCTAGAGAAGTCAGCATTGTAGCATTTTAACACACCTCAATATTAATAGTACGATATCCCATAATGAATAATAATTACTTATACCACCTGTTACAATGCAAAGAAGAATCGTCTACAATGTAAACACAACTTCTAATCACAAATTTGCTGCAAAGCAAAGCAATCGTTTTTTATTAATTTTCACATTTAGTTTAGTTTAGAGGTATAGTGCGGAAACAGGCCCTTCGGCCCACCGAGTCTGCGCAGACCAGCGGTCCACATACATTGGCACTATCCTACGCAATAGGAACAATTTACAATATTTAAAGAAGCCAATTAACCTACAAACCTGCATGTCTTTGGAGTGTGGGAGGAAACCGGAGCACCTGGAGAAACCCACGCAGTCACAGCAAAAACTCCATGCAGACAGCAGACATAGTCAGGATCGAACCCTGGTCTCTGGCGCGGTAAGGCAGCATCTCAACTGCTGCTCCACCGTGCACCCCTACGCTCTCCCCTTGCGTGCTCCGAGTGCGCCCCTACGCTGTCCCCTTGCATGCACAGTCACGGTGCCTCTGTTACTTCACCAAACCCACCAGACCAACGTGCAATACTTACTTCATGTCTTCTCGTTCTTTCTGGCAATTTCCAACAAAGTTCCCGAATTGGCAGGAATTAACATGTCCGTGAATCTCAAGTAAGTACGCTTCACTGAACTCAAAAACCCGAGGGAACTGCTCTATGAGGTGCCACACACATTCAATAAACTGGGTGAACACTGGTGATACTTCTTTGGTGTCTCCATCAAGTTGGCCACATCTACAAAACATAGGGGGGAAGCAGGAAAAACAACATTAAAATGAAGCATTCTTTTAAAAAACGTATTTTCTCACTAAAATATTACTCTGGTCTAAAAGCAAACGAAGTGGCAATACTGAAATAGAACGTAGAACAGTACAGCACGGCATCAATCCCATCGGCCCACAATGACTGTGCCAAACTTAATGCCAAGTTAATCTCCTCTGCCTGCACTTGATCCATATCCCTCCATTTCCTGAATTTCCATGTGCCTATCTAGAACCCTCCTAAATGGCAAAATATATATATATTTTTCCCTATTTTGCCATTGGATTTTCACTGTAATTGAAACTGTGCCTCTTGTAAAATTGCATAGAAAAGATACAGTGGCTTGCAAAAGTATTCATACCCCTTGAACTTTTCCACATTTTGTCACGTTACAACCACAAATGTAAATATAGCAACAACGATGAGCTGGCCTACAGGAGGAGGTCCAGCACTTAGCAGCATGGTGCGCTGACAACAACCTGGCCCTTAACTCCAAGAAGACCAAGGAGCTCATTGTAGACTTCAGGAAGTCCAGAGGCGGCACGCACACCCCCATCCACATTAACGGGACGGAGGTGGAACGTGTTTCTAGCTTCAGGTTCCTGGGAGTCAACATCTCCGATGACCTCTCTTGGACCCACAATACCTCTACTCTGATCAAGAAGGCTCATCAGCGTCTCTTCTTCCTGAGGAGACTGAAGAAGGTCCATCTGTCTCCTCAGATCCTGGTGAACTTCTACCGCTGCACCATCGAGAGCATCCTTACCAACTGCATCACAGTATGGTATGGCAACTGCTCTGTCTCCGACCGGAAGACATTGCAGAGGGTGGTGAAAATTGCCCAACGCATCACCGGTTCCACGCTCCCCTCCATTGAGTCTGTCCAAAGCAAGCGCTGTCTGCGGAGGGCGCTCAGCATCGCCAAGGACTGCTCTCACCCCAACCATGGACTGTTTACCCTCCTACCATCCGGGAGGCGCTACAGGTCTCTCCGTTGCCGAACCAGCAGGTCGAGGAACAGCTTCTTTCCGGCGGCTGTCACTCTACTCAACAACGTACCTCGGTGACTGCCAATCACCACCCCACCCCCCCCCCCCCCCCCCGGACACTTATTATTTTTTTAATTCAAATCGTTTGCTATGTCGCTCTTCAAGGGAGATGCTAAATGCATTTCGTTGTCTCTGTACTGTACACTGACAATGACAATTAAAATTGAATCTGAATCTGTATTTTATTGGGATTTTATGTGATAGACCAACACAAAGTGGCGCATAATTGTGAAGTGGAAGCAAAGTGATACATGGTTTTCAATTTTGTTCACAAATAAAAAACTGAAAAGTGTGGCGTGCAAAAGTGTTCAGCCCCCTTTACTCTGATACCCCTAAATAAAATCCAGTGCAACCAATTGCCTTCAGAAGTCACCTAATTAGTAAATAGAGTCCACTTGTGTGTAATCTAATCTCAGTATAAATACAGCTGTTCTGTGAAGGCCTCAAAGGTTTGTTAGAGAACATTAGTGAACAAACAGCATCATGAAGCCCAAGGAACACACCAGACAGGTCAGGGATAAAGTTGTGGAGAAGTATAAAGCAGGGTTAGGTTATAAAAAAAAAATCCCAAGCTTTGAACATCTCACGGAGCACTGTTCAATCCATCATCCGAAAATGAAGAGTATGGCACAACTGCAAACCTACCAAGACATGGCCGTCCACCTAAACTGACAGGCTGGGCAAGGAGAGCATTGATCAGAGAAGCAGCCAAGAGGCCCATGGTAACTCTGGAGGAGCTGCAGAGATCCACAGCTCAGGTGGGAGAATCTGTTCACATGACAACTATTAGTCGTGCACTCCACAAATCGGGCCTTTATGGAAGAGTGGCAAGAAGAAAGCCATTGTTGAAAAAAAGCTATAAGAAGTCCCGTTTGCAGTTTGCCACAAGCCATGTGGGGGACACAGCAAACATGTGGAGGAAGGTGCTCTGGTCAGATGAGACCAAAATTGAAGTTTTTGGCCTAAATGCAAAATGCTATGTGTGGCGGAAAACTAACACTGCACATCACCCTGAACACACCATCCCCACTGTGAAACATGGTGGTGGCAACATCATGCTGTGGGGATGCTTTTCTTCAGCAGGGACAGGGAAGCTGGTCAGAGTTGATGGGAAGATGGATGGAGCCAAATACAGGGCAATCTTGGAAGAAAACCTGTTAAGAGTCTGCAAAAGACTCGAAACTGGGGCGGAGGTTCAACTTCCAGCAGGACAACGACCATAAACATACAGCCAGAGCTACAATGGAATGGTTTAGATCAAAGCATATTCATGTGTTAGAATGGCCCAGTCAAAGTCCAGACCTAAATCCAATTGAGAATCTCTGGCAAGACTTGAAAATTGCTGTTCACAGACGCTCTCCATCCAATCTGACTGAGCTTGAGCTATTTTGCAAAGAAGAATGGGCAAAAATTTCACTCTAGTTGTGCAAAGCTGGTAGAGACACACCCCAAAAGACTTGCAGCTGTAATTGCAGCAAAAGGTGGTTCTACAAAGTATTGACTCGGGGGGGCTGAATACTTTTGCACGCCACACTTTTCAGTTTTTTATTTGTAAATAAAAATGAAAACCATGTATCATTTTCCTTCCACTTCACAATTATGCACCACTTCGTGTTGGTCTATCACATAAAATCCCAATAAAGTACATTTACGTTTGTGGTTGTAACATGACAAAATGTGGAAAAGTTCAAGGGGTATGAATACTTTTGCAAGCCACTGTATTTGTTTCCCCACTGTTGGCAAGCAATGGACTTTTCTTCAAATCAAAATTTAGGGTAGCGCAGTGCAAGAAACCCGGGTGCTATTGGTGCTGCCTGTGCGGAGTTTAACCACACGTGGGTTTTCTCCGGGTGCTCTAGTTTCCCCCCCACTCTCGAAAGATGTACAGGTTTGTAGCTTCGGTAAAAAAAGTGTAAATTGTCTCTAGTGTGTAGGATAGTGCTGGTGTATGGGGTGATCGCTGGTCAGCGCGGACTTGGTTGGCTGAAGGGCTGGCTCTGTGTTATATCTCTAGAGCAAAATAATTATTTCCATTTAAAAAAGATACCATAGTTCAAATCTTTGATAATCTGACTGATTTTGCGAAGAGAACTAGAGCACATAGACATTCAGAACAATTATTAACTAAGCCTCATCCATGCGGTATTTAGAAATAAATCATTTAACAGCAACTCACATCAAGCCCTTTTTAACGGTCAAAAAACAATTTCCACACAAGTATTACTTGCATTACCTGTCAGCAAACTTGTGACCAAATGAAATCCAGTCTTTTTCTATCAAAACCTTGCAATAGAAAATATAAGTTATCAATGCATGAAATACTTTGTTTTTCATTCCTCCCCCCTGGTTTGTTTCTCCACTCACACCCCCCCCCCCCCCCCCCCCCCCCCACCCCACCCCGGTTCTTCTGCTTCTTCTGCCGCTTTTTGTCCCCTTTCTATACACTCTCCAGTTTCCCCCCCCCCCCCCCCGCCCCGCCCCCATTTTGTCGCTAAGCCCCTTGTCGTTCCATCCATTTACTTCACACATATTTTGCCCCCCATGCTCTACCACCCCTTCTGGTTCTGGTTGCAGATGTCACTCACTCATCCCCTAAAATTATCACCCATGTGGTCACGGAGAGAATGTTAGAAATTCCACAGACAGCATCCGAGGCTTGGAACAAACCCGGCTCCCTGCCGCTGTGAGGCAACAGCTCTTTCAGAGATCCTGACCTCTGGCGCTGTCTGTGTGGAGTTTGCATCTTCTCCTTGGGACCACTTGGGTTTCATCGCATATCACCAAAAGTGAAGCTTTGTAGGTCAATCGACCTTTGTAAATTTCCCCTATTGTATAGGGTGTGAATGAGAAAGTGGGATCTCATAGAACTAGTGTGAACGGGTGATCGATGGTTGCCATGGACTCGGTGGGCGGAAGGGCCTGTTTCCATGCTGTATCCTTCAGTCAATAACATTCCATATTATCAGATTCCAACACTGGCAACCTTTGTGCTCCTGCTAATCACCTTCCAGCAGCTGTCTCTATCTTCACCCTCCCCTCCACTAGCTCAATCTACCTTTCTTTCCTTTTTTCTCTCTTGTTAATCTCCATCCATCATCTATCTGCCTCGCCACCCCCCCTTCCCCCTGCACACTTACTCCCCGGCTCCATATGCCCTGACATCCATCAACTCTTCCTAGCCCACCAGTCACTTCTCATTCCCCTCTCACCACACCCCCTCTCCTCTTTACACTGGCAACTTCCACTCTCCCCTCTCCATCCTAATGCATAAATTCGATCCGAAACGTCAACCATTCCTTCCCACCCATGGTTACCGCTCAATCTGTTGAGTTCCTCCAGCAGATCGTTTGTTGTTCCAGATTCCAGCATCAACAGTCAGCAGATCAAGGCACGACAAGTGTAATGAACAGGTATCTCAGCAAGGGATACAGGTGCAGGTTTACAAAGAAAAAGTGTGTGCGTGTGGGGGGGGGGGGGGGGGGGGGGGGGGTGAGGGGCACAAAGAGAAAGCTGGAAGAGAGCGAGGTGAGTGGGGGAAGGGAATTGATTGGCAGATGGTTGGACAAAAGCCAGTGATGAAGGAGCAAACATTGTGAAATGAGGATAGAAGATGTGTGACTTGTGAAGCCAGAGGAGGGAATCTAGGGGTAAGGGGAGAAATGTGTGCTAGTCCAGGTGGGGTACAGCTAAGAGAGAAGGAAGGAAGGGGTAAAAAAGAGGGAGGGGAGAAAAATCGCAACAATTTGGTTGTCTACAGTTTGTGAGATTAATCAAAACCAGGGTCATTTATCAAGCCCTGTCATGTGGTACAATAATTTCTGAATTGTTATTCATCAAATTGAATACAATCTGCACAGAGCTAAAAATATGATAATGATCTTTACTTACCATAAATCCTTTTATTGTTCTGTAATATGGATCCAGCAGCAAAGATCCCAAGGAACAGACCTGTGTAGTACGATCCCAACCATCAGAGCAATGGACTAAGACGCTGGCACCATCATATCCAACCGCCTGGACAAAATAAAGAAAAAGGCAAGTGATGGAGCCATCAAGCTCACATTTCTTTAGGCCATCGTGCAGAAACTCAAGGTTTATATATAATTTCTATTTTCACATTTTGTCAAGTCATTGATGTTAATTTTTGCAAAGATAAGGTAATAAATTGAGTCAGGAGAATCCTATCCTATCCATGTCCACCAGAGATGCTGCCTGATCCGCTGAGTTACTCTTAGCACTTTGTCTTTTTAAAAAAAAAAAACAACATCTGCAGTTCCTTGCCTCTATTTTAGTAAAGTGTGTAACTCTGATTTAGATAACTTTTACTTCAAAGAATTGATCCTCTTACTTGAGAGTTCACCATCGTAGTTGGGCTAATAAAATTGTTACAATGAGTGATAATATTACAGTGCCCTCCATAATGTTTGGGACAAAGGCTCATCGTTTATTTATTTGCCTCTGTACTCCATAATTTGAGATTTGTAAATTAAAAAAAAAAAATCACATGTGGTTAAAGTGCACATTGTCAGATTTTAATAAAGGCAATTTTTATACATTTTGGTTTCACCATGTAGAAATTACAGCAGAGTTTATACATAGTTCCCCCATTTCAGGACACCATAATGTTTGGGACACAGCAATGTCATATAAATGAAAGTAGTCATATTTAGTATTTTGTTGCATTTCCTTTGCATGTAATGACTGCTTGAAGTCTGCAATTCATGGATATCACCAGTTGCTGGGTGTCTTCTCTGGTGATGCTCTGCCAGGCCGGTATTGCAGCCATCTTTAGCTTATGCGTGTTTTGGGGGTTAGTCCCTTTCAGTTTTCTCTTCAGCATATAAAAGGCATGCTCAATTGGGTTCAAATCTTGGCCACTCAAGAATTAACCATTTTTTAGCTTTGAAAAACTCCTTTGTTGCTTTAGCAGTATGTTTGGGATTATTGTCTTGCTGTACAATGAACCACCGACCAATGAGTTTTGAGGCATTTGTTTGAACTTAAGCAGATAGGATGTGTCTATACACTTTAGAATTCATTACGCTGTTTCAGCAACCATAAATGCCCAGGCCATAACACCCCCACCGTGTTTCACAGAGGAGGTGGTATGCTTTGGATCTTGGGCAGTTCCTTCTCTCCTTCATACTTTGCTCTTGCCATCACTCTAAGAAAAGTTAATCTTCATCTCATCTGTCCACAAGACCTTTTTTCCAGAACTGTGGTTGGTCCTTTTAGTACTTCTTGGCAAACTGTTACCTGGTCATCCTATTTTTGCGGCTAACTAGTGGTTTGCATCTTGCAGTAGCCTCTGCATTTCTGTTCATGAAGTCTTCTGTGGACATTGGTCATTGACAAATTCATACCTGACTCCTGAAGAGTGTTTCCGATCTGTCGGACAGGTGTTTGAGGATTTTTCTTTATCATAGAGAGAATTCTTCTGTCATCAGCTGTGGGGGTCTTCCTTGGCCTGCCAGTCCCTTTGTGATTAGTAAACATTATTTTTAATGATGTTCCAAACAGTTGATTTTGGTGAGCCTAAGGTTTGGCTGAGGTTTCCAACAGTTTGATTTGTTTCTCAGTCTCATCATGGCTTCTTTGACTTTCATTGGCAGAACTTTGGTCCTCATGTTGATTAACAGCAATAAAAGTTTCCAAAGGTGATGGAAAGACTGGAGGAAAGACTAGGTGCTGAGAGCTCTCTTATACCTGCATTAAGGAGGCAGTTAAACACACCTGAGCAATTTCAAACACCTGTGAAGCCATGTGTCCCAAACATTATGGTGCCCTGAAATGGGGGACTATATTACACAGCTGTAATTTCTACATGGTGAAACCAAAATGTATAAAAATGGCCTTTAATAAAATCTGGCAATGTGCACTTTAACTACATGTGAATTCTTTTCTACTACAAATCTCAAATTATGGACTACAGAGGCAAATAAATAAATGATGGGTCTTTGTCCCAGACATATACATATATTTTTTTTAAATGAGTTTTTAAAATGTTGATATAGCTGGAAAGGTGCAGATTGATGTTGACAGACCTCGAGAGCCTGAGCTATAGGGAGAGGTTGAGCAGGCTAGGACTTAATTCCTTGGTGCGCAGGAGGATGAAGGGCTGATCTTGTACATCACCAGTGAAGGGATGTGCCCACATGATAACCCCAATGATACATTTGCAACTACATGATCAGTTTGTATGTGCTTGTTGACATACAGATACCTTATCATTGCATCTGCAGTTAGTTATTGTCTTTAGAATAAGTGTGTATAAGCGGTTTAGATACCACACTTGATTTTCTTGGTTGAACGCTTTTCCTGGTGTTATACCACGTACTTTGTGTTTTAATAATAATAGAGATGTATAAGATGGGGGGAATAGATAGGGTAAAGTCAGAATTTTTTACCCAGAGTAGGGGAATCAAGAACCAGAAGACATAAGTTTAAGGTGAGGAAAGATTTAATAGGAACCCGAAGGGCAACTGTTGTTACACAAAGGTTGATAGGTATATGGAACAAGCTGCCGGAGAAGGTAGTTGAGGTAGGTACTATCGCAATTTTTAAGAAACATTTAGACTTTTACATGAATAAGATAGGTTTAGAGGGATGTGGTTCAAATGCAGGCAGATGGGACGTGTAAATGGGGCATGTTGGTCAGGGTGGGCAAGTTGGGCTGAAGGGCCTCTTCCCTCGCGGTATGACTCTGTCTGACGCTATGAAATTGTACGTACTTTAGCAAGAAGTGCAGCAGCATCCAAAACAGCTTTGATGTGGCGAAGCCATCCAGAACTCTCCAAACCACTCAAGAAGTCATTTGAAGTTAAAGCTTTGGTTCCACACACTAAAAACCAGAAAGTATATATTTAGTACAATTCAGAATATCTTTAAACCTTGCGCATATGACAAGAACAGCATATTTTTTGCTTTCTCAACCACAAATAATTTTTGTTTCGTCCCTCATAAAAGTAACAAAAAGGATTTTTCTCCATATAAAACTTGAGAATATGCTCAAACATTCATCGGTGTTCGTGACTCGGTTAATCCCTCTGCTTAAATAATAATGTAAACACTGCAGAAATATTGGCTCTTTAATGACACTAAATACACTTCTAGTTGAAAATCTCTTGGCTTCCTTGCAGAGCGCAGCGGGAGTGGATGCATGTTTTTAATCAAACACTGCAAGTGTGAAAACAAGAAGATGCAAGAAACGGGCAAGAGTCCAAGTAACATCTGTATTCAGAACAAAGGAGACGACAGATGTGGATCCCACATTTAATTATAATCATTGTTTTCAATAACTTTTACAATCAGTTGTACAGCATAAATAAGACCCATCGGCCCATTGTTCCTCATTGCATCTATGCCGATCATGCCCATCTAATAAGATCATAAGAAATAGGAGCAGAATTAGGCCATTTGACCATCAAGAATAACCAGGGTGGTTTAGGAAATTTGAAATACTGAACAAATTTATAAACGCAGGCAAATGAGACTAGCTTATATGGGGCATCTTGGTCGGCATGGACGAGTTGGGCTGAAGGGACATTTTCCATGCTATATGACCCTGAGAATGAGTATCCAAAGCTCTTATCCCAAAATGACATCCTCTATTGGAAAACTCAAGCAATTTACACACAGCTTTGATTCACCCGTAAACAATGAATAAACTATGCTTTTGGAAATTAATTTCTGTATCACTCATCGTTTTCAGATGGGATCGTTTTCAGAGGGTGGTGAATCTGTGGAATTCATTGCCACAGACGGCTGTGGAGGCCAAGACAATGGATATTTTTTAAGGTGGAGATTGACAGATTCTATATTAGTAAGGATGTCAGGGGTTACGGGGAGAAGGCAGATGAATGGGGTTGAGAGGGAAAGTTAGATCAGCCATGATTGAATGGCGGAGTAGATCTCATGGGCCAAATAGCCTAATTGTGCTCCAATAACTTATGAAAATATGGAAAAGAAAGTACACTCACAAGGTTCATTTCCATCAAGTTGAGATGCGACGTTACTAAAAGTTACCTTCACTGACTTTCTGCAAACTTCCTCTCATTACGTGGATATTCTCAATACCAACAAACTGGAACCTAATATTGGAATAATTGTCTTCATTTTCATATCCTTTGCCCGCAGCTCGATTTGCCATTGCATTTAGCTGTAAAAAAAAAAATGGATAACTCACAAAACCTGTTGTAGATCTAGGGTAAATAGGTTCTTGCTATGAATGAGAATTTAAATGTTAAAATTAACACATACTTTTGGCCTTGTATCCATTACATACATGAAGTGACTGTTAGGATTGGCTTTACTTATTGCTTGCAGCATGTGTTCATCCTCTAGACACCGAGCACTGAAGCCAGACAACGGCTGACTGCACCTACATATGGCAGCCTGCAAACAGGTGAGAGAAGGCACACGACCGAAGTAGTAACAGTATAACATTGATCAACAGAGAAGGCTAATTCAGTCATTGCTTTGATGATGGTTCAATCTCATCAACGTACATGGGAAGCAATGCAACAAAGTTGGTAGAGCCACTGCCTCACGGCGCCACAGATCCACATTCGGTCCTGACCTCGGGTGCTGTCTTTGTCGAGTTTGCACGTCCTCCCTGTGATCGAGTGGGTTTCCTCCGGGTGCTCCAGATTCCTCCCATGTCCCAAAGTCGTGTGGGTTTGTTGGTTAATTGGCCTCTTTAAATTACTGCTTGTGTGTAGCGAGTGGGACTACATAGAACTTGTGTGATCAGGTGATCAATGGTCAACATGGACTGCATGGGCCAGGGGTCCTGCTTCCATGCTGTATCTTTCAGTCAAACAATGTAATGGTGCAGTGGATAAGACAAATCTCTTTTCCCGCTATGATTCATGAGCCCGACCACACACCCACACCCACACACGCGCGCGGGAAAATTCACAATTTTTCCAAAGCCAATTAACCTACAAACCTGCACAACTTTGGACTGTGTTAGGGAACTGGAGCACCAGGAGAAAACCAACAGGGCGAACATACAAACGCCATAAAGACAGCATTGGTAGTCAGGATGGAACCCAGGCCACTGGCGCCGTAAGGCAGTAACTCTACTGCAGCGCCACCGTGTCATCCCGATGCAGCCGAAACAGTGACAATCCGTCCCGCCATTCTCCACACCTGGTACCTTTGGATCTCGGAAGATGCTTTTTTAACATGGTTAACAACAACATGCATTTATACGACAGCAAATATCTCCCATAACACCCTCCTATACAGTTTAATGATTAACATAATCAAATTCTGCTGTGGGATTGAACACAACTTTGACTCCGCAAATGCCATCAATTAAAAGCCACCACCATTTCAGTCATCCGCCTCCACAACCACTCTCTCCCTTCTCACAGCACTCTCTCATGCTGTGCCACTGCCCAAGGGCCAAGTTCATTTGGTTAGTTTTTTTATTATCGTCACGTGTACCAAGGTAGAGTGAAAAGATTTTATTTGCAGGCTCTTCAGTCCATATAATATATAGAGCAGGTTTGGAGGGCTATGGGACAAATGCAAGCTGGAGGGACTAGTGTAGACGACACATGTTGGTCGGTGTGGGCAAGTTGAGCCAAGGGGCCTGTTTACATGCTGTATGATTCTAATATACATGAATACAATCACGTCGTCCGCAGTGCACAGGTCTTGGCTACACCCCAACAGCAGGTCAGGCTCACCCGCTGTGGAACTGAGATAGGGAAGGTGTTGAGCGCGGTCCCTGCTTGCTCCCGAAGACTAAGAACCAGAGAGGAGGGTGGAGGGAGTTGGTGACGGACGCTGGACAAGGGGCCAGTAAGAAGAACCGGGGGGGTCTTACCTTCCTCGCGTTTAAGGTCGGCTGCGGGAGGTACCCCAGGGCAAGGAGAGGAATGACAGTTGAGAGATGACTGGATGGAGGTGATGGCTGCAACGAGCTTTGTGGCCAGCTGGAGCTGGGACTTGAAAATGGCGCCAAAACCTTGCGACTCTTGCATATAGACTCAGTGGGCGGTTTCTATGTATTCTGTGCTCAACTAGGGATTGTACATATGTATGGCAATAATCTTACTGATCTGTATGCAAAACAAAAATGTCAGTATCTTGGTACCGTGATAATAAAGAAGCATTGAAAGATAAATGATAACAGTTCTCTTTGCAGGTAAAGTCGCAATAGTTTTCACTCTTACTTTGCATTATTACTCCGTTTGGCACCTGATCTCTCCTACATGACATTTCATTATCTCTTTTCCTCTGCCTTTCTCTGCATTTTATATTACGTCTTAATGCATGTGCGGGTGGCCTCACTGCAATGAATACCAACGCACCCCACCACACATCATTAATCATACCTGCTTTTGCTGGTAAAAATAGGACAATGTGGGGAATCGCCCTTTGCTCCTGAACTTGGAACTTCCAACTATAATGGGCTTGCTGACACTTTTGGGAACATACAGGTGTGTCGGGTATGTATCACAAATCTATTGAGGGAAAAGCAAGGGTAATTATGAAATAAAATACACTTATAAAACAGTTTTGTCATCACGAGTTTGACTGTACAATATCAACATTAATCTGATCAGCAAATTAAAGATTGAAATTTTAAGCAACAAAGAATGCTATTGTAGAGGTAATTGAAAATAATACTTTTTAAAATAAGCTGGAGGCAAGAAAAGGCAAGAAGAATGCATCCGTGATCAGATAACAAAAGGCTGAGAACACAAGACCACAATGCTGGATTGCCTGCCCAAGACTCTCTATCAAAAGAAAAACAACATTTGCTGCATTATGATGGAGAGGGGAAGGATAAAGAACTGCCCCATATAGGAACATAAGGAAATTAATGTCGACATGGAATGGGGGAGGAAGAAGGTTATCACATGTTCCCCCAACGTGCGGTTGTGGGGGGGGGGGGGGGGGGCGGCATGGAGCATCACACACACTAACTATCCCTCCCCCCCCCCCCTGCACTCGCGCTAATTACCCCCCTTGATATTATGTTAATATTATTAATTTGCTCCTTTTACCCCATAAACACCCTATCTACTGACGCATAGCCCCCAACTTGCAGTCACATCTAGAGAGGGGGGGGGGGGGGGGGGGGTTAGAGAGTGAGGGCAGAGAGAAGGGCAGAGACAGAGACAGAGGCAAGAGGGATAGTGGGGTGGAGAGGAGGAGAGAGGAGCAGAGGGTGAGGGGGGAAGAGGGGGGGAGAGTGGGGGGAGAGAGAGAGGGTGAGAGGTGAGGGGGCAGAGGTGGGGCAGGGAGGGGGGGAGGGTGGAGGGAAGAAGTTAGGGGGGGTGGGGGGGAGGGGGGAGGAGAGTGGGGGGGAGGAGAGTGGGGGGAGGAGAGGGGGGGGGGAGAGAGAGGGGGGGAGAAGGGGGGGGGGGAGAGGGAAAGGGGGAGAGAGAAAGGGAGGAGAGGGAGATGGAGAAGGGAGGAGAGGGAGAGGGGGGGAGAGGGAGGAGGGGGGGGGGAGGAGGGGGGGGGGGGGGGGGGGGGGGGGGGGGGGGGGGGGGAAGAGGGGGAAGGGGGGAGGGGAGGGGGGGGGGGGGGAGGGAGGGAGGGGGGGGGGAGAGGGGAGAGGGGGGGGAGGGGGAGGGGGGGGAGGGGGGGGGGAGGGGGGAGGGGGGGGAGGAGGGGGGGGGGAGAGGGGGGGGGGGGGGGGGAGGGGAGAGGGGGGAGGGGGGAGGGAGGGGGGGGGGGGAGAGGGGGGGGGAGGGGAGGGGGGGGAGGAGGCAGTGCTTTTTTCCTCAAAATTCACCATATTTCATTTTCAAACCACATTATGGGTACTCACAGCTGTGGAGACATTTGTTCAGTGTTATTCAGAGCTCTGATTGAGGCACACCACTTGCAGAGACTGATTGAGGCACACCACTTCCTGGTTTTATAGTCCCTCCCCCTCCCTCCAGCAGGGGCAGCAGAAAGAATGGGGAATTTTGTAAAAACATTAATATCTCTGTCATTTTTCATCGATGGGAAAATTCCTCAGCACACATGCGGCAGAGGGGAGCTCTGAGCGATGTGGCCAAAAATGACGGCTGTAGGTGGCGGCGTTCTCTCGGAAATCGCAGCACAGATCGCCAAAACCGGTCAAGAACAGACTTTTAGTAATATAGATAGATATATAGATTGTGCATTTTACATAGTCAGGTCACACCAGCCTTGCCAGAAAACCCATACACTGGTGACTGGGTAACTGCACATGGCTTCAGACCACAGCGGGGAGCCTCAGTTTTTCATTGCCGGCCGCTTTAATTCGTCATCACACTGTGCCCTATCAATCTGTGACCTTCCTGCACTTTTATAAGGAAGTCCAATGCAAGCTCTGACTCTGCATGTTAGACTTAATTCAGAGAACCTGCTATTTTTGGAGACAGAAAATTGTAGATGTGGGAATCTTATGGGAAAAACACAAAGTGCTGGAAGAAGTCAGCAAGTCAGGCAGCATCTTAGTTTTAGTGTAGAGAAACAAACTGGATAACAGGCTCTTTGGCCTACTGAGTCCACACCAACCAACCTTATTGATATTGTTACAATTGTTATATCACAGATATTGTTAACATCAAGCTTCCTCCCATACTTGTACAGGTTTGTAGGTTATTTGGCTTCAGTAAAATTGTAAATTGTCCCTAATGTGTAGGATAGTGCTGGTGTAAGGGGTGATCACTGGTTGGTGCTGTCCTTTTTTTAAAATAATAATTTTATTAGAAGCATGTACATATCATTAGCAATGTTACAAAATTTTGAGATTTAAAAAATCAAGTCTTCAATTTATCCCATCAGATAAAGCATAACAATAAGTTTCATTTGACACCTAATTCACTTTCATATCTCAAGTAATAAAAAAGTTATGGCCATATTTATACTCGGAAATTAGCATCTTGTTCCCTATTGACTTTCTATGGACATAACAAAAAAGCTGTGATCGTGGACAGTCAAAAGCCCACAACCTTCTTAAAAATTAAGAGAACTGAATGAAATTTTCAGTTATCATAGAGAAGATTGGGAAAACAAATATATAAAATAATCTTACTTGGATGACCTGAAATTAAAGCATATAATTAGTTAGTTACCCAATTGTAGCTAATTTCAAACTTCAATTACTAGGGATTAACATTTTAAATAGCCCAAGTGTCCAAATAATATTCACAAATAATTCACAAGGGGGGTAAAACATGGATAGGCCAAATGGAAGGAATTTAGTGTTCAATTGCTGTAAATTAAAGTCAATTTAAATCAGCTTTCTAGTGGGTTCCTGTGAACGCGCTGGTTTAGAACGTTCACATTGCGCTGGATTTGTGCCCTCAAGTGCCCAGAAAAATATTGCGGGATATAAAGAGCCCAAAATGAAATACTCGCTATAGAAAACTTTATATACAGGGTTCTTAAGAAGCCCCATTTAATGTAAAAATAAGGTACATACCCTTTTGTTTGCTTTATAAAACCCTGGGGCTGCGAGAGGTTGCGAGTTTAGAGAGTGATTTATAAACTACTATAACTATTTTACAAGGCCATAAAAACTAATAATACCTTTTGCGACGGGGTCTTTCAGCGATTTTCCGTTAATGATTTACTAGGCTGAACATTTTCGATTGCAACAGCCTAGTAAAAATCGGGGCCCCCTCTAAACAGCGCGCCAAAAATCGGCGCGCACAGGTGGGGGGGTAGATTCAGGTAGGTTTTGTAGCATACCTAATATCATAATCAAAACAATTTAGGGATATCAATTACTTATTGTTAATAGATAGAATTCCAGCTATCAGAGTAATAGGGATCCTCATTTATCAATTATATATTAACTCTGCTTCTATTTGGGTTTTTTTTTAATATAGTGAGAAAGAAGAGAAAAAAAACACACGATAAAAAAGAATAAATTATCAATAATACATCTTTGGCGATAGGTCCATAGATTATAAAGCATAACTATTCATCTAATCCTGGGTTCAAGCTTCAGTCAGACTTCCGTGCCGGACCAATTTACCCTTTCAAAAAGTCAATAAATGGAAACCATATTCTAGCAAATAATTCTTGTTTGTCAATTAAGCCAAGTCTAGTTATTTCCAAATGTAAGGTCTCCGACATCTCCATAATCCACGGTTGGACTTTTCCAAAATTTTAATATTAATTTTTTCCCAGTTATTATACTATAATCAAGGAAGTTTCTTTGGCTTGTTGTAAGTTTTAGGCTTTGTTCTGATATACATAATATTATTAGTTTTGAGTCGGGATCCAATTGGGTATTAACAACTTCAGAAATTATTCTAAAAATATCCGTCCAGAAATTTTTGATTTTTATACAATTTACTAAAGTATGAGTTAAATTAGCCTCTGAGTGTTGACATTTATCACAGATAGGTGAGATATGTGGGATGGTTGGTGCTGTCCAAGTGGGCCAAAGGGCCTGCTTCCACGCTGTATCTCTAAAATGTAAATAAATATCACTTTTGAATGACAAGGAAATTGCCTATTAGATCCTCAGAGTAGCAGTTGGAAACAGAAGCCAACATCTCTCACTGTATTAGCATGTGAAGTATTTAAGAAATACCAAACAAATTTAAGATGTTTGGGTGGCGAGAAACAAGTAGTAGAGATCAAGACTGGTTGATTTGATTGGCAATAACTAAATGGCTTGCTGCGGTTCCAATTCCACATACTTATGAATACCTGACTAAACATATATATTAATTGTTCTTTTAAACTTTCAGTGCACCCTTACCTTGTAACTGCGGTTTACGTCCGTTAGTTGCCAGATAGCGTTTGGAATTCCCATACGACTATATTCATCGGTTAAATTAATGACCTTCCAGCCCATTTCCCTCTCGTATTCAGTCTTCTTCGGATGGAAAGCGAATGCATACAGGTCATCGTACTTTACTGGAATTGAGGAATATATTTAAATGCTTCACAAGCTTGAAAGATTAGCAAATGCTCACATACAAATGGAAATGAGAGAACCTTAATTTGGCAGACCACAAGTTTTCATCCAGGGTTAAAGATTTTTTTTAATATTTAGAGAATAGGGGGATTTTCCACCAAGCCCACTAAAATTTGCTACAATGCTGAGAATTATATTCTGACTATTTCTCTTCCCCTTTGCTCCATCTATCGTACTGGAGTTTTGTTTGATTGTATTTATGAATGGTGTTATCCGATTGATTGGATAGCATGCAAAACCTTTTCACAGTACCTCGGTACACGTGACGTTAATAAACCTAAATAAAAGTGTCCTTACAACGTGATGGTAGGATACGTACTGGGCTGTTAAAAATGGCAATATTTAAACCCAAAGTAACAGTAAAATATTTGCAAGCAACTTAGATAGAAATTTATTGGTCTAAAGACACAAAGTGCTGGAGTATCACTGCAGGACAGGCAGCATCTCTGGAGAACATGGATAGGTGGTGTTTCTGGTCGGGAGTCAAAAATATATAACACATGAAACATTACCTAGAACAGTTCAGCACAGAAACAGGCCCTTTGGCACAATATGTCTGTGCCAAACATGATGCCAACTCAAACTGATCTTCTCTGCCTCTAATATTGCCTGAATATTATGTGCTTCCCTAAATGCCACTGTGCCGCCTGTGTAGTATGTTGCTTTTGAAAAAAGTGCATACCTGGGCATGAGAGCTTGAGGAGGGAGTTGTAAATATCATGGCAGTCCCTTTCTCGCGGAATAATGAAGTGAATGACCCGAAAATCCTTGCACCGAATTGCAAGCGGGGCACCCAACCGTTGTCAGGGGTAGCTTCTCCACAACAGCAATATGATGATGCATTATCTAAAACATACAAATAGAGAGCAGAAATATTAATAAATGCAGAAATGCTCAAACAGTGCGACTTTCAATTTCTGCTTCAGCTATTTGGGGAAGTGGAGGAGTGGAGAAAATAAATTCAAGTGGCAAGAACTATTTCAAATGTTCACAACAGAAAAGAATAGATGTTAAGACGGAATGAAATAGGAGTGAGTTAGAAACATTTATGAAAAAGACAATAAGTACACATAATTATAATAACAGAAAAGTACATATGAAGCAGGAACTATCGCAATGTTTAAGAAGCATTTAAATATGTACATGGATATGTTAGGTTTAAAGGGATATGGGCCAAACACAGGCAGGTGGAACTAGTGTAGATGGGGCATGTTGGTCAGTGTGGACAAGTTAAGCCAAAGGGCCTGTTTCCACATTGTATGACCCTAAAGCATCGGTCGGCAACCTAAGGCCCACAGGCCGGATCCGGCCCGTAACCCGAAATCACCTGGCCCGCAGGCGTATTTTTTTCCAATTAGTTTTTGCGACCTGGGAACTGCAGCCAGTCCCGGAGCACGCAAGCTGATCTGGAAACTGGAGCTAGTCCTGGGGCACGCAGGCGACCTGGGCGCTACAGCCAGTCCCAGGGCACTCAAGCTGATCTGGGAACTGCAGATAACTAATTGAAAACATGTGAAATCTAATGCGAAAAACACTAAGTGTTACACTGTGGCGATAGATGTGGCCCGCCATCCGCTCACAGACATGGGTCCTGGCCCCTATGCAGAACAAGGTTACCAACTCCTGCCCTATGGCACTAATTGATGGGCCTTTTACCTTTACTCAGCTCCTGTGCTTTCACAATGCATACACAATGAACAGTGTTTGCATTGTGCATACACTTGGGAGTACTGAGGTACAGAGGGACGTTAGTGTAAAGATCCAAGGATCCTGTGAACGTGGCAGCATAATGTGGCAAAGGCACTGTCAAGGATCATTAGCTAGGGCGTCGCACATAAGAGCAGAGAGGTTAAGGTACAACTTTATAAACTATTGAAGGTACACAAAAAAGCTGGAGAAACTCAGCGGGTGCAGCAGCATCTATGGAGCGAAGGAAAAAGGCAACGTTTCGGGCCGAAACCTTTCTTCAGACTACCTTGGACGAGACTAGACTTGGATTAGACTAGACAAGGTATGCCTACCTTGAAGAAGTTCTCCTCTCTCCGGAGACAGTTTCACAACCTCCTCTCTAACTGCCCCCTCTCTGTGATCAAGGTATGCCTACCTTTATAAACTATTGGTTTGGTCACAGTTGGAACCGTGTGCACTTCTGGTGACCACCCTACAGTAGAGGCAGATACTTGGTCAGTGGGGGCGCTGCAAGCCGGCGCCCTGTCAGCAGTGTGTCCGTTTCCCCCCAACTTTTTTTGTTTTTTTAGTATGTTTTAAAGTATGTTTTTTGTGTTTCTTTGTGTGTCTTGTGTGGGGGGTTGTGTTGGGGGTGAGGGGGAAACCGTTTTGGTCGCCTCCTCCATGGAGAGGCAACTTTTTCCAAGTCGCCTCCCCCGTGGCCTAACAACGAGGATCGGGCTGCCTTTCCCGGAGACGCTCTCGGGGCTTCAGCGGCGGGCGCAGCGTGGACTCTCGGCGTGGCGCTGGCGAGCCCTCGCTGGGGCTTGCTGGAGGGGAGCGTCCGTTTCGCTGGCCCGCGGCAGCCGGCAGCCTGAAGCCGCGGTCTGCAGAGTTCCAGCTGGCGCGGCGTCTACAGCCCGGGATCCCTTGTGGGGGACCCGGGAGAAGAAGGAGCTTCCACCGCCAGCCCGAGGCCAACTTCTACCGCGGACCCGGCGTGGACTTAACATCACCCCTGGAGGGGAGCTCCGACCGCCGGCCCTGCGGTCTGCGGTGCTTCTGGCTGCGGCGGGGACTTTAAATCTCGACCGCCGGCCTGCGGCCTACACCAACCTAAAGCCGCAGTCTCCGGTGAGGAAGAGCTGATCCTGGACTGACTCTGGACTCTGGTCCCGACCACAGGGGGAAATGGAGGACTGGCCAAATTTTGTGCCTTCCACCACAGTGATGAATGCTGTGGTGGATGTTTGTGTTAAATTTTTATTGTGTATTGTGTGTTCTTTATTATTGTACCGCTGCTGACAAATTCATTTCACTTGCACTTTATGTGCAATGTGACGAATACAACTGATTGTTGTTGATTGTTGTAGGGTAGGGTGCAGAAACATTCATCATGTTCCCCAAGATGTAGCATTTCATTTAAAAGAGACTGGGTGCCATAGTGTCATTCAGCGTGGAAACAGCCCCTTCAGCTTAACTTGCCCATGCCAATCTACATGCCCCATCTACACTAGTCTCACCTGCCTGCGTTTCGTCATTTCCCTCTAAACCTATCCTATCAACTTTACTCCACTGTTATAATTTCACCTCAAGTTATAAACAAATTAGAAATTTTTGACCAAAAAAACTTTAGCATTATTTGTACCAAACTTGATTTCCTTTGGAACTGTAGTCACCCATGGGTTGCAAGTTACAATAAACTGACTTGTTACTTAGATCCAAAACTTTTCTGACCACCTATAGGAAAGATGAGAGAAAAAGTGAAAAATAAGGGAAGATGGCCCAATCCAGACAATTGCATGATAGTTCCAGGAGTAGGCAATCCCTCATTCCAAATCTCTACTACAAAACTATACTTTTATCTCCTCTCATCTGTAGATTTCGACTTTACGCTCTTTCCATTATCCTGATTGACTGGTGGACGGCTCGAGTAATCAGTCTTTCCACAGTACTCTTTTATCCGAAAGCCTTGGGACCAGACACTTGTCGGATTTCGGACATTTTCGGATTTCAGAATGCAAGTAGATTCACGCGCGGGCGGCTTGAATAACATAAAGGTCATGTGTAGATTAGTTTGGTAGAAACTTTATGTACTTCAAAAACGAGAATAATTGCCAATAACTTCACCTGGTGGTGGTGTAGGGGTGAAGGGGGGAAACTTTAACTAGTCCCCTACTACTGGTCGGGAAACCTCGCGGATGGGGAGAGAAAAAAGTTGTTTGAAAACCTGGCTGCGAGGACGCTCCAAATGGGCCCGGAATCCAGACAAGTCGGCGGCCGTCGCAGAGCTGGGATACCAGCGGGGTGCGAGCAATGCCTTACCGGGTCGCCGTGCGGCATGAGCGTCGCTGGATTTGGAGCCGCGGAGCTGGGGGTTCGCGGGCGGAGTAGATCGCGATGTTGTGCAATCACTCAGCTTTCCAATTGCCCGCACCCCCATCTCTGCGACGCCGCCGACTCCCGACATTCGCGGAGCTGGGGCGTCCGGCCGCGGCCGCCCGCTGGATTTACAGGCACTGCCAGCATTTCTACAACGGCCCACCGGCCACAGCGCTGCGGAGCTTACTGCACAGCGAGACCGGTTAATCTCCTCTCAGATAGGGGTAGATTCTACCCGACTACATAGCCCTACTGACTAACATTTAAGCAATTTCCATTATCCTGTATCTGTACACTGTGGACGGCTCGATTGTAATCATGTATAGTCTTTCCACAGTACCTCGGTACGTGACAATAAACTAAACTGATAGTGCTTTACAGCCATGTGTTGGCCACTGTTGTAATGTTTTACTGTAGGCTTGGTAACAGGCTTCACAGACGTGGATCCTTCTCATTTAAACCCTTCTTAATTAATAGAAGAGGCACTATCAGAAAAGGGCAAATAAACTGTCAATGTGAAAATATTCTATGTAATTTTAATCCTAAGTAGCAACACCAATGCATGCAAAGTGATATGCAAGGAAAAAGCAAAGCATTTTTTGTTTGTTTACGGTAGCAGGATACATGATAAGGGAGCACAGTGGCGCAACGATAGAGCTACCTTACAGCGCCAGAGGCCCGGGTTCGATTCTGACTATGGTGACTGTCTGTACAGTTTGTACATTCTCCATGTGACCAAGAGCGGAACTCGCTATCAAAACATGGAGGGGGCGGAGGGGGGGACACAATTTTTTGGCGGCCGCGCGCGCATGCGCACACTCACACGCGCGCGAGGCTTCAGAGGTTCAATCCAGCGCTAAATGCAGCTCAACTCTGCCTGTCACACCGGGTTAACAACAGCCCTGTCTGGACTGACGGGACACCAGCGCTGCTTCTCCGCGCTGGCCATATTTCCCGCAAGCCCAGGCGGGTTAACCTGGCGGGACAGGCAGAGTTAAGCTGAGTTTAGCGCTGTTTCTCTGTGCTGGCCGTGGGCCTGGGGGTACTGCGCCCGTCTGCCTGCCGACCTCTCTGGCCACTCTCTGGGGGGGGGCACTCGGGACAGTGCCGGAGACCCGGACGGGATCGATCCTGCCTGCGGATGAGGCGCAGGTCTGTGCTACGTCTCCCTCCTCCAATCGCCGCTCTCTATCCTCAGTCCCCCCCCCCCCCCACTCCTCCCTCCTCCTCCAATCATCGCGCCCCCTCGGAAAGCGGAGATTTTAAAATATGGATCACAAAAACTTGGGGGGATGTCCCCCACCTCACAAAACATGGGGGGGGGGGGGCGTGTCCCCTCTGCCCCCCCCCCCCGGGTTTTCCGCCCCTGCATGTGACCATATTGGTTTTCTCCAGGTGCTCCGGTTTCCTCCCACATCCCAAAGACATGCAGGTTTATAGGTTAATTAGCTTCTATAAATTGTCTCGAGTGCGTAGGATAGAACTTGCCTACGGGTGATCATTGGTCGGGGTGGAATTGGTGGGCCAAAGAGCCTGTTTACACACTGTATCTCTAAACTAAACATTCCCAAAAGAGAATGTCAGCTATGATTTCTATGCATTATTTTCAACTATGTTAAGAAACACAACATAAGTAACCTAACACTAATAAGAACTGTTCAGCCCTTTGCATAATTTTGAATAAAGTGTTGGGACAATCAGATGTCGACATGAGATTGGGGCTTAAAATGAGAATGATGCCTTTGGCTCGTGCATAAAAAGGGCTAGTTCCACTGCCATTCTCCTATGGTCTATTCAAGCTGTTTGGTTTTTGAAAATCATTGATTAAATATGATCTTCATATATCAGTAGGCACAGAATCTAAAGCCAGGCTAGATTCATTCTACTGCCTGATAGCCATCTAAAGGATGTTTGCACTCATTCAGTGCCAGTAATAATACATTTAACATTGCTTACAAATAAGAACATACTTTTTGAACAGCAAACACCATGCTTTTCTTTAACAAAAATAGTGGTTCTGACTTTTGACATCCATTATGGCTCCAGATATATGTAAAATATGTAAAATTAAGACTTAACTTTAAACATATAGCGCAGAAACAGGCCCTTCAGCCTGCAGGGTCCTTGTCGACCAGCGATCACCCCACACACTAGCACTATCCGACACCTTAGGGACAGTTTACAATTTTACCAAAGCCAACAAACCTGTACATGTATGGAGTGTGGGAGGAAACCGGAGCACCCGGAGAAAACCCACGCGGTCACAGGGAGAACATACAAACTCCGTACAGAGAGCACCCGTGGTCAGGATCAAAACCAGGTCTCTTGCACTGCAAGGCAGCAAAATTACTGTGCCACCCTGAAAATCATTGGCTTATTGCAAAAGGTTTATGACATTTATGGAAGGCAGTGGCCAAATTGCCTTGATGCATTCTGCTCATTTCACTAAAGAACCAAGACGCTATTCATAAGTTAATTAGCAAATCTAGTTAATACATTACTGAGATTGCTGACAATTTATGCTGCAGATTGAACATTTTATGGTAATGCAAATGGTTAAACAGAAAATCAAAAATAATTCAACCTTGTACAAAAGATCAAGATGAGTGGAGTTCAAAGGAACCTTTACCGAAAGTGTCAATTTACCTATGATACATTTATGACAGATAGGACGTACTGGTCAGATCTAAAGAAGGACATAAAGAGCTGGAGTAACTCAGCGAGTCAGGCAGCATTCCCGGAGAACATGGGTGGGTGACGTTTTAGGTTGGGACCCTTCTTCTAACTGATGTGGGGGGGGGGGGGGAGGAAGGAAAGGTAGAAGAGAAGAGGGACAGGACAAAGGCTGACAGGAAACAGGTGAAGTTTGGGGTGGAGGGGGTTTATGATAGGAAGATGGTTGAATGTTTGGAAAAGCTGATAAGCTTTGCAATAAATAGGCTACATGAAAGACTTTCCACTGAGGGATGTTTTCCTCAAATGTTGCACCTGTCTGGACACATATGTGGTCAAGAAGGGTTTTGGTACAGTTGCCTTCATCAGTCAGGGCATTGAGCATAGAAGTTAGGACATTATGTTACAGTTGTATAGGCCATTGTAAGGCTGCATTTGGAGTATGTGTTCAGTTTTGGACACCTTGTTATAGGAAGGATGTCATTAAGTCGGAAAGAGGGCAGAGAAAATTTACGAGGATGTTGCCAGGACCCGAGGCCCTAGACTACGGGGAGATATTGGACAAGCAAGGACTTTATTCCTTGGAGTGCGGGGGCTAAGAGGTGATCTTGTAGAGGTGTTTACAGTCATGAGGGTAATTGAGAGGATGAATGCACAAAATATTTTATCCAGATAGGGAACCAGAGGACATAGGCTCAAGGTGAAAGGGGCATGATTTATAGGAACCTGAGGTGTAACCTTTCCACTCAGAGGGTCGTGGGTATATGAGTGAGGTGTCAGAGGAGGTAGTTGAGGCAGGTAATATGACAACATTTAAGACATTTGGACAGGTACATGGATAAGAAAGGTTTAGAGGGATATGGACCAAATGCAGACATACGGGACTAGCTAAGATGGGGCATATGATCAGCAAGGACAAGTTGAGCTGAAGGGCCTGTTTCTGTATCGTATGACTATATGACAGAGTCCACGGTGTTTAATTGTGACATCTGAAGTTAAGGGAACAATTACATTTTTACTTGCAGCATCTTTACAGGCATGCAAGCTCTTTACAGGGCTGTAAAGAAAATATGGGTTTACCGAAGTACAATGAAAGAGTCTCAAGAAGTGGCACAACCTGAAACGTAATCTATCTACGTTCTACAGAGATGCTGCCTGAATGCCATTACTCAGCACTTTGTGTCCTGTATAAAACCAGAATTTGCAGTTCTACAATGAAAGCTTTGTTTTGCATTCTAATCAATCAAATCAGATAATAAACAATCAAGCCAAACTTAAGAACAATAAGTAGAGCAAAGGGGAATGATAGTGTTGGATGTCGGTTGGATGTACACATGGACAATATATAAACAATATATAAATGAATAAAAATGCAATAAATTAATGACCCCAATACTTTTAAGAACTTTGAAACTTCGTGGGCTCCAGAAAGATGGTGATTCTTTGTGTACTGTTTCAGTGGAGTCTATTATTACACTACAACCATTGCACTTTTGTACTTGCCTATAATTGCGGTTATCTATAATATGATTTTACTGGCTTCTATGCATAACAAATGATTTCACTACACCTAGGTACATGTGACAATAAAGTATCATCATCACATGGAATTGCAGTTACTGGTTAATACAGAAAAATATATATAAAGTGCTGGAATAACAGTGAATCAAGCAGCTCTGGGAAACATGGACTGGGAATACTGCGGGTTGGGACTCTCCTTCAGTCCCAAAGCCTGGGGATCGGGCAACAGCTGAGGCCCGAGACCAATCTCCACCCAATAAACAATTCCACGCAAAAAATAAAAACACAGCCATCACCCACCTTCGGGGTTCTAATGTGCTCCATGTCAGGTGAAGGGAGGGGGTCCGCGGGCGGACAGACAGACAGACAGACGGGCTCACACGTTGTTTTCAGCCACGGAGCAGCGCACGACCACCGCCTCCACGGCAACCTTCACTTCCGGCCCCAGCCCCGGGCGCTCCCGCAGCGCCCCCTACACTGGAGGACTCGCCAACATCCCAGCGAACCCGGTGGGGCCAGGCAGTGTTGGAGGCAACTGGAGGCCATGTGTTGGAGGCAACTGCAAATGCTGGTTTACATGGAGGATAAGACACAAAGTGCTGGAGGGAGTAACTCAGCGGGACAGCCAGCATCTCTGGAGAGAAGGGATGGGTGACGTTTCGGCTCATGACTTTACTTCAGACTGAGGCAGGGGAGAGGGAGTCCAGAGATGTAAACGTGGGATGGTTCATTGTTAGCTAAGGGAAATATAACAAGGAGGTATAGTCAGTAAAATTAATCAGGACTGTGAAATTAGTCGAAGGGTGAGGGTTTGGGTGGGGATTGATGAGTTAACCAGCTGCCCCAACAGCTACTGACAAGGTTTTACCGCTGCACCACAGAGAGCATATCAACGTATGGCATCTCTGTGTGGTATCTCAGCTGCACGGAGGCGGAGAGGAGAGCTCTTCAGCTCGTCGTCCACAGAGCGCAGAGGATCATTGGGACAGAGCTACCAGCCTTGGAGGGCATCTACCACACACGGTGCCTCAGGAAGGCCGTCAGCATCCATAAAGACTCATCACACCCCTGTAACGGTCTGTTTGAACTACTTCCCTCCGGCAGACGTTACAAGGCCTTCTACGCCCGAACCTCCAGACTCAGAAACAGCTTTATTCCCAGGGCTACAGCGGCTCTGAACCGGCCCTGCTGAGTGCCCCCCCCCCCCCCCCCCCCCCCCCCCCTGGACTGTCTCCCTCGGATGGTCACGACACACAGCTTATTTATTTATTTTACTTTTCTTTTACATCGGTTGGAAGCTGCATACTAAATCTCGTTGCACTGATGTGCAATGACAATAAAATATATTATTATTATTATTATTATTATTATTATGTATGTCCTGCTGAGTTACTCCAGCTTTTTATGTCTATCTTCGGTGTAAACCAGCATCTGCCTTAGACATAGGAGCAGAATTAGGCCATTCGGACCATCGATCTATCTTTCCCCCTCCCCCCCTTCTCACCACAACCCTTGACACCTTAAATAATCGAACAAGTGTGCTGTGGGATCTTTGGGGAATATTGTGCTGATTAGCAAAGACCACTATAAACTTTGCTGAACAGGGAACATACAAACAGGACTGGTCCTCCAGCATCCCAGCAAGCCCGGCAACTTCCGGGAAGCCGAGAGGACGGGCAGAAAACCCGCCGATTCCAGGATCCATTTAAATAAAGAGCAGCGGCGGCGGCGGCAGCGGCACTAATCGGGGCTGACCTGACCTGATCTACCGGCGTGGTTCGGCGGGTATCTCCCCTCGCCCGAGGCGGGTACACGGTGCCCTCCCGAGGCCGCTGAAGGGAGCCCGGCCGGACGGGGCCTGCCCGGGGTTTGATCCCGGCCCGGACCGGACCGGCTGTCTCCGGGCCCGGGGGAGAGGTGGAGGCGCCGGCGGTTAGGCAATGACGACCGGCTTCGGCTTCGGCACCGCTGCGGCCGCCCCCGGCGGCGGCTTCGCCCTCGGAGCCACCAGGTACACGATCACCGCGTGGTCCCGGTGCGCGTATCCCCGGCCCTTTGCTGTCCAGGTCCATCCGGTAGAAAGTAAAATATGCGATTGCAAGCAGGAGCCCAAATCACGGATTGATGGATGGGGCAGGGTAACGGGCCCTTTAGCCCATCACCCCTTCACACTCATAAAATAGACACAAAGTGCTGGAGTAACTCCAGCATCTCTGGAGAGAATGGATAGATGATGTTTCGGGTCGGAACACTTCTTCAGGGAAGATGAGACCCTCGTAAGAACAGAGGCCAGAACAAAACTGGGCCGCCAACATATGACCTCAGGAAGGTTTGAGTCCATAATGGAGAGGGTAGGGTTAGGGTAGGTAAGAATATTCAAAAAGTTAAAGACGGTCAATGACATCTTTAACTTTCATTTCAATACTGTGGTTAGAAATGAAACGGTCTAGAGAGGGTAGAAGGCAATTGGGGGAGTGCATGAGGCGGAGGATAGTAGGGGAAAGGGTCATCACTGGGTGGTGAGGACTCCTTCCAATAGAAAAAGGCTTGGAGGGGACGGAAAAAAAGCTCTACGTCATGGCGAACCCGGAACACGTTGAGATGGGGGCAGAGGAGGATAAATAACTCAAGTGGGTCAGGTAGCATCTTTGGAGGGAAGTGAACAGTTTGAAGAAAGGTCATGACCAGAAACACCATCTGTCAATTCCCTCCAGAGATGCTGACTGACTTGCTGAGTTATTTCAGCACTTTTTCTTTTGGCCAATCAGCATCTGCAGTTCCATAGGTAGAAACATGGAACGTGTAGAAACAAGGAACTGCAGATGCTGGTTTACACGAGTAGACATTAAGTGCTGGTGTAACTCATCGGGTCAGGAAGCATCCATGGAGGGAATGGATATGGTGTTTCAGGTCAGGGTGCTTCTTCAAACTGTCCACTTCCCTGCACAGATGCTGAGGTACTCCAGCACTCTGTCTTTTTTTTTAAACCAGCATCAACAGTTCCTTATGTAGAAACGTGAAACTACAGATGCTGACCCTTCTTCAGACTGAGAGTTAGGGGAGAGGGAGACACAGTGTTAAGGAAGTGTAAGGTGTAAAAACGAGACATCAAAAGAGATGGGGATCAAAGAAAATGTAGAATTGACCATTGTTAGATAGGAGAAGGTGACTACGAAACAAACAGTTGTGTTTAAGAAGGAACTGCAGATGCTGGAAAATCAAAGGTACACAAAAATGCTGGAGAAACTCAGCGGGTGCAGCAGCATCTATGGAGCGAAGGAAATGGGCAACGTTTCGAACCGAAACCCTGGGTTTCGGCCCGAAATGTTGCCTATTCAAGTCAAGAGGACATTACTTGAGAATTAAGGGCCAGAAGTTTAGGGGTAACATGAGGGGGAACTTCTTTACTCAGAGAGTGGTAGCTGTGTGGAATGAGCTTCCAGTGGAAGTGATGGAGGCAGGTTCGATTTTATCATTTCAAAATAAATTGGATAGGTTTATGGACGGGAAAGGAATGGAGCGTTATGGTCTGAGTGCAGGTAGATGGGACTATGGGAGAATAAGTGTTCAGCATGTACTAGAAGGGCCGAGTTGGCATGTTTCCGTGCTGTAATTGTTATATGGTTATATGTATGAAACAAACAGTATCGGGAACAGTCAGACTGGTCAGAGAACCAGTCTTGACTCCCCTATGTTGGTCGTGGTTTTATATAATTTTAGTCAGTGGAAGAAGGGTCCTGCCAGAAACGTCACCTAACTATGTTCCCCAGAGATTGACCAGCTGAGTTACTCCAGCACTTTGTGTCTATCTTCAGTATACATCACACTGCTTTTGCTTTCAGCAATCTCATTGGCTGGAGGCAGGATTGTGATGATTATTATCTGTGATCAATGCTGTCAAATCTAGTCATCTGTCAAGTTTGTGTTTGGTGGGTATAATTAGTTGGTTGTCTCCCAACTGTTTAATTTTCTTCAATTAATTTATTTTCTGTTGTGCCTTGGGCTCCAGTTGAAAGTGAGTACATTGGTTCATTTAGACGTTGTTAGTCTGCAAAGATTGTAGAGAAGATGGACAACAACATTGCCAGGACTCGAGGATCCTGAGCTATAGGGAAGATTGAGCAGGATGGGAAGGTTGTGCAGGCTGGAAATTTATTCCTTGGAGTGCATGAGGTTGAGGCGTGATCTTATGGAAGTGTATAATATGAGGGGAATGCACAGTCTTACTCGAAGTATGGGAATCCGGAGGACATAGGTTTAAGGTGAGAGGGGAAAGATTTAATAGGAATCTGGCGTGCAACTTTTTCACACGTGTAAGGAACAAGCTGCCAGCGAAGGTAGTTGAGGCATGTACAATAAAAACATTTAAAAAACATTTGGACAGGTACATGGATAGGAAAGGTTTAGAGGGTTATGGGCCCAATGCGGGCAGGTAGGACGAGTGTAGACGGTGCATGTTGGTCAGCGTGGGCAAGTAGGGCTGAGGGGTGATGTATGACTATAACTCTTATTTGATTTTGATGATGATCTACTACTCGTGGGAGTAATGTTTACTTGTGACCTTGAGCTTTCCATTGATTATGGTCAGGTCCTGAGAAAGGCCAATTATGCTGCTGCTTCACTATTGGAGGAACCTGAAGGATCATCTACAAATAATCTCTTCGGACGTTGGAGGAAAAGCCAATCATTTTATTTCCAATTGGTAGTGGAAAAGGCCTGATCAACTGTTGTAAAATACTTTATCTGATTCATTGGAAATAAAAGTACTCGGAGTCATGATGTTTCTTTGGAAGAATGTACAACAGGACCTTGTATTTGATTGGACCTGTTGCTAGACGATTTTCCAATGGACTTCTGAAGATTATAGAGAGCTTTTATGATGCCTGGGTGGAGTGAATGTTGAGCGGATGTTTCCTGTCGTGGGAGAGAGTTGGACCAGAGGGCACAGCCTCAGAATAAAAGGGTGTACCTTTCGAATGGAGATGAGGAGGAATTTCTTTACCCAGAGGGCAGTGAATCTGTGGAATTCATTGCCACATACGGCTGTGGAGGCCGTCTTTGGGTATTTTTAAAGCGGAGAATAGGTTAATTCTGAAGAAGGGTTCCGACCCGAATCGTCACCAATTAACTCCAGTGATCTGCAATTCCTTCCTACACATGGATAGGCTCTTGATTAGTAAGGGTGTCGAGGAGTATCGGGAGAAGATAGGAGATGGTGTTGACAGGGAGATAGATCAGCCATGATCAAATGGTAGGGCAGACTTGATGGGCCGATTGGCCTAATTATGCTTCTATGTCTTATGTACAATGCCAGATTCTTACTAAGTTGCTGCCGTTATCCGCTATCCTTTTCGGGAATCAGTATGGTTTTGCCAAAATCACGCAAACCTCAAGAACAGATACCATTTCAAAAGGAATTAAATGGCTTATCTGTGAAATGTTTATATTTATCAGATTCACAGAAGAAAATATGATTGGCATGGAGAGAACTTAATCAGATTTTGAAAAATATGTTTGAAAATATTTTCTGAATCGTCCTGTTAGGGATTTGCTATTTTCACGAGCTGAATGATTACAGATTAGACCTATAATCTGATATCTGGCCTCATTCTCCTATTAGTCACAAATCTTTCAAGATGACCTCTGATTTTTCGAGAGCCCTTCTGTGCCTCTTACATGTGATAACAAAAGATTAGCTACAATTCAGATGCAACCATTTTGAGCGAATGCATATACTATAAGTGAAGAATTAGTTTAGTATATTGTCACGTGTACTGAGATACAGTAAAAAGCTTTTTGTTATGTGCTATCCAGTCAGCGGAAAGACAATGCATGATTACAATCGAGCTAGCTGCAATTTTCAGATACAGGATAAAAGGAATAATGTATAGTGCAAGATAAAGCCTAGTAATGTCTGATACTGTCGGAGTAGAGGTTTAAAAGAGTGGAGCGATTGTAATGAATGATTGCGGATCCACTTCTGGGACCAGCACACAGAGAATTGTTTGGAATGGGCGCCATCTTTATAGTTTAAAGAATTAGTGACTTCTGTGCTTGTTCTGCTGTGTCTTTTTGTTCCTTTGATCACATTGTAGGTGATGAAAGTACGAGCGTCAAGTAACGCTAAGTGCTACTTAACATTGTGGAAGCAATTTAAGGCGTTGGATTCAATAGTACCTTATTGTCACGCGTACCTATTGTCAGTGAAATTATTTGCATGCTGTTCAGTAACATTCCTACTATAGGACACAATCACACTAAATATAGGCGTATAAAATAATAGACCACACTGAGTCGGTACATAAGATTCGCTGTGTTTTATCTGCCATTTTGTAGTCTTGAAGTCCGAGGTTTAAAAAAATTGTAGTCTTAATTTGACCAAAATGTTCCTTAGTGGAAAGACGGCATGATTACAATCGGGCGGCGTACAGATACACGACAAAGGGAATAACATTTTGCAAAGTAAAGTCCGATTAAAGGTAGTCCGAGGGTCTCCAATGAGGTAGGAGATAGGATGGTACATTTGCCTGATAACAGCTGGGAAGAAACTGTCCCTGAACCTGGAGGTATGCGTTTTTATGCTTTAACTCTTGCCGGATGGGAGAGGGGAGAAGAGAGAGTAATTACTCTTAATTTGTCATGACATTTTATCTATATGATAGATGACAACACTGCAATGTTGGAAAAACAGTAATCATTTTTTTTATTCTAAAATGTTATTGCTCTTGTCTTTGTATGATTGCTCGTTATCTTGTCTGCCAGTTTTTATAACCACGTAGGTAAAAAAAGACAGGTTGCTGGAGAAGCTCAATGGCTCAGTCAGTATCTCAGGAGAACATGGATAGGTGACGTTTCGTGTTGGGACCCTTCCTCAGGCCGATTGGGGGGGGTTCTGATTGTTCTGATTGGGGAATCACACATTATGATCGTGAATGCTTGTCGATTTTGACAATTTACTCCATGTACAAGATCATTCCACAAGATGGCGCCAAAGAGTGGCACTTCTTTGCATGCTCTTCCCATTATATGATTAATGAAAGGCCTGGATAGGAGAGGATGTTTCCACTAGGAGTGCCTCGGACCAGAGGGCATAGCCTCAGAATAAAAGGAAGTACTTTGAGAATCGAGATGGGCAGGACTTTCTTTACCCAGAGGGTGGTGAATCTGTTGAATTAATTTCCACAAACGGCTGTGGAAGCTAAGTCAATGGACATTTTTATAGTGGAGATTGACAGGTTCTTGATTGGTAGGTGTGTCAAAGGTTACGGGGGGGGGAGAGGCAGGAGAATGGAGTTGAGCAGGCAAAATAGATCACCAAGATCGCATGGCGATGCGGACCTGATGGCCTAATTCTGCTCCTATAAACATAGAAATTAGGTGCAGGAGAAGGCCATTCGACCCTTCGCACCTGCACCGCCATTCAATATGATCATGGCTGATCATCCAACTTGGTATCCTGCACCTGCCTTCTCTCCATACCCCCTCTTCCCTTTAGCCACAAGGGCCACATCTAACTCCCTTCTTAAATATAGCCAATGAACTGGCCTCAAATACCTTCTGTGGCAGAGAATTCCTATGGCTTTATGGTTTATGTGAACACTAAAACACACTTTTTTGACAACCAACCGTGCAAGTCCTTGCCTCCGTTAGATTATTCGCAGGAAGTAATGATGATATTTGGAGCAATGTGCGAACCAGACAAAAAATAAAGATTTAGCCATCTGATTCCTAACTGCTTTCCCTCCATTTTGTTTCAGCAACCCTAGTGGTACTGGAGGGTTTGCCTTTGGCAATCTTGGAACCACTGCCCCAACCGCTACCACGACTGCATCAACTTTCGGAGGCCTTAGTGGTGGATTGTTTGCACAGAAACAACCCACTGGATTCTCATTTGGACCCACCTCGACAGGTATTTTCAAATGTTCATAAGTTATAGCAGTGGAATTAGGCCATTCGGCCCATCAAGTCTTCACCATTCAATCATGGCTGATCTATCCTCTCAGCCCCATTCTCCTGCCTCCTCCTCCCCCTCCCCCATAATTCCTGACACCCTTACTAATCAAGAGTCAGTGGAGGTCGGCAAGGTATTAAACAAGTGCTTTGCATCTGTATCTGTCAAATTCTGTATTCGATTCAATGGTTTTTTATTATCAGTGAAAAAGATTTTTCCTTACAGATCAATAAGATTATTGCCATGCACAAGTATAGAATGCATTGAAACAGCCCGAAGGACTAGGTGGCGTTCCGAGTTAAAACCCTACTTAGCAGTCTGAAGAAGGGTTCCAACCCGAAACATCACCTATTCCTTTACTCCAGTGATGCTGCCTTACCTGCTGAGTTACTCCAGTGTCTTGTGACTATCTTTGGTTCAGTTCCTTCCTTCACATAGAACAGTACAGCACTGGCACAGGCCCTTCAGTCCACATGTCGCTGCCTCAAAAAGGCTGGCAACATCATCAAGGACCCACACCTTCTTGGCCACACACTCATCTCCCTGCTACTTTCAGGTAGAAGGTACAGGAGTCTGAAGACTGCAACATCCAGGTTCAGTAATATCTACTCCCCCACAGCCATCAGGCTATTAAACTTAACTCAAACAAAACTCTACACATTAATAGCCCATTATATGTTTATCTGCACTTTATCTGTTTATTTATTCATGTGTGTATATATTTATATAATGGTATATGGACACACTGATCTGTTCTGTATTCATGCCTACCATATTCTGTTGTGCTGAAGCAAAGCAAGAATTTCATTGTCCTATCTGAGACACATGACAATAAACTCTTGAATCTTGAATGTCTGTGCCGGACGTTACCTGCGGCAGCCTAGTGCATCGTATGCAATCAACTGCCGCTACACAACAGTCTAACATAGCCCTGAGCTAAAGGTTTATGTGAGTTATCACACCCTAGAGAGTGCACATTGTGTGCCACCGAAATTATTTACCAACAGTAATGTGCCCAGGTGTCGATCTATTGCAGAGAACTCAGCCATATTCTGAAAACTTCAATAGCTAAAGTCTCCCATATTTTCATTTAATACAATGCGATCACATGACTGGAAGTGACGTGCGGCTCGCTGCCGTTGCCGACTGTTTGCCGATCGTAAAGTCAAAATATCGCAAGTCGAAGCATCATAAATCGGGGAGCATCTGTGTTTTAATGTTAGACAAATGGGAGAATGGTTTTCTAAATAACGGAACAGATGGTTAAAGATAACAATAGGTGCAGGAATAGGCCATTTGGCCCTTCGAGCCAGCACCGCCATTCAATGTGATCATGGCTGATCATCCCCAATCAGTGCCCCGTTCCTGCCTTCTCCCCATATCTCCTGGCTCTGCTATTTTTAAGAGCCCTATCTAGGGTTCTGGATTCCCCCAACATCAGGAACATCTTTCCTGCCTCTAGCGTGTCCAAGCCCTTAACAATCTTATATGTTTCAATGAGATTCCCTCTCATCCTTCTAAACTCCAGAGTGTACAAGCCCAGCTGCTCCATTCTCTCAGCATGTGACAGTCCCGCCATCCCGGGAGTTGAAAGGCTAGGAGAGACAGTGATCAGTGATGAATCATCTCAAAAATGTTAAAAACACATGTAATATTGTGTTGTGAGAATGTAACCATATTGTGGGTGCCGTGAGTCACTGAAACACTTTGGCTTCTCTCGGGCTGTGCCCAGTGCGTATTGTTAAGGCCTCAAATAAACCGACTTGTTTGAGAAACTCGCCACTGCTTAGCGAGATGTTTTTGTCTGTTCCTATCTAAGCTGTAACCAAGAGGTCAATTGTGCCGTTCACACTGTTATCCCACTTTCACACCCATTCCCTACACACTAGGGGATAATTTACAGAGGACAATTAACTGACAAACCTCCAAGTATTTGTTTACTTCTCTGCCACAGAAGGCAGTGGAGGCCAATTTACTAGATGTTTTCAAGAGAGAGTTAGATTTAGCTCTTGGGGCTAAAGGAATCAAGGTACTGATTTTAGGTGATCAGCCATGATCATATTGAATGGCCTACTCCAGCACCTATTTTCTGTGTTTCTACTTATGCTCTTCCATATTTCCTTTCCTAACCTACAGGGGCTACAACAGCAGCAACGACAGGACTATCTTTGGGTAAGTCTGATAAAGTGGCAAAAATATTTGATAAGCTAAACAGGAGGATGCAAGGAAATAGTTCATAGTCATACAATGTGGAAACAGGTGCTTTGGTCCAACTTGCCCACACCAACCAAGATGCCCCATCTATACTAAATCCACCTGCCTGTGTTTGGTCCATATCCCTCTAAACATTTCCTACCCATATACCTGTTTAAATGTTTTGTAAACGTGCTAATTTATCAAGTAACATTCCTTAATGTATTTCATTAAAATATAGTTTGTAAAATGTCATTAATGTCATTCTTAATTTATCTTCTAAAATTATGATTGTGCTATTAAAACTCAATTCAATTTATTTCCCAGTAGCACCCACAACTACAACTGGTTTTGGTTTGGGATTCACTAAACCAGCGAGCTCTGTAACCCCTTTCACAATGCCCGTGGCACCTACTGCAGCAGGGGGACTGTGCCTGTCATCTGTACTCCCAACATCTACAGCAGGTAACGGTTGGCAGACCTTGATCTTAACATCCTCATCAATTGCTTACAGTCCAATTATTTTTAAGCATGCAATGTGTCTGAATAACTCTCCTTGTCAGGCAACATCTTTGGAGGGCGTGTATAAGCGACATAGGCAGTTGTGAGCTTCATCAGTGAGGGGAGGGGAAGCTGAATACAGAGGTGTAGTCAACGCCTTTGTTGAGTGGTGTGGGCCGAATCACCTGCAGCTCATCACCGAGAAGACAAATGAGTTAGTGGTGGAATTTAGCAGGAGAGGAACACCCCTGGCTCCATGAAGGGTGTAGATGTGCAGTTGACCAAGTTCCTTGGAGTTTACCTGGTCAAAGAACTGGACTGGTCCAGAAAAGCTGAGGCACTGTATAAGATGGGATAGAGCCGTCTGTACTTTCTGAGGAGGCTCCACTCTTTCAACGTCTGCAGTAAGATGCTGCAGATGTTCTACCAATTGGTGGTGGCCAGTGCCATCTTCTTTGCTGTCATGTGCTGGGATGGGAGGGCGAAGGCCGTGGACGCCAACAGAATGTACAAGCTCGTCAGGAAAGCTGACTCCGTCCTGGGGTTGGAGTTGGATTCACTGAGTTTAATCATATCGATATATTTATAATTAAAAAAAAAAAGTTTTAGATGGTTTTCTACATAATTGATTTCTATACCTGCAGGATCTACTGGATTTGCATTGAATTTAGGTGGAATCCCTGCATCCGCGGCATCCATACCCACAGGTCTGACTTTGGGAGGGGCTCTGACAGGCTTAGGTGGCACCCTCTTTCAGGGTACAAATGCCTCGACTTTGGGTAAGTACATGTTTTTTAGCTGAGAGAGTTATAGTTTTGCTTGTGTCTGTGTGGAAGTGCACACAATTAATTAGGCTTTAGAGATACAACGTGGAAACAGTCCTCTTGCCCCACTTAACCTGCTCTGACCGGCGATCACCCTGTACACTGGCACTATCCTACATACGACAATTTACAATATTGCTGGCCAATCAAACCTGTACGTCTTTGGAGTGTGGGAGGAAACCGGAGCACCTGGAGAAAACCCATGTGATCACGGAAAACATACAAACTGTACAGATGGCATGCGTAGTCAGTATCGAACATGGGTTCCTGACGCTGTAAGGCAGCAACTCTAATGCTGTGCCGCTTAATTTATTTGTGTCTGTCTGTGTGGAGGTAATTTTTGATAGTTGTTGATGGTTGTTGATGCTGAATGAAGAGTCTGGAGTTTTTTATTGTCAAATGTACTTTTTAACAATTAAATTTTTATTGGCAGCAGCATTACAACAGTTTTGAGAACAGGTTACTCAATCAATAATATATTAAACATTTTCAATGAATAAAGAATCCAATATACTGCAAAAAAAAATCCCAATCTCCCTCGTGTGCAACTAAGGCAATTTGAAGTTTAGTTGGAGTTTGTAGTATAAAATAGCATGGTATTATACATGACAATAATAAACTTTGGACACAGGTTTAAGGTGAGAGGGGCAAGATTTAATAAGAATCTGAGGTGCAACTTTTCGACACAGAGGGTGGAGGCTATGTGGAACGAGCTGCCAGAGGAGGTAGTTGAGGCAGTTACTGGAACAATATTTAAAAGACAGGTAGGACAGGTACATGGATAGGAACGGTTTAGAGGGATGTGGGCCAAGTGAGAGCAAATGGGGCTGGAGTAGTGTAAGAAGGACTGCAGATGCTGGTTTAAACCGAAGATAGACACAAAGCTGGAGTAACTCAGCATCTCTGGAGAGAAGGCATGGGTGACGTTTTGGGTCGAGACCCTTCAGACTGGTTATGGATAAGGGAAATGAGAGATAAATGATGATGTGGAGAGATAAAGAACAATGAAATGAACAATGAAAGATATGCAAAAAAGTGACGATGATAAAGGAAACAGGTCATTGTAAGCTGTTTGAAAGGTGAACATGAATGTGACTTGGGTGGGGGAGGGATAGAGAGAGAGAGAGAGAGGGAATGCCGGGGCTACCTGAAGTGAGAGAAATCAATATTCATACCACTGGGCTGTAAGCTGCCCAAGTGAAATATGAGATGCTGTTCCTCCAATTTGTGTGTAGCCTCACTCTGACAATGGAGGAATCCGAGGACAGAAAGGTCTGTGCAGGAATGGGAAGGAGAATTAAAGTGTCCAGCAACCAGGAGAGGTTGGTTCACGCGGGCTGAGCGATGTTCTGTGAAACGATTGCCCAGACTGCGTTTGGTCTCGCTGATGTATAAGAGTCCACATCTTGAACAACTGATACAGTAGATGAGGTTGGAGGAGGTGCAAGTAAACCTCTGCCTAACCTGAAAGGACTGTCGGGGTCCCTGGACAGAGTCGGGGGAGGAGGTATAGCGACAGGTGTTGCATCTTCCGTGGTTGTAGTGGAAGGTACCTTGGGAGGGAGCGGTTTGGGTGGGACGGGATGAGTTAATTAGGGTGCTGCGGAGTGAACAGTCTTTGCGAAGGCGGAAAGGGGTGGAGATGGGAAAATGTGTCTAGTGGTGGGATCCGTTGGAGGTGGCGGAAATGTCGGAGGATTACGTGTTGCATGTGACGGCTAATGGACTGGAGGTTAAGGACGAGGGGGACTGTCTCTGTTGCGACTAGGGGGAGGGGAACCAAGGGCAGAGCTGCAGGGTACCGAGCAGACACGAGTGAGGGCCTCATCTATGATGGGAGTGGAGAACCTCCGTTGCCTAAAGAATGGACATCTTGGATGTTCTAGTATGGAACACCTCATCTTGGGTGTAGATGCGGCATAGACGGAGGAATTGGGAGTAGGGGATAGAGTCTTTGCAGAAGCAGGGTGGGAAGAAGTGTGGTCGAGACAGTTGTGGGAGTCAGTGGATTTGAAATGGACGTCAGTCAATAGTCGATTTCTTGTGATGGAACTGAGATCAAGAAAGGGGAGAGGGAGGTGTCGGAGATGGTTCACGTAAATTTGAGTGCAGGATGAAAATTGATGAAGTCCACGTGTTCTGCATGGGTGCAGGAGGTAGCACCGATGCAGTCATCAATGTAACGGAGATAGAGTTCGGGGATATGGCCAGTGTACGCCTGGAACAGGGATTGTTCAATGTACCCTACAAAGAGGCAGGCATAGCTGGGGCCCTTGCGTGTGCCCTTAGCTACGCCTTGGACGGAGGAAGTGGGAGTAGTCAAAGGACATGTATTGAGGGCGAGGGCCAACTCCGCTAGGTGGAGTAGAGTGTTAGTAGAAGGAAATTGAATGGTTCTGTGGTCGAGGAAGAAACGGAGGGCTTTAAGGCCTTCCTGGTGGGGGATGGAGGTGTAGAGTGACTGAATGTCCATAGTATCTTGGTTGGGATGGATAGTTTGGGCTAAAGGGCCTGTTTTCGTGCTGATAATGCATTCAATGAATAGGAGCGAAGATATTCAAAACGGTAGCATTAGTTAGGGCACAAGTATCATTCAAGATTTATTTCTTCATTTACTCATTATGTTCGCAGTTCCCTCGTGGCTGCATAATGATTGGGAGCAATGGAAAGTAAATGATAATTTCATTATTAAAATGTGTGTTATGCATTTCACGGTTTTTGAAATGATTAAATAAATGTTTCTCAACTTTGACATAATTCAGTGATTTTTCTCTCCTTCAGCACTTGGACAATCGCTGGGTTTAAATCTTGGTGTATCTCCAGCTGCTGCAACCATTACAGCTAGTGAAGGACTTGGTGGAATAGACTTCAGTGGATCTTCTGATAAGAAAAGTGAGCACTCTTTTTGAACTTCATTGTATAAAGTTCCTGCTGAAGTAACAACAAACGACAGAGTGCTGGAGTAACTCAGTGGGTCAGGCAGCATCTCTGGAGAACATGGTTAGGCGACGTTTGGGGTCGGGACACTTCTTCTGACTGATTGGGGAAGGAGTGGGGGGAGAAAGCTGAAAAAATGGAGGGGCAGGATAAAGCCTGGTAGGTAATAGGATATAGCTGAGGGGGGTTGCTTTGATAGGTAGATCAATTATGTTGATCTAAGGCCAGAGATGAAAAGACAGAAGGTGTATTACAGAAGGATTGAAGAGTTGGGAATTGTGAAGCCAGAGGTAGGAATGTAGGTGAATTGGGACGGGGAAGAGGAGCAACAGGTATGAATAAATGTGAAGTAACAATGCCTGTTCTAAGAAAGAATTCAAAGTTTGTTTATTCGACTTTAAATTACAGTTTCTTCACTTGGGTTACAAATAATACTGGTAACTTATTGCTCTGAAGTGGACATTTGTAAGGAGACTGTCAATAACTTGCTGTAAATTCCAGCAAACTAAATGAGGTGCCGTATAGTAGAATATTATAAAGAAGTTAAGTTTTCTATAGAGCTGACTTGTAATTCTGAAATTAACATACCACATTACATCAAAAAAACAGGCTCTTTGGCCCACAATATTCAAGCCAAACATGATGCCCAGAGCAACTCTTATCTGCCTGTGTGTAATCTATATCCCTCTATACCCTGCAGATGCTGGTTTACACCGACGATAGAAACAAAGTGCTGGAGTAACTCAGTGGGTCAGGCAGTATCACTGGAGAAAAGGAATAGGTGGCGTTTCGGATCAAAAACCTTCTTCAGACTGAGGTTCAGAACCTTTTGTTCACTATTTGTTCTGAGTCTTTTCATATCTAGTTTCCCTCTCCCCTGACTCTCAGTCTGAATAAGGGTCTCGACCCGAAGTGTCACGTATATTTATTTTCTCCAAAGATGCTGCCTGACCCACTGAGTTACTCCGGCACTTTGTGTCAAGCTCCTGGTGTAGTTGAGGCCACTCCTGTGACCCACCTGGCTTGGTTTTCATTGTAGGGGAGTAGATTGCATTATTCTCCCTGCCCTTTTACCAATTGATGTCCAGTGTCCATTCGAAAGATAGCATTGAGGCATTAATCTTTTCCATATTTGTGCTTCACAGATGATAAATGTTCAACTGGAGTTAGACCTGAGTAAGTAAGTTGTTTGTATGCACATGTGTTTGTGTATATATATGGAACGTACCCAACATTACAGCACAGGAACAGGACTTTTTGATTCGTAATATTTGTGGTGCACATGATGCCAACTCAAAATAATCTACCTGCAAGTGATCCATATCCCTCCATTCTCTGCATATTCATGTGCCTTCAAAAGCCTCTTAAACACAACTATTGTATCTGCTTCGCCCACCACCCCCTGGCAGCTCATTCCAGGCACCCACCACACTGGGTTAAAAAAAAAAACACTTGCCCTGTACATCTCTTTTAAAACCATCTATTTTTAAACCTTAAAACTGTGCCTTCTACTCTTCAAAATGTCCAACCTGTGTGTGGGGGGGGGGGGGGGGGGGGGGGAAGGTTCTACATTGTCAAATCAGGCAGCATCCTGCCAAATCTCTTGTGCACCCTTTCCAAAGCCTTCACATCTAATGGGGTGACCAGAACTTCACACTATACTCCAATGCGACCTAACCAAACCTTTATGGAGCTGTAACATTACTTTATCCCTGCAATCATTGCCCTGATTGATGAAGACAAGCATACCATACGTCTTCCTTCCCATCTACTTGTGTTGCACTTTCGTGGAGCTATTGAATTAGATCCCAAGATCCCTCTGTAAATCAATGGTGTTAATGGTCTTGCCATTAACTGTAAACCTTCTCCTTGCCTCCGATCTCCCAGAGTGTAACGCCTGCTTCGATTAAACTCCATCAGCCATTTCACCACCCATATCTGTAACTGATCTATATACCTCTGTATCCTTTAACCACCTTCCTCACTGTCATGAGAGATAAAGAATAATAAGAGTCTTTGTTCATCTACATTGCACTTGGTTTGTTGTATTTGGTTTTGGAATGTAGAATTCTTGTGCAAGTAATTTATTTTGCAAAGTTAATCGCACTTATTGCTGATATATGAAACAGAACTTGCATTGACCTGTTATGTAAAATTGAGCAAAAATGAAGATATGATATCTAGCTATGGTTTCTGAAATAGAGCTAGGGTTTTCTCGTGGTGCTTCGGTTTCCTCCCACATTCGAAAGAAAGTAGAAAAGAATTGGCTTCTGAAAATTGTCCATAGTGTGTAGGATAGAACTAGTATACAGGTGATCGTTGGTCAGCACAGAATCAGTGGGCCGAAGGGCATATAACCATATAACAATTACAGCACGGAAACAGGCCATCTCGACCCTTCTAGTCCGTGCCGAACACGTATTCTCCCCTAGTCCCATATACCTGCGCTCAGACCATAACCCTCCATTCCTTTCCCGTCCATATAACTATCCAATTTATTTTTAAATGATAAAAACGAACCTGCCTCCACCACCCTCACTGGAAGCTCATGCCACACAGCCACCACTCTCTAAGTAAAGAAGTTCCCCCTCATGTTACCCCTAAACTTCTGTCCCTTAATTCTCAAGTCATGTCCCCTTGTTTGAATCTTCCCTACTCTCAGTGGGAAAAGCTTATCCACGTCAACTCTGTCTATCCCTCTCATCATTTTAAAGACCTCTATCAAGTCCCCCCTTAACCTTCTGCGCTCCAAAGAATAAAGCCCTAACTTGTTCAACCTTTCTCTGTAACTTAGTTGCTGAAACCCAGGCAACATTCTAGTAAAGGTTACACAGAAAAGCTGGAGAAACTCAGCGGGTGCAGCAGCATCTATGGAGCGAAGGAAATAGGCAACGTTTCGGGCCGAAACCCTTCTTCAGAAGAAGGGTTTCGGCCCGAAATGTTGCCTATTTCCTTCGCTCCATAGATGCTGCTGCACCCGCTGAGTTTCTCCAGCTTTTCTGTGTAACCTTCGATTCTCCAGCATCTGCAGTTCCCTCTTTAACATTCTAGTAAATCTCCTCTGTACTCTCTCTATTTTGTTGACATCCTTCCTATAATTAGGCGACCAAAATTGTACACCATACTCCAAAATTGGCCTCACCAATGCCTTGTACAATTTTAACATTACATCCCAACTTCTAAACTCAATGCTCTGATTTATAAAGGCCAGCACACCAAAAGCTTTCTTTACCACCCTATCTACATGAGATTCCACTTTCAGGGAACTGTGCACAGTTATTCCCAGATCCCTCTGTTCACCTGCATTCTTCAATTCCCTATGTTGGTCAGCACAGACTCATGATTCCATGTTTTTAATCTAAACAAAAGTAAACTAAACTAGTATCCTGATTAAGTCCTCAAATAGTTAGCATGTTAATTCTTCCACACTTTGAAACTCTGCAAATAATTTTCAAGAGGTGTAATTCTTCCTTGGATATATTCCAAGATATTCAGATATTTTTTTTTATTTTTATTTTAAATTTATATTTTTATTAGAAGCAGTGTACAATAGTATAAACCGCGGCATATGACATAATACATTTATTGTACATTTTTAATTTTAACAAAAATGAAATGGAAAAAGAGAGAAAGAGCAAGAAAGAAAGAAAGTGAAAGGGAGAGTGAATGTGTAAAAATAGAACCCCTAAACTACCAAACAGTGTAGACATAAACGAAAAATAATTAAAAAAAAACAAAAAAAAACGTGTTGATATACCTGCTTCATTTCTCACCACAACCATCACCCTGTCCGTAAATCGGTATAATTCCAAAGTTGTGTTGCACCATACTATCCTTCAGTTATTCAGATATTAAATACAAAAAGTTTTTATTTTTGTCTATCAGTGAAAGCAAAGCGCTGAAGGATGAAAATCTGCCCCCTGTTATCTGTCAGGATGTGGAAAACTTTCAGTGAGTTTGTTTCTTCGGCCTTGCATGCAATCATTGGCTCATTATTTTCTTGCGCAAGAACTTGTAAAGTTGTGCATTTTCTTCACACATTTGCAGGAAATTTGTAAAAGAACAAAAACAGGTACAAGAAGAGATCAGTCGAATGTCTTTTAAAGCCATGCTGAAAGTACAAGAAGACATCAAGGCACTGAAACAACTGCTGGCAGTGGTTGCAAGTGGACTACAGAGGGATTCACTTGCCATTGACAAACTTAAGATAGAATCCGCACAGGTAAATTAAAAATGCCACTGGTTTCTCGTATTGTTACGAAATAAGTAAAATGCCATTGTGTCTGTTACTTCAGTACAAATAACTATATTATATTTGTAACTAAGAGAGAAACTTTACACTCTGACATTGGGACGCTGGCAGAGAGGATAGTCTATGTAAAAACAATAAACATATTTTGTAGCGCCATGAAGTCCTACAGCATGGAAACAAGCCCTTCGGCCCAATATGCCCATGCCTACATAATTCCTACCTATCTGCATTTGGCCCATTTCCCTCCAAACCTTTTCTATCCATGTACCTGTCCAAATGTAGGTACATGGGACTCGAGATGCTGGTTTACAAAAAAAACAGTGCTGGAGTAACACAATGGGTCAGGCAGATTTCTGGAGGAAATGAATAGGCGACGTTTCAGGTCGGGCCTCTTCATACTCTTTTAGAAACGGAAATATAGGTGCAGGAGTAGGCCATTTGGCCCTTTGAGCTACCACCTGCCATTCAATATGATCATGGCTGATCATTTAAAATCAGTACCCCCGTTCCTTGCTTTTTCTTTTTCCCCATATCCTTTGATTCCTTTAGCCCTAAGAGCTAAATCTAACTATTTTGAAAACATCCAGTGAATTGGCCGCCACTGCCTTCTGTAGCAGAGAATTCCACAGATTCACAACACTGGGTGAAGAAGTTTTTCCTCATCTTAGTCCTAAATGGCCTACCCCTTATTCTTAAACTGTGACCACTGGTTCTGGACACCCCCAACATTGGGAACATTTTTCCTGCATCTAGCCTGTTCAATCCTTTAAGAATTTTATGTTTCTATAGGATCCCCTGTCATCATTCTAAATCCAGTGAATACAAGCCCAGTCGACCCATTCTTTCATCATATGTCAGTCCAGCCACCCCGGCAATTAACCTGGTGACCTTTCACTGCACTCCCTCAATAGCAATAATGTCCTCCCTCAAATTAGGATACCAAAATTGCAAACAATGCTCCAGGTGGGGTCTCACCAGGGCCCTGTACATCTGCAGTAGGACCTCCTTGCTCCTAAACTCAAATCCTCTCGCAATGAAGGCCAACATGCCATTAGCTTTCTTCACTGCCTGCTGTACCTGCATGCTTACTTTCAGTAACTGATGTACAAGCCCTTCCAGGTCTTGTTGCTCCTCCTCGTTTCTTAATCCGACACCATACAGATAATTATCTGCATTCCTGTTCTTGCCATCAAAGTGGATAACCTCACATGTATCTGCATTATACTGCATCTGCTCACTCACCCAACCTATCCAAGTCACCCTGCAGCCTCATAACATCCTCATCACAGCTCGCACTGCCACCCAGCTTTGTGTCATCTGCAAACTTGGAGATGTCACCTTTAATTCCCTCATCTAAATCATTATATATTGTAAATAGCTGGGGTCTCAGCAACGAGCCTTGTGGCACCCCATTAGTCACTGCCTGCCATTTTGAAAAGGACCCATTAATTCCTGCTCTTTACTTCCTGTCTGCCAACCAGTTCTCTATCCATGTCAATACCCAACCCCCAATACCATGTGCTCTAATTTTGCACACTAATCTCTTGTGTGGGACCTGGTCAAAGGCTTTTTGAAAGACCAGATACACCACATCCTCTGGCTCTCCCTTAACTATTCTACTTGTTACATCCTCAAAAAATTCCAGAAGATTAGTCAAGGATGATTTCACCTTCATAAATCCATGCTGACTTTGATCGATCCAGTCACTGCTTCCCAAATACGCTGCTATATCGTCTTTAACAATTTGAGCCTGCACCGCCATTCAATGTGATCATGGCTGATCATCCCCAATCAGTACCCCGTTCCTGCCTTCTCCCCATATCCCCTGACTTCGCTATTTTTAAGAGCCCTATCTAGCTCTCTCTTGAAAGCATCCAGAGAGCCTGCCTCCACCGCCCTCTGAGGCTCTCCCTCCTTTCTTAAAAAGTGGGGTTACATTGGCTACCCTCCAGTCCACAGGATCTGATGCAATCAGGAGAGCATTGGAAAAAGATCACCAATGCATCCACAAATTCTAGGGCCACCTCCCTCAGTACTCTGGGATGCAGACCATCAGGCCCTGGGAATTTATCTGCCTTCAGTCCCAACAGTTTACCTTACACCATTTCATGACTAATGTGAATTATTTTCAGTTCCTCCCTCCCACTAGATCCTCGGTCCCCTAGTATTTCTGGGAGATTGTATCCTCCTTAGTGAATACAGAACCAAAGGACTGTTCTGCCATTTCTTTGTTTCCCATTATAAATTCACCTGCCTCTGACTAAGGAACCTACATTTGTCTTCGCTAATCTTTTCCCTTTTACATATCTAAAGAAGCTTTTAGAGTCAGTTTTTATATACCCCGCAAGCTTTCTTTCATGCCTTTCCCCCCCCCCCCCCTTTTAATTAACCCCTTTGTCCTCCTCCCTCCTCTGTTTAGTTCTATGTTTCTCCTAGTCCTCCGGTTTGCTGCTTCCTCTGGCCAATTTATACGCCTCTTCCTTGGAATTAACACTATCCTTGATTTCCCTCATTAGCCACCATTGAGCCGCCTTCCCTGTTTTGTTTTTTTTACCAGACAGGGATGAACAATTTTTGGAGTTCATCCATATGGTCTTTAAATCTTTGCCATTGCATCTCCACCATCAACCCTTGAAGTATTATTTCACAGCCTTTTGTAGGGGAGATAAAGCTGGAAAAGATTTGGGAGTGGGACAAAGCCTTGTATGTGATAGGTAGATACTGGTGGGGTACAGGAAACAGGGAGGATAAAGAGCAGTGATTATTCGTTGGTTAGTTATCTCAAATTGGAGAATTCAATTGGATTTGGGTCGTCACAAAATGCTGGAGTATGAGGTATGTATAGGACCCATGTTTCCAAAAGGATAAAAGGGGCAGCCCAGTGGCACAGGGTTAGAGTTGCTGCTTTACCACGCCAGAGACCCGGGTACGATCCTGACTACGGGTACTGTCTGTATGGAGTTTGTATGTTTTCTCTGGGTGCTCTGCGTGACTGCATGAGTTTTTCTCCGAGTGCTCTGGTTTCCTCCCACACTCCAAGGACGTACAGGTTTGTAGATTAATTGGCTTCTGTCGTTAAATGTCCCTAATGTGTAAGATAGAACTAGTGTATGGTGGGCGGCATGGGCTTGGGGCCTGTTTACACAATATATCTGTAAAAATAAAGAAAAATTAAATATAAACAATGGACATTAGCAAAGAAATTGGAGCAGGAGAAAAAGGCTCCCTTAAATCTGTCTATGCTTTTCTCACAGGAGCTTAAGAATGCTGAAATAGCATTAAGAACACAAAAGATACCACCAGGTCTTCAACATGAAAACACCGCACCAGCAGAGTAAGTCTGTGAATTTCTCTTTAAGTAACATGTTCGCCAAACCTTTTATTCAAGATATGACAAAAATTTCCAAACTGATATTTAGTGATACACTGTTGATACATTGAATTAAAAGATACATTTTATTACCAAATTGGTGCTCTGCAGATGAATAAGATGATTGAGGAAAGACATAAAATGCTGGAGTAACTCGGTTGGTCAGGCAGCATCTCTGGAGAACATTGACAGGTGACATTTCAGGTCAGGAATGAAGAGGGTTGCAGCCCGAAAAGTCACCCATCGATGTTATGCAGGGATGCCACCTGATCCGCTGAGTTACTTCACCATTCGGTATCTTTCCTTGGCAAACCAGTATCTGCAGTTCCTTGTTTCTCCAGTAAGATGATTGGACTGGAACTTTGCATTTTAATGCATTCTCATTTTTCAGAGTCAGTGGAAAATAAGCATACAGCCTGACCATTTCATCTATAATGTTGGCTGACTAAGCAGCAGGAATTATCCAACATGGCTTTCTGATTGTTGCTTGCCTTCATTGAGGCAGGTATTCAGCCTCCCAAGAACCTCCAAGCGACATTCCACGTGGCTTTCTTACCCTACATTTGTACAGTATCTCCCAGACACATTGTGCAACCATCAACCTATAAACCATCACCTTGAGGAAATCGGTCTGAAGAAGGGTCCCGACCCGAAATGTCAACTTTCCATTTTCTCCAGAGATGTTGTCTGGCCCGTTGAGTTACTCTGGCATTTTGTGTCTATCTTTGGTATAAAACAGCACCGTCAGTTTTTTATTACCTGGAGGAAATATCTTTTTTTGGGATAAAAAGCTGACTTTGCATTATTCCTGATATAATGGATCATTTTTGTTTGAAGTGGTAATTACAGCAGAATCAGGGCATTTAGCCCATTGAATTCACTCTGCCATTCGTTCATGGCTGATTTTTTTTTTTTTATCCTTCTCAAACCCATTCTCCTGCGTTCTCCCTGTAACATTCTCCCCGGTGGGCCATGTGGCCAGATGCACAAGACCTGTTGTGCTAGAGGGAACCCGCCGAGCCATCCCCTGCTCCTTCCCTGGAAACCAGCGATTGGAGAGATGGGAGCCTGAAGAGACTTGAGGAGCAAGGCCATTAGGAGAGAGTCTGCCAGAGGCGCCCCCAAGGCACAAAGGTGGATGGGTGAGGAGACTGACGTCAGTTCACTGGATGATACAGACGTCCAAGGAAGGCGATGGCTGGAGGCCTGCAGCAGCCTGAGGCTCGCCCAGATCGGGAGCCGCTCATAAGACCTCGAACATGGACTGCACTTTGAAAATGGCACCAAAGCTTGGCGCCTCATACATGGGTTCTCAGTGGACTATTTCTGTACACTTTCCTAATCTAGGACCATTGACCGTAACATTGACAGAGAAATGTCTATGAATGTTAATTATATGGACTTCCAGAAGCCATTTGAAAAGGTCCATAATGGAAACCTTTAGCTGATACTCATGGGATTGAAGACTAATTATTAACCTCATTAGAGTGACAGAAAGTGAGAGCTCACGGTGTACTGAAAATAACCCCGTTTTGTAGTTGTTCAAATTTACAAAGAACTAGGATTGTGGGATAAGGAGAGTCAAAACTATTTTATTGTCAGATGTCTCAAAACAGAACAATGAAATTCGTACGTGCAGCAGCGACATAACAGGTTTGTAAATACAGGACTCAATAGATAATATAACGAACAAGGAAAAGTTCAATTAAAAAATCAATATAGTACCAAAACAAAACAAAGTCCCAAGTGCATCCCAAGCAATTCGTAGTTTGGAGTTCATAGTGTTCAACAACCTGATGGTTGTTGGGAAGAAGCTGTTTGTTACAGTTTTCAGACTCTTCCCAGTGGCAGGAGTGAAATGAGAACATGGCCAGGGTGGTGTTGGTCCTTGATGAGGCTGGCTGCCTTTTTGAGAAAGCGCCTCATAGATCCTTTCAATGGTGGGGTGGTCAGTACCTGTGATGGAAATGTACGTCAATCACCCTACAAAACCCACACGTCTTGAGGTGTGGGAGGAAACAGCTAGAATACGGTCCAGACCTCCCATTTACCTTATTGGAGACCTTTGAACTATCTTTAATCAGACTCTGTACCATTTATCCATTATAGTGGAATCAATGGATATGGGTGGAAGGCAGGCACAACATTCTGCTTATTGAATCGGGATGATCAGCCATGATCACAATGAATGGCGGTGCTGGCTCGAAGGGCCGAATGGCCTCCTCCTGCACCCATTTTCTAAGTTTCTATCTGTACAATATGGACAGCTTGATTGTAATCACGTATAGTCTTTTTGACTGGATAGCATGCTACAAACCTTTTTCACTGTACACTTGACAATAATAAACTAAACCAAACTAAGGAAACCAGAGCACCCGGAGGAAACCAACGCGGTTCCAGGGAGGATACTTAGAGATAATATATATATAATCATCTGGATAAACAGGGTCTGATGAGGAACAGTCACCATGGATTTGTGCCTGGAAGGTCATGTTCGATTAATCTTCTTGGATTTTTTTTGAAGAGGTTACTAGGGAAATTGATGAGGGTAAAGCGGTGGATGTTGTCTATATGGACTTCAGTAAGGCCTTTGACAAGGTTCCACATGGAAGGTTGGTTAAGAAGGTTCAATTGTTGGGTATTAATAGTGGAGTAGCAAGATGGATTCAACAGTGCTGAATGGGAGATACCAGAGAGTAATGGTGGATAACTGTTTGACAGGTTGGAGGCCGGTGACTAGTGGAGTGCCTCAGGGATCTGTGTTGGGTCCACTGTTGTTTGTCATATACATCAATGATCTGGATGATGGTGTGGTAAATTGGATTAGTAAGTATGCAGATGATACTAAGATAGGTGGTGTTGTGGATAATGAAGTAGATTTTCAAAGTCTACAGAGTGATTTAGGCCATTTGGAAGAATGGGCTGAAAGATGGCAGATGGAGTTTAATGCTGATAAGTGTGAGGTGCTACATCTTGGCAGGACAAATCAAAATAGGACGTACATGGTAAATGGTAGCGAATTGAGGAATGCAGTTGAACAAATGTGCATAGTTCCCTGAAGGTGGAATCTCATGTAGATAGGGAGGTAAAGAAAGCTTTTGGTGTGCTGGCCTTTATAAATCAGAGCATTGAGTATAGAAGTTGGGATATAATGTTAACATTGTACAAGCCATTGGTGAGGCCAATTCTGGAGTATGGTGTACAATTTTGGTCGCCAAATTATAGGAAAGATGTCAAAAAAATAGAGAGAGTACAGGGGAGATTTATTAGAATGTTGCCTGGGTTTCAGCACCTAAGTTACAGAGAAAGGTTGAACAAGTTAGGTCTTTATTCTTTGGAGCTCAGAAGGTTAAGGGGGGACTTGATAGAGGCCTTTAAAATTATGAGAGGGATAGACAGGGTTGACGTGGATAACCTTTTTCCATTGAGAGTAGGGTAGATTCAAACAAGAGGACATGATTTGAGAATTAAGGGACAAAAGTTTAGGGGTAACATGAGGGGGAACATCTTTACTCGGAGAGTGGTAGCTGTGTGGAATGAGCTTCCAGTGGAAGTGGTGGAGGCAGGTTTGATTTTATCATTTAAAAATAAATTGGATAGGTATATGGACGGGAAAGGAATGGAGGGTTATGGTCTGAGTGCAGGTAGATGGGACTAGGTGAGAGTAAGTGTTCGACACGGACTAGAAGGGCCGAGATGGCCTGTTTCCGTACTGTAATTGTTATATGGTTATATGATGTGCAAACTCCAGACAGACAAGACCTAAGTTTGTGATTGAACCCGGGTCTCTGGTGCTGTGAAGCAGTTGCTCTACCAACTGCGCCACTGTACCTCTTATGAAAATAATATTTGACTATTGTTCTCAGCTATTCCAACTTGTATTTGACAGCTATTTCAGGCAGCTGGTGGAACAATTTGAGGTTCAGTTACAGCAGTATCGACAGCAGATAGAGGAACTGGAAAATCACCTTGCTACGCAGGCTAACAGCTCTCACATGACTCCACAAGGTTTGTACTTCCGAGAAAAAGCTTGAATACATTTTTCTGATTTTATGATTCCCTCAAAATCATGAGAGGAATAGATTGGGTAGACGGACAATCTCTTGCCCAGAGTAGAGGAATCGAGAACCAGAGGACATAGGTTTAAAGTGAGGGTGGAAAAATGTAATAGGAACCTAAGGGGTAAAGGGTGGTGTGTGTATGCAAAGGGTGGTGGGTGGGTGGTGAGCTGCTGGAGGAGGTAGTTGAGACGGGAACTATTGCAATTTTTAACAAACATTTAGACAGGTACATGGATAGGACCGATTTAGAGGAATATGGGCCAATTACAGACAGGTGAGACATTTTTCCATGCTGTATGACTGCCTCGCTGTGTAGGCTACCCTGGGAACATTATTTTTGTTGTTGATCATTATTGTCATTTCTACAGATCTGTCTCTTGCAATGCAGAAAGTATACCAGACATTTGTAGCTCTGGCTGCTCAACTTCAATCAATACATGAAAGTGCAAAGGTAACATCTAGTATTTGCTTATAATCTAAAAATCCTTTCTGTAGATAAATCAAAACTTGTCTTTCATGTTCAGTATAGTTGTAGCAGTACCAAACGTGGTGAACAAACAGTTGATTTATTCAGATGTTACATGGTTGGTGTACATACAAGTTTGGTCCTCTAACATACTAAGCCATTGCTGCTGCTGCGTGAGGGTGTTGCCTCAAGCTCAGCTACCTGTACACTGATGATCTCCAGGTGAGATCTGCTTATGTAGCAAGGCACTCCCCTTGACCCATGACGTCACGTAACCACTGACGAGGGTTCGACCGTAAGTGGTCTGAATATCAGCTGACACCACACCATAAAAATTAATATGTTGCCAATTTGATACAGTTGAAAGTTGCATGACAAATACAATCGCTGAAGAAAATGCAACTGACTTGGCTCCTCTCCCTTTATTCCTCTTTCCTTCTTGCTTTATTCCTGTTTCCAGTTTCGTGTTGAATTTGTATCGTACTAAAGTTTTCACCTCACTTGCCCCCTTATTTTGGTTTCTGTTTTTTGGTCCTGTTTCCTCTTCAATCTTCACACTCGTCCCCATCTCTCCTATCCTCATTTTTCCTCATAGCTTCCTTTTCTCTGCATCTTTAAACTCTGCTCGATTTGTAGTCTTGACTAGCTACATGCACTCTTGTGGGATATCCAGTGAAACATAATTTGTGTTTTATGATGGATAAATTGGATGCAGAAATTGTTCTCCACTGGATGCTAAATTCACAGTCGTGTGGGGAAAGATTATTCCAAAGGCTTGGAGTCTACTCACAGATGAAAAGTAATTCCTCGGGTTTTCTGAGCATTTTCTGAAATTGGTTTTGGAAACAGGCCCACCACCGATTTTCCAGCAACTGTGGTCCGCCCCCCCCCACCTCCCTCCCTCCTTTTAATCTGGATGAAGGTCCGAGCGCCACGGTAAGGCGGACGACCTCTACCTCATCGGGATTTCCATGACAGAATTGTCACAGAATTGTCGGGTCGAATTTGCCACTTGCGGCTGGGGCTCTGGAACGGGCCCGGCTGGAGCCAGCAGATAGATCAGTTCCCATAGCCGACTTCTGAGGCTGACTTTGTGAGCTGGCTTAGGACTTTTCCAGTGCCGTTTGACTCCTCTCGGAGGTCATGACCTCTGTTGGCCTGGCAAAACGGATAATCCGGAAAACCTCTCGAGCCAGGGGTGCCGGAAAGTTGGTGGTGGACCTGTATAAGGATATTTTAGAAACAATTGATTGTTAAATTATCTCAACTATCTACAGATAGTGTATTAATCCATGTAGGATGAGAAGGATATATTAAACCATGATCCATGGCCAGTATAGGTGGAGGAAGTGTGGAACTCACCTTGATACAAAGAGAACATCAACATACCTCAAACTGAGCAAAGCACAGTGCTGGAGAAACTCAATGGGGCAGGCAGTATCTGGGGAGAGAATGGACAGGTGACCTTCTTCAGTCTGATTCAAAAGAAAGGTCGTTGCTTGTCTATTCCCCCCCCCCCCCCCCCCCCCCCCCCCCCCAATACGCTGCAAGAGCTGCTGAGTTCCTCCAGCACATTGTGTATTGTTTTCAGATTCCAGCATCTGCAAATTCTTTTATCACCATTGGACCTCTAACTGATTTGGACTGTTACATTAATTACAGTATCAAGTTTGTACAAAATTTGCACAGATTAAAAATAATAGTTGAATTCTAACGGAACAACGTGGATGCAAAAATGATGTGGAGAAAATGTTTGTCTGTGTGTGCTTACAACTGGTGATTAAGTGAGTTGCCTTCCCCATGGATTAAAGGTATTTAACAATTTGCATAAATGGTGTACTAAATGCTGTTTTCACACTAAATGTATTTAACTATTTTCATAAACATTGCACAAAATGCTATTTCCACTCTAAAGCTACAGAGCAATTTTCATAAACATTGCACTAAATGTATTTAACAATTCTCATAATGCTGTATTTAACAATTTACATAATGCACTAAATGTTGTTTCAAACAAGCTTTTTACTTATTTTATCTTAGTATTGATTGCCATTCTGCATAATGAACTTTGACATTTCATTTCAGATTCTAAGAGAGCAGTATCTTGGCTACCGTAAGACATACTATGGTGATGCCACTGATGTCTTTGAAGCGAGGCGCGTTGAAACTAAGAAGTGGCAAAATACTCCACGTGTCACAACTGGGCCAACTCCCTTCAGCATACCAAATGCAGCAGCAGTTGCCATGGCTGCAACATTAACACAGCAGCAACAGCCTGCTACAGGTCTGAATGTCTTCAAGTTATAGATGAATAGAGCTGAGACAAATATCTGGTTATACGATATAAACTTTCTAGTATACACATTTCTCTTTTGTCTTCCTGAACACATCTCAGTAGTCTTACTGCTGTATTAGAAAGCACCCAAGACTTTCTTGTATCTTATTTTGTCACTTTTTTAAAGTTTTCTAAATTACTGATATCTGCATATTTAAAAAAAACTACTAATTTATGGTAATACAGGATATATACAAAGCAATAATCTTAAAGCTGTAAAATACCTAATTTCTTAAAATTGGTAATTTAGAAAATGTGAAGTGACTTTTTATACTATAATAAAGGTGACTAAGACTTTAGTTAGAAGTGACCTTGTGAGGCTTTGAATGTTGTTGAATCACTAAATTCTGAAGATAATTTGCAGAGAATGTAAAATAATTGTTAAGATTGATGTTATTTTGTTCAAAACAAAATGTTAAAATTTAAACAAGGATGACGTACATGGGTGAATTACAGATGCACATAGCTCTAAAATTGTTCTGGGTGAGATATTGCTTTGATTAACCTACAGAAAATAATAACTACTGAAGGATGATACAGATACCATATCTATTTTACAATGAGGTTCTTATTTCTTCATTTAATCATGGAAAACAGTATTGTATAATACGTTGGTATAATCAAACAAGCTGGAAGAAATTGCTTTAGCATAAAGTCCCTGTTTGGCACATTCCCAATCTGAGATAAACATTGATCAGTGAGAGTTGGTCAGTTTTTCTACAAGAATATAATTTAAGAATGTAGAGTTGCTGCCTTGCAGTACCAGAGAGTCAGGACCAATTCTGACCTCGGGTGCTGTCTGTGTGGAGTTTGCACTTTCTCCCTGTGACCACGTGGTTTTCATCTGGGTGCTCCGGTTTCCTCCCACATCCCAATGACATGCGGATTTGTAGGTAAAACATCCCAAGTGTGTAAGGAGTGGATGCGAAAGTGGGAAAACGTAGAATTAGTGTGAAGGATGATTGATAGTCGGAGTGGACTCAGTAGGTCGAAGGGCCCTGTGCTTAACTCTAAAACTAAGCTCAAACAATCCAAGTCATCTGCTTTCACAACTCCTCTAACACCTTTGATAGTTTGTTACAAAACACAACAGATCATATTCTCATCTTCGATTGTGCAAGTTGTTGACTAAATTGATGGGAAAATGTTGTTGTATAAAATATCCCTCAATAAACAATGGTAGTTTTTCATCATGGTTGCTATTCCAAATTAAGATAGGATGTCTGGGGTAGAAATGTTCTATCATAATTTAAGTTTTAGTGAGATAAGCAAATATAGTGAATGAAAACACCTTGATATTTTTTATGAAGGTGTAACAATAAAGTTTACATTAAGAAAGTTCTACAATATGTGATTAATTTAAAAATAAATGGAATTTGACACAAAGTAAATTGTTTACAATAGGGTGGTAAAGGAGTAGGAAGTCAGTATTAGAACGTTGGAATTCTTTATTCTTACTCCATGGTATTCTATTTAACATATCCGAAAGCAGCATTTAAAATGCGCGTCTTATATTTACTAATCTCAGCCACAAAACATTTCTGTTTTGTACAGTGAATATTTATTGATGGCTCGCCTCTTCCCTCCTCTCCCACAACCAGTTACAATGTGTACAGTTAAAAAATATGATTAGAGTGTAAACAAATTTGAAGAAGGAAGAACAGTGTATTTGATATTATTAACCAAAATTAATAGCACTGTAAACATTTAAGTAAATTAATTTGTAAGATATTTGCAAACCGGGGCTGCTAGAAAAAAGTGCAGGTAAGTCTGTGCACATTTCATGTGCTGTATTTTATGAGTATAAAACAATGTTTCTGCTTTCTGAAAGAGCAGCATTTGAATTGTTCCACTGAAATCGATTGCCAAAAATTATTACTACTTCCCAGTATTGTAATATTCCAAACACCTACATGAAGTCTTTCAGTGTACACAAACGCGCAGTGCCGCAGTTGCCTTCTTTACAGACACTAGGTTACAACACTAGTTTGGTTATGAAATCAGTCTTTGTAAAATATATTATATAATACTGCATTATCTGTAAAACTCATGTTATAGTCATATATGTATCTGTCTCTTCATTGTTCTTTGATATCTATGATAAAGGAAGACAGTGTCAATTCCTTGGCATATATGGGCTGAATTTTTGAATAATGATCAATTTTTCTACTTAAATCATTTTTTCATAAATGTTCCAATTAGTTTTGCAAATTTTGAAATAACATATGCTAGCCTTTCTTGTTTCTGTATTGGTAGCATATTTCGTTTTTAAGTTTGCCTGTAGTTGTGCAAGAATTGTGGACAGCTTTGAAATGAGGCCTACGTGGGTGCCTAAGATTGGACTGTCTCAGGATTTGATCCATAGTTTTCTCTGATGTTTTCCGGCATTTCTTTGGCATAATTATAATTCTTTGCTTCTCTGCACCTTCCACATTCCCCTTTGACAATTAACTCTTCTAGAACATCATACTACCAAAAGCAATATGTTCTACCATTGCACAGGGCAAAATAAGTAGTGTGTTTGAAATGTGAAAGTGTGGATGTGTTAAACCTACATATGAAGTGTAAATTCAGTGGTGCCTTTTTCAAACTGCGCACGCATAGAAATTCACTTCTGGTTGTAACTGCCTTTAGAACCTGAATATTCCCTCCGTTTATTTAAAAAGTTGCCTAATATCAAACTGTAGTGCACTAAAAGCAAGAATATGGCAGTTATGAATTAACAAAAATGAAAATTTTATTGTTGTGTTGATATGTAATTGAGTTGTTTCAAAAACTAAACAATAAATTGAGATGTGAAAGATCTTATTGTCTTCTTATGTATTTTTGTTCTTTAATTATTGCTCAATTGATTCATACTTGAGTGCAATGCGCATGTAAAGTTTATTTAAATCTAAAACTGAGGCTATGTCGCAGAATGCAGGCGATTTGCTTACTTTTAAAAATAACATTTGGGACATATAACTATGCTGAATAAAGGGACTTTAGTGTGAACACAATTAAAGCATAAAACAAAATAAGCCACCAAAGTAACTAAGGAGAAGATTAAGTATGATTTGCTTTGGATTTATTTTGTTTCCCAACTACTGCTGAGTAGATGAATTGGCAAAAAAGTGTTTAAAACTTGAAGTAGCATAGATATGGATCAGTCTCGTTTTGTTTTTCAATATTTGTTCTAGATTCTAATTTGTTTTGGATCAGTTTAAGCTTGACCCACATACATTTGAAGACTTTGCCCATTATTTTTAAGAGTGGCTGAAATAAAATTCTCGTATTGGAGAGTCATTTTATAAAATATATGCTGAAAACTATTTCTAAGTGTAATGGAAATTTTTGTCTTTTTCTTCTTAATTATTTCTGTATCAGGATCACAGCCAGCTTTGGGAGTTAACTTTGGAGTACCGTTCGCCTCAGGTATTGGCACTGGCTTGCAGTCAACTGGCTTAGGTTCTACAACACTTGGAGGTACAATTTTATTAAAAAACGTTTTTGTAATGTCCAAGGTTTCTTTTTACAGCTTTAGAAATAGTTTTCAAATGCATTGGGTCTGTTAAAGTGACTTTAAAATCAGTCGAAAAATAATTGCAATCCCATTCCGTAATCAAAATTTCCTTGCATGTTCTATGACAATTAACCTTACAAATTATTTTTGATGTTATTGCCAAATTTACCTGGTTGTTTCTCCTCTTTAACTTCCATACATTAATAAGAATCTGTGCTGCCTTCATCTAATGATATTTTATATGTGAACACTAATTTTGTTATCTCAGTTTACAAAAACTAGAGGTTTTTTTTTACTTTACTCAATTTCCAAGTTTTAAGGTGATTTGACATTAATTCTTTTTTTTGTGCCCTTTTCACCACCAACCCTCTCTTTCGCTATCTCCTCAAGCTTCTGCCATCACCTCTCCCATCATTTTACCAGCTCTGACATAAAACACTAAAAACAATAGAAATGTACAATATTTCTGTCAGCATCTCAAAGACAACAAATAAACTGCTTTGCGCATTAACACTTTTTGATTGCTAATGTATCTAGAGTATAACTCTACCTTTTGTTGTATGCTATTTGCAGCAAAATCTGATACTGTGAAACTTTGATAATTTGCTATCAAACTATTCAGAAATCCATTAGTTCAGCATCTGGCATGCCAGTTGATGTTTTTTTGTGTTCCCAACCACTCTTTGGTTCCTGCACTAACTTTAAATTTACCTTAAAATAAAAAGTGAAATAAATATGTGTTGGGATCTTAGTAGAACAATAACTGATTGTTCAGAAAATCTGCTGCTCCAGCACCATCAAAATCCCTGGCGTTTCGCATTCACTCTACCTTTGTTGAAACATAATGTAACAATAGCCAAACACTGAATGCTGGAAGTCAGAAATAAAAGAAAATGCTGGGAAAATGAACAGGACAGGCAGTGTGGAATTTCCAGGTTGATGATCTTTGATTAGGAACGGAAAATATATAGAATAAAACAACTTTCACAATATTACAAAGAACAAAAGGATTAGTTGGGAGATTAAATAACAAAAGGGATGGAGATTGGACAAAGGGAAATAATAATTGGAGATCAATTTGGAAGCAAGGTACATGGAAATAGCTGAATCATTGTCTGAAATTACTGAACACAACATTAAGTAGAAGGTTGTAACATGGAAAACCAAGGTGTTTTCATCCTCGGATTTCATTGGAACAATCTTGGAAGCTCAGTCTTGCATCCGGAAGACGATTGGGTGAACACGTGGGAAACGTTTGACGACTCTGGGCCTGTACTCGGTGGAGTTTAGAAGGATGAGAAGGGATCTCATTGAAACCTACCAAATAATGAAAGGCCTAGATAGAGTGGATGTGGAGGGGCTTTTTCTAGTAGTAGGAGAGTCTAGGACCAGAGGGCATAGCCACAAACTAAAAGGACATACCTCCAGAATGGAGATGAGGAGGTTTTTTTTTAGTCAGTGGGTGGTGAATCTGTGGAATTCACCGCCACTCAGCAGTGGAGGCCAAATCATTGGGTATTTTTAAATAGATAGCTTGATAGATTCTTGATTGGGAAGGGGGTCAAAGGTTATGGGGAAAAGACAGGATAATAGGGTTGAACGGGAAAAATAGATCTGCCATGATTGAAGTGTAGACTCAATGGGCTGAATGGCTGAATTCTGATCCTATGACAAGAGCGAATTAGATTTTTTATTATTAAAATATAATATATTCTGCTGTAGTTCACTGCTGACAGGTGCACATATATAAGGTGATTTCTTTGGGGGCTAGAGAAGTTTCTAAGCATCCACACAGTAATTAGCGAGTGGCATGTTATTTAAAAGCTCAGTTTCATTGATGCAACAATGCACAGCATTTTTAGGGTACTTTGTCGACAGAATAATTCAGATATACCCAAAGTTCTCATCAGAACACTGGTTTCTTAAGGTTTCAAAGCAGTTTCTTATAGTGACAAATATCTACATTTCTGCAATCACCCTTACGTATCTGTATCCCAGAACTTTTTTATCAGTTCGATACTATAACAAAGGCAAATATTGATAGTGTTGCTATCATTTCAGCAGCAAATTACTCATCCATGAGTATGTCGAGAGCTACCTGTAGGCACTTAACTATTTGCAAACTGGTACTAAATATTGCTCATATCAGATTAATTAAACTGGGCCTCATTTGTTGTCATGCATTAGTCTAGGAAATGTAGAATTAAACTGCTAATTCAAGATTCCTTACCTTAAGTTTGATAACTGTAAAATGTGTCAGAATAAGAATAGATTTTAGGAAATTTTCCGAGTTCCCAACTGCTCATTTTTATTGCCGCTTTTAATTAAGAAGCCCTTAAATGCAAATTTGATCATTTGAATTTCCAAATTATATTTCAGATTGCTCAATTCAAATCATTAGACAATTACATTTTTAATTTGCAAAATAGTTGCGAATATCGGTGGTAAACTGCATTTTATTGAAAACTGCATACAATAAATATACTATATACAGCCAGGAGAATTCCTTCTCAGTCTAGTCAGTTGAATACACTACTGCAAATGATAACAGATTGGTAATTTGTATGTAATTATCACTTCATTTTCCTGCATAAATAACCCTGCCTTCCCGGGGAGAGGTTGCTGTAGTCTGTTTCCTCTTTTCTCCGGAAAGTCATTTTGTATTCTATTTCAATTTTCACTGACACCAACCTCTGCATTTCTGCAATCAACAATGCATATCTGTATCCCAGAAGATTTATTCAGCTCCCTGCTATAACAATGACAAACAGTGGTAGTCTTGTTATCAATTTTAGTTTAGTTTAGAGAGGCCCATTGACCCACCAAGTCCATGCCGACATCGATCAACTGTTCACACTAGTCCTATGTTATCCCACTTTCTCATCCATTCCCGACACACTAGAGGCAATGTAAAGAGGCCATTCAACCAACAAACCTGCACGTCTTTGGGATATGGGAGGAAACCGGAACACCCGGAGGAAACTCATGCGGTCTTGGGGAGGAGAACGTGTAAACTCCACACAGACAGCACCCGAGGTCAGGATCGAATCTGGGTCTCTAGCGCTGTGAGACAGCAGCTCCACCAGCTGTGCCACTGTGCTGTCCTTCTCAGTGAATGCTGTTTGGCAGCAAGTGTGGAACGAACTTTCATCAGAGCTGAATAAATTGATTACAGAGATGTTGCCTGACCCGCAGTCACTCCAGGATTTTGTCTTTTTTTTTGTGGTAAACTAGCGTCTGCAGTTCCTTATGCCTACATTGACTTTGCTGTGCAGTAGACATATTGTTCCTTATTCTGTTTGATCTCAAATTCCATGCTCAATACAATGTTATCAATAAATCTCCATGGCGTGATAATGCTATTTCTAAAAGGAGCGGAGATGAATGGACAATTTAGTCGAACTCGGTGTCCATACCACAATAGGTATTCAACTAGACTTCACTCGGAGTTGTGTTTTGGAAAAATTATTTCTCATTGTGGAAAATTACTGTCGTTTTTGTTTGCTTGGATATTCAATTAAAAAATAATTTTTAACACAATTTTTGCTGGAAATAGTAAGGGAAGAACACTTAATGTTTGCAAGTCATTGACCTTTTATTAGGCCTGTTAGCTGTATGACCCACTTATCCAGCATTTTCTGATTGTTATTTTAATTTTAGATTTCCAGCATTTACACTTTTGAGATTCCTCGGGCAAAATTATCTTTGTTGCTCGACTGCTTGCTGCGACTCATAGACCCTGCAACACATTCCAACTCGTTGCCTGACGTCATGTTGTCAATTAACTCCACAATACAAAATACCTCTGACGATACAAGATGATCCTTGTTTCTTTTTCTTTTCCTGGGAAGAATTATGAATAGGAAAGTAACTGCTACCTAACACCAGGCTGTAATGCTACATTACGAATAGTGAAAGGCCTGGATAGAGTAGATGTAGATAGGATATTTCCACTAGTGGGAGCGTCTATGATCAGAGACCATACCTCTGAATAAAAGGATGTGCCTTCAGCAAGGAGATGAGGAGGAATTTATTTTGTCAGAGGGTGTGAATCTGTAGAATTTATTGCCACAGAAGGGTGTGGAGGCTGTCAATGATGTTATTAATGTGGAGTTTGACAGATTCTTGACTAGTAAGGGTGTCGGGGGTTATGGGGAGAATGTAGGAGAATGGGGTTGAGAGGGAAAGATAGATCAGCCATGATTCAATGGTGGAGTAGACTTGATGGGCCGAATGGCCTAATTCTGCTCCTGTAACTTATGGACTTATTGCTGTAGAACCTAACTTATTTTAAGTTTGCAATTGGAATCTTCTAATTTCAAAATTAATTTCAATAGTTGTGAATTTGTGTAGTTAGTTTATTTTACTTGGGATTATCTCTGAAATTTAATTTTGGCATTGAAACTTTAATTGACTGTAGATACTACAGAAACGAACAGAGGTGTCAGCAAGACGAACCTAAATTATCCTTGTTAGATTGTTAGTGGGGAATCTTTTTTGGTGTCCTTACTCTCGTAAGTACTTAGCAGTACTTCGGCCAGCACCTTAAATTCTGAATTTTTAATCTTGACCATTATCTGAATCATGCTACCTTGTGGGATGAGTTGGAATGGATTATATGATCTATTTGTGTCCAATGTTTCTGTATGGTCATAATAGTTGTTTTCTACAATCCACTTGGGTTGAATCTTCCTCAAAACAGGGAAAATCTTCCAATTCTGAATCTGTTTGACTTTTTAACCAGATAAAATACGTTATTATACAAATAATAACCTAGTTCACCTACACATTATTTCAATGCAAAACTAAAATAAGACTAATTAATATTTGTGGCTGTCTGGATTTGTCCTTTAATTTGGGGAGAATTTGCTTTTCTGTTGCTTAATGGATTGATACTTCTTGTGCTTCGAGTAACATGGTTCATGTCAATCTATTCCCTTTTGGCAATGAAAATTTATTTTGCCTTCCCAAGGTAATTTCAGGTGATTATAAACAAAAATTTCATTGTGGTTATTACTCAGCGAGAACATTGTTTGAGCAATCTTTTATGAAGATTGTGAGAGCAATCTTTCACAATATTAACATAATATACATCAAATATCTTTCAAAGCTATTTGTATTTTCCGAGTGATTTTTGATCTCCTTGTTCACTGCCTTCATACCATTGAAGTTCAAAAGGATTCAATAGTATTCTTTGCTTTACTAAAGAATTCCGATGTGCCCATCCAAATCTGTGTTAAGAAATAAATATACACTTTGGGGAGGGGGAGATATTTCTTTACTAATGTTGTCAGCCAACACGATACTAAATTAAGAGTGGAAAATGGATTTTAGTGCAAATTTTAAAAAGAAAACTTTTATTTGACGTTGAAATCCTGTTTTGTAATGTTCTCAACTTTATTTTAAAAGAAAATCTTGTTCAGAATTGGTTTTGTTTTCTCAAATTCACACTTTTCTCTGTTAGTATCAATCCAGTGTACACTGCAATTATCAAAGGGAAAAATACTTCACTGGCAATTAAGTTCCTCGTTAGTTTTGGCCCACTCTGTAGTATGTATGTGGTGCAGCAGATTTGCTGTGTATTTTGTCACGTACAAGGAGACTACAAGTAAACTTATTAAAGCTCTCTGAATTTTATTTTTACTGGGAAATATTCTGGATAGAATCATACAGCATGAAACAGGCCCTTTGGCCCAATTTATCCATGCCAATAAAGATACCCAATTTAATCTAGTCCCGTTTGGCCAATAAACCTTTCCTATCCATGAATGAAAAGATGAAAGGATATTGTTATTATTTGTTCTGGCTACAATTTTTTTTTTTAATGGTATTTTGAAGCAAAATCTATTCCCATTTGGTTACGTGTTGGAATTTTATCTTGTACGATTATAATGTTTCTAGCACACTGAATATTAAGTGTGTAGTACTTATTCTTGTAGGATTTGGAAATACTTCTGCCTTTGGAAGTAATACTTCAGGCAACGCCTCATTTGGATTTGGATCAGCCACTAAACCCTCAGGAAGCCTCAGTGCAGGTTTGTTGTAATTTTGTTTCTGTTAGTGGTGTGATGGTAAATAAGTGATTTCGGATAGCTCGTAGCTAGTGTAGCAGAAATCCATTGGGTATTCAGACATGATCGAGTTATAGAGTCATACAACATAGAAACAGGACCTTCGGCCCAACTTGCCCACACTGACCAACATGTCCCTTCTACAATAATCCCACCTGCCTGCATTTGGCCCATATCTCTCGAAACCGGTCCCTTCCATGTACCTGTCTAAATGTTTCCTAAACTTTGCGATGGTACCTGCCTCAACTACCACCTCCAGCAGCTCATTTCATACAGCTACCAGCCTTTGTGTAAAATAAGGTTTTGGGTTCCAATTAATTCTTCACCCCCCCCCCCCCTCACCTTAAACCTATGTCCTCTGGTTCTCGATTCCCCTACCTGTGCATGAAACTCTGCGTTTACCCAATCTATTCCTCTCATAATATTATACACCTTTATCAGATCACTTCTCATCCTCTTGCACTCCAAGTAATAGAGTCCTAACCTGCTCAACCTCTCCCTATTGTCCCTGTCCCACTTAGGAAACCTGAACGGAAACCTCTGGAGACTTTGCGCTCCACCCAAGGTTTCCGTGCGGTTCCCGGAGGTTGCAGGTGGTTGCTGGAGGTTGCAGGTAGTGGAAGCAGGTAGGAGACTGACAAAACCTGACACCTTGGGTGGGGCACGAAGTCTCCAGAGGTTTCCGTTCAGGATTCCTAAGTGAGACAGGGGCATATAGCTCAGGCCCTCTAGTCTTGGCAACATCCTCGTAAATCTTCTTTTAACCCATTCCCAGCTTGACAACACCTTTCCTATAACATGGTGCCCAAAACCGAACACAGTACTCTAAATTTGGCCTCACCAATGTCTTATACAACTGCAACATGACCTATACTCAATACCCTGACTGATGAGGGCCAATGTGCGGGAATAATTTTTGACCACCTTATATATTTGTAAAGCTACTTTCAAAGAACTATGTACCTGCACTCCTAGATCCCTCTGCTCTACAACACTCTCCAGAGTCCTACCATATCACAGTGTAGGTCCTGCCCATGTTGGACTTCCCAAAATGCAACCTCGTGTTTCTCTGTATTAAATTCCATCAACCATTGCTCAGCCCACCTGGCCAACTGATCAAGAGCGCACTGCAAAGATGTACTCGTACTCTAGATGTACTAATGAAAAAAGTGAAAAATACATACCAAAGATCATGCTTTAACGTTGTTCATCTGCAATTGTACTCTGCATTTTGATTGCTATTGATGTTGCATTGCATTGATGATAAATACACACATCTTCTCTCCAGTAGAATAGTATCATCTGAAAGATCTAGGCACAGTTTATATCATAAAGATGCCAATGCAAAATCTGAGATTCTGTCAGATGCAGGATGCAAGATTTATGGCTCCTAGAAAATGCTTGGCTTTGTCCATTTGGCAGGGTATTTATATTGGATTAGTAATCATAATCTTGCCAATGGTGGAGATGCTGGAGTTCTGGTTATCTGAACTATCTCATGGTTCTATGGTGTGGTTTCGAATCCTTAACCATTGGCTTTTTCCAATCTATACGTTCAATTTCTGGATTTAGGTAAATGATATATGTAGAAATTTACAAATTAACATATACAAGTGAGGATATAGTACATATGTAACAGTTGCGCTCCATCTGCCTTGACCTACGTGATCTCCCGGTTGTCGAACATTTTAACTCCCATTCCAATACTGACCTTCCTGTCCTGTACCTCCTCCACTGTCAGTGAGGCCACGTGCAAATTGTAGGAACTGCACCTCATATTTGACTTGGCCAGTTTACAATCCAGCGGTATGAACGTTGATTTCTCTAATTTCAAGTAACTCCTGCATTCCCACCCCCACCCTACTAGTTTCACTTTTTGTATCCTTGTATCCCTCTCATCATCACATCTTCCCCAGCCGTCAATGGGCTATTATGTACTCCACCCTTCCTGAGGTCATCTGTTGCTGGCCTTGATTTGTTCTGGCCTTTCTCACCCCCCCAGTTTCCACACCCCTCACACCTCTATCTTTCAATCTGAAGAAGGATTCCGAGCTGAAACGTCACCTATTTCTTCTCGCCGGTGATGCTGCCTGATCCGCTGAGTTACTCCTGCATTTTGTATCTATCTTCCACGTGTATATATGAACTGGACAAGCAAAAGACTCGTATGTTTTCCTTAATTTGTTTTGGAATTAGGGCCGGTGCTTATGATGAATGCTTAACAGGAAATGTTAACCAAAGACCCTGTTTCTTTGTTGCAATTCCTATCTACTCTCACTTAAGTGAGAATGAAATTCATATGGGTGTCCAAAATTAATGGAACCATTTACCATTGTGCTTCACGGTTTAGGAATCATAGTTTCACTTTATCTCACTGAATCATATTTGTGTTGAAAAAGTACTTTATGGAGTTGGAATACAAATAACACGGTATTTTCTTTGTGGTTGAGAGCTAGAGGCATACAACGTGGACACAGGCCCCTCGGCCCAACTTGCCCACACCGCCCGACATGCCCCATCTGTACTAGTCCCACCTGCCTGCGTTTGGCCCATATCCCTCTATCCATGTACCTGTCTAAATGTTTCTTAGATATTGCGATAGTAGCAGTCTCAACTACCTCCTCTGGCAGCTCATTCCATACACTCACTATTTTCATAAAGGGTGCATCGAGCAAAGTTATTTAGTTTAGTTGAGTGATGCACACAGAAACGGGCCCTTCAGCCAAACACCTGACTGATAAATTCTGAAAATCTAAAGAGAATATTATCCTCTTCGTCTCCTCAGTTGGCATTTTAAACAGAACATTAGAAAATATTTTTAGGGGTAGTACGGTGACACAGCGGTAGCCACCTTACAGCTCCAGAGACCTGGGTTCGATCCTGACTACAGGTGCTGTCTGTACGGAGTTTTTACATTCTCCCCATGACCTGTGCGGATTTTCCCTGGGTGCTCCAGTTTCCTCCCACACTCCAAAGATGTACAGATTTGTAGGTTAATTGACTTTGGGGAAAAATTGTAAATTATCCCCAGTGTGCGAAGAATGGTGTTAGTGTGCGGGGGGGATCACTGGTCGGTGTGGACTCGGTGGGCCGAACGGTTCTGTTTCCACCCTGTATCTCCAAACTAAAATAAACAGCATTGAATCAGGTGTCTGGTGTTGTTGGTCCGTGGTGATATTGGAAAGATTTAAAGAATCATTTAGGCATTGCTATTCATAGGAATAAATGATATGTAATGATAGAATATCTATGAGAACATTATTTTAACCACATCCATACTAGTGTTATAGTCTGGGCTTCCCATTATGTTGAAAATTTGAAGCTCTCAGATGTTATCCCTCATTATACATCTAATTTATAGCTGAACTTGTCATATTGTATCTGGCCTCCTGTTGAAGCTTGGCGGGTTAGTAGTTGTTCTTCAATGGAAACCCTCAGTTTAATAGAAAAATGTGTCTTATTTTTTATGGTTGAAAATCTGGAAGGCTCAATTGGTGAAACTGAGTGACTGGTGGACACAGAAGATTGTGCAAAATTGTTGTGCACTATTCTGGTAACAACCTATCTTCCACGACTTTTCAATATTAAATAGCTATGAGGAAGAGTCCCTCACACACAAAAGTCATATGTTGCTCTAATTTGTTTTGTTTTTTTGAAAAAAAATCACTTAATTTCCATTAGAGCATTATGCAGAAAGAAATCACCACCCTGAGGTGGGTTTTCTATATAGTTTTCAATTCGTACAACAACTTTGAAACAAATGACAACTATTGAAGCAATAAAACTCAAATTTCAAAAGTACCTTTACTGCTATTCTATAATGTAACTGCAAAAATAATCGTAGAACATGCAACAATACTCACAAGAACAGTTCCTACAATGTTTTTTACTGAACATAATGTCAAGACCATTTCTTATCTATCTGCACATAATCCATTCCCTGCATATCCATGTGCCTATCCAAAATGCCACCATTGTATCTGCATCCACCACAACGTGGGTTGCAGGCACGCACCAGCCTGTTTGTTTTTTTAACTTGCACTGAATATTTCCTTTAAACTTTGCCCCCCTCTCTCCTTAAAGCTGTACCCTCTAGTATGTATTTGTTTTCCATCTTGGGGAACTGCTTACCCTTTCTATGCATTTGATAATTTTATATATTTCTATCAAAATACAAAAGATTCCTTAAATTCCATGTTTTAAAATTATTCACCTTTTTATTTTCTTCCTGTCTGCTCCCATCTAAAACCAGAAATATTTTATAACAATGTTTTGTTTCTCTTGGCTTAAAAACAGTACTCGTACCTGTTTGTAGTTGATCATGAGGTAAATAAATGATGCATAACAATGAAGTATCACAGAGTAACTAAATTGTGTGTATTAATAGAATAAATATATGTGGTAGTTGTAACTGATGGCTAAGCTAATTGACTCCACTTGAAGCAGTAGCAGGTCAGGAAGAATAGAATTATGTATAATGCACCAAGATTCATTTCTTCCTATTTTACCAGAACTTTTTTAGTTTTCAATAAGCATTTTATCTATTCTAGAGCAAATATGTTAGGATTTCGTATAACATCTTTCTGGAATCTCTAATCTCTATTCGAATGCATTAAATCTGGATTATGCTCCTGACACACATTAAACAAATACCTTAAAACTAAAAAGTTATTTTTTTTATTTTTTAGAAATAGCTGTCAAATCAGCTTTGTTAAATGATATTGATTTTACTTTTGAATTTAGTCAGAAGATACTAAATGTGCAGCATAATCATTTTTGTCATTGGAAATATCTCTTTAGACACCCAAACGATTTAGTGTTGATATAGAAATTCCGGTGTTCTTGGCAAAATTAGCTGATCCATTTATCTTAGAGCTTCACTGTTTAGGAATCATATCTCAATGAATAGCATTTATTGTTTTGAAAGAATACTTTTTATGGCTGGCAATGCAAATAACATTTGTCGTTTTCTTTATGGTTAAGAGCAAAGATGTTTAGTTTAGAGATGCAGCATGGAAATAGGCCCTTTGGCCCACCGAGTCCACGCCGACCATCACCTGTTCACACTAGTTCTATGTTATCCTACTGTCACATCCACTCCACACATTAGGGGCAATTTACAGGGGCAATCAACCTAAAAACCCACACATTTTTGAGGTCACAAGGAGCACGTGCAAACTCCACACGGACATCATGTGAGGTCAGGATCGAACCCGGGTCCCGGTCGACAGCAGCTGCGCCACTGTGTGCCGCTCAAAGTGATCCAATTTGATCTTTGTGGACTTAACAGTTACATGAGTTTATACAAAGTCAACCAGTTACAACTAATGCTGTGATTTTAACATGTTATTAGTTTTGTTTTTTAATTAGGATTTTTGTCACATAGTTTTCTTTGTTTTCTGGTCACCTGCTATTGCCTATCATTGGTCTTACTTGGAGGAAGTTTATCTAGTCAGTTTGAGTGATGAAAATTGAAAACCCACATGGAGCTGTGTTTATTTTGTAAGAATAAAACACAGATGGGTCAAATGCTTTAACCCGAGTGTCATGGCTAATTAGTGATACCACTATATGTGTGTGAGAACCATTTTCTTTTACAAATATCACAATGATTATTTACTGGTTTTAATATTACTTTCCTGTTTTTTAAAATTTCAGTTCTTTTCATTTAAGGAAATTAATTGTGCGCATTGGTGTTTCTGTTTATGTAAACTTGTTTATTTTCTTGCAGTTGTGTGTGATTTAGAGCCATAGTCTTACAGCATGGAAGCAGGCCATTTGGCCCAACTTGCCAACATGTCCCATGTACAATAGTCCCACCTGCCTGCATTTGGCCCATATCCCTCTTAAACTTGTCCTAAACTTGTCTAAATGTTTCTTGAACATTGAGATTGTACCTGCTTTAATTGCCTCTTCCGGCAGCTCGTTCCATACACCCACCATTCTTTGTGTGACGAAATGACTCTTCCAGTTCCTATTAAATCTTCCCCCTCCCCCATCACCTTGAACCGCTGGTTCCTGATTCCCCAACTATGGGCAAAAGACTGTGTGTATACCCGTTCTATTCCTCTCGTGATTTTGTGCACAATTACTTTTCTCTTGGTTAACTTCCTTCCCCAGCATTATCATCGCCCACCTATAGTACTTATTAATACTTGAAAATAATATTCTACCATCGTCTTGAAACAAAGCCACCCACTAATGATAGTTATGCATAATCTGAGGGAGCTGGAAATGTAATTGACGTCAATAGGAATTGCTTTCAAAATTTAATGGTTAAAATCACACAAAGTTCCTTCCTTCTTGGTTTTAACAAATGTATTCAAACCATTTATTTTGAGTTAATTAAATAATGAATGCATTTTACTATTCTTCAGATTAATTTTGAACTCTTAAGAGGCGAGTAAATGATTAGAAATGCACTCTTAATATTTGGAATGAATCTCGGTGCGAAAATTGCCGTGCTGTCTAATTTGAAATCTTGCACGAAAGACTGTTCAATATGGCACTGATAGTTTTGAAAATGACACAACTTATCAACTGTAATTGCTGTTCAAAAACTATTTTGGGCATTTAAACTCTTAAATTATTTTGTGTAATATGGAGAGAAAGCACATCCGACTGCTTTTATTTCATTTTAGAAACGCATCACCAGTTTGTTCTATAACAAGAGTGCATTCAACACGGGGGTGTTATTTTTGCTTCTTATATGCCTGCAGTTTGGGGAAAACAGATGCAAGAAAGTTTTTTTATGAGTAGTTTTTGTTTTTTTTATTTTCATGTGCAAGGTTTTGGCAGCTCAACTACAACTGGATTTAACTTCAATAACCCTGGGATCACAGCGTCTGCTGGTCTGACCTTTGGTGTGTCCAATCCTTCAACATCAGGTCTTAGCAGCAATCTTGTAGGGGGACAGCTCCTACAACTGAAGAAACCACCAGCCGGCAACAAGCGGGGCAAAAGATAGAGAATTATTATTTTGGGCAGGGCCACATATTTCTTAAATTAGGCATGACTCATGGTTCTGTGTCCCAAATATGTTTTTTAACAGTTGTAGATAGAAATCTACCACCAAATAGAATGTTTATATTTGACCAGGCGAGCTTTAATCAGAAATTCCTCATTTTCCAGAAGGAGTCTGATATCAATGAGTTTTCACAGTGAAGATTATATTTTTGAAAGTAACGCAAGATGGATTGTGTACCTAGCTAATTTCATATATACAAAGCTTAAACGAGGAGTGTATCAGGTGTTTTCTATGTTAGTAATTGGTCACATACCTATTGAAGATCAGCTGCTATGTAAGTGAATTTGAACCATGAGCTTTGCAGACGACTGCCTCACTGAGAAATGGAAATTATTTGTGTTAAGTCGGTAACATGCGTGTTTTAAATATGGAAATTCACAGCGATCATAGCCTTTAAACATTGCACTTTTTATACAGTAGGTACTGCCCAATATGTGTCTTTGTAGTAAGAGAGTTAGGCAGTCATACCTTTGCGTTGTGAAGGTATCATGGTTGAGAGATTTGGTGGTGGTGACTTTCCTTTAATATATAGTTAATGTCTATTTTTGTAAGGTTGGAGGAAACTCCGCTCTGATGCCTTTATTGGTGAGGGAGGAAGTGAGAGATGTTGAGTTGGATGGGATTGTTAGCAAATGTCACTGTTGTCCTCAATCTCACCGTGTTTTTGTGCATGAGACGCTGCTGTGTGCAGGCTTCATTTGGAATTTACTTACAATAATTTTTCAAGGCCAGATTTGTTTTCTGAATTGTTTTCTTCGTGACCACCAAGTTATTTACGTCTGTTTGTTTCAAAACAAGTGAAATGGAAACGTATATAACAAATGTATTTGAACTTTGTTGTGAAGTCTTGAATTAGAAGAAAATGCAATTGTATTTGGAGAAAATTGTTAATTTTGTTAAAATAAAGCAACTTCCACAAGCTTTGTTATTCTCTATGTTTCTAATGAGACCTACATCTATGATTTACGACACTAGTTCTGTTTCTTAGACACACATTCATAACTAATATAACAATGGACTTGTGCAGAAGATCGACACAAAATGCTGCGGGTCAGGCAGCATCTTTGGAGAAAAAGGATGGTGACGTTTTGGGTCGGGACCCTTTTTCAGATGTCCCAACCCGAAACATCACCCATCCTTTTTCTCCAGAGATGCTGCCTGTCCCACTAAGTTGCTCAATCTCCTGTAGATAGCATCTACAGTTCCTTTCTACACAACTTGTACAAGATTTAAAGAAAAAAGTGACTAGGTTATGTAGTCTATCAAAACTCCAGGACATTTATTCCTATTGTGACAGACATAGAAAATATGTGCAGGAGTAGTGTGCCCTTCGAGCCAGCACTGCCATTCAATATGATCATGGCTGATCATCCAAAATCAATACCTCATTCCTGCTTTCTCTCCATTTCCCTTGATTCCATTAGCCCTGAGAGCTTTTCTCTAACTCTTTCTTGAAAACATCCAGTGAATTGGCCTCCACTGCCTTCTGATGCAGTAGAATTCCACAGATTCACAACTCTCTGGGTGAAAACGTTTTTCCTCATCTCAGTCCTATCCATAAAATGTGACCCCTAGTTCTGGACTCCTCCAAAATGCGGAACATTTTTCCTGCATCTAGCCTGTCCAATCCCTTAAGAAGTTTATATGTTTCTATAAGATATCCTCTCATCCTTCTAAATTCCAGTGAATATAAGCCCAGTCGATCCATTCTTTCATCAGATGCCAGTCTCGCCATCCCAGGAATCAACCTGATGAACGTACGCTGCACTCCCTCAATAGCAAGAATGTCCTTTCTCAAATTAGGAGACCAAAAATGTATTTAAATATCTTTCTTCCCTGAAGAAACAAAAATGTGTCTTATATGACACATCAAAATTATTTCAATTATGGCGCTTGACACTACACATTAAAATACTGAACGTGACTACTTTCATTTACATGACATTGCTGTGTCCCAAACATGATGGTCCCCTGAAATGGGGGGACTATGTATAAACACTGCTGTAATGGTGAAACCTAAATGTATTAAAAAATGGCCTTTAATAAAATCTGACAGTGTGCACTTTAACCACATGTGATTTTTTTTTTTTTTTTTTTTTCTCTATTACAAATCTCAAATTGTGGAGTACAGAGGCAAATAAATAGATGATGGGTCTTTATCCCAAACATTATGAAGGGCACTGTATCTCAATTAAATGTGTTCTTCCCTTGTCCAAGAGAAAATAACCTGCCTGGTTAAAAACATCCCTCGTACTGAAATTCTCAACTCTAAGTAGGATACTGTTAGTGTACAGCATAAGCGTTGCTCAGCACGGACTCGATGGGCCAAAGGCCCTGTTTCCGTGCTGTATCTCTTGTCTAATTGTACCCCTTACTGTGATGGCCTGAATTCTCACGTATCCATTGTCTGGTGTTTTATACTAGCAGGCATGACCTTTCCTGTTCTTATGATCTGTGCAATCAATACAAGCAAATATTCCCCAAACCTTCTTAATCACTTCATCCACCTGCCCTGCTCCTTAAGGATATATGCTCTTTGTTCCTCTATATTTCCCTATAGCTGCCAGGTATATTGTGTAGCAAGGAACTGCAGATGCTGGTTTACACTGGAGATGGACACACAAAGCTGGAGTAACTCAGTGGGGCAGGCAGCATCTCTGGAGAGAAGGAATGGGTGACATTTTGGGTCAAGTCCCTTCTTCAGACTGAGTCAGGGGAGAGGGAAACTAGAGGTATTAAAAGGAACAGACCAAATGAATGATATTCTCTTGTTTGCCTTTTCTAAATGAATTCCCTCAAACTTCTCTGGATTGAACTCTATTTGTCATTATCTTTTATTTTTGGTCCACCTGCTCCGTTTATTGATTTGTAGATCTCCATTATCCGCCCAGCCAATTTGATATAATTTGCACTTCACCTTGCCCCTAACATTCAAGTCCAACTGATGAACAAATGCCATGAAAAGCCAGTAACCTGCAATTAAATTCCCCAGAATTTAACTGCTTGCACCTGCCTTCTTGTTGAAGCACCATTGACCTTTGTTTTCTGTTTAAACCATCATTGGATCCCTTTGATTCCATGGTTTTTATTTTCTTATCAATGTTAGACTCATTTTAAAATCCATGTCGATGATATCAAATGAACTAATCTCACCAAACTTCTTACCTCCTCAATTGTTAAACAGGTATGAACTTTCTTTAACAAATTTATGCCCAATTTTCCCGATTAAACTTTATTGCCTTTCTAATTGGAGAATAATGTTGTTCCTCAGAATTTATTCATAGTAATTGGTTTTCATTGCTCGACTAACTCGCCCGCATTACCTGATCTATCTTTTTCTCTCTTTTGAAACGGCAATACCATACCTGCAGCCGTCCATTACTTAACACTAGGGACGGTACAGTGGCACAGCGGTAGAGTTGCTGCCTTACAGTGCCAGGGACACTGGTTCAATCCTGTGTACCGGTGCTGTCTGTACATAGTTTGTACATTCTTCCTGTGACCTGCATGGGTTTTCTCTGAGTGCTCGGGTTTCCTCCCACATTCAAAAAGCGTGCAGGTTTGTGGGTTAATTGGCTTCTGTAAAATTGATAAAACTGTCCCTAGTGTGTAGGGGATCACTGGTTGGGACGGACTCAGTGGGCCGAAGGGCCTGTGTCCCATGCTGTATAACTAAACTAATCACTGCATTCTGTAAGATTAGATAATAATGGTCAGTACTTTATTTGCTCTTAAATAGAATGGTGTATGTTTTATCTAGATTTGTGGCTCTGGAAGAACATAAGAAATAAGAGCAGGGGTCGGTCACACTGTGCACTGGGCCTGCCCCACCATTCAATAACATTCCCGCTGATCTGATCTTCACCCTCAACTCGATTTACCGCCCCTTCCCCATAACTCTAGTCCAACAACTTAACTGCCTCAGCCCATAAATACCTTTAACGTCTCAACATCCATCGCCCTCTGAAGTGAAAAATTCCAATGATGACTTGCGTCGGAGAAAGCATTCTTCATCTAGGGAGGCACAGTGGTGCAGCGGTAAAGCTGCTGCCTCGGCGCCGGAGACCCAGATCTGATCCCGACTACGGGTGCTGTCTGTGTGGACTTTGTACGTTCTCCCTGTGACCGCGTGGGTTTTCTCCAGATGCTCTGGCTTCCTCCCACCTCCTGAAGATGTACAGATTTTTTGTTTAATAGGCTTCCGTCAATTGCCCCTAGTGTATAGGGTGTGGAACTGTGATAACATAGAACTAGTATATGGGTGATCAATGGTCAGCATGGACTTAATGGATCGAAGGGTGAGACTTGTCCTTGATTATGCTGGTGGCCTTGCTGAAGCAGCATGAAGTGCAGATGAGAAAATGGAAGGGAGGCTGGAAAGAGTGCAGAGAAGATTTATGAAGGTATTGCCAGGACGTGGGGGGCAAACTTCCCATTGATAGAAGGGTTGAGTATTGGAGACATGGATTTAAGGTGACGGGACTACAGAACAAGGAACCAGTAGGCCATTCGGCCCTTCGAGCCAGCACCACCATTCAATGTAATCATGGCTGATCAGCCTTTCAGGCCTCAGAATCCAGAATATTTTTTCAGTTAGAATCTCAAATTCACTGGCTCAATCCTTGTTTTAAAAACAAAATGAGATGCATTAGATAAATTAGATAAAATAAAATCCATTGTTACGGGTAACTAGGCAGGGAGTAGGTCTAATTTGATCGCTCCTCGGAAGCTGGTGGTTTTACAGGCGTTTCTTAGTGATGTAATGATTCTATAGGCAGTACAGGGTGACGTGGTGGCGCAGCTGGTAAACCTGCTGTCTCACAGCGCCAGAGACCTGGGTTTGCTCCTGACCTCAGGTGTTGGCTGTTAGGAGTTTGCATTCTCTCCTTGTGACCTTGTGAGTTTCCTCCGGGTACTCTGGTTTCCACTCACGTCCTAAAGATGTGCGGGATTGTATGTTAATTGGCTCTCTGTAAATTGTCCCCACTTTGTTGGGAGTGGATGAGAAAGTGAGATAACATATAACTAGTGTGATAGAGTAACTCAGCGGGTCAAGCAGCACCTCAGGAGAACATGAAGAGGCGACGTTTCGGGTCAGGACTTTTCTTTTGTCCCGACCCAAAACATCACCTATCCATGTTCTCCAGAGATGCAGCCTGATCTGCTGAATTACTCCAGCACTTTGTGTCTCTTTCTGTAGCCCAACATATGCATTCCTTGTTTCTACATGGAACTAGTGTGAACTAGTTCAGTTCTACATAGAACTAGTTGATCAATGGTCGGCACTGACTCATTGGGCCGAAGAGCCTATTTCCTTGCTGTATCTTTAAAATAAATGCTCCACCATTGAAGATGATCCCTGTGGGATGCTAATATCCTGTGGCTCCCAGGCTACTTGGCAATGGTAGTGGCAGGGCAAGAGTTTAAAAAAAAATCCATGTCCAAACTTCACTTTAGTTTGTCTCAGTGTCCATTAGAGGGCAAGCTTGTCATTTGCAGATGCACTCGTGTTGCTTGGAGTAGATGAGAAAAGCATTAGCACCTCCTTTCCTACGAGGAGTCGCATCCTTACAGCAATAATTACAAATGATCACAGGTGTTGAAATTTGGGGCCAATTTTTGATTGGAATTGGTGAGAATAAAATGTTATTCAAGCAGAGGCCAACATTTCAATTACAGAACTCCTAGCATGCAGTCTGAAGAAAGGCCCCGACCCAACCCGAAGTGTCATTTATGCATAAATAAGCACAAAGTGCTGGAGTAACTCAGCATGTCATGCAGCATCTCCTGAGAAGAAGGAATCGGTAACATTTGGGGTCGGGTGACTTCATACTGAAAAAGGGTCCCGACCCAAAAGATCACCTATCCTTTTTCTCTGGAGATGCTGCCTGACTTACTGAGTTACTCCAGCACTCCACGTGGATACTCCAGCATTCCACTCCAGTTGAGATGTAATGTTAAAATTGTACAAGGCATTGGTGAGGCCAATTCTGGAGTACAATTTTGGTCGCCTAATTATTGTAAGGATGTCAACAAAATAGAGAGAGTACAGAGGAGATTTACTAGAATGTTGCCTGGGTTTCAGCAACTAAGTTACAGAGAAAGGTTGAACAAGGTAGGGCTTTATTCTTTGGAGAGCAGACGGTTAAGGGGGGACTTGATAGAGGTTTTTAAAATGATGAGAGGGATAGACAGAGTTGACGTGGAAAAGCTTTTCCCACTGAGAGTAGGGAAGTTTCAAACAAGGGACATGACTTGAGAATTAAGGGACTGAAGTTTAGGGGTAACATGAGAGGGAACGTCTTTACTCAGAGAGTGGTGGCTGTGTGGAATGAGCTTCCAGTGAAGGTGGTGGAGGCAGGTTCGTTTTTATCATTTAAAAATAAATTGGATAGTTATATGGACGGGAAGGGAATGGAAGGTTATGGTCTGAGCGCAGGTATATGGGACTAGGGGAGAATATGTGTTCGGCACGGACTAGAAGGGTCGAGATGGCCTGTTTCCGTGCTGTAATTGTTATATGGTTATATGGATAGGTGACATAGAAGCAAAGAACTGCAGATGCTGGATTATGCCAAAGCAAGATACAAAGTGTTGAAGTAACTCAGCGGGTCAGGCAGCATCACCAGAGAAAAAGGATAGGTGACTTTTCGGGTTGTGACCCTTCTTCAGTCTGAAGAAGACGTGGGCCTAAATGCCTGTATCAGTGCTGTACTGTTCTATGTATTTCCTTCTAAAATATACTGTGAATTTAGGAAGTTGTGAAGTAAAAGCTTCCAAAATTCCAAGATCTGGACTCGGGCATTAAATCTTGGCTGAATTTCAGTGTGGTACTAAGGAAGCTTGTGTTATTGAGGTGCCATCTACAAATTAACATTTTGATGTAGTAGCTCTCTTGGAGTGAGTGTCTTTAGACATTAGAGATACAACGTAGAAACAGGCCCTTCGGCCCATTGATACTGCGCTGATTAGCGATCACCTCATACACTAGCACAATCCTACACACTAAGTACAATTTTACTGAAGCCAATTAACCTACAAACCTGCACATCTTTGGGATGTGGGAGGAAACCCACGCGGTCACATCAAGAACGTGCAAACTCCGTACAAACAGCACTCGTGGTCAGGCGAGTCTCTGGCGCTGTCGGGCAGCATCTCTACCGCAGCATTACTCTGCTGCTTGACTGATGTAAAATATCCCACAGCACAATTCAGAATAGACCAGGTGCTCTGACCAGCATTTATATCTCAATCAACATGAGTGAAATAGTTTAATTGATCACTCACCTTATTGCAATTTGCGTGACTTTGCTTTGCGCACGTTTGCTGCTGTTTTCCTACATTAAAACTTTGCTGGCACTTGAAAACTCATTAATTGACTATGAGGCACTTTGGTTTATCCAACAAATGTCAGCGCCGCACCCTATTAACTGAAGAAGGGTTCCGACCCGAAACGTCACCCATCTATATCCTCCCCTCCAGAGATGTGCCTGACCTACTGTGTTAGTCCAGCACCTCTGTGTTTTACTATTGACTGTTATGTTTCGGAGAAGATGGAAAGAGACAACGTTCAGCACTGCTCAAATGGACTTGAACCACAGATTTTTGTTCGATCTGTTGCTTTTTACAAAGGTGAGTTTCACTATTTGAAAATGGACTTTAAGAAATATAACGCTATTGTAGATGCTGAACATTAAATGGATGAGAATTGTGATGAGTGGTCGGCATGGACTCAGTGGGCTGAAGGGCCTGTTTCCATGCTGCATGTCTAAACAAGAAAGAACTTCTAGCTTGGTTTAGAAATACACTGTGAATACAGGCCCTTCAGCCCACCGAGCTAACACCAACCATCGATAACCTATACTATACCAGGAGCAATTTGCAGAAGCCAATTAACGTATAAACCCGCATGTCTTTGGGATGTGGGAGGAAACCGGAGGATCCAGAGAAAACCCACATGGTCGCAGGGAGAATGTACAAACTCCACTCAGGCTGCAACCAGGTTCAGGATAGAACCCAGGTCTCTTGTGTTGTGAGGCAGCAGCTCTACCACTGTGCCACCTATTATCTAGAATGATAAAATCATCAGTCTTCGTGATACACTGCAGGCTTTTTGATCCAGCGTGCTTTTATTGTTCCCTGAAACAGGTTGAACATTTTTCTCTCTCCAACTTTCCTTTTTTTTTTAAGTATTATTCATAAATCCTATTTTGGGATTTTTAGTTTTAAGTTTATTATTGTCATGTGTACCGAGGTGAAGTGAAGAATTTTGTTTTATATGCTATCCAAACAGATCACATAAAAAAACGAGCCAAACTTAAGTGCAATTGGTAGAGAAAAGGGCAAGATACAGAATGCAGAATATAGTTCTCTGCATTGTAGCACAATAGTTCCAGGAACGAAGTCCAATGTTCGTAATGGAGTAGAGTTAAGTTGCATAGTACCCATAAGATCATAAGATACAGGAGCAGAATTATGCCAATTGGCCCATCGAATCTAACCATATAACCATATAACAATTACAGCACCGAAACAGGCCCTACAAGTCCATGCCAATTTTTTTTTTCCCCTTTGGTCCCACCTGCCTGCACTCGTACCATAACCCTCCATTCCCTTCTCATCCATATGCCTATCCAATTTATTTTTAAATGATACCAATGAACCTGCCTCCACCACTTCCACTGGGAGCTCATTCCACACCGCCACCACTCTCTGCGTAAAGAAGTTCCCCCTCATATTACCCCTAAACTTCTGTCCCTTAATTCTGAAGTCATGTCCTCTGAATCTCCCAATTCTCAAAGGGAAAAGCCACATCAACTCTCTATCCCTCTCATCCTCCCCCCCTTAACTTCTGCGCTCCAGACCTAACTTATTCAACCTATCTCTGTAACTTAGTTGTTGAAACCCAGGCAACATTCAAAATCTCCTCTGTACTCTATGATGATGAGATGAGAAAATCTACTCCGCCATTCTACTCCGCCATTCATTCATGGCTGATCTACCTTTCCCTCTCAACCACACTCTCCTGCCTTCTCATAACGTTTGACACCCTTACTAATCAAAAATGTATCAATCTCCACTTTAAAAATAGCCAATAACTTGGCCTCCATAACCGTCCGTGGCAATCAATTCCGCAGATTTATCACCCTCTGGCTGAAGAAATTCCTCCTTATCTCCATTCTAAAGGTACGTCCTTTAATTCTGAGGCTGTGCCCTCAGATCCTAGACTCTCCCATTACTAGAAATGTCCTCTCCGCATCCACTCTATGTAGGCCTTTCATTATTTGGTAAGTTTCAACATGATCCCTGGCTTATGTCAGCAAACAAACTAAATCTGGCAATTAGATGTATGTTTATTTTTTATAGGTGATCAAGACTGAGGGAGGAATGTTATCCAAATAAAAGGGAGAGTGCAGAGAAGATTTATGAGGATGTTGCCAAGACTTGACAGCCTGCGCTATTGAGAGATGCTGGGCAGGCTGCGACTGTATTCCTTGGAGCCCAATAAGCTGTGGGTGATCTTTTTGAGGTGTACAAGATCATGAGAGGAATAGAAAGGGTGAAATAACAGAGTTCTTTACACAGAGTAGGGGAATTGAATGATAGGACATACGTTTAAGGTGAGAGAAATGTATTTAATAGAAAACAGAAGTACAACTTTTACAAAGGTGCAGATAAGCCTGCACAGATAATAGGTGGCACATTTGCTCAGCAGTAGAGTTGCAGCCTCACAGCGGTAGAGTTGCAGCCTCACAGCGGTATAGTTGCAGCCTCACAGTATAGTTGCAGCCTCACAGCGCTAGAGTTGCAGCCTCACAGCGGTAGAGTTGCAGCCTCACAGCGGTAGAGTTGCAGCCTCACAGCGGTAGAGTTGCAGCCTCACAGCGGTAGAGTTGCAGCCTCACAGCGGTAGAGTTGCAGCCTCACAGCGGTAGAGTTGCAGCCTCACAGCGCTAGAGTTGCAGCCTCACAGCGCTAGAGACCTGGGTTCTATCTGGACCTCGGGTGCTATCTGTATGCAGTTTGTACCTTTTCCCTGTGTTTAGAGTTTTAGTTTAGAGATACAGTGCGGAAACAAGCCCTTCGGCCCACCGTGTCCGCACTAACCAGCGATCCCCATCCAACACACTAGGGACAATTTTACACATACACCAAGCCAATTACCCCACATACCTGTACGTCTTTGGAGTGTGGGAAGAAACTGAAGATCTCGGCGAAAACCCACGCAGTTACGAAGAGAACGTACAAACTCCGTACACACAGCAACCATAGTCAGGATCGAACCCAGGTCTCTGGCGCTGTAAGGCAGCAACTCCACCTCTGCGCCACCATGCTGCCCAATGACTGTGGGTTTTCTCCGGGTGCTCCGGTTTCCTCCCACGTCCCAAAGATGTGCAGGTTTATAGGTTAATTGCGTACTGTAAATTGCCCCCAGTATGTAGGACATAGAACTGGAGTACAGGTGATTGATGGTTGTCGTGGACTCAGTGGGCTGAAGTGCCCATGGTGGTGGGTATATGGAATAAGCTGCCAGAGGAAGTAGTTAAGGCAGGTACTATAACAAAATTGAAAAGACATTTGGGCAGGTACATGGATAGGAAAGATTTAGAGGGATATGGGTAAACACAAGCATGTGGGAATAGATCAGACTTGTTGAGCAAGTTGGGCCGAAGGGCCTGTTTCCGTGCTATATGACTCTATGCGAGCTCTCTTCAATACATTCAATCAGATTGTTTTTTAAAGATTCACTTTAATCACAGACTCTGGAAGATGGCCCTCTAGTTTATTACATTATCCACAGGATAGATTTACCAACAATCCAGTCAACCCGTGGGACTGTAGTCAGCTAAGCCGGCAAAATGTGCCGGCATCTTGGCACATCGCTCAGAACAGCAATCTGAGGAAGGGTCCCAACGCAAAACCTCACCCATCCTTTTTCTCCACAGATGCTGCCTGACCTGCTGAGTCACTCCGGTACTCTGTGTCTATTTTCGCTCAGATCAGCAATTTATAAACTCAGAATGAATGAATGATACTTTCTTTTCACATGTGACATGTCACAATGAAATTCTTTATTTTACAAACCATACACAAAGTATGCAATGAGTTGCCACGTATAGGGCACCAACAAAGTTACAAGTGTTCAATGTAGTCCCCCATGGTGCATCTTTGTTCTCTTGGCGCCCCCCACAGGCTGGGTCCCTCATTCAATCAAAACAACCAATTGAATAAAACCCTGAAAAATGGCCACATATATATATATATATATATATAAAAGATTTTCAAACTTTCGTGGAGAATTCTCTTTAAAAATTGACATTATTTGGCTAATCAATTATTAAGTAATTCCCTGAATTTCTTGTTCTGAACTTCCTGTCATTTCTAATCCAAAGACGTACTGGTTTGTTGGTTAATTGGTTAAGTGTAAATTGTCTCTAGTGTGTATAGTGTTGCATTAGTGTGCGGGAGGCGCTAGTCAGCGCGGACTCTGTGGGCCTAGGGGCCTGTTTCCGTGCTGTATCTCTAAACTAAACTAATGTTTAAGAAAGAAGTGCAGATGCTGGAAAAATCGACGGTAGACAAAAATATGAAGAAACTCGGTGGGTGTGAGGCAGCACATATGGAGCGATGGAATAGGTGTCATTTCGGGTCGTGACACTTCTTCAGATTTATGTGGGGGAGGGGGCGCGGGAAGAAGACAGGAAAAGCGGAGAGTGGGCTGTGAGAGAGCTGGGAAGGGGAAGGGAAGGAGGGAGAAAGCAAGGACTACCTGAAATTTGAAAAGTCAATGTTCATACAGCTGGGATGTAAACTACCCAAGCAAAATATGAGGTGCTACTCCTCCAATTTGCGGTGGGACTCACTCTGACCATGGAGCAGCCCCAGGACAGAAAGGTCGGATTCGGAATGGGATGGAGAGTTGAAGTGCTGAGCCACCGGGAGATCAGGTTGGTTAATGCGAAATGAGCGGAGGTGTTGGGCGAAGTGATCGCCAAGCCTGCGCTTGGTCTCACCGATGTAGAGCAGCTGACACCTAGAGCAGGGGATGCAATAGATGAGGTTGGAGGAGGTGCAGGTGAACCTCTGCCTCACCTGGAATGACTCTTTGGGTCCTTGGATGGAGTCAAGGGGGGAGGTAAAACGACAAGTGTAGCATTTCCTGCGGTTGCAAGGGAAATTACCAGGGGAGGGTTTGGGTGGGAAGGGACAAATTGGCCAGGGAATTACGGAGGGAGCGGTCTTTGCGGAAAGCTGAAAGGGGAGGAGATGGGAAGATGTGGCCAGTGGTGGGATCCCGTTGGAGGTGGTGAAAATGTCAGAGGATTATCTGTTGTATGTGACGGCTGGTAGGGTGGAAGGTGAGGACTAGGGGGACTCTGCCCTTGTTACGAGTGGGGGGATGGGGAGTGAGAGCAGAGTTACGGGATATAGAAGAGACCCTGGTGAGAGCCTCATCTATAGTTGAAGAGGGGAACCCCCGTTCCCTAATGAATAAGGACATCTCCGATGCCCTGGTTTGGAATACCTCATCCTGGGTGCAGATGCGGCGTAGACGGAGGAATTAGGAGTAGGGGATAGAGTCCTTACAGGAAGCAGGGTGGGAAGAAGAGTAGTCCAGATAGCCATGGGAGTCATCCATTATTTTAAACTGCCGGCGGGACATCAACTACCTCAACTTCTTCACTCCCCTTACTCATTCTAACCCCCCCGAACGTACAGCCCTCCACTCACTCTGCAACAACCCAGACTGGGTGATCAAACCTGCCGTGGTAGTCTGGCGCGCTGATCTCTATCGCTCTGAGGTCAGACACCTCCTCCTACTTATCCTTGGACCATGATCCTTGGACCATGACGAGCACCAGGCCATTATCTCAAGCACCATCACTGACTTCACTTCCGGCTCCCTGCCCTCCCAAGCCTCCAACCTCATCGTTTCCCAGCCCCGCATGGCCCGATTTTACCTTCTCTCCAAAATCCACAAACCTGACTGTCCTGGCAGACCCATTGTTTCTGTTTGTTCTTGTCTCACCGAACTTATTTCCACATACCTCGACTCCATCCTATCACCCCTACCTATGTCGAAGATACCTCACACGCTCTTAGTCTCCTCCATGACTTCCGTTTTCCAAGCCCCCACTCTCTCACCTTCACTATGGGTGTCCAGTCACTCAACACCTCCATCCCCCACCAGGAGGGTCTTCAAGCCCTCCGTTTCTTCCTTGACCGCAGAACCAACCAATCCCCGTCTACTGATAATCTCCTCCACCTAGCAGAGCTGGTCCTTACCCTCAACAACTTTTCCTTTGACTCCTCCCATTTCCTTCAAATCCAAGGAGTAGCTATGGGCACGCGCATAGGCCCCAGCTATGCCTGCCTCTTTGTAAGGTACGTCGAATAGTCCTTCTTCGTGGCATACCGTGGCCCTAGCCCCGAACTTTACCTCCGCTACAATGATGACTGCATTGGTGCTACTTCCTGCGCCCATGCAGAACTCACTGACATCATCCATTTCATCCCTAACTTCCATCCGGCACTCAAATTAGCTGGACCATTTCCAACATCTCCCTACCGTTTCTAGACCTCACTATCTCCATCGCAGGTAACTGACTACTGACCGACATCTACTACAAACCCACTGACTCCCAATTCCTCCATCTACGCCGCATCTGCACTCAGGATGAAGTGTTCCAAACCAGGGCATCGGAGATGTCCTCATTCTTTAGGGGGTTCCCCTCTTCGACTATAGATGAGGCTCTCACGAGGGTCTCCACTATACCCCGCAACTCTGCTCTCACTTCCCATCTCCCCACTTGTAACAAGGACAGAGTCCCCCTTGCCCTCACCTTCCACCCTAGCAGCCGTCACATACAACAGATAATCCTCCGACATTTTTGCCACCTCCAACGGGATCCCAACACTGGCCACTTCTTACCATCGCCTTCCCTTTCGGCTTTCCGCAGAGACCGCTCCCTCCGTAACTACCTGGTCAATTCGTCCCTTCCCACCCAAACCAACCCCTCCCCTGGTACTTTCCCTTGCAACCGCAGGAAATGCTACACTTGTGGCTTTACCTTCCCCCTTGACTACATTCAAGGACCCAAGCAGTCTTTCCAGGTGAGGCAGAGGTTCACCTGCACCTCCTCCAACCTTATCTATTGCATCTGCTGCTCTAGGTGTCAACTGCACTACATCGGTGAGTCCAAGCGTAGGCTTGGCCATCGCTTCGCCCAATACTTCCGCACGGTTCGCATTAACCAACCTGATCTCCCTGTGGCTCAGCACTTCAACTCCCCCTCCCATTCCGAATCCGACCTTTCTGTCCTGGGGCTGCTCCATCGCCAGAGTGAGTCCCACCGCAAATTGGAGGAGCAGCACCTCATATTTCGCTTGGGTAGTTTACATCCCAGCGGTATAAACATTGACCTCTAATTTCAGGCAGTCCTTGCTTCTCCCTCCCTTCCCCTCCCCTTCCCAGCTCTCCCACAGCCCACTGTCTCCGCCTCTTCCTTTCTTCTTCCCCCCCCCCCCCCCCCCCCCCCCCCCCCACATCAGTCTGAAGAAGGGTGTCAATCCGAAACGTCACCCATTCCTTCGCTCCATAAATGCTGCCTCACCCACTGAGTTTCTCCAGCATTTTTGTCTACCTTAAACTAAACTAATGTTGAGAACTGGTACTCAATATATATATATATATATATATATATATATACGTTCAGGAGCTAAATAATGGGTTAATAATGTCAAATAGTTATGCAGATTCAATTCACGACTAAAACAATCAGGTCACTGATGAAACTGGTACTCAATTACGGAATGATGAGAAGAGGCCCAAAAGAATATGTGTTCAGAAACCAAAATAATTTATCAATAGTGTCAAATAGTTATGCTGGTTCAATTAATGATTAAAACAATCAGCTCACTAGTGAAATTAATTTATCCAAATTATTACTCTTTCAGATAAGGTCGTGTGCTTTCAACTGTAGAAATTTGCCACGAGAAACAATGGCTTTTGAGCTCCAGTTTAAAAAAAAAAAAATTGTTAATCCCACCAGCAAATCAAAGTAAGCATATTTCCGTTATCTTTCTTTTCCTTGATGTTCCAGGTGGAGGAAAACCTGTTGGAGGGCTATTCAGCCAAATGCAGGCAAATGTGCCAATATGCCAACTTGGTTGCCATGGACAAGATGGGGCCCAAATGCCTGTTGCCATGTTGCATTGCTCTGTGACTCTCTGACTCTATCTGATTTTAGTATGTTTTAAATTAAGCACCATTTCCAAGACTAAGACATTTTCCAAGTTTACAGAATCGAGATAATGCCGAGATAATTTTCCAAGTTTTCAGAATGAAACAGATATTTGAGCTTTCTGTGTGCATGTATGTGATGCCCCTTTAGAATACCCGAGCAATCTACTCCTTAATCCTTCCCACCCATAACTCCTCAAAACAAGTTACCAGGTGCAGAACACTAAACATTTTGAAACATGCCACTGCTCTCTGTGCTTTATGCCTGTACTCACCTGGGCATCTGTACCAAAGGAATAGTAAATATTCTTGAACAATCATTTTAAGTTTAGTGTCAATCTCTTAATTGTTTACCTCATTGAAGTAGGTTAAGTTGAATTAGGATATACAGGAAAACACGTTGCAGGTACAGCATGGGTTTAGATTTCCTATCACACAGTGGAAAATTCACGTCTTTTCAGCACGATTTCTCAAAATCTACCACCATCCAAAATTGGTTTAGCTGAAGCAAAAACGTGTTAGTTTAGTTTATTATTGTCACGTTTACTGAAAGCGGCATGGTGCCGCAGCGGTAGAGTTGCTGCCTTACAGCGCCAGAGACCTGTGTTCGATCCTGACTACAGGTGCTGTCTGTACGGAGTTTGTATGTTCTCCCTGTGGCTATGTGTGTTTTGTCCAGATGGTCAGGTACCATCCCACACTCCAAAGACGTGCAGGTTTGTAGGCTAATTGACTTCTGTAAATTGTAAATTGTCCCTAGTGTGTAAGGCTAGTGCTAGTGTACGGGATGATTGACGGTTGGCACAGACTCGGTGGGCCGAAAGACCTGTTTCCACACTGTATCTCTGAAGTCTAAGGTACAGTGAAAAGTTTTTGTTTGTGTGCTATCGTCATTAAAAAGAGTATGTATGAATACAATCAAACTGTCTACAGGTTCAATGGTACTTTGTTGAATGTCACGTGTACTGAGATACAGTGAAATTCCTTTTTGCATACAGTTCAGTAAAAGTATTATTGTACATCAGCACAATCTTAGTTAAGTACAAGTGAATGGGAATAATACACAGAGACAGTATAGAAGAGTCGCCATGTTTAGGCACAATTTTTCATGATTCAAGTCCCAAATTGTTAAACAGCACACAGATAAAGGATAAAAATATAGCATTTAGTGCATGATATAGCATGGTCGTTGTAAAAAGTCTGATTAAGGGCCAATGAGGTGGATGGGAGGTCAGACACAAAGCTGATTGGAAGGGCATAAGTTGACTTTTATGATTATTTTACTTTGCATTCAATCATTACCACTATATTCCGCACTCCTGCCTCAGAATAGTTTTCCTGTTAGAGCACAATTAATTAAAGCAGCCACGTTGATGATGTTAATTTGCTGACACTGGAGAAAAGATCAAATGGCTGTGGGAATACAGGCTTCAGTTCATTGGCAATGAGACAGGGCGTCAGTAATTCATTCAGCAGGGATCAGTCCATGGCTGAACAGATCTTGCATGGTAGACAGTTTTGTGAGTTCTTCCAGATGAGATCTATGAGCCATTGATCTCTGACATGTTGGTCTGTCAAACGTCTGGTGTGAAGGAGATGATAAAGATGGAGGTGACGAGCAGGGAATTCAGATCTTTGAACTCTAACACCTTTTAGATTATTATTCAATGTGAATGAGCCATTAATACAACAACTGTCAATTAATTGAATTACTTACGAATAGCTCCAAAGAAGTAAAATTGTTCTTTTACGGGGAAAGAAACAGGGTGTGAAACATCAGCGAGCAAACCGTGATTGCAATACTGTAGGCATGATTGATCAAACACCTTCAAAATGAACGAATTTCAGGAAAAAACTAAACATACACTAAATAGACCAATTTAAAATATTAATATTACAGACTGGGCGGGGTTAGGTACCATTTAATGAATTGCTGAAACAAATTTTATCTGGAAAGTTAAACCAGTAGTGAGTTTAAATGATGGTGATCTTGAATATGAAAATGTTTATTATTAATATCTAAAATGTATATTATTTGGAAGTATTAATTAAGAAAATGAATGCAATTTAATAAGCAATGATTGAATGGCAGATTAGACGATGGGCTGATTAGCCTAATTCTGCTCTTATGTCGTGGTATTATGGTATTAATTTGAGGATATTGATGTCTATCTGGGAAGTAGAAATATAAAAGAATAATCATAACTATAAACACAGAGTAATAGCATTGATCAGACCACACTAAACTTTGTTGTGCATGATTCTGGTTACCAAGTGTTAAAACCATTGATAGGACATAGAGAAAAGTAACTAGACTAATCTAAACTAGATGGAGAATGAACTATAATACAATATTTGAGGATTTCATTGTGGAATTAGATGTTAAATAGTAGGGTTTAAGCTAAGAGGCAAATATTAAACTATCCTCACAGAGTTTAGCCAAGAAGTATAAACATAAAAAATGTATGTAATATATCGTCGATGATTTTTATGACTTGGAAAAATCAAGCTAACAGTGAATAATACTGAAAGTGAAAGCATATCAGTGCATACCAAATTAAAAAAAATAAAGCTATGAATTTGGTCAGATACAGAGTCGACATTGAAAGCTAAATGTTTGTGCAACATTTAGACATAAGAGTTTATTCATTTTATGTGCTATTGATTCCTACAATGTAGCACTAATATAAATGTTACCATAAGATGACATAAAATCTTCCAAAATGACAATAGATTTTACTGCATCAGTTAAAAAAAAAAACCTCACCATTTAGTGAATGTCATAAATCAGGATTAACCAATGTAGATTTTGATCTATGGCTTTTTTCATTTGAGAGTCAAACATTTTCTGATCATTTTTGAGATCTGCCACATTGTCTAATTTCCCTGGGAAATGTCATGAATTGGAGAAGGATAATTGACAAACGAGTAACATTTGTTAGAAGAATCCTTTTGACTTTCATTTTCCCCCCTTTTAGAAGTTCACATATTGTTAATATATTATAAAATAACTAGCAGTCACATAATTGGGTTATTGAAATGTCTGCTCTAAAAGGCAATATAGAATATCACTACAACAATAACCCAACTAATCTTTGTTTATATAATTAAATCATTTCTTTATTAAGGAACTTTTTTTTAATGCTTAGTGCACAAACTAATTATTCATTAGCAGCACTGATTACTCACTGATATCATTTACGGTCATTTAGTAGCCACCTCAAATAGGGTTTAGTGGTCATTAAGCCCTATCTACTAATTAAAGTTTAATTGCTACTAGAGATAGACACAAAGTGCTGGAGTAATTCAGTGGGTCAGGCAGCATCTCTGGAGAACATGAATCGCTGAAGAAGGGGCCTGACAAATAACATCACCTATCTATTTACTCCAGAGTTGCTGGCTGAGTTACTCCAACACTTTGCATCTAGCGTTGGTATAAACTAGCATATTTAGTTGCTTCTTATTATATTTAATTACGACTAATTCATTTCTTCATTTGTTGGATGGCCACAGCTTCACAATCATTAAAAGCTTTTTTCACAACGTGATCAGGGCAACACCGGATGGAAAACGTTGTGGCTGGTATCAAATGACTCAAGGTATGTGTTTTCTCAGCTTATGGGCTCTCATCTTTAAGGTATTGATGCAAGGCAAAAAAGCAACGAGGGTTGTGCCCCAGTAACTGTGGAGGTCAGACACTTTCCATAAGTAAGCAAGAAGTTAGTGTCCAGGGAGTGTGGAAGCCATAATCATTCAGGAAATCTTGTTGGTGAGGGGTAGTTGTTGAAATTTGTTCTTGCATTTTGTTGAAATTCAACAGTTATGATGTCAAGTTCTCTCTGTCTTTTCAGGAAAAACAAGCTGACATCAGGCCCCAGCTACAGATCACCGCTTTAACATGTCAATCTCAATCTCACTTAGGATTTTCCTTTTCCATGCTGGCAGAGCCTTCTCCAACAAACTGTGGGTTTTGTGCTCCATCATTTACTTCTATGAATTATCTATGTGGTCATTAAAGAATTGGTGTGCGTGCATAAGATCCAATGAACGATTAATTGCTGTTCATTTGTTAATGAACTAGTTACAACATCCAACAAAATAATCAAAACAAATAGGTTAGAAACGAGGAACTGCAGATGCTGGTTTACCAAGGCACAAAGACACAAAATGCTGGAGTAAATCAGTGGGTCAGTCAGCATCTGTGGAGGACATGGATAGGTGATGATTCTGGTCAGGACCCTTCTTCAGACTGATTGCAGGGGTGGGGGGAAAGAAAGCTAGAAGAAAGGAGTGCAAGAAAAAGTACGGCAAATCATAAGTTAATCAGTTTGAAGGCAAGAGTTGATTGAATTGAAATTAAGTACAGACCGAAACGTAGGAATTACTGGATTAAAAAGTATTATGTTTTACTTGCACAATTCACGTATGTTATTTGCTAATCTCACAACCTTTTGTCTCCTTTTCATCTCTGTCCTTTACCCACCCATCTGCCAGTCAAGCCTCTCTCACCTGTATTCCGAAATTCATAAGTTGTAGGAGCAGCATTGGGCCATTCGGCCCATCAAGTCTAATCCGCCATTCAATCATGGTTGATCTATCTCTCCCCCTCAACCCCATTCTCCTGCCTTCTCCCCTTCACACCTGACTTTGCTTAGACTTAGTTCCTCCCACTGTTACTCAACATTGGGCAGCAAGCTTTCGCCATTCTGTATGGTTATGTGCGCCGTCTTCCACCCTCGTTAGGCTTGTGTCCCGGGCTTCCAAATCCTTTTGGAATGTTTGCCTCCACGTGAGTTTTGGTCGGCCTCTTTTCCTTCTTCCGTCAGGTTGCCATGTCATTGCTATCTTAGGTGCACGTTCTGGTGACATTCTGAGTACATGCTGCAAATTTCATCCTACGTACCTCTATGTCGGGAGCTCGCAGGTCACAGGCTGGTGCCTGTTTTCCGGAGCTCCCGCGGCAACAGCTGCGTCCGCTGGACCACCCCGGGCCGCGAGCTTGAACCGGCCCGTTCGCGGAGCTCGGTGAGCCGCGGGACTTGACTTGCCATCGCCCAGTGGGGTATCGCCTCAGCGCAGAGGGAGAAGAGGAGGGAAGAGACAGTAACCCTAAGATTTTTGCCTCCATCACAGTGAGGAGGTGCCTGGTGAACTCACTGTGGTGGATGTTAATTTGTGTTTATTGTGTGTTTTGTTGTTTATTATTATATGTATGGCTGCAGGCAATGACATTTCGTTCAGGCCGAAAGGTCTGAATGACAAATAAATGATCTATCTATCTGTCCTTGCTGAGAGGCTTTGTGACAGTTTCACGGTAGATCTGATACCCGTGCTAATCAAGAATCCATCACTCTCTGCCTTAATCTCCATTGACGGCCTCCACGGCCTTCTGTGACAATGAATTCCACCTATCACTGAATCTGAAGTCTGAGGAAGGGTTCCTTTTTCTCCAAAGATGTTGCTTGACTTGCTGAGTTACTCTAGCACTTTGTGTCTATCTTCAGTATAAACCAGCATCTGGAGTTCCTTTCTATACCTCTACCTGTGGGATAGAATGGTCAGCAATGGGCAACAGTGACTGAGAACTCTCACTTGCTATTGATGTTAAAATTGGAAAGAATGTAGAGAAGATTTACGAGGATGTTACCAGGGCTTGAGAACCTGAGCACTAGGGAGAGGTTGGGCAGATCGGGACTGAATTATTTTGTGTTCAAGAGTGTTCAAAAATAAGGGTCAAAAGGTATGGGGGAAAAAGGCAGGAGAATGGGGTTGAATGGGTAAAATAGATCAACGATGATCAAACGGCAGAGCGGACTTGATTGGCCGAATAGTCTAATTCTGTTCCTGTGTCTTATGGTCTAGGAATAAAGTATATTTTCTTAACAAAAATGCATTTGTCTGTTCAGCGAGTATTATTATTTTAATAATCAATTTCTTTTTTTGTAGTTTGTCTGACCCACCTCAGCTCAGCTGGATTCGGTTCCCAGTAGGTTAGTTAGAATGACAGGCGCAGGAGTGAATGTGATGTCTTTTTTTCACTGCACCATCTCAGTGGAATAGGCGCGTATAATCTCCTCCATATGTTAATTCAAAATGCCGGCAGAATAGCAGAGGTGTAATCTTGCTTAAATTGCACAGGTCATCATGTCAGCTGCAACCACTTTAGTAGCGCCCTTATTTATAAATTAGAGGGTTCTAGGTTTAAATCCCATTCCCGCATCTTGTGCACTTGGTTCTGTACCTTCCCTTACCCCCAGTTTCCCCCTCCCCGACTCTGTCTGATGAAGAGTTTCGACCCGAAACATCACCTATTCCCTTTCTCCAGAGATGCTGTCTGAACCGCGCTGGGTCTGCAGTGAGGGAGTCGTGGACTGCACGAGGCTACTGCCTTTCACTGACTCGTTAAACTGAGACCCTGCCGCAAAATCTCTTGGGTGAATATAAAAGATGCCGTCAAAGAGGAGATGGGCACTTATCCCTTGTGTCCTGGGCAATGTATCCATCAATCAATATTTCTGCAAAAATTAAAAAATTAAATTTAGGGTTAGACCTCTTTAAAAACATATCTGCTGCAAACAGCGATGAAACTAGATGGTTTAAATGAAAGATTGGATGCTGTTGAATTGGCAATTTGTAATGTTAATTAGCTATGTTTGTTGTTATAATTATGTGGTCTTCTGCTGTGTTTATTAGGCAATTAGCATGTAAATCCAGGGAGAGCTGCAGTTTGTGTCTGGAACATGCAGAGGAGCTAAATTCAAGCTAGAAACTCACATATGGAGACCCTTGGACTATAAGGTCATAGGGATAGGAGTAGAATTGGGCCATTCGGCTCATCAAGTCCACTCCGCCATTCAATCATGGCTGATCTTTCTCTCCCTCCGAACTCCATTCTCCTGCCTTCTCCCCATAACCTCTGACTGCTGTAAATCCCATTTATGTTTGATTGGCTAGGCGATCATTTCGCTGAACACCTTTCCTCAGTCTGCCTAGGCCTACACGATCTCCCAGTTGCCAAACACTTTAACTCCCATTCCCACTGACCTTTCTGTCCTGGGCCTCCTCCACTGTCAGAGATGAAGTTTGCAAATTGGAGGAACAGCACCTCATATTTCACTTGGGCAATACAACCCAGTGGTATGAATATTGATTTCTCTAAAGTTGTAACCCTTGCATCCCCTCTCCCTCCGTCCCTCCCCCACACTAGGTGTCGTACCAATTTCGCTGCCGTCCCCGTTGCGTTTCACTGTCTGTATAACTCGTTATCTTCTACCCCACAGCCAACAATGGGCCATTGTAAGCCCCACCTTCCCTAAATCATTGTTTGGTTTTGTATATCTTTCATTCATTTGTTATATATGTACCTATATCTCTCATTTCCCTGACTCTCAGTCTGTAGGAGGGCCTCAAAACAAAATATCACCTATTCCTTTTCTCCAGAGATGCTGCTGGACCCGCTGAGTTACTCCAGTTTTTTTGCGTCTGTCTCTGGTGTAAACCAGCATCTGCAGTTTCTACCGACATATTTTAATCGGAATTTACGGGACCTTACCTTTCATTAAACGCTATTCACGTTATTTCCTTTATCATGTATCTGTACACTGTGGACGACTCGATTGTAATCGTGTATTGTCTCCACACACTCGTTAGCAAGCAACAAAAGGTTTTTGCTGTACCTCAGAACCTCTATGTCTAGTTCCACCCTCCTCATCTCCACTTCCACCCCGACTACATTTGTGGCCCTTTTTACTCTCCTTATCTGTTTCTACCTACAGCAAACCCCCCCCCCCACAACTCTAACCATCCTCTTCCCCGATCCAGCTCTTTCAGCTCCTGTATTAACTAGTGTCCTTCTACCAGTGGACATTGAGGGGCAGAGTCGGGTGGGGACACCCCTCAAACAAGCAAAGGGATATCAGCCCGGGGGGAGGCACATGAATGGCAATGGTGTTTTGTTTATTAGTGAGTATGCCACTATTTAATATGTATATAAAATGTATGAGGAGATTTTGCAATGTTTTTGCTTTGTATGTATTTTTTATTTGGAATAAAGTTTATTTTTTTTGAAAAAATAAAATACCTTGCCTGCCCAGCCTCCCCCTACAGCTCAGTCCCTCAGGTTCTGGCACCATCCTTCTAAATCTTCTCTGCATTCTTTCCAGCCTGTTTGTTCTCTGTGACGAGATGCATGTTTATGTTGTTGAACCTGTGACCCTCTGACCTTGGAGACTCAAGGAACCACAGATGCTGGTTTAACAAAAAAAGGACATAAGGTGCTGGAGTAACTGAGCGGGTCAGACAGCATCTCTGGAGGACAAGAATGGGTGATGTTTTCAGTCGGGACACTTCTTTAGGCTCCCTCGGGCCATACTGTTTGGGGGATGGGATTGTTTTAGGTCCTTCAATGAAAAATCGGGCAGCACACCGTGGTGTAGAGCTGCTGCCTCACAGCGCCAAACACCTGGGTACAGCAGGCAGTGAAGAATGCAAAAATGCCAAGTTGGCCTTTATAACAAGAGGAGTTGAGTATAGGTGCAAAGAGGTCCTTCTGCAGTTGTATAGGGCCCCAGTGAGACCACAACAGGCGTATTGTGTGCAGTTTTGGTCCCCTAATTTGAGGAAGGACATTTTTGCTATTGAGGGAGTGCAGCGTAGGTTGACAAGGTTAATTGTGTGGGACTGTCATATGCTGAGAGAATGGAGCGGCTGGGCTTGTACACTCTGGAGTTTAGAAGGATGGGTGGGGATCGCATTGAAACATATAAGATTATTAAGGGTTTGGACATGCTAGAGCAGTGGTTCCCAACGTGGGGCGTACGCCCCACAGGGGGGCAATTGAGCGCAACTGAGGAGGTCTGGGTCCAAATTTTCGATTTTTTTTGTTTTGGATTTTCCATCAGGTAAACATATGTAGTTTATGTTTCAGATGTTATTTTGAGTAAATAATTTTTTTGGGCTAAAAAAACGTCTTTATTGTGTAGTTATTACATAATCACCGCGCCACCGCTCTTCATGCACGTCGCACGAAGCGCGCGAGGTCATGCGAGAATTATATATCACCACATGGGGGGGCATCAGGATTTTAGAGGTGATTAGGTGGGGCATGGTCAAAAAAAAGTTGGGAACCACTGTGCTAGAGGCAGGAAACATGCCCCTGATGTTGGGGGACTCCAGAACCAGGGGCCACAGTTTAATGTTTTTTCATTGTTTTTATTTTAATATGTTTTATTTATTTATTATTTATTTTTATGATACTGGACTAAGGAAAATTTATTTTGTTGTCTCCAATATGAGATAATGACAATAAATTGAATACAACGCAATACATTTAAGAATAAGGGGTTAGCCATTTAGAACGGAGACGAGGAAGCACTTTTTCTCACAGAGTTGTGTCTGTGGAATTCTCTGCCTCTGAGGGCGGTGGAGGCAGGTTCTCTGGATGCTTTCAAGAGAGAGCTAGATAGAGCTCTTAAAAATAGTGGAGTCGGGGGATATGGGGAGAAGGCAGGAACGGGGTATTGATTGGGGATGATCAGCCATGATCACATTGAATGGCGGTGCTGGCTCGAAGGGCCAAATGGCCTACTCCTGCACCTATTGTCTATTGGGTATTTTTAAAGTGGAGATTGATGGGTTTCTGATTAATAAGGGTGTCAAAGGTTATGGGGAGAAGGCAGGAGAATAGGGTTGTGGGAAAAATAGATCAGCCATGCTTGAACGGCGGAGTAGACTCGATGGGCCAAATGGCCTAATTCTGCTCCTGTGTCTTGTATGAACGATGGAAATGAATGAATCGCACAATTATTAGACCAATGCAAATTCTTGCAAACTTGGGCCGAAGGGCCTGTATGCTGTATCTCTGAAATAAATCTGCCCTGCAACACGATGTCCGGCCAGCAGGGCTGTGTTACGAAGCCGGAGCAAAAAGTTGGTGGCCCTACCTGAGAGTGTTGAACTTCGCACGTGTTTCTCCTTTGTGTTGTGAGGGTAAACCTGCTGGGTAAACCATCCACCCTGCCTAACCTCTGGTGTAACTGACTCACTGGTTAGGGCGGAGGGTTCAGCAGGGACTCACCGCCACTGAACGAGTGAAGGGGAGAAGGGGAGGAGAGACAAGAACAAAGTAAAGCAAGGATCTTTGAAGTAAAGGGAGCTGGAGAAGGAGTGGCACTGCAGCAGCAGGCAAGTACAGGGAGCTGGAGTAGGGGCCGGCTACAATGAGGAACAACAACAACTGCTGCTGCAGCGTAAAGGGGGCGTTGAGGAACTGAAATGTTGGTCACTCCTCCCTCATCGATACCAGCAGCTGCGAACCGCCAGTCAAGACACATGGACGGGAAAGAAGCAAGGATCTGCTGCAGTCCGGTGCACCGGCCAATCCTTTGTGAATCGCAACGCTCAGCCAGCGCCAGCATCGATGCATTTCACGGACCCTGTGCGAGAATGCACTGGTAACATCGGACGGGATTACAAGACTGAGGACTGAGTCAGAGAGTGGGAGCCATCCAGCGCCGGTGAACTGGATTGAATGACCACTGAATAGGTCGCACAGTCTACTGCTTGTTCTTGCACTGGTCAGAGAAGAACCGTGGAAATGTTAGCAAGGGGGAACAATTCACGTTCTTGCCCCCTAAAGAGGAGAAACTATTGAATTTCTTTGCAAAATCCAACTGCGCTGCCCTAGTGCACGGTGATGAAGTCTATATCTATCTATCTGTCTATCTGAAGAAGGGCCCCGACCCTAAACGTCGCCTGTCCACGTTCTCCAGAGATGCTGCCTGGCACGCTGACTTCCTCCAGCAGTTTGTGTTTTGCTGAAGATCCCAGCATCTGCAGTTCCTCGTGTCTCTGTCTACCTGTTGTCGGGCTTGCGATTTGAAAGTCTTGTTGCTGATTCAGATGTCGCCCCTCCCCACCGACTTCAGAACTTTTTGATGCAGATATCTGTGTGGGTTTGGAGCCTCTAGTCTGCGTTTCTGCATTTGCTGCCCCGTGTGTTGTCCGGGCTCAACATGGGGAGGTGCGGGCTTTGGGCGAGAGGTTTATTGCTGGTGCTCGGGACTCTGCTTCTACTCCCAGCCCCCGCCGCTGCCAGCGGTGAGTATTGCCACGGTTGGATGGACACCCAAGGGACCTGGCACGGCGGCTTCCAGTGTCCTGAGCGCTTTGACTCGGGCACGGCTACCATCTGCTGCGGCTCCTGCTCGCTGCGCTACTGCTGCGCCAGCGCCGACGCCAGGTTAGACCAAGGCCACTGTGACAACGACCAGCCGGCCGGCAGCAACGATGGCCCGGGCGGCGGCGAGGGCAGAGACGGCGGCAACTCCTCCGCAGGTAAGAAGCCAATGTTCGCCAGTTTGCATTAGCAATAAACAACACATAACGGGGCTGGAGGAACTCGGCGGGTCAGGCAGTATCTGTGCAGGAAATAGACAGGCGAATCTGTCTTCTGACTGTCCAATCTCCACCGATGCTACCTGTCCCGCTGGCCAAACCACCCATCTTCAGATGCTGCCTGTCCCGCTGGCCAAACCACCCATCTTCAGATGCTGCCTGACCGCTGAGTTTACTTAAACGGACAGCGTATTCTTCATGCTGCCCAATTCCCCCTCCACTCGCTGCCTGACCCACCCGCCGAGTTCCTCCAGCACTTTGTGTTTTGCTGAAGGTTCCAGCACCTGCAGTTCATTCTGTGCCCTCTTTGTATTACGTTACTTGCGAGAAAGCAGCGGGTCACATCGCTAATGCAGGTAAAACCAAAAGGGCAAACACAAGACGAAGAAGCAATTGAAGGAAATATTGGCAGCAGCTGATCAAGTGGTCTGTGATCGCGAACAGCAAGCAGCGTGGAGATTAGTTTAGACTGAATTCCCGTGGTGTGCAACTTGCTAGATCAGTACCTCGGTTTTGCGCTATTGTCCCAGTTACCTAGTATTACTTACCAGGAATGTATTATTGTGTATTCATAGTTGCGTCAATCAACGTGCCTGTAAAGTTGCAGCAAGTAAGCATGTTATAATGTGTATGAAGTGAACTGCAAATGCTGGTTTACACCCACGATAGACATAAAATGTTGGAGTAACTCAGCGGGTCAGGCAGTATCTCTGGAGAAAATGAATAAGGTGACGTTTCCAGTCGAGACCAGTCTGAAGAAAAAAATGTCTCGACCCGAAGCGTCAACTGTTCATTTTCGCAATTACTTCAGCAGATGCTGCTGAATTACTTCAGCATTTCATAAGATCCATGTCGGACATAGAACAGCACAGCTCTGGAACAGGCCCTTCGGCCCACAATGTCTGTGTCCACCATGATAACAAGTTCAACTAATCTTCTCAATATCCCTCCATATCCCTCCATATCTTAAAATACCTCTCTAAACGCCAATTGACCAGTCCGTGGGACTGTGGAGAGGTACATACAATGGCCCACTGACTGACTGACTGACCTGCGGCGGAGAGGCATGCACTGCGGACGATCTCCACAGAGGCACAGATGTGGCACTGGCTGAGGCAAAGCGATGGCAGAACATTGTCTGACACACGAGCGAACGAAAAGTCCGTGGGACAAATGTCCCAGCTCCCCAATTCTGCCTCCTCTTTAGCTGTGTGTGTGTGTGGAACACAGTGCCTTTGTTACTAAGATAAATGTTGGAAGAACTCAGCACATCAGGCAGGTGGGACTAGTGTAGTTGGGACATGTTGGCCGGTGTGGGCAAGTTGGGCCGAAGGGCCTGTTTCCACACTGTATCACTCTTTGACTCGATGCATTTATAACGTGGGAGGATAAAACCAGACGACTTTCTCGTCCAGAACAGGGTCCCTGCTTCCGTTCAGAAAGTATGCTCTTGTGGGCTTTAGTCTTTAAGACCAGGGAGACCCATGCATTGGAGAAGCTTCAGACAGAGTGTGTCGACATAGACTTTAACTGGAGCACTTGTGCAACTTAACAGCCCGGGAGAGCCGTCTGTCTATCGTGGCAGCGGCGGTGCAGGGCAGGGCAGGGCGGTGCATTGGGAACGACCGTGAGGAGCCAGCCCTCCCTCACTCGTTGAAAGCGGGAGCAGGACATGTCAGGAACTGACCACATGAGGTCCGTTGCGTTGCACAGAAAAAAATGTGAATGCAAACCGTACCGCCTTTTATGGCGATCGGCAGTTCCCAGCTATTTCTCCATCATTTAGTTGCAACTAATTGGTCTCTTTAAAAAAACAAAAAACGGTGTTTAGAAGAGACAGATTCCAGTGTACAATCTTGGGCTGTTATGTTTCATAACATCGCGGTTTATTTCCAAACCTCACCACATAGAATGCACGGTCTAGGTTTGAAATTGTTGTTATTATCGAAAAATAAGCGTTGTCCACTCATGCTAAAAGTGGCAATTACAAAGATAATTTAGTGTTTTTGAGAGGTATTTAATGATGCATTGCAATAAAATTCAAAGACCACACAAGTGAGTGAAAGTTTGCAAGGTCTCAAAAAAACATCCAGACAAAAGCACAACAAATAAACCCGGCAAAATAAATAACTTCCCCGAAGCTTCCAGTCCCAGCGCAGCGAAACAGCTGGGTCAGTTTAACTCACTGGGGATTTGTTTACTCGTGTGATATTGCTATGAATTATTTCCCACCTTAAAACGATAAACGGCATCACCTGCCTTAACACTAAGTGCTGGAGGAACTCAGCGGGTCAGGCAGCATCTGTGGAGGGAATGAACAGGCAACGTTCATTCCCTCCACAGACACTGCCTGATCCGCTGAGTTACACCAGCATTTTGTGTCTATGTGCTGGAGGAACTCAGCGGGACAGGCGGCATATCTGGAGAGAAGGAATGGCTAACGTTTCGGGCCAAGACTCTTCTTCAGACTCTGACGTCTACTTCATACTTCTTACGTCTCAGAGTCTGAAGAAGGGTCTCCAGCCTTTCGTGTCTATCTTCGATTTAAACCAGCATCTGCAGTTCCTTCCCACAGAGTACCCCCAGCACTGTGTTCTGTTCAAGATTCCAGCATCTGCAGTTCGTTGTGTCTCCAATCCCTGCCTTACACTGGGTTCAGTTTAATACCAAGGGCTTGTCCCAATAACATGTTTATTCTTTATAGCTAGCCCAATGAGATTTCTACATGTGATAAATCCCCCCTATCACTAGTTGGTTGCCCATCTGGTTTTTGATCGATTGATCGATGCATCATGGAAACGGGCCCTTTGGCCACTGCGTCCACGCCAATCATCGATTCACACACTAGTTCTATTTCATCCCACTTTCTCATCCACTCCCTACACACTAGGGGAAATTTACTGAGGCCAATACACCTACAAACCCGCACATCGTTGGGATGTGGGAGGAAACTCACACGGTCACAGGGAGAGTGTACAAACTCCACACGGACAGCATCCGAGGTCAGGATCAAACTTGGGTCTCTGACGCTCTTGAGGCCAGCTGTGCCACTGTGTGCTGCCCTAATACATGGCCAAGTGTTCCATCCATCTCGCACTGCACAAGCCTTAGCGTTTTACTCGGTTTACAGTGAAGGGGGAGCTTTTCAATGTAGTGATGTTGGTGTTCAAACATTATTTTTACAACAGCTGTTGGGGTCATAGAAGAGAAGTCTTGTGGAAACATTAGGAACACTCTTACCAGTGAGGGCATGAGACCAGAAGACATTAAATAATCATATCACAAACTTTATTAATAACAATAATAACACTTAAACTTTGGAGTCAACCGCCATAAAACGATTAGAGTCCTTTATTTAGTTCAGAGATACAGCGTGGAAGTGGGCTATTCAGCCCACAGAGTCCACTCCGACCATCGATCACCCATTCACACTAGTTCTGAAGAAGGGTTCTGAACCAAAACATCACCTACTTTCTCCAGAGATGCTGCCTAACTCACTGAGTTCCTGCAGCATTTTGTGTCTATGTTCAGTATAAACCAGCATCTGCAGTTCCTTCCTCGGCACTAGTTCTATGTTATCCCTCATTCTCGTCCACTCCCTACATAGTGGGGCAATTTTCAGAAGCCAATTAACCTACAAACCCTTAGAAGTTATAGTCATACAGCATGGAAACCAGCCATTCGGCCCAACTTGGCCATGCCGACCAAGATGTCCCACCTGCCCACCTTTGGCCAATATCCCACTAAACATTTCCTATTCATGTACTTGTCCAAATGTCTTTTGAACTTTGTGATAGTATCTGTCTCAACTGCCTCATCTGGCAGCTCGTTCCATTTACCCACCAAACTTCTGTGTGGAAAAAGTTACCATTCTCATTCCTATTAAAACCTTCCCCTCTCACCTTAAACATATGACCTCTGGTTCTTGATTCTCCTACTCAAGATAAAAGACTCTGTGACTTTTCCTTGCAGTCCTTCGTAAATAAACATTAGCCACCCTTCAGTCTTCTGGCACCTCACCTGTATCTCCAAAATCAATACAGTATCAGATGACAGTGACAAGTTGCCCCAGTGTTCATTATTTAGTGTGAAAACGCTTTGTATTTCTTTGAATCCTATTTAACTCAACCTTGCTATCATTTAGAGCAGCAATTGGATATCCTTCTCCATGTTGTGCTTCAAATAATTGTGGTCTGTGAACATTTCCCGAGATGTGTCACCAGACTGTAGTGTGGGTACAGGGTGAAGTATTGGGAGTGTTGCATCTTACAATTATTTATCCATAATATTAGCTGTGACGTTATTCAGCAGGGAGGTAACAAATGACATTTTATCACAGAATTCAGCATGGTGGCGCAGCGGTAGAGTTGCAGCCTTAGAGTGGCAGAGACCCGGGTTTGTTCGATCCTGACTACGGGTGCTGTCTGTACGGAGTTTGTACATTGTCCCTGTGTCCGAATGGGTTTTCTCTGGGTGCTCCGGCTTCCTCCCACTCTCCAAAGACGTACAGGTTTGTAGGTTAATTGGCTTTGGTAAAATGGTTAAATTGTCCCGAGTGTGAATGATAGTGCTGGTGTACGGGGTGATCGTGGTTGGCACGGACTTGGTGTGCCGAAGGGCCTGTTTCTGCGCTGTCTATCTAAAGTCTAATGTAAAGATCTAGATAATGGATTACTGGGCAAGACAGCAGAAGCACTGGCAAATGTTTTTGTTTTGTCCTTGTTCTCCTAACTGGTTGCTATCAGAGCAATAGGTTTGCATGAATATGCTGAGTAATCTCAATCACATCTGCGGCAATTATTATAATCAACTATCCTATTGCTCTTCTCCCCAATGGGAAATGCACGTTAGACTCGTCCGATAGCATTTGCGTTGTAATGTCAAACCTATTGATAATTATTGATTCTAACCAAAGACTATCTAATTCATAGAACAGTACAGCACATGAACAGGCCTTTCTAAACATTATTCCCTTTTATCATGTATCTGTACACTGTGGACGGTTTGATTGGGATCATGTATAGACTTTTTACTGACTGGATAGCATGTAACCAAGAAGCTTTTCACTGTACACATGACAATAATAACCCAAACTAAAATAAACTAAACAATGTCTGTACTGAATTGTACATGATGCTAAGTTAAACTGCCTGCACATGACCCATATCCCTCCATTCCCTGCATATCCATGTGCCTGTCTAAAAGACTTAAACATCACTATGGTATCTGCCTCTACCGCCGTTCCTGGCCGCACGTTCCAGGCGCCCAAATCTTGCCGCACACATCTTCTTTAAACCTTTCCCCTCCCATCTTAAAGCTATGTTCTCTAGTGCGTGACATTTTCACCCACTGACTTTCAACTCCACCTCCGCCTCTTAACGCTCCAAGAAAACAAATGTCCAACCTTTCCACTCAGCTAATACCCACTATTCCAGGCAGCATGCTGGGAAATCTCTTCTGCAAGCTCTCCAAAGCCTCCATCCTGTGACTGCAACCATAACTGCACACTATACTCCAGACAGCCTGACCAACATTTCTTTGAAAGCAGCAACATGACTTCCTGACTCTTGCACTCAAGTTATAGAGTCATACAGCGTGGAAATAATCTCTTTGGCCCTTGCCAAAGCCACCCAACATGTCCCATCTACACTAGTGTTTGGCCCATATCCCTCTAAACCTGTCCTATCTATGTACTGTAAATGTTTCTTAAATGTTGTGATGGTACTTGACTCAACTACTTCCACCTCATTCCATATATCCACCACCCTTTGTGTAAAAAAAGTGACCCCTCGGGTTCCTATTAAGTCTTCGTCCCCTCACCTTAAACCTATGTCCTCTCGCTGTCCTCTGATGAAGGCAAGCATACCACATGTTATCTTTACAACTCTATGTGCTTGTGTTGCCACTTTCAGGGAGCTATAGACTTGAACCCCCAAGATCCTTCTGTACATCAATGCTGTTAAGAGTCTTGCCTTTAAGTGTATACCTTTAACCCCCGTCTTCAACCTGCTACATTGCAACACCTCACACTTGCCCGGATTAAACTCCATCAGCCATTTCTCTGCCCATATCTGTAACAGATCTATATCCTTTGACAGCTTTCCTCACTACTTGTAGCTCCAACAATTTTTGTCATAGGCAGACCTACTAACCAACTCATCAACATGTTCTTCCAAGTCGCTGACATAGATTCGATCAGTTTTGACAATGTTTTCTCATAAGGTTGGGCCATGCCTCTTTCTAACCTACCATTCCCTGTTGCTAAGGGGGAGTTCTACCAGACTATGTATTTATAATCAATCATGAGTTTTATCACGCAGCTAGTTTGTCTTGTTAAAAACTGTAACCTGCAATTAGCTACGCCAATGGCTCATTACATGCGTCAGCCTAGTGTATGGTATACAAGCACTTGTCTCCGCACTGCAGCCTAACATAGCCCTGAGCTGAGGGTTTGTGTGATTTATCACATACCCAGCATTGTCTGTCCACCGAAACTATTCACCAACAGCAGTGTATCCAGCTGTAGAACTTCTGCAGAGAACCAAGCCTTGTTCTCAATCAGCCTTGTTGTTATCAAGTACGGCATGGAGGCACAGCAGTAGAGTTGCTGCCTTACAGCACAGAGACCCGGGTTTGATCCTGACTAAGGATGCTGTCTGTACAGAGTTTGTACGTTCTCCCTGTGACCACATGGGTGCTCCGGTTTCCTCCCATACTCCAAAGACGTGCGGATTTGTAGGTTAATTGGCTTCGGTAAAGTTTGTAAATTGTCCACAGTGCTAGTGTACGGGGATCGTTGGTCAGCGTGGACTCGATGGGCCGAAGGGCCTGTTTCCACACTGTATCTCTTAAAAAAACCCCAGTCATTCCCTCTTCACCCCTCTCCTATCGGGCAGAAGATACAAAAGCATGAAAGCGGGTACCGCCAGATTCACGAACAGCTTATTCCCCGCTGTTATCGGACTACTGAACGGTGAAGTCGAGGGTGTAATCCCCATCTCCCAACCTTCCTCATCTCGGCCCTTGCACTATCTCCTTAACTTTATTTTCTCTGCCACTGGAACTCTGATGCTGTAATTCTGCACTCAGCTATTTTTCTCTTTGTACTAACTCTTGTACTTGATGTGGCTTGTTTGTGCTCGTGTATAGTATGACTTGATTGGATAGCATGCATCACAGAGATTTTGGTACCCGTGTCAACAACAAACCAACCAACATATTTGGAGTCACAGAGTCGTACAGCGTGGAAATAGGTTCAACTTGCCCACGCCGGCCACCGTGCCCCATCTACCTGCATTTGGCCCATATCCCTGTAAACCGGTCCTAGCCATGTACCTGTCTAAATGTTACTTAAACATTTCAATAGTACCTGCCTCGACTATCTGGGCCCGCAGCCCGTCCATACACCCAACCCCCCCCCCCCCCCCCCCCCCCCCCTTACCTTAAACCTGTCCTTTGGTTCTCTGTCCCCAGACTGGGCAAAATACAATACAATACCATTTATTGTCATTTGAACCTCAAATGAAGTTCAAACAAAATTTGGTTTCTGCAGTCATACAACAACAAGAAAAACCAAGACACACAATTAACACAATTCACACAAACATCCATCACAGTGAATCTCCTCCTCACTGGGATGGGAAGGCAGAGTCATTGTCTCTCCCCTGTTTTCCATTCTTCTCCCGATGTTAAAACTGTAAAAAAAACTCTGCATTTACCCAATCTATTCCTCTCGTGATTTTGCACACTTCTATAAGATCACCCCTCATCCTTCTGCGCTGTATGGAATAGTCCTAAATATAGAACAATACAGTCAACATTCCTGGAGAAAAGGAACAGGTGCCGGTTCAGGTCGGAAACTTCCTCAGTCCTTTTTCTCCAGAGATGCCGAGTTACTCCAGAATTTTGTGTCTATCTTCAGTATAAACCAGCATCTGCAGTTCCTTCCTACACTTAGAACAGCACTGGCACGGCCCTTCATGCCGGGTGTTACATGTGGGAGCCTAGTGTATCGTATGCAACCCTCTGTTGCTACACTACCGTCCAACATAGCCCTGAGCTAAAGGTTTATGTGAGTTATCGCATCACAGAGAGTGCATATTGTGTGCCACTGAAACTATTTACCAACCCAGGTGCCCAGTGCCCAGGTGTTGATCTACTGCAGAGAACGCAGCCTTATTCTGAAAATGGCAAAACTTTAAATCACTTCAATAGCTGAAGTCTCCCATATTATCAATAAATTGACTGAGTATATAATGTTGCAGTTGTATAATATGTTGGTGAGGCCACATTTAGAGTATTGTGTTCTGTTCTGGGCACTATGTTACAGGAAAGATGTTGTCAAGTTGGAGAGGGTGCAGAGAAGATTTACGAGGATGTTGCCAGGACTCGAGGGCCTGAGCTATAGGGGGAGATTGATCAGGCTGGGACTCTATTCCTTGGAGTGTACAAAATCATGAGAGGAATGGATCGGGTAGACGCGGGTGAGGGGAAGGAAAGATTTAATAGGAACCTGAGAGGTACTTTTTTCACACAAAGGGTGGTGGGTGTATGGAACGTGCTGCCAAGGACTATTGCAATGTTTAAGAAACAATTAGACAGGTGCATAGATAGGACAGGTTTGGTGGGATAGGGGCCAAACTCGGGCAGGTGGGACTAGTGTAGATGGGACATGTTAGTCAATGTGGGCAAGTTGGGCAGCATGTCTGGAGAACATGGATAGGTGAAGTTTCGGGTAGGGACCCTTCTTCATACTGACTGAAGTTTAGGCCCTTTCTGTGTTTGAGTTGATGGGCCCAGTTTCCTTACTTGTTGTAGAGAGCGGCGTTGTGCCTAGACGTCACATCGTGATGTTTCACAATCTTCATAAATATTTGTATCCATATTTCCAGCTCTTTCTTTGGTTCGTTTTGTGGAGTCATATAGCACAGAACCAGACCCTTCAGCCTAACATTCCCACACCGACCAAGATGCCCCATCTACACTAGTCCCACCCGCTCACATTTAGCCATATCCCTATAAACCTTTCCTATCCATGTACCTGTCCAAATGTCTTTTAAATGTTATTATTTGTACTTGCCTAACCACCTCCTCTGGCAGTTCGATCCATATACACACCACACTCTGTGTGGAAAACATTGCCCCTCGGGTTTCTATCAAATCTTTATTGCTTAGTTTAAGTTGATCTATTATTGTCACATGTACCAAGGTACAGTGAAAAGTTTTTTATTGAGCGCTAACTAGTCGGTGAAAAGATAAAGCAGTGGCAAGAGAGCCTGTTTCCACGCTGTATCTCTAAACTAAACTATTCTAACGATTTAGGACATTTACACTCTCATTTTCTTTTATAATTCAATATCTGGTTATTTTTGATCTGCCAATGTGCACAAACGTGACTAGCTCTGACAGACATCGTGGTCAGCTTGGACTGGTTGGGCCGAATGGCCTGTTTCCTATGACTTTCTTTTGGGAGGGTTCCTTAAACTATGATACATATTTTATGTTGAAGGCACAATATAAAGTGCGACGATTAGTTTCTTCTCGTGTAGTATTTCTCCTGATTCCGTTTGGCAGTAGATATAGAAGTTTAAATGCGCGCACCTCAAAACTCAGGAACAGCTTATTCCCCTCTGTCATCAGGCTTCTGAATGGTCTTTGCAATGTCCCTTGCAATATTACAGACCATTAATTTTTATCGTGCATTTGGCACATAACGTGCACATTAACTTTTTAAGGGGAATGCTCTGTGCTGTTTAGTTTCTTGTTTTCTGTTTCACCTTAGAGGAGGGTGTACAGAGAAATGATTGTCCTCGGAATGAAATGCACACTGATCATTACAGTTCATTAGGCACAAGTCTTCATTTGGTTCAACCTTCTCCTCTGAACAGAAATTGTTCAAGACCGGAACGGTTTAGTTTAGGCATTAAGGGCAGCACAGTGATGCAGAGGTAGAGTTGTTACCATACTGCACCAGAAACTCAGCTTCCATCCTGACTACGGATGCTGTCTTTATGGAGTTTGCACCTTCTCACCGTGACCACGTGGATTTTCTCCGGGTGCTCCAGTTTCCTCCCACATTCAAGTCAAGTCAAGTTTATTCGTCACATACACATACGAGATGCGCAGTGAAATTAAAAGTGGCAATGCTCGCGGACTTTGTGCAAAAAGACAAACAAACATACAACCAAACAAACTATAAACACAATCATAAACACACAGATTCTTTTACATATTAAATATTGGAAGGAAAAACGTTCAGTAAAGTTAGTCCAAAAGGTGTGCAGGTTTGTAGGTTAATTGGCTTCTGTAAATTGTCCCTAGTATGTAGGCTAGAGCTAGTGTTTGGGTGATTGTTGGTCAGGGTACACTCGGTGGGCCAATAGGCCTGTTTCCACTCAGTATCTCTAAACTAAACAAAATAAAGATACAGCATGGCACAAGGTCATTTAGCCCACAGTCCATGTCAAGCATCAATTTCCCTTTCACACTAGTTTGATATTATACCAATTTCTCATCCACTCCCTACACGTTAGGGGCAATTTACAGAGGCGAAGAAACCTACAAACCCATACGACTTTGGGATGTGGGTGGAAACCCACGCGGTCACAGGAACAACGTGCAAACTTCACACAGACTGCACCTGAGGTCAGGATCGAACCAGAGCCTCTGGTGAGGCGAGGTGGCGAATCTGCAAGCTGTGACATCCTGTGCTTATCCTTCTACCTTTTGTATTCCTACTTTTTGTTCCATGAAGCCTGTGATCCATGGACCCCCCCATTGCAGACATTGGACTTTATCTCTGGAACTGATGACCTACGATGCTGAGAACTATATTCTGCACCCTGTATCTTCCCCTTTGCTCTTCCTATTGTACTTGAGTTTGACTTGATTTTAACCTGTGTAGTATTATCTGATATGATTGGATAGCATGCAAAGCCATTACAGGAAGAATGAGGAGGCTTTGGAAAGAGTGCAGAGATGGGTTCCCAGAAAACTGCCTAGACTAAGGGGCATAAGTTACAGGGAGAGGTTGGACAGACTTGGATTGTTTTCTCTGGAACGCTGGAGGTTGCAGGGAGACCTGAATGAAGTATATAATATTATGAGCGGAATAGATAGACCAGACAGTCGGAACTTTTTCCCACTATAGAAAAATCAATTACTAGAGGGCATCGCTATAAGTTGAGAGAGGAAGTGTTTAAAAGAGCAAATGTTTTCCACAGAGAGTGTAATGTGTGTCCGGTTGTGGATGTGGAGGTAGATACAATAGGGGTGTTTGAGACTTTTGGATAGGCACATGGATATGCAGAGAATGGAGGGATATGGATTATGTGCAGGCAGATAAGTGTTGGTCTTGGTATTGTGTTCAGTACAGACATTGTGGGCTGAAGGGCCAGCTCGTGTGCTGCACTGTTCTATGATTATTTTTGCAGATTAGATATAATAAGAGTACTTTTGAGATTTGAGCATTTTATTGCACCTTTTATTTTATTGCTTCAGCGTTATACCTTCAACATTGATAGTGGCATTTGACTTTTGGATGGGCACATGGATATGCATGGAATGTTTAGTTTAGAGACACAGTGTGGAAACAGGCCCTTCGGCCCACAGAGTCCGCAACGATCAGCGATCACCCTATACGCTAGCACAGTCCTACACACTGGGGACAATTTATAGTTTTTAATCAAAGCCAATAAACTTACAAACCTGTAGTTCTTTGGAGTGTGGGAGGACACCGACTGGAGCACCCGGAGAAAAAAAACACGTGGTCACGGTAAACGTACCCGCTACGTACAGACAGTGCCCGTTGTCAGGATCATGCCTGGGTTTCTGGAGCAGGAAGGCAGCAACTCTGCCGGCGTGCCACACTAATGGTGGGAGAAAGATCATGTGCAGATGTTTTGGTCTTAGCATCATATTGGGCATGCACGTTGTGGGCTGAAGGGCCTGTTCTTGTGCTGTACTATTCTATGTTAACAAAGCTCTTCAGTGCATCTACGACCCTCCTCAATGTCCCCCCTCACTCCTCAATGGCCCTCCACGGCCCCAGAGAAAAGAGGGACCATTGGGACAATAATGAATATTTTGTAACTCTGTCTGCACCCTATAGGTTGTGACTCTTTGCATACCTTATGTATGGTTTGCAAAACAAAGAATTTCAGTGACATATCACGTGATAAGGAGTGGCTGAGGTCGCCAGGTGTAGTTGAGTAGTCATGGCTGGCGATGCGGCGGAAGCGGGTAAATAAATAAATAAATAGATAAATAAGCACGCAAACTAACTGGGGTTACGATGTACCTCGTTCCGGTCTATTCCTTGTCTTTCATTGTAGATACCCCCCGTGGTTTGAGTGTCCCGGGGCCCGCGGGTCTGAACTATTTTACGCCCTGTTAGCTCATCGTCATTGAGGCACGGGGAAGGGGAATGAGTGGGGAGTGGACTTGTGATGGACTGAGGGAGGGTGAGAGCAGTGGGCTAGGAGGTAGCCGTGGGAGAGCAGGGCGGATGAGGGATGAGTGGAGGCCGCTTAGGTAGACACTAGACCAAGGGGGACCCGTTGGGTCCCGTCCCCTCAACGCGCGGTTGCGGGGGAGGGGGGCGGCCTTCATCGTCACACACACACTAACCACCCCCCACACACAATAACCCCCTCCCCCCCTTGATATTATATAAATATTATTCATTTGCTCCTTTTACCTCATCCCCCACCCTATCCACTCACGCATAACCCCCAACTGCGCAGGAATGGCTAGAGAGAGGGGGGGGTGGTACAGAGGGAGGAGAGGGGGAAGTCCCCTAGGGGTCACAGTTTAAGGATAAGAGGGCGCTTTTAGGACCATGGCATTTTTTACACAGAGAGCGGTGGGAATTCTTGGAGGGTAGTGAGGCCAGTTCCTATATTAAAGAGGGAGTTAGATTGTGGCTAAAGGGATCAGGGGGTATGGAGAGAAGGCAGGTACAGGATACTGAGTTGGATGATCATAATGAATGGCAGTGCAGGCTCGAAGGGCCGAATGGCCTACTGCTGCACCTATTTTCTATGTTTCTATAATAAAGTGTCAATCGGTAGACGAGACGCACAGTAATAACGTTTATACGTGTCTTCTGCTCTCTCCCCAGTGCCAATCTATGTGCCTTTCCTTATCGTGGGCTCCGTCTTCGTGGCCTTTATCATCATAGGCTCGTTTGTGGCAGCCTGCTGCTGCAAGTGCCTCAAACCCAAACAGGAGCAGCAGCAGAACCGAACGCCAGCAGCGAGCCGGCTGATGGAGTCCATCCCCATGATCTCCAGCTCGGGCAACCCCCGGGGGTCGTCCTCGCGGCAGTCCAGCACTGCGGCCAGCTCCAGCTCCAGCGCCAACTCCGGGGCCCGAGGCCCCCCCGTCAGAACACAGGGCAACTGTTGCCTGCCCGCTGAGGGGGCCATGAACAACATTTACCTCAACGTGCCGCCCAGTTTCTCCGTGATGAGTTGCCAGCAGGCTCCGCCAATCCTGCAGCACCAGGCACAGTTCCTGCACCCTCAGTACTTGGGGTTTGCTGTTCAACACGACTCCTTGGCTATGACGCCCACTCCTCCTTACATGGAAGGACTGCAGAACGGTTACAGGCAAATGCAAACCTCCTTCCCCCAGGCCAGCGCTAATACCGAACAGATGGTGTACACAACAGTAACTGTATAGGAAGATACCAATGTATTTTTTTAATATATATATCTACATATCACTGCAACGTGGAGGCTATCTACTTGGATCGTGAGAAACAAAACACGGGTTGAGACATTTTGTAAGCGATTAGTTTATCAAATTTTCCTCAGAGGAATTTTTATCCTTTAAGATGTGTGTGTGGGAAATTCAGTGTTTCAGAATTTTCTCCACTGTTGACGATCACTTGTTGCGTTTGGGTGCTTAAGGCAGCCATCTTCATCCTGCTGGGAGTAGCCGGTCGTTAGACCATCATTGGTCGGCCACATCCAACGATCCTTGGAGCAACGGATGGTTGCTTGCTCAGTCATGATTGTTGGAAGTACGTAACGTCCGGCACTGAATTATGCACCGCATGTCCTGGAGTCGTACAGCATGGAAACAGGCCCTTTGGCCCATCTTGTCCATGCCGCCGAAGGTGCCCCATCCACACTAGTCCCACCTGCCTGCATTTAGCCATTATCCCTCTTTCCTATACATGTACCTGCCCAAATGTCTTTGTTATAGTATCTGTCTCAACTACCTCCTCTGGCAGCTCACGCCGTATACATACCTGTGTGAAAAATTGGTCCCCTCAGATTCTTAATAAATCTTTCCCCTCTCACCTTAAACTATGTCCCTCTGGTTATTGATTCCCCTAGTTTGGGTGAAAGACTCTGTACATCCACCATATTTATTCAGGGGTTCTGGGGATAAGGCAGGAGAATGGGGTTGACAAGGAAGGATAAATCAGTCATGATTGAATGGTGGAGATTTCAATTCTACTCCCATAACTTATGAACTATTCCCCTGATGATCTTATCCACGTCTATAAGATCACCTCTCATCCTCCTACTCTCCAAGAAATACAGTCCTGCCATGCCCAACCTCTCCCTATAGCTCAGGATCTCAAATCCTGGCAGCATCCTCATGAATCTTTTCTGCATTCTTTCCAGTTTAACAACAACAGTGACAGTGGATGTTCACTGTCAACATTGCCTCCTTGATAGACACGGCAGTCAATGTCACTCCTTTCATAAGATCACAAGACATAAAAGCAGATTTAACGCCATTCAGCCCATCGAGCCTGCTCTGCCATCTGACCATAGCTGACCTTTTTTCCCTCTCGACCCCATTCTCCTGCCTTCTCCACATAACCTTAACCGCCCTTACTAATCAAGAATCTGTTGATTGCTTTAAAAAATACCCAATGACGGCCTCCATGGCCATCTGTGGCAATGAATTCCACAGATTCACCACCTTCAAACTAAAGAAATTCCTTCATCTCCATTCCAAAGCTACGCCCTTTTATTCTGAGGCTGTGCCCTCTGGTCCTAGACTTGCACACTAGTAGAAACATCTTCTCTATCCAAGCTTTTGGTGATCGCTGGGTAGGTTTTGGATTGTGTCTGGTGCATTAAATATTATTCTGTTGGCCACTATATTAGGCAAAGGACCACACGCATTGGTTATGACCACTCAATGTAATGAGCTGTGTCTTATCAAACCGTGCAATTAGCATCTGGAATATCCTACACAAACGGTCCTCAATAAACCGCTACTCAAAATTGGAAAAGCTATGAAAGTTGAGGATGAAAATATATTCATGGTACGGCAAATTTGTCGAGCAGAATCATGGATGATTCCAAAATAAATGCAGAAAAGATGTAATGAATGGTGAGATAGTCATGCAGTGTGGAAACAGGCACAACTTGCCCACACTGACCAACATTCCCCAGCTACACTAGTCCCAGCTGCCTACTTTTGCCCCATTATCTCTCTAAACCTGTCCTATCCATGTACCTGTCCAAATGTTTCTTAAACATTGCAATTGTACCTGCCTCAATTAACTCCTCCAACAGCTTGTTCCATACACCGATTACCTTCTGTATGAAAAAGTTACACTTAGGGTTCCTATTAAATCTTTGCCTCCTCGCCTAACCACCAGATGCCACAAACTTGACCATGAATATTTACTGGGTAGTTTGTCATTAGCATCAATGCTTGCAAGGTCTTTGGTTACAACAATGAACAAAATCGCAGTATTTACATGGCTAATTGTAATAACTACAATCTAGCCAGGGATAGTGGAAAGTGCCATCATCATTCTTCAAATTCCTCACCAATAATTATTGATGAGGAATTCGGTCACTTTGTCACCTAAACATTATCCAAAATCCTCAACAAAATATTCAATTAGAAATTTGAAACTTTGTTATAAAATGATATACAAATTGCACCGTGTTTCCACTTTGTTATAAAGGTAGAGTTTCTATGAAGGAATATATCGTACAACAGTTTACCACGACAAATGAGTAAAACAGACTTTAACACAGTCATTTATACCAGACAATCTGCCACAAAATACAAATATCATCCATTTAGTACTGACGTTGCATAAACTGTTGCTCAGTACATCGCACTCTCATCTTTTTGATTCAAAATGCTGTAAGTTCTACTCTCCCTCCAAAGACTTGAGCACATTCCAAATCAAAACTCCACGAACAACATTGTTCTAGACGCCGTCTTTCCGATGAGGAAAAGTGATAGATCCCACGGTGTTATTTAATAGAGCAGGATGTATAGAACATAGAAGAGCACAGCACAGGAACAGGCCCTTTGGCCCATCGAGTCTGCACTGATTAGTGCTTTCCATACACTAGCGCTATCTTACACACTGGGGACAATTTACAATCTTTACCAAAGCCAATTAACCTGCAAACCTGTAGGTCCTTGGAGTGTGGGAGGAACCCAAAGCACCCAGGGAAAACCTACATGGTCATGGAGAGAACATACAAACTCCGTACAGACAGCACCAGTAGTCAGGATCGAACCCGGGACTCTACCGCTACACCACCGTACCTCTGATTCTTAGCCGCCTGCACATAATCCATATCCCAAATATGCCCTGCTTATCCATGTGTCTTTCTAAAAGTGTCTTAAATGTCACTATTGTATTGGCCTCCACCACCATCCCTGGCAATGCATTCCATACACCCATCACCCTCTGTGTAAAAAAAAAAACTTACCCTGCACATCTCCTTGAAACTTTGCCCCTCCCACCTTAAAGCTATGCCTTTTAGGATTTGATATTTCCATCCTGGGAAAAAGGTTCTGGCTGCCTAATCTATCAATGCCACTTGTAATTTTATATACTTCTATGATGTCCCCCCTCAACCTCTGGTATTCCATAGAAAATAATCCAAGTCTGTCCAACCTCTCATTGTAGCCAATACTCTCTAATCCTGGCATAATTCTGGTATTTCCAAAGCCTCCACATCCTTCCTGTAATGGGATGTCTAGAACTGCAAGTAATATTCCAAATGTAGCCCAACCAAACTCCTATGAAGCTGTGTCATGACTTTCTGACTCTTCAATGAAGGCAAGCATACTCTATGCTGCTTTACCACTCTATATCTACGTGCGCTGTCACTTCATAACTTATAGGAGCAGAATCAGGCCATTCGGCCCATCAAGTCTACTCCACCATTCAATCATGGCTGATCCCCATAACCCCTGACACCCATACTAATCAGGAATCTGTCAATCTCCGCATTAAAAATATCCATTGACTTGGCTTCCACGGCCGTCTGGCTTTCACTTTCACAGAGTTTTGAATTTGGATCCCTGTAATAATAATCCTTTGGTAATAATCTCCAGTAAATTTGTCCAATATCTATTCCTCATGAACATCTTGCTGAATTTAATAGCTTTCTGTGAGCGATTTGACTGCTGTGTTTGGAACATCACAACAATGACGATGCATCAAACACCACTTCATGGTTTGGAAACACATAAGGACGTTGAATTCTTGAATGGCATCTTTTAATTCCATGAAGGAAGGCATTTGGATATTCATGTCAGTGATCAAAAGTTTTTAATCAAAATAAATTCAGGTTTGTAAGATCGACTGTTTATAAGGGAGTGCTGTTTATAAGGGAGTATAATAAATTCCTTTTATACCCAAAATGCATTCATTATTTGCATCAAAAGAGAGTATGCTGGAAGAAAAATCTAATGATTGCAGTAAAAAAAAGACCCAGTAAAAGTTTGAATCCAATTGAACTTGTTTACCAGATTTGCAGGATTCCTTGACAATACCTCCAGCCTCGTTGATGCAATGTACCTCATGCTTGAATACATTCTATAATGCACCTGTAGAAGTTCGAGGAAAAGGGTGGCACAGTGGTGCAGCAGGAGAGTTGCTGAGTTACAGCTCCAGAGACCCAGGTTTGATCCTGACTACGGTTTCCGTCGGTACGGAGTTTGTACGTTCTCCTTGAGACTGCGTGGGTTTTCTCCGGGTGCTCCGGTTTCCACCAACAGTCCAAAGACATGCACGTTTGTTGGTTAATTGGCATCGGTAAATAATTGTAAATTGTCCCTAGTTTTGTAGAATAGTGCTAGTGTAGGGGATGATCGTTGGTCAGTGCGAACTCGGTGGGCTGAAGGGCCTGTTTCCACGCTGTATTTCTAAAGTCTAAAATCCTCGCGGATATACCCAATCTTCATGGATGTAACTTTGGGGCCACGCCACTTTACATGAGGCAAGAGTGAAGCCAACAGTAAGAATGGGAAAGCGTTACGTTCCAGCACCAAAAAACTTCCAACTCGTCTTACAAGCAGTCAAAACAAAATGGTTTCAAATGTATGAAACGACAATGTTTGGAGGAAGATGTCGTTTAATTGCATCAAACACCCGTTTTTGGCTGCACGCAATAATTGTTCAAAACACAGGGCGCTGGGGGAACTCAGTGGGTCAGGCAGCATCTGTGGAGGGAAATGGACAGACGACATTTCAATTCGGGACCCTGCTTCAGGCCAATCAGTCATTTGTCTGTTCCCTCCACAGATGCTGCTGAACTTTGTGCTTTCACAAGATTCCAGCATCTGTTTAGTTTTTGGTTTATTTTGTGTGACGTGTACAGAGGTACAGTAAAAAAATGTTTTGTTGTTGCGTGCTAACCAGTCAGCAGAAAGACTATACATGATTATAATTGGTCCGTCCACAGTGTACAAATACGTGATAAAGGGAGTAACGATTAGTGCAAGATAAAGTCCAGTAAAGTCCAATTAAAGATAGATCATGGGTCTCCAATGAGGGGTAGATGGTAGGTCTGGACTGCTCTTTAGTTGTTGATAGGATGGTTGAGTTGCCCGATAACACGTAGGAAGAAACTGTAGTTAAATCTGCAGGTGTTTGTTTTCTCACATGTGTACCTCATGCCTGAAGGGAGAGGGGAGAGACTGGTCCTTGATTATGCTGGAGGCCTTGCCAAGGCAGCATGAAGAGTAGATGGAGTCAATGGGAGGGAGTCCTCTCATATTGTTTCAATATGTTTCTGCTGAGCATATTTATACCCAACCATTATTATCTATAAAGAGAAGCTGCAGAGACTGTTTTCCTGCTGGAAGTTTTAGCTGCAGGGTATTAAAAAAAAAAACATATTTTAGCCAACCCCCTGCCGTGGAGCCTCCTTTACTGACAGGTTATTCAAGAACCTATTTTGTCACCAAAACATGTAAAACTGGAAGTTTTGGATACGGGTCAGCATTCTCCATTCTCTTGGGACTGGTAGCAGGGGGTTAGATTTCCACAGCTGAAGCATTTGATAAATTAGTGTTTTCAAAAGTTGCAGCAATTTGAACACACCATTATTGTTGGACAGGGATTACAGGGATACACATTTCAACTTGAAACCAGATCTTTTTTCATTTGTCAGCACGTGACTTTTTATTTCATTGGGGGCCAGTAAAATTGAAAGGCGTTTGGAAATTTGTTCTGAATTACTTGCTTTCTCACCCTTGTTTTCAATATACGAAAGTTGCATGTGTGTTTATTTGTGGTGTGGATCCTTGTCATTCGAATCACAATCTAAGGGCAACTCACCAGGGAAAGGTACATTAGAAAGAAAAATGCTGGAAATCAAGGAAGAATGAACATGTAGTTAACTCGTCTGAATCCCATAAAGCAATATAAATTGCAAAAATATACAAGGAACTGCAGATGTCGGAATTTGGCGAAAAACACAAAGTGCTGGTGTAACTCAGCAGATCAGGCAGCAAACTCCACACAGGCTGTGGAGGACGGAGAGCGATGTTTCAGGGGTTTCTTTAAGAGATGCAGCAAGAGAACAGGCCCTGCGGCCCACTGAGTCCATGCCGACCATCGATCTCCCGTTAACACACTAGTGCTATGTTATCCCACATTCTTATCCACTTGCTACACACTAGGGACTATTTTTTATTTCTACAGAGGTCTTATCTCTCCTAATAAGGTCATAAGGAATAGGAGTAGAATTAGTCCATTCGGCCCATCAAGTCTACTCTGCCGTTCTAGCATGGCTGATCTATCTCTGCCTCCTAAACCCATTCTCCTGCCTTCTTCCCATAACCTCCGACACCTGTACTAATCACGAGCCTGTACTAATCTAATGTCACAGCCTTTTTGTCTCCCTTTCTTTTATGACCTTTATCCACCCATCTGCCAATCACACCTCTCTCATGTGTATTCATCTATCACTTGTTGAAGAACGAACTACAGATGCTGGAAAAATCGAAGGTAGATATAAAATGCTGGAGAAACTTAGCGGGTGAGGCAGCATCTATGGAGAGAAGGAATTGGCGACTGAAGAAGGGTCTCGACCTGAAATGTCGCCAATTCCTTCTCTCCATAGATGCTGCCTCACCCGCTGAGTTTCTCCAACATTTTTTTGTCTACCTCAACCTATCACTTGCCTGGCTTTGTCCTGCCCAACCTACTTCTAGCTTTTCTCCCCTGCTAGAATCAGTCTGAGGAAGGGTCCCGAGCTGAAACGTCACCTATCCACTTTCTCCAGAAATGCTGCCTGACTGCCGAGTTACTCCAGCACTTTGTGTCTTTTTTCTTTGTAAACCAGCATCTGCAGTTACTTGTGCATCCATTTAAACAGCTCAGCCCTGGAATCGACGCAGTTTCAACCACTGATAAGCAGCAGTCCCAGAGTCTACCAGTGGGACACTTCCCAAATAACTCCTGTGCTCAGATTCTCTGGAATTATACCCACTGTGAGAGATACACAGAAGATTATTAACGTCAAGATGAATCAACGAAACCAAAGTGTGATCCCAACATGACCACATAGTGAATGGCGGTCAGTAGAACACGGCACTAAGCAGACAATGCAAGCAGTGTAATTTTACCTGCTTTAATTCAACATTTATACATTTTGATAATTCTTATTGAAGGTACAGTTAAAAAAAAAATGTAACCAGGGCGTATACTCTTTTTAAAAAAAAGTAACTCTAAACACCAGCTGTGGCTCAGGTAGGATTTTATCATTAGACTAGTTGACTACAAATGGGAGTTAAGAGTTATTGAATATATATTTGGGGTGGGGTGGGTGGGATGTAGAGGGAAAGAAAAAGAGCATATTAATTTTCTCCAGGTCTTTGTGAGCCATGGGTTCAGCTGTGTTGAAATGGCAACTACTGCTAACTTATTGCAACATCTATGGCTAGAGGTGTGGAGGAATGTTAAAAGTCGTGACCTGTGGGAGCAGCGCTTTAGGTTGGGACCGCTATAATCATCCTCTGCTCAGTTTCTCCGTGGAAGGGGAGACCCGGGACAGATGTCCATGACGGTGGAGGCAGAGAGTGGTGATCCAAATCACAACGTTTCATCTCAACGGCCCTGCCCGACTCGCAAATTACATCTCAACAGAAAGGCAAGTCCATCTCGCAGCAATTTCCTGCATCCGGTACTCAGACTGCTGCAAGAAACATCGTCCCAGAAATGATATAATGATTGAGAATATCATTGAAGTGTTAAAACAGAAGTCCCAATAGTTTAAAACAGTGAGATTGGGGCCTTGCGAATCTCTGCAGTTTTGTGCGAGACATAGCTGTGCTAGCAGGGGAATGCCACTCTTACGAGGTGCGTGCGTTGAACAGCTGTGTATGTACTTTCCTTTTATAACAAACTCAAGTTGCCAAACAGCATTCACTGACTTCCACTAGCAGGGCCCTCTTGTTTACCATCCTCCCACTACCACGGACTCACAGCCCTTTCAAACACCAAGGCCACGCTGCCCTCTGATCTCACTTAAATAAAATTCAACCAATTGAAGGTACTTACATCCTGACCAAAAGGGGGTGGAGAGGGAGGGGGGGGTCAGGTAGATTGGCAGTTCCATTATGTTCCACCCAAAGATACAGTACTCTTTAGAACAATTATCTTTCATAAGCAGCTACAATATTACATTATTAGTCTGACCAAAAGAGCAACACAAAATACTTTACTGCATTAAATCTCGGTGGAGAATAAATGTAAATCAAGCTTTTTGGCTAAGACCACGAGTATGAAGAATCTGTTCTCTTAAGTGTCGACCATTGTGGTCAGTACTTATTGCCAGCATGCTCAAATGTCTTACAAAAAATACTACTCAGTCCAATACTCAGGATAGGGGATACTAGTCAGTCTGCATTGAGCTTCACCTTGTTCAATTCGTATGAACGGATTAAGTCAGTTTGTGAAACCACACCATTTTCCTCTTGAGAAAAAGCAAATCCATCTGAAACAGAGCAAAATATTATATATCACTCACAGTTTATGACTGATAAAAGTCTTAGGACTGACAGTTATGACTGATTTAATATAACTATTACATATGAAAATTAAGATTGCTTCCACAGCCATTAGACAGATACAGCGCAGAAACCGGCCCTTCGGCCCACCAAGTCCGTGCCGACCAGTACACTAACGCTATCCTACACACTATGGACAATATTACCAAAGCCAATTAACCTACAAACATGTACATCTTTGGAGTGTGGGAGGAAACTGGAGCACCTGGAGAAATCCCACATGGTCACAGGGAGAAACGTACAAACTCCGTACAGACAGTACCCATAGTCAGGATCGAACCCGGGTCTCTGATGCTGAAAGGCAGCAGCTCTACTGCTGTTGACTCCCTATCAAAGGAAGTATATGAAATTCTGAAATAGATAGGGTTTACAGCCATAACCTTTTTGTGTGCCACGGTGGCGTAGCTGCTGCGCCAGAGACCTAGGTTCAATCTTGACCTCCAGTGCTGTCTGTGTGGAGTTTGCACGTTCTCCCTGTGACCACATAGGTTTTCTCTGGGTGCTCTGGTTTCTTCCCACATCCCAAAGATGTGCAGGTTTGTAGGTTATTTGGCCCTCTGTAAATTGCCGCAGTGTGGAGCAAGTGGATGATAAGTGGGGAGGCATGGGATTAGTGTGTGTGATCGGTGGTCGGCATGGACGTGATGGCCTGAAGGGCCTGTTCCATGCTGTATCTCTAAACTGAACAAACCTTTTTTCCCCAGGATGGAAATGTCAAAGACCAGAGAGCAAAGCTTAAAAGTGTGGGGGGGGCAAAGTTTAAAGGAGGTGTGCGGGGCACTGAGTGGTGAGTGCCTGGAACACACTGCCAGGCGTGTTGGTTGAGGCAGATATGATAATGGCATTTGAGACTTTTGGATAGGCACATGGATGTGTCTGGAATGGAGGGATAGGGGTTCACTGTAGGCTGAAGGGCCTGTTCCTATGCTGTATTTTTAATGTTCTACGTTCTATGACTGAGGGGCAACTTGATTAAAACAAAGTAGAGCTCAATGGAAGGAATTTTTAAAATATATATTTTAATTAAATACTACAAATGCTGCAAAAAACACAAACTCAGTGGGCCAGGCAGCATCTCTGGAGAACATGTGTTTAAGAAGGGACTGCAGATGCTGGAAAAACGAAGGTACACAAAAATGCTGGAGAAACTCAGCGGGTGCAGCAGCATCTATGGAGCAAAGGAAATAGACAACGTTTCGGGCTGATACCGACCCGAAACATTGCCTATTTCCTTCGCTCCATAGATGCTGCTGCATTCTCTGGAGAACATGGATAGGTTTCAGGCCTCAAACACCTCATATTTCACTTACAACCAGTGGTATGAACAGTGAATTCTCCAATTCAAGTAACTCCTTCATTCCCTCCCCCCTCACTCCCCCCAACCCTCTCCTCCCTGGTCATCCTACCAGTCCCATTGTTTGCATCCTGCTATTGCTCTTGTCATCGCACCTTCCCCAGCCAACAATGGGCCATTATGGACTCCACCCTTCTTGAAGTCATCTGATATGATATGATATGCCATTTATTGACAGTATACATATACATGTATCTGTTACTGGCCCTGATCTGTTCTGGCCTTTTCTCCAGTTTATTCCCCCATCTCTACTTTCAGTCTGAAGAAGGGTTCCAACCCGAAACGTCACATATTCTTTTTCTCCAGAGATGCTGCCTGACCCGCTGACTTACTCCAGTATTTTGTCTTGTTTGAGACATGTTTCAGGTCAAAGACTCTCAATCAGAGCTTTTCCTGTTTTCATTTTGTAGATTCTGAAGAGTTTTTCCACAGTGGATGTGGACAGAAACATTGCACGTGGGATAATCCAGAACTAGCGGTCGTGGGAATAAGCCTACGGAATTCTTGACTTCAAAAAGGCTGAGAAAGCAGTGACTATTTTTCGAGGTCGAATTCGAGAGATTCTCGGTTAGCAAAGGGGAGCAAGGCTACGGAGAACAGGCAGGACTTTGTATTTAAAGTTCCAGTCAGAAGTCTCAATCTTATTGAACGTTGGATCAAACTCAAGAGCCCCCCCCCTCCTTTTGAGAAAATGATTGCAATCTGCTTGAAACTTACAAGAACAAGTTGGGGACGTGGGCTGAAGAATAGTTGATGGAATTTAAGATAGAGAAATGTGAGGTTTTGCATTTTGAAAAGTCTAATGTGGGCAGGACCTTCACAATGAATGGCAGGGATCTGAGGAGTGTCGAACCACAGAGGGATCTGGGAGCGCAGGTGCGTAGTTCCTTGAAAGTGAAGTCACATATAGATAGGATGGTCAAAAAGCCTTTGGCACATTGGCCTTCAGGGTATTGAGTGTAGAAGTTGTGAGGTCATGTTGCAGTTATAGAAGACAATGGTGAGGTCACATTGACAATTATGTTCAGTTTTTGTCACCATGTTACAGGAAAGATATTGTCAAGCTGGAAAGGCTGCAGAGAAGATTTTCGAGGATGTTGCCAGGACTCGAGGGCCTGAGTTATATGAAAATGTTGAACAGGCTGGGACTTTACTCCTTGGAGCGCAGGGGAATGAGGGGTGTCCATGGTGTGTAGGATAATGCTAGTGTACAGGGTGGCTGCTGCTCAGCATGGACACAGTGGGCTGAACGACCTGTTTCCGTGCTGGATCTCAAAGTAATGATTACTTCTCCATAACTCGGTCTGACAATAAAGTGCCACCGTATCGTATAATGTTTGATTAATGATTTGAAATGCAAATCTTTGCATTTTCAGTGCTTCTGTGAACTATTAGCCTGTACGAAACAGAGTGTGAATTATTGGTTTATTATTGTCATGTGTATTGAGCTACAGTGAACAACTTTGTTTTTGAGTTATCCTGGCAAACCATCCTGTACACTAATATGGTCAGAGTGTGTTGCTGTCTATTAAGGTCATAAGCAATAGGAATTGAATTAGGTAATTTGGCCCATCGTCCACTCTGCCATTAAATCATGTATTGACTATATTTAAGAGGGAGTTAGATGTGGCCCTTGTGGCTAAAGGGATCAGGGGGTATTGTTGAGAAGGCAGGTACGGGATACTGAGTTGGATGATCAGCCATGATCATATTGAATGGCGGTGCAGGCTCGAAGGGCCGAATGGCCTACTCCCGCACCTATTTTCTATGTTTCTATGATCCATCTCTCCCTCCTAACCCCATTCTCCTGCCTTCTTCCCATAACCTCTGACACCTGTACCAATCAAGAATCTATCTATCTCTGCCTTAAAAATTTCTACTGACTTCTGTGGCAAAGAATTCCACAGATTTATCACCCTCTGACAAAATATATTTCTCATCTCCTTCCTAAAAGAAGGTCCTTTAATTCTGAAGGTCTCACATAAGCATTTATCCCTCCTTTGACCAGCAGTTGGTAAACGGTGGCAAGTGTACAGGTTCAGGACTTGCTTGTGGTATGGACAGACCTGGTTCTTTGCCCTTTGACTTATCCCGGATGTAAACTGATCTGTAACAAGCTGTGGTGCTACAGGTTACTTGCAATGGATATCCTGAGTGGATGTGGAATAAAATAGTACATTATGCTACTTTAGTCTAGTGTTCATTATTTCAATGAAGTTTAACCTCCGAATGTCAGTGGTAAAGTCATCAGGGAAATTCATAAGAGCCGCTTATTTCTCGGAAAAAACTTTCCCAACGGAACTAAGGCACTCTTTTCCCTTCCTGCATCCTAAAGAGCATTGTGCAAGCTTGCAGCTTTTGCTATTTATCTTCTTCCTTGATTGTAAAATATATAAATGAGCTCTGTGTAAAGTACATAGAAGTGGAGGTCAATCAAATCATTGATCAAAATGAAGAAAAAATAGTCCAAGTTAAGGAAGGTAAAATTAAATACAAAATACTGGGATAACTCACAGGTCAGGCAGCATCTCTGGAGAAAAGGAATAGGAGTTAGGGGTGGCACGGTGGCACAGTGGTAGAGTTGCTGCCTTACAGCGCAAGAGACCCGGGTTCAATCTTACTTCTGCTCCTATGATTTCCACCACTCACGAGTTGGTAAGTCATTGGAGCAGAAGTAGGTCATTTTGAGGTAGGTATAATGGTGTTTAAGAGGCTTTTAGATTGGCACATGGATATGCATGGAATGGAGGGATATGGATCACGTGCAGGCAGAGAAGAGATGGTCTTAACATCGCGCTCAGCACATGATGTCCATCTGGGGAGAAGGTTGCTGTGAAAATGGCAAAATTCACATTTGTGAAAAGGCTGAACATTTTCTTTACGACAAATGAAATGCAATCGGTCTAAAGCAGAGGAATACTCACGAGACATGCGTGGACCAGAATTGGTGCGAGCAAGATTGGAAGAACTTTTCCGAAACACTCTCTTCAACAGATATGCTCGTTCATTGAGACTGCGGAGAAGAATAGGCAGCGTGAAAATGCACTCTCTAACGAGTATTAAGCCAGGTTTCCTGCACGCATTGATTCAAGCCAACAAACAACTTCTACACACTTGGCAAACACACAGCACAAAACCCAAAACAATTAGTCATTTAACGCAAGATCCAGGTGATCCATTAGGGTAGCAATTAAAAAGGAGGCAATTTCCGTCAACCAGCAATTAATTTACCAGAAATGTTTAATTAGCATGATTACAAAGAAAAAGCCCGACTTAAAAGCAAATAAATCCCTTAATTGCTCGGAGACAAGTAAAACAAATCTTTAATTTAAAGATTCCAGAACTGGGTTTTGTAAAAGTCCTGGAGTTTGAGGTAATTTGCTGCTTGTAAACAATTAAGGGTGTTTCCCACCCTTCCAGGTTACTTGTTCAAAGAGAACAGAGCAACTGTTAATGACTGCGACCCAGAAACCTGCGTCAAATTTCAAACCGGCTCGATATAATTTATCGGAACATCACAAATGTTGCTGCTTTCTCATTCTGCTTTCTATTGAATAATCAGTGTTCTCTGGGTCAGTTCAAACCTTCCTTGGAAGAGGTGGGAGATAAAGGGTGGAGGAAGGAAAAAAGAAAGGGGCATGGAGGGGAAGGTATAAAGAATAATGAAGGGGTGAGGGTCAGTGGGGGAAGGAGGCATAGGTGGGCGAGGCTGGAGAAAGAGGAAAGGGGTGGCATGGGTGGAGGGGGAGAGGAGAATGGAGGGATGAAGAGGGGAAGGGGAGAGGGCGTGAGAGGGGGGGGGGGGTATTCCCATTGTATTTGGTGGCCCATTGCTAGGTCCCCACATTGCTCTCACTGGTCCACCTCGCTGTCAGCAGCGCAGTTCCCATTGACGTTAGTGGCTCGGAGTCGGTGGTGGGTGAGCCGGGCCTACCGAGCGGGTTCTCCGTCGTGGGTCCGCGGTGGCGAGCTGGGCCAGCTCTACATTTTCTATGGATTTGGATCAACTGAGGCACAAACACGAGGCAGCACAGTGGTGCAGCGGTAAAGTTTCTGCCTTACAGCGCCAGTGACCCCAGTTCAATCCTGACTCCGGGCACTGTCTGTACGGAGTTTGTACATTCTCCCTGCAGACCTTTAATGTAAAAGAGCCCAAGACTTTAAAATCATATAGCCCAAACATTATGAGCCTTCCATTGGTCTGTGCCGTGACTTATTGGGATGTTACACAGTGGTGCAGCGGGTAGAGCTGCTGCCTCACAGTACCAGAGGCCCGGGTTCGATCCTGACCTCAGGTGCTGTCTGCATGGAGTTTACATGGTCCCCCTGTGACCGCGTGGGATTTCTCCATGTGCTCCAGTGTCCTACCACATCCTTAAGACGTGCGGGTTTGAAGGTTAATTGGCACTCTGTATAATTGCCCTGAGTGTGTAGGGAGTAGATGGGAAAGTGGGATAATACAGCAGGACACAAAGTGCTGGAGTAACTCAGCGGAGAACCTGGATAGGTGACGTTTCGGGTCGGGACCCTTCTTTTGACGGAATAATGTAGAGCAGGTGTCGAAAGGAGGAACTGCAGATGCTGGTCAATACACAAGTGCAATACACCAAGTGCTGGAGTAACTCAGCGGGTCAGACAACATCTCTGGAGAACATATAGGTGATATTTCGGCATGTGACCCTTCTTCAGACTAGTGCAATGGGTAGATTGCAGGTCGGTATGGACTCGGTGGGCCGAAGGCCTGTTTTCATGCTCCATCCCATAAACTAAACTTAACCAATTAAAAACAAGTGAATGACAATAACAGAGTAGAATGCACACACACACAAACACAAAGTATCACAGAGGCCAACAGGTACTGAGGGGTAAGGAAGGCTGCATGAGGGACACACACACACACACTAAACGACACAATGCAGCCCATGACCTTCCCTGACCGCTGTGTCACTCCGAATTCAGATAACCTTCTAAATGAGGACAGGAGAAGCCCTATCTGAATTCTTCTTCTGCAGAACACATGCACGTGTGGCAGAAAGTTAGAAGGACAAAGAGAGTAACTGCACAATGATCAGATCCAGTCAGAAACTAGTGGAAAGAAAAAAAAGACTGGAAAATCTCTGGCAGTTTTAGTCACACTGTTATCTAGTTCACAGATGGACCACCCAGAAAATCTGCAAGCAATTAGTGAAGTAAAAACAATGCATGGCAAGGTGGTGGGATGCAAATCTTACATGATCTCCTTCAAAGCATTTTGATAGTGGAGTGTGTCTGGGCAGAAACATGCGGATGAAAATATATTTATTTTAACTGAGTAGAGAACGTAACAACTTTCTCCAGCAGATACAAACATACAGGCACACAAGAGGGACTAATTCTGCCAGTGACCGTGGGATTTTAGATTTGAGACTTTACTTTAGATTTTAGAGATACAGCGTGGAAATACAGAGTCCGCACCGACCAGCGATCATCCTGTACACCAGCACTATCCGACACACTAGGGACAATTAATTCTACCAAAGCCAATTAGCCTACAAACCTGTACGTCTTTGGGATGTGGGAGGAAACCGAAGCACCCAGGGAAAACCCACGACTTCAAATCAAAGCAAATGTGAATGTAAAGATTGAGCAGATGTAGTGGAGGGGGTGGGACATTTACTTGTCTCTGGAGCTGATGGACACTCACCCTGTTTTACACATCGGCCAGTTTTAGCCCTGGTGAATTTAAGAGGCTCCTGTTCTGTGCATGTCTTGCAATTAATTACATTTATAAATGTTTTTGGACGACGGGGGTGCAGTGGAGCAGTGGAGCAGCGGCAGAGTTGCTGCCTTACAGCCAGTGGCGGACTGGCCAGGGTGTCAGCTTGCCCGATGACGTGGGCCCCTGATGAAGTGATAGCAAGGGATGGCAAGTGGGCCCTTGTTAAATGATAGCATTGTAGTTGTGTGGGCCCCCTTTGTCTCCTGGCAACCAATATTTTTAGATCCAGTCCGCCACTGCTTACAGCACCAGAGACCCGGGTTTGATCCTGACTACTGCAGCTGTCTGTAGAGAGTTTGCACGTTCTCACTGTGACCGCATGGGTTTTCTCCGGGTGCTCCGGTTTCCCCCCACACTCCAAAGACATGCGGGTTTGTCGGCTATTTGGCTTCTGTAAATTTCTGTCAATTGTCCCTAGTATGTAGGATAGTGCGAGTGTACGAGAGGTCGCCAGTTGGCAAGGACTCAGTGGGCCGAAGGGCCTGTTTCCGTAAAGCCGAAACAATGCTTTATTCTTTTCACTCAATGCCAAAGTTATAGTCTATACCCTTATCCAGGAGATTGTTCAATTTGTTTGATTTCTTAATCTGTCAGAAAGGTAAATATGTAAATTGCTGCTGCACAACATTGTAATCATAGTCACACAGCAGGGAAACATGCCCTTCGGCCCTACTTGCCCATGCCGACCAACATGCCCCATCTACGCTAGCCGCCCGCACCTGCATGCATTTGGTTACCTGCCCAACTTTAAAAATGTGGGTTCAGCTTATTGGACTTAAGTGGGGATGTAGGAGACTGCAGATGTTGGTTTACAAAAAAAGACACAGAGCTGGAGTAACTCGGTGGGTCAGGCCGCATGGAGAACATGTATAGGCGACATTTCAAGTGGGGACCCTTCTTTAGACATTGTAGTTGTGGGGCAGGTGAGACTGGGCGTAGATGAAACATCTTGGTCGGCATGGCAAGTTGGGCAGAAGAGCCCGTTTCCGTGCTGGCCGACTATGGTGACTATGTTATGCACGAAATTACATAAATGTAGTGCTTTTTTGGGGGTCAATAAATAAAATTTAAAGGGGACTGTGCAGCACAGTGGTTCAGCAGTAGAGTTGCTGCCTTGCAGCGCCAGGGACCCAGGTTCGATCCTATCCACGGATGTACGGCGTTTGTACGTTCACCCCGTGACCACAGGAGTTTCCTCCGGGTGCTCTAATTTCCTTCCACACTCCTAAGACATACAGATTTGTAGGTTAATTGGCTGGTAATAATTGTAAATTGTCCCTAGTGCGTAGGACAGTGCTAGTGTACGGGGTGATCGCTGTTCGGTGTGGACTCAGTGGGCCGAAGGGCCTGTTTCTGCGATGTATCTCTAAAGTCTAAAGTAAAGTCTAAGGAATATATCAGACTCCAAAGAACATACCATTAGCGCAGCCGTTTTTCAATAACTAGGCGGAGAGACAAATTTGCTCTCCTATCATCAACAGGATTGCAAAACAAGCCTCAAAGTGGAGTTTTGCTACATATCTGACAAGATCCATTAACTGATTGACAGTTTTTTATCACCATGGGATGTCAGGCAGGTATGTTCCAATTTAGAAGATTGTAAATTCTAAGACTTTTCCCCCTCTCTCAGTAAAATACAATGCATGAACAAAAACTCCAATTCCATTTATTAATTAGCAAAGAAAACATTTCCTCAGGTATTCCTGCACTAACATGTTCAGCTTCAGATAGGCAGGGATAGCTTTTTAACATATTTTAAGGATAAAGAAAGATTTTCTAAAAACAGTGCATTCAAACTGTGACTCAAGTTAATTACAACTCTAATCTTTTTACTTCTGATGGTAATCTCTAAAGAACTTGTTTCTAAAGTTGTGTTACCACACAGAGACTATCGTAAAGACGCTGACTTAGGTAACCAAGGCATTTATGCCATGTTTACTTTCAAAAAGCACACACAATCCCAATGATTGAAAATACTTATGTGCGTGTCTGTTACATATCCCGCTGACCTCTTTTAGGAATCAAGTCCCACCTCATAGACTGGTGGGGATTATATTGTGTGGTTTTTAATGTCTGAGAAGGCTTTGGGGACATAAAAAATTTCAGATTGAAACACAAGTTAGAACATTCATGTTTAAGAAGGAACCGCAGATGCTGGAAAATCGAAGGCAGACAAAAATGCTGGAGAAACTCAGCGGGTGAGGCAGCATCTATGGAGCGAAGGAAATAGACAACTTTTCAGGCCAAAACCCTAATTCATGATATTTTCATCATTGATATGTCCACTAATTTCTTTATTTTTGAAATCTTGAATGCTAATTGGTGCTCAGGGGGGGGGGGGGGGGGGGGGGGGGGGGGGGGGGGAAGAGGGGGGAGTAAGATTTAATAGCAACTTGAGGTTCAATTTTGTTTTACACAAAGGGTGGTGGGTGTATGGAATAAGCTGCCGGAGGAGGCAGTTGAGGCAGTTTAAGGAACATTTACACAGATGCATGGATAGTATAGGTTTAGATGCATGGATTGTATAGGCTTAGAGGGATATGGGCCAAACGCAGGCAGCTAGGACTAGTGTAGATGGGGCATCTTGGTCGTCATTAAAAAGTTGGGCCGAAGGGTTTTTTTGCACTCTGTTATGACACTGTAACTCAGATCATCGAGGTTAAACGCTAATACTAATGCAGATTGGAAAAGTCAGTGAGCAGCTTATTTTAACTGAGGTAAATGTGTGAAAATATAAACAGCGGCCTCAACAGCGAACGTAATCTTGTTTTGAACCTTTAATCATTTTATATACAGTTGATTTGATTTTGATTTTGAAAAAAACAGTTGGACATAAAATTACATCGCGATGTGGAAACAAGGAATTGCAGATGCTGGTTTACAAAAGAAGACACGGAATGATGGAGTAACTTAGCGGGTCAGGAAGGAGGGACCCGACTTGAAACGTCGCCTATCCATGTTCTCCTGAGATGCTGCCTGACCCGCTGAGCTACTCCAGTACTCTCTCTCTCTTCTCTTCTAAAATTACATTGATATTGGTGTCACGGAACTGCTAAAAAAAAATTTAAAAATCAACCAACACTTTCAAGAGCTAGACCCAATACTGTTATGTCAGAATCTTCTACAGTCTCTGTGAAAAGTGATCAGATAAGGATAACAAACGGATTGTTATCCGATGATAATCAGAAAAGAGCAGAAAAAAAAAGGACTAGCTTAGATGGGATAACTTGGTTGGCAAGGACAAGATGGGTCGAAGGGCCTGTTTCCGTTCTATAATTCCATGATTGTTTTAACAAATATCCTTTATATGTTATGGCGCTGCTAATGGAGGATTCAATGGTTTTGGTTTAGAGATACAACATACAAACAGGCCCTTTGGCCCACCGAGCCCACTGATCACCCGTTCACACTAGATCAATGTGATCCCACTTTCGCATCCACTCCCTACACACTAGGGGCAATTTACAGAGGGCCGATTAAACCTACAAACCCACACGTCTTTGGGACACGGGAGGAAACCGGAGCACCCGGAGGAAACCCATGCAGCCACAAGGAGCACGTGCAAGCTCCACACAGACAGCACCCGAGGTAAGGATCGAACCAGAGTCTCTGGCGCTGTGAGGCAGCAGCACTACCAGCTGCGGCACTACGCCGCCTTAGGGGTTGATTGAGGAAATGGTATTTGAGGATCTAGATCTTATTTTAGATGGAACAACATGGACGAGTTGGGCCGAAGGGCCCACTGAGATCCACAGGAGGCATGGGAAGGCATTGGAAAAATATCACCAGCACTGCCCTTACAAAATCCTCCAAATTCACTGGAAGGGTCGTGAGCTAATGTCAGTGTTCAGTGCTAGACCTCCACCTCCAGCACTGAGGCACCAATTGCTTGGGTTGGCTGTGACACTTGCGTGATGATAAAGTGGATATACAAATATATATGGGATGAGAAAGCGAAATAACATGGAACTAGGGTGAACAGGTGATCGGTGGTCAGCATGGACTCAGTGGGCTGAAGGGCCTTTCTCCATGCTGTACCCATCTGTCAGTCACCCGCCACACACCTGAAATTGACTCAATTCCGAGCTGCACTGTGATATTCAATTACAGGCAGACAGAGGAAATATTCAGAAGATGCTCACAGTCTTAAAGCAGTAATTTGGCCTTATAAGGCCCAACACACAGGAGCAGGCTGGTTTTGATGAATGAAACGTTATTTCTGGTAAACGGCACACACACATCAAATACATTAATACACGTTTAAATGAAAACACTCTGAAATTGCAGCAATTTTCATATACCCCCAATTGAGACATTTTAAATTATTTAAACAAAATAAAACGGCATCAGTATCTTTTAAATAAATAATTTGAATTATTAAGAGATTATTTATTATAAAGATACCATCAAAAAATATTTCATGAAGGGAAGGGTGGTCTTCCAATTTCAGAAATAAGATGAAAATAATAAAATATTTAGGAAGTCAATTTTCAATTTCTGGATTTTGGTTTGTTTCCTCAAACCCTCTCAATGAAACAAAATGAATTTAATTCCCCAATGACTGGACCAATGATTTGGCAAAATGAGTTAAAATCTCATCACAGCGGCTGGGGAATTTAAATCCAGTTAATTGACTAGTTAAATCATGGATTAAATTTAGCAAAAGAAACCCTACTGCATCATCATTAAAAACTCATCTGGTTCACTCATATCTGTCTTCACTATCTAGTCTAGTCTATAAGAGACGCATAACTTCCTGCAAACAGCCCCTATCAAACACCAAATCCCTTACCTATGCTGGCAATAGAACAGTACAGTACAGCACATGAACAGGCACTTCAGCTCGTAATGTCCATGCCAAACACGTTGCAGGTTAAACTAATCTTCTCTGTCTGCACGTGTTCAAATCCCTCCATATCCATGAGCCACTTAAATGGCACTATTGTATTTGCCTCGACCATCTCTCCTGGCAGCACATTTCAGGCACACACCACCTTCTGCATATAAAAGAAACTTGCCCCACACATCTCCTTGAAATTCTGCCCCTCTCACCTTAAAACAATGCCCTCTATTATTCGACATTTACACCCTGGGAAAAAGGTTCTGCTTGTCTACTGTATCTATTCTTCTTCATAATTTTATATATACCTATCACGTCTCCATTCAACCTCCTAAGTGTCATGGTAAAGAATCCAATCAAAACAATATTTGTCTTCGGAGCTACCAGAATACAAATGGCCTAGCCTAGCCTAGCCAAAATCAAACAAAGTATTAAAATATAAACATGTACTGAATTGTCCCTCCTAAATTCATCAGAGATAATGTGGCAACACAAGTAGATAGAATGGTAAAGAAGGCTTATGGTATACTTGCCTTCAATGGTCGGGGCATTGAGTACAAGAGTCAGGAAGTCATGTTGCAGCTTGTGAGGACTTTGGTTTGGCTGCACTTGGAGTAATGTGTGCAGTTCTGGTCGCCCCATTACAGGTTTAGTTTTAGTCTTAGAGATACTGAGCGGAAACGGGCCCTTCGGCCCACCGGGTCCGCGCCGACCAGCGATCCCCACACATTAACACTATCCTACACCGACGTGGGACAAATTCTTACATTTACCAAGCCAATTAACCTGCAATTAACCTGTATGTCTTTGGAGTGTGGGAGGAAACCGAAGATCTCGGAGAAAACCCACACAGGTCGCGGGGAGAACGTGCAAACTCCGTACAGACAGCACCCATAGTTGGGGTTGAACCCGGGTCACTGGTGCAATAAGTGCTATAAGGCAGCAACTCTACCGCTGTACCACTGTGCCGCCCTCACAAATTCACTGTGATCATGGCGATTTAAGGGCCTGTCCCACTTAGGTGTCCTTGGCACGCAAATTACGCGACCTCGTGGTCGCATTGAGGCGCATGGGTATCGTATGGCCACGAGGGGCCGGTCCCACTTAGAAGCGCGGAGAAGCATGGAGTTGCGCGCGACATCACGCGGGGCTCCGGAAACTTTTGTAGTGAACAAAATCTTGGCGCACCAACGGCCTGTCGAGGAACTGACGGTCAAAGTGGGACAGGCCCAAGACCCTGGCGTAACACAACGTCTCACCTTCAACAGCAGCAGAAGCAGGCAAACGATCGCCGAACTCGGCCTGGGGCTCACGGCCGTTGCGGTCCGGATCCGCCCGCACTTCTACTCCCAGAGCGGGGCCAAGAAAATTGAAGATAGACACAAAATGCTGGAGTAACTCAGCAGGACCGGCAGCATCTCTGGAGAGAAGCAACGGGTGACATTACGGATCAAGCCCCTTCTTTTCAGACTGAAGAAGAGTCTCGACACGAAACGTCACCCATTGCTTCTCTCCAGAGATGCTGCCGGTCCCGCTGAGTTACTCCAGCTTTGTGTCCATCTTCAAATGACGTCACGCGCTCCAGACGGCTGTGCGTTCGCGCCCGACCTTCGCGGGACCATCTCGGCTCAACGCAACCACAAGGTCGCGTAATTTGCGTGCCAAGGACACGTAAGTGGGACAGGCCCTTTAGGAAGGAACTGCAGATTCTGGTTTATACTGATGACAATACACAAAGTGCTGGAGCAACTCAGCTGGTCAGGCAGCAACTTACTGCAGATGCTGGTCTGAAGAAGGGCTCCAAACCAAAACATCACCTGTTCCTTTTCTGCAGAGATGCTGCCTGACCCACTGAGTTACTCCAGAACTTTGTGTCTATCTCCACTGAGTTACTCCAGAACTTTGTGTCTATCTTCACCAGGATGTTCCCAGTAACAAGAAGAAGCTGGATAGGCTGACTTGTTTTATCTGCAGCGTGTGAGGCTGAGGGGTGACCTTATAGTGGTACAGGTGCACAACCTTTTATCCGAAGATCCAAATAACAAAAAGCTCCGAATAGCAGACATTTTATCAGTCCTTGAAGAAAGGTCCTTGAACACGTTCACCAAGGGCGGCCCGCAGAGGTGACAGCGGAACCTCCGGTCGGTCCTCGAAGAAAGGGGAACTAAATCCCCATTCATAAAAGAGGTGAGGGTATATTGCGCGGGAGGGTTAATAATTGACAATCTGCTGCTGCCTGCCCGCTGAGTTAAAAAAGTTCCCACGGTAGACTCACGATACACAGTGTATCGTGAGTCTTGCGTGGGAATGTTTTAACGGGCAGGCAGCAGCAGATTGTCGCTCCCTTCAGTTTCACCCCACTTACACCCCTCTGCTTCCCGGCCATGTGTGTGACCCCTTCCCTCCCCTCTACAGTTCCCCGCTCATTGCACCGGCGTGGGGGCTTTGCACTGTCTTCACGGCGGCGATGCCAGCCAGCAAGTCAGTGCCAGTCACCGGAGACGTCAGGACCAACGGGACACCGACCCCCAGGCCCACTGCAAGCACGGAAATCCTAGAGACCCACAGCCAGCAGCAGCCCAGCCCCGTTCCAACTCCAGAGGAACACGCTTCCCGTAGGGACAGAAGTTGATGGTGTGCAAGGTACGTCTTGTTCTTGGGGTTGCAGATGAGGGGGCGCAGCTCGTGCTGTGACGTCTCCGGCCACCCCCCTGTACAGGAGCTGAGACTGGGAGCTGTACCGCCCTTGCAGGTGAGCAGGAGAGTGGGGTTGTTTGCAGTTGCAGAGGGAGGGGGCAAGGGCGGTACAGTTCACAGTGTCAGCTCCTGTCCAGGGGGGATGGCCGGAGACGTCAGGACCAACGGGACACCGATTGCAAGCACGGAGATCCCGCAGACTCACAGCCAGCAGCAACTCTAGCCCAGCCCCGTTCCAACTCCTGAGGAACCCGGGTTGCGGATGAGGGTGCAGCAGCTCGGGCTGTGGGCGAACTGCCACTTGTCGCTGTAGCGGCCCATCAGGGGAGTGGGTTCCTGTTGGTCCTGACGTCTCCGGCCACCCCCCTGGACAGGACCTGAGACTGTGAACTGTACCGCCCTTGCCCCCTCCCTCTGCAACTGCAAACAACCCCACTCTCCTGCTCACCTGCAAGGGCGGTACAGTTCCCAGTCTCAGCTCCTGTGCAGGGGGGTGGCCGGAGACGTCAGGACCACCAGAAGCCGCTCCCCGATGGGCCGCTACGGCGACAAGTGGCAGTTCGCCCACAGCCCGAGCTGCACCCCCTCATCGGGACACCGACCCCCAGGCCCACTGCAAGCACGGAGATCCCAGATCAGCAACTCCAGCCCAGCCCCGCTCCAACTCCAGAGGAACACGCTCCCCGTAGGGGCAGAAGCTGATGGTGTCCAAGGTACGTCTTGTTCTTGGGGTGGCGCAGCTCGGGCTGTGGGCGAACTGCCACTTGTCGCCGTAGCGGCCCATCGGGGAGCGGATTCCTCTGGAGTTGGAGGGACAGGGAGACACAGCGGCTTTTGAGAATGGTGGGCAATCACTTCCAAAGTTCTGCCCACACAGTCAGTACACCTCTCCTATACTTGTCTCCCGCACTAAGATCATCTCGCAGAGAATGATCCCAGCCTAACCCTCCCTATTCTCTCCTATTCTGCAAGAAAAAACTACATTGAAGACTCAAACTCGCGATCGAGTAACTACCGGGATCGAGGCGCAAATTCGCGACCTTGCGGATATGAGCCGAGCACTACCACTGAGCCAGCCGTTAAAATCTACGCTAAAAATCTTCCAATCCGAAAGCCGAAAAATTCCGAATTACGAAAAGTGTCTGGTCCCAAGGCTTTCGGATAAAAGGTTGTGCACCTGTATACAAAAGCATGAGACCTAGATAAGGTCAATTTCTTTCCCAGGGTAGAGGGGCCCAGAATAAAGTGCATGGGTCAAAGGAGAAAAAATTAAAAGAGACATGAGAGGGGAATCTTCACATTGAGGTCTGTGCATCTATGGAACGATGGTGATGTTTAAAAGCCATTTAGATAGGTTCATGGATAGGAAAGGTTTGGTGGGATATGGGACAAATGCAGACTAGCTCAGCTAGTGTGTCTTTATTTAGAACAGAAATTGGGAGCCGAAGGGCCTGTTCCTGTGGCGTACTATTCTATGCTGTAAAACCTAGTTGAATGCATAGTTTGGGACAAAGGGCCTGTTCCTGTGCTGTACTATCCTGCGTTGTAAAACCTGGCTGGGCTGAAGGGCCTGTTTCTGCATTGGCTCTCAGTAGCTTTTTGCTGCAGTCTTACCAACAAAATCCACATCATCACACCTCTCAGAGCTTATGTAGCAAATGCAAATTATACCTCATGAGCAACACAAGTCCTGTTAAATCCAGTCAAAACCTCGTGCACTTCTTTATTCCTCCCTAATCCATTTATAGTGATTCAAAAAGGTTTGCTACAGGAGTATCCCACCAACATTTGCTTGCTTATAGGAAGGCACAGTGGCACAGTGGAGTAGCAGCCTTGCAACCCCCGAGACCCAGGTTTGATCCTGACTGACTGCGGGTGCTTCCGTGTGGAGTTTGTACATTTTCTCTGTGCCCGCGTGGGTTTTCGCTAGATGCTCCAGTTTCCTCCCACATCCCAAAGACGTGCAGGCTCATAGGTTAATTGGTCTCTGTAAATTGTCTCTAGTGTGTAGGGTGGAACTAATGCACAAGTGGACGTGGTCAGCATGAGCTGTGTCTCTAAAACTAAAACTAAACTAAATATAGTTATTTAAATGGTGAGTTGATTATTAAAGTTAAGCATTTAATTTAATAATGTCAAACCAGAAAATAATCTAATGGAGCTCAACTAAATCAGACCATTCAATCACATCTGTTCATTAATGTAATCTCTTCTTTTCATCCCCAGCAGGCTGGTTAAGGGGATTCAACTTCTGCCGCTGCTAATCTTTTATTTGTTCTGTGCTGAACTTCTCTTACAATTATAAATCAATTGATATGATCAATAAGCAGCTTAACAATTTTATTTCTTATCAGCGTTTAACTGGAAATATACAATCACAAATTTCGAGATACAGCACGGAAACTGGCACTATTACCGTGACCTGCGAGGAGCGTCCACCGATCACCCCGTACACCAGCACTATCCGACACACTAGGGACAATTAACCTACAAACCTGTACGTCTTTGTGTGGGAGGAAACTGGAGCACCTAGAGAAAACCCACACGGTCATGGGGAGAACGTACAAACTTTGTCCAGACAGCATCGATAGTCAGGATTGAACCCTGGTCTCTGGGGCTGTAAGCAGTGGCGGACTGGGTCTAAAAATATTGGTTGCCAGGAGGCAAAGGGGGCCCACTACACAGGGGCCCACTTGCCATTGGACAAGCTGACACCCTGGCCAGTCCACCACTGGTTGTAAGGCTGCAACTTTCCCACTGCTCCACCGTGCAAACCGTGTAAATAAAATAAAATAAAATAAAAATATTCTTGCAAAACAATGATACAAAAAGATACAAAGGACATTTATTATCACATACACCAATTGGTGTAGTGAAATTTGACTTGCCATGAAGCACACAGATAAAGATAAGACACAACATTAAAGATGGGTGTCATGGTACACCAGTCATTGAAGGTAGGCATGCAGGTGCAGCAGGCAGTAAAGAAAGCGAATGGTATGTTAGCTTTCATTGCAAAAGGATTTGAGTATAGGAGCAGAGAGGTTCTACTGTAGTTGTACAGGGTCTTGGTGAGACCACACCTGGAGTATTGCGTACAGTTTTGGTCTCCAAACCTGAGGAAGGACATTATTGCCATAGAGGGAGTGCAGAGAAGGTTCACCAGACTGATTCCTGGGATGTCAGGACTGTCTTATGAAGAAAGACTGGATAGACTTGGTTTATACTCTCTAGAATTTAGGAGATTGAGAGGGGATCTTATAGAAACTTACAAAATTCTTAAGGGGTTGGACAGGCTAGATGCAAGAAGATTGTTCCCGATGTTAGGGAAGTCCAGGACAAGGGGTCACAGCTTAAGGATAAGGGGGAAATCCTTTAAAACCGAGATGAGAAGAACTTTTTTCACACAGAGATGGTGAATCTCTGGAACTCTCTGCCACAGAGGGCAGTTGAGGCCAGTTAATTGGCTATATTTAAGAGGGAGTTAGATGTGGCCCTTGTGGCTAAGGGGATCAGGGGGTATGGAGAGAAGGCAGGTACGGGATACTAAGTTGGATGATCAGCCATGATCATATTAAATGGCGGTGCAGGCTCAAAGGGCCGAATGGCCTATTCCTGCACCTAATTTCTATGTTTCTATGTTTAAGAATTTAACAATAAACATAAAAACATTCCCCACAATGGTTCCCACTGTGAGGGAAGGCACAAAGCCCAGTCCCCATCCCCATGTCCACCCATAGTTGGGCCTTTTGAGGCCTCCGCAGTCACCACTATGGGGGCCGATGTGCCGGGTGATGGTGCTCCGGTGTCGGGAGAACCCTCTCAGCGGCTTGGGATGCCTGGAACGGCCTCTTCCTTACCGGAAACCGCGGCTTCCGACGGAGCTCCACCATTGGCGATCTTGCCGAGAGATCCCAGGCTCCCGATGTTAAAGTTCGGCTGGCCGCTCCACAGTCCCGCAGCTCCGCGATGTTCATCGGCGGTCTTCAGCTCACCGGAGTCCCAGCGCGGCGACCCGGGCAAGGCATCGCCCGCTCCGCTCCGCTCCGCGATAGCGCTGTGCCGCCGCCGAAGTGGAGGTTCTGGACGGTCCCCTCAGGAAACGCCGCTCCAGGCTCGCTGGTAGGCCGCGAGGACGGGTCGGAGCTGCAGCCCGGAGAAAAGCCGTCTCTCCGACCAGGTAGGGAACCTGAAAAGCCCTTTCCCCCTTTCCCTATTCTTTAAAAATATTTCTCATGGCAAGCAGGATTTCAATCATGGATGATTAAATTACTATGAAATAAGAACTATCCGTGATTATCCTATGTTACATAACTACTGGAGTAACATTCAGGAACTAAAACAATTCAAATAAATAAATTAAGTTAAGGCCATAGAGTCAAACAGCACCCTTCGGCCCAACCTGTCCATGCTGACATAAATGCCCCATGGGAAAGGATGTCCTTATGCTGGATAGGGTGCAGAGAAGGTTTGACGGCACTGAGCCTGTATTCACTGGAGCTTAGAAGGATGAGGGGAGACCTCATTGAAACTGACCGAAAAGTGAAAAGCTTGGATAGAGTGGATGTGGAGAGGATTTTTCCACTAGTGGTAGAGCCTAGGACCAGAGGCCACAGTCTCAGAATGAAAGGAGATGAGGAGGACTTTCTTTAGTCAGAGGGTGGTGAATCTGTGGAATTCATTGCCACAGAACGCTGTGGAGGACGTCAATGAATATTTTGATATAGATTAATCAGTAAGGGTGTCAGCGGTTATGGGGAGAAGGCAGGAGAGTGGGGTTGAGAGGGAAAGGTAGATACATACATAGATACATAGACAATAGGTGCAGGAGGAGGCCATTTGGCCTTTCAAGGAAGCACCGGCATTTAATGTGATCATGGCTGATCATCCTCAATCAGTACCCCGTTCCTGCCTTCTCCCCATACCCCTTGATTCCGCCAGCCCTAAGAGCTCTATCTAACTCTCTTTTGAATGCATCCAGTGAATCGGCCTCCACTGCCTTCTGAGGCAGATCATTCCACAAATTCACAACTCTTTGTGTGAAAAAGTTTTTCCACACCTCAATTCTACATGGCCTACCCCTTATTCTTAAACTGTGGCCCCTGGTTCTGGACTCCCCTAACATCGGGAACATGTTTCCTGCATCATGCATGTCCAATCCCTTAATAATTGTATATGTTTCTATAAGATCCCCTCTCATCCGTCTAAATTCCAGATCAGCCATGATTGAATAGTGAAGTGGACTTGATGGGCCCAAATGTCCTAATTCAGCTCCTACAGCGTATGAACTTATGAAGGTTTCCAGGGATGTTGCCAGGACTTGAGTGCCTGAACTACAGGGAGAGGTTGGGCAGGCTAGGACTTTATTCCTTGAAGTGCTGGGGGATGAGGTGTGTGAAATACACCTTAGTAGGTTAATTGGCTTGGTGTAAACGTAAAATTGTCCTCAGTGTGTGTAGGATAGTGTTAAAGTGCGGGGATCGCTGGTCAGTGTGGACTTGGTGGGCCTAAGGGCCTCTTTCTGAGCTGTATCTCTAAACTAAACCAAACTAAACTAAACTAGAGGGTAGTGGGTATATGGAATGAGCTGCCAGAGGAGGGAGTTGGGGCAGGTACAATATCAGCATTTAAAAGACATTTGGACAGATGCATGGATAGGAAAGGATTACAAGAATATGGGGCAAACACGGGCAAAGGGCACTGGCTTAGATGTGGCATCTTGGTCGGCATTGACAAGTTGGACGAAGGCCCTGTCTCCGCGCTGGATGATTCTATGAAACAATGCCGAGAACAAGGAGTGTCCCAGTGAGGGGGGGGGTATTGGGGCCCGCTGAGGACAAAGAGGGACTGTGTGTGGGGGGGGGGGGGGGGGGGGGGGGGGGAGAAGGAAGAGTGACCATCGGGACTACTGTATATTGAACACTTTTGTAAGTTTGTCCGTGCCCTATAATTGGCCATCTTTGCATAACAAAGAATCTCACTGCACCAAGTACATCTGACAATAAAGTATCAATCAATCAATCAATTGGAAGAGCATTTATCCAAACCAAATGACAATATGACTTGGTGAACTAGTCCTACCTCTTTGAACTGAAGTCCCGCAACATAGCCTTCGTAGGATCCTGAGATCGGGCTTCCAGCTCCTGAACCTCCTCCAACAAGGTTTTATGATAGGAATGGCAGCCACTGAATGAGAGAATATGACTTTACAGGAGTTTTGTACAACGCAAAACCAACAAGCAAAACATTGAATATCCCGAGCTTAAACAGAATACTGTGACTTCCCAGAACACTGCACCAAAGTTAATCATTTGTTAAAATTGCACACATTGAAGAAATGTTAAGATGGGTATGATCAAATCTGACTACTGGTAGCGTATTGCTGCCTCACAGCGCGAGAGGCCCGGGTTCCATCCTGAAACACGTGCGGCGGCGGCAGGCAGTAGAATGTTCAGTGAACTTTTTAAACTCTATCGGCGCCAAAACGTGGCGCTACTTGTGTACTGCCTAGGTGAGGTCTGCTACATGTTTTTACTGGGTTGGATGTGAAACAAAACATTTCACTGTACCTAGGCCTTAGCCCAACCCAACAATAAAATGAAGACAGAAGAAACACTTGCAATATTTAATCTTTTAAAAGGCGGAGGTGGACAGATTCTAGATTAGTACAGTTGTCAGGGTTTATGGGGAGTAGGCAGGAGAATGGGGTTGGGGGGGGGCAAAGATAGATTAGCTATGATTGAGTGTAGACTTGATGGGCCTAATTCAGGTCCATAATTTATGAACATAAATATTCTGCGAGTCTCCATGACAAGTTCTAAGTCACAGGAGTAGAATTGGGCCATTAGACCCATCAAGTCTACTCCAACATTCAAGTCTACTCCAATCATAGAGTCATATAGAGCTGAAACAGGCCCTCCGACCTAACTTGACTAACAGTCAGGACCAACGGGACAACCGACCCCCAGGCCCACTGCAAGCACGGAGATCCCAGAGACCCACAACCAGCAGCAGCCCAGAGGAACACGCTCTCCGCTGTCCCCGTAGGGACAGAAACTGATGGCTCGGGCTGTGGACTACCACCCCCCTGTACAGGAGCTGAGACTGGGAACTGTGAGTTTACCAAGCACCTCCTCACTGTGATAGAGGCAAAAGTCTTAGGGTTACTGTCTCTCTTCCAGTTCCTCTTCTCCCTCTGCGCTGAGGCGATACCCCACTCACAGCCAGCGATGGTAAGTCAGTTCCGCAGCGGGTTCAAGCTTGTCCGCGGCATCCGGGGGTGGTCCTCGAAGACTGAGAGACGTCGCAGAAGCCTCCCGATGCGCCGTACAGCGACAAGTGGCAGGACGCAGCTGCGCCCCCTCATGCTGCAAGCGGAGGAGACTCACAGCCAGCAAAAACAGGCTCCAACTCCAGCCTGATGAGCCCGCGAACTGCTCCCGACGATGTGGAGGGACAGGGAGACACAGCGCTTTTGAGAATGGTGGGCCCACTTCCTGCCCACACAGTCTACACCTCTCCTAACTTGGTGAAATTTAGCCCATATTCTCTCCTGCAAGAAAAAACTACTGAACCCACTGCTATCGAGGCGCAAACTCGCGACCTTGCGGATATTTCTACCATGGTCCTGTCTAAATGGTTCTTAAATGCTGCGATAGTACCTGCCTCAACTACCTCCGCAACTACCTCCTCCAGACACCCACCACCCGAATGGCTGATTTATCTTTCCCTCTCAACCCCATTCTCCTGCCCGCTCCCCCTGGTGAGAACAAACCTTTACATTGCATCCAAGGCACGGAACGAATGCAAACGTTTGCAGTTGCAATTTATTTCTACTTACGCTGTCCAAAATACATCTTTTATCAAACATACGACAGGAACAAGAACCAGGCCGAACCAGAATGTTCCACATTTCACGACCATTCCAGCCTGCAAAGTAGAAGGAGATGGTATATTCAGTCACCCATTACCAGTGGAGCGTTGGAGGGGAAGAATGGGGTTTGGGATGGGAAGAGCCGCACCATCCAAGACCGCAAGAAATGGCAGAGATTTGCGGACGCAACCCAGCTCACACAAATCAACCTCCCTTCCATTGATTCCTTCTCCACTTCACACTGCCTCGGTAAGGCCACCAGCACCAGTCTCACCCTGGTCACTCCCTCCTCTCCCCTCTCCCATCAGACATGAGGTACAGAAATGGGAAAACACACACCTCCAGATGCAGGTTCAGTTACTTCCCATCTATCTTCAGCCAACTGAACCGTCCTCTCACCAAGTAGAAAGAGGTCCTGACCTCCCATCTACCTCACTGGAGACCTTAAAATTGGATATTCCCCAGCACTAAATGTTACACCCTTTATCCTGCACCTGGACACTGTGGGCAGCTTGATTGTAATCATGTACAGTCTTTTCCCTGATTGGTGAGCGCGCAGCAAAAAGATTTTCACTGTACCTCAATACACATGACAATAAACTAAACTAATCTAGTGGAACTGATCAAACACGATGAGGTTGGTTGCTGTGTACAGGAGTTAACAACTTGGTGTAAAGCTCGATTTATTCTTCACGGGAACATTACAGACTGGAAGGAGGTCTTTCAACCTGTTGAACTGATATTGGCTCCAAGCACGAAGTCTGGCAATTTACTAAGGCATGGAAACAGGTCCTTTAGCCCAACTACGCCATGCAAAAAAGTTGCCCCATCCAAACCAGTTCCATTTGCCGTGCTTGGCCCATATGCCTCTTAACCTTTCTCATCCATGCACCTGTCCATATGCCTTTAAATGCACGCCGGTAGAGTTGCTGCCTCAGACCACCAGAGACCCGGGTTCGATTTTGACCTCGGGTGCTGTCTGTGTGGAGCTGGCACGTTATCCTTGTGACCGCCTGGGTTTCCCCCGAGTGCTCCAGTTTCCTCCCACATCCCAGATATACAAGGGTTTGTAGGTTAATTGGCCCGCTGTAAATTCTCCCTCGTGTGTCAGGAGTGCATGTGAAAATGGGATAACATACAACTAGTGTGAAAGGGTGATCAATGGTCAGCGTGGATTTGGTGGGCCGCCGGGCCTGTTTCCATGCTGCATCTTTAAACTAAAGTAAATGGTGTTATAGTACCTGCCTCAACTACCTCCTGTGGCAGCTCAATCCCTACACCCACCACCCTCTGAGTGAAAGAATTGTCCCTCAGGTTCCGATTAAAACTTGTCCCTCTCACTTAAACCTATCCCCTCTGGCTCTTGATTCCCCAAACCCTATTCATTCTTCCTACGATTTTATGCACCTCTATAAGATCATCCCTCAGCCTGGTTTACAAAACTGGTGTACAAAAACGACACAAAATGCCAGAGTAACTCCGCGGGTCAGCTGGAGGACATGGATAGGTGACGATTCGGGTTGGGACCCTTCCTCAGACTGATTGGGGTAGGGTGGAAAAAGCTGGAGAAGAGGAGGGGCACGGCATAGCCTGGCAAGTGATAGGTGGATATGTTTTAGGTCGGGACCCTTCCTCAGACTGATTGGGGGTGAACGAAAGCTGTAAGAAGGGAAACATAGAGCTCTACGTCGAACTACTGTTGTATAACCATTTACTATTTACTAACTTTATTAAAGCCAACCACTTAAACTTGCTTCTATTATTTTCATGATTTTAAATCTTAGTAATATTTTAAAGAAAATATGACTTTAATTGGTTCAGTTGGACTTTATTGTCATGTGTACCAAAGTACAGTGAAATTATTTTTGTCAATTCAGTTCAGTTAAGGGCCTGTCCCACTTGGCCGTCATTTGTGCGACATCATTTACGCGTCACGACGCACGAGTCATGACACACACGTGATGTGCGCATGATGCGTAGTGACATAGGCAGTGACACGTGGTCACGCGCGGTGTCCCAGGATTTTGTGATGTACAAAATCTTTGTGCGCCATCTGCTTGAAGCGCAAATGACACCAAGTGGGACAGGCCCTTTATACAATACAATCCTACTATACCAAAGGCTCAGTCAGGAGAGTGAAGAGTGTAGTATTGTCATATTTACCGAAACAGAACAATGACATTCTTACTTGCAGCATTACAACCGGTTTGTAAACACAGTACTTAATAGATAATATAATAAACAAACTTTAAAAAAAGAATGACACAAAATGCTGGAGTAACTCAGCGGGTCAGGCAGCAACTCTGGAAAACATGGATAGGCAATGTATCGAGTTCAGACTCTTCTTCAGACTTCTTTTCGGGTTCCTATCCAATACATCACCCATCCAGAGTCAAACATTATGAACCAATTAATATAGAAATATACAAGTATAGCACATTAATGTAGAAGCATTAAATAATGCTCCATCACTTTGTGTCTAACTTTGGAATAAACCAGCATCTGCAGTTCCCTTTCATTACATTAAAAGAAAGTTCATGAAATAAAGACAAACCTAATTTGTGCAAAAAACAAAGCAAAGCTTGCAGTCCCTAGTGCAATCAGGGCAGTGTGTACATCAGAGTTTAGTTGGACTTTGTAGCTTTCAATATTTGAGCCATTGATCAGCCACGGTAGGCGCAAAAGGAAATATCTAAGGTCGGCTTGTTTAGGTTTGGGTTTAAGTTCAAATTTAGGTTAGTTTTAGTTTATTGTCACGTGCACCAAGGTACAGTGAAAAGCTTTTTTTGTTGCGTGCTATCCAGTCAGCGGAGAGAATATACATGATTACGATCGAGCCGTCCACATAAAATATTTAAAATTATTCTAATGGATCCTGTACAGACCGTGACCCTCACACTCCCCTGAACTTCAGAAAGCTTTTTCTGTGACACAAGAATGAATTACTTCCACAGGCCTGGTCCCAAAGCCTCCTCGAATCGCCCAATAATCCCTGCATCTGTTCGATGTCCAGTGCCGGCCAACTGTGGGAATTTATAAATGCCTGCTGTCAGCATTCCCACAGATGGGTAAACAAGTTGCAGCCACTATCCATGTCTAACGCGCGTTCAGCTGGAAACTACGGACAAGAACCGTGCTCTGCCTGGCTGCCCTCCGTGTACAGAGAAAGCAGCTGTTTCACGCCTATTCAGCAAAACCTGGCAAAAATACAAATAAAATTCTGTGCCCTGAACACATTCTCTTACTGTCACATTCTACCCACTCCGCTTATTCTTTCAGCCCCGAGTCAGTGATGCCCCCAGCTTTTATCCTCTGTGATTGTGCAGCTCATGATTTAGCCGACCTCACCGAGGCAGTACACAAGTGTCGCCACGCTTCGACACCGACAAAGTTACAAAAGTTTACCAAACTTTCCTATCTACTGCCTGCTGCCGCAAGTGCTGCCCGCCTCGGGTCCCCCCTTTGTTCTCTGCGGCCCTCCCCCTCTCCATCGTTCTCGACGGGTCCCCTCCTCAACGGGTCTCTCCCCACCCCCCCTGCATCTTCTTTGTTGCTAAGAAAAACACTTAACAGGTAAAAATTACAATCATCAACGTAATGTCCTCACGAAACCCAATTTGTTGCAGTGTGTATAGAAATTTGTCTTTGCGATTTGACATGCGTTTTCAATTGCAAGTATTGCCAACTTCTGGCCACAGCTACCGGATAGAGTAATGGATTTTTTGATCTTAGAGGGCGAAAGAGAGTGGTGAGTCTGTGGAATTCTCTGCCTCAGAGGGCGGTGGAGGCAGGTTCTGTGGATGCTTTCAAGAGAGAGCTAGATAGGGCTCTTAAATATAGCGGAGTCAGGGGATATGGGGAGAAGGCAGGAACGGGGTACTGATTGGGGATGATAAGCCATGATCACATTGAATGGCGGTGCTGGCTCGAAGGGCCGAATGGCCTACTCCTGCACCTATTGTCTATTGAAAACGACCAATTGAACAAATCCGCTCAATACTAATTCAATGTTTGAACGAGCTTGGAAGTTTGGTTTTGATTAAACTTCAGTCAGAACCTTTTTCTTTAGACTTTAGCATGAAAACAGGCTCTTCAGTCCACCTAGTCCACGCCAACCACCACTAGCCCCGTTAACCCCATACACTAGCACTGTCCCACACACGAGGGCCACTTGGCAGAAGCCTGTTAACCTACAAACCGGTACGTCTCGGTACGTCTTTGGAATGTGGGAGGAAAGTGGAGAACCTGAAGTAAACCCACGTGGTCGCAAAGAGAACGTATAAACTCTGTACAGACAGCACCCAGAGTCAGGATCGAATCTGACTCTCTGGCGCTGTAAGGCAACAACTCTACCACTGCGCCACAGTGTTGCCCAGCAGGGATAAGATCTAATAGGAACCCGAGGCAAAACCTTTTTACTCAAAGGGTGGTGGATATGTAGAACGAGGTACTTGAGTCAGGGACAATGAGAGCATTTAAAAGACATTTGGACAGGTGCATGAATAGGAAAGGTTTAGAGGGATATTGGCAAGTGGGTGGGACCAACTTAGATGGGGCATCTTGGTCGGCATGGACAGGTTGGGCTGAAGGGCCTGTTTGCCATGCTGACACTATGACAGTAATGAGCTCTCGGGGGGTAAAATTCAGAAAAAAACTGTAAGCAATAATCATTTTTTGTTAACATTTGTTTGCAATTTCATTTTTCATACTAAAGAGTATACTAATTATTTTAGAGCATCTTGCTGTGAATTATTACAGTAGATCCAATCACCTAATTACTTGAAAAGATTTGTCAGTCTGTATATGGCAAATAAAAATGGAAGGGCTTTTCTTGAAGCAACAGCACAGCCAAAATGTTCTTTGTGAATAAACTGGAACCAACTATAATGATGAGCAAAAGCACAATACAGGTGTGCTTTAGTCTTTCTGTGCGGTTACAAAGAAAAATGACCCACTGAAAACTTTTTGTACAAGGATGGCAGGGTGGTGCAACGGTAGAGTTGCTGCCTTACAGCGCCAGGGCCCCGAGTTCGAATCTGACTACAGGTGCTAGTCTGTACGGAGTTTGTACGTTCTCCTCGTGACCTGCGTTGGTATTCTCTGAGATCTTCGGTTACCTCCCACACTCCAAAGATGTACAGGTTTGTAGGTAAATTGGCTTGGTATAAATGTAAATTGTCCTTAGCGTGTATAGACAGTGTTAGTGTGCGGGGGGGGATTGCTGGTCGGTGCAGACTCGGTGGGCCAAAGGGCCCGTTTCCGCACTGTATCTCTAAACTAAAATTAACTAAACAAGACAGGCAGTGATTTCCATAAACAGAGCATAAACCATCAGTCAGATCAAAGTTTCCGAGTAAAAAGTGCAACATTTAATTAGAAGCAAATTCGTTCTTGCCGTGACCCTTTCCAAGAGAATACTGTGATATTATCCTCTCCTCAATCGCTGAGCTTCATTATTATGCCGAGCAAAAGCTATGGAAATTTTGCGTGGGAAATTGGGATTTGGATTTGGTTATTCAAAATGTTCTCCTTCTGCACATCTTTCAACAAGACCGCACAGCTGTCAGACTGAGACACATTCGAGCCGCAAGGAGCAACCTACATAACCCTCATTTTTCTCAGCAGACAATGATCCTGTTAAAATTTGGACTGACAGTGATATGCTTCGGAGACACAGACGTGTTGATGTGACTGCGATTCAACTAATGAATTTAATCAAGTGGCAGAAAATAGAACAGGCACTTGTGAAACATATTAAGTTGCAGAATAAACAAAGGGATTATTGCATTGCTCAGCTAATATATTTATTCTTTGAAAATAAATCAAAGTTACTTGTTGGACTAACTTAACAAAGGTCTAGTTTTGCAACTTGCAACTCTTCAATCCTTTCGTCTCACACCAACAATCACCTCCAACCATCTACCTATCAACACCCCTCCCTCACCTGTATCCCCCTATTACTATCAGTCTGAAGAAGGGTTTCGGCCCGAAACGTTGCCTTTTTCCTTCGCTCCATAGATGCTGCTGCACCCGCTGAGTTTCTCCAGCTTTTTTGTGTACCTTCCACCTATTACTTGCCAAGCTTTGTCCTGCCCCTTGTTTCTTCCATCTTTCTCTCTCTCCTCCCCACCCCATCCCCACAATCAGTCTGAGGAAGGGTCCCGACCCAAAATGTCACCTAGCCATGTTCTCCAGCTATGCTGCCCGGCACTTTGTTGATTTTTTTTTTCGTAAACCAGCATCTTTTGCAAGCAGTTTCTAGTGCTGGAGTAACTCAGCGGGTCAGGCAGCATCTCTGGAGAAAATGGATAGGTAATGTTTCAGCTCTTAGGGAGGTTCTTGACCCGAAACGTCACCCATTCTTTCTCTCCAGAAATGCTGCCTAAACCGCTGAGTTACTCCAGCACATTAGGTCTATCTTTGGTATAAACCAGCACCTGCAGTTCTTTGTTTCTACACCTTGTTTCTAGTAGACTGATTTGCACAGCTTTCCATGTTATAACTTTTGTTCAACATGTTTGTTATTTAAATTTTTCTACAACGACAATCTATTGGGACAGATCCAAAGAAAGGTTTATGAAAAATAAAAGATCCAACAAAAATGACTTAAAATCACTGAAAACAAAAAGGATGATGACAATTTTTCAATATTAAATCAGCAAACACATCAGGGAGTACAAACTATGAAATATTCTGTTCTTTGAATTAGATCCTAGGAAAAACTATCCAGAATGTGAATTCCACAAGGCTCCTTGTGACAAAGCCCAAAAACCTGGAACTAGTTATCACAGACTGGATAACAAGCAGTGTGGATAATTGTCAAATCACACTGGTGGCAGGTGGCCCAACAGTAGTATGTAGACTGATCACATGGTATGCATGAACTCCCTAAAGGTGCATTAGTCACAGATTGGTGACATACAATTATGGGTTGAACACCATCTTGTGACCAGAGATGGCCATACATGAGCAGTGCAGCAGAGGAACGCACAAACTCCGTACAGACAGCGCCCGTAGTCAGGATCGAACCCGGGTCTCTGGGGCTGTAAGGCAGCAACTCTACCGCTGCGTTACTGAGCCGCCACTCTTGATTCTACAGAAGGCCGTGAAGGCCATGTCAATGGATATTTTTAAGGCGGAGATTGACAGATTCTTGATTAGTAAGGGTGTCAAGGGTTATGGGGAAAGGCAGGAGAATGAGGTTGAGGGAAAGATAGATCAGCCATCCTTGAATGGCGGAGTAGACTTGTTGGGCCGAATGGACTAATTCTGCTCCTATAACATGAATTTATGAACAGGCACTTTGGCCCTGAATCTGAGTCTGAAAAAGGTTCCCGATTTGAAATGTCACCCATCCTTTTTCTGCAGACATGCTGCCTGACCTGCCGAGTTACTCCAGCACTTTGTGTATCCATCTTTGACCCACAACGTCCATGCTGAATATGATGCTGTTAAACTAATCTCCTGCCTGCACATCAACCATATCCCTCAGTGGGCTTTTTTCCGGGTGATCGGGTTTCCTCCCACAATCCAAAGACATGCAGGTTTGTAGGTTAATTGCCTTCTGCAAAAGTAGTTGTCCCTAATGTGTAGGATCGAACGGGTACAGGTGATCACTGGTTGTCACGGACTCGGTGGGCTGATGGGACTCTTTTCAAGCTGTATCAATAAACTAAGCGTCTGAGTTTAAGTACGGGAACGTCAAGAAGCAAATTTGTAGACAAAAGTGCTGGAGAAACTCAGCGGGTGCAGCAGCATCTATGGAGCGAAGGAAATAGGCAACGTTTCGGGCCAAAACCCTTCTTCAGACTCTTGCTTTAAGATAGCCATTCGAAAATTGTACTCTCCACAAAATCATCAGGCAGAAATAAAGTTTCTATTTTTTTTGACTAATAAATCTGATTTAAAAAAAACTGCAGCTGTTGGTTTATACCAAAGATTGGCAGAATGATGGCATAGCTCAGCGGGTCAGGCGGCATCTCTGGAGAATAAGGATGGGTGACAATGCGGGTGCGGGTCCAGATCCCTGACTGACGTTGCTCTTCTTTGCTTCACTGCTATCCCATGATTTGGTCGCAGGGAATTGTTACATTTCTTCCCAGTTTAAAAACAATCTAACTTTGAGCTAAGGCACACAATTTTGCAACAATCAAAACAAAATCTTAAGGGGTTGGACAGGCTAGATGCAGGAAGATTGTTCCCAATGTTGGGGAAGTCCAGGACAAGGGGTCACAGTTTAAGGATAAAAGGGAAATCCTTTAGGACCAAGATGAGAAAAACATTTTTCACACAGAGAGTGGTGAATCTCTGGAACTCTCTGCCACAGAAGGTAGTTGAGGCCAATTCATTGGCTATATTTAAGAGGGAGTTAGATGTGGCCCTTGTGGCTAAAGGGATCAGGGGGTATGGAGAAAAGGCAGGCACAGGATACCGAGTTGGAAGATCAGCCATGATCATATTGAATCAAGGGCCGAATGGCCTACTCCTGCATCTATTTTCTATGTTTCTATGTTTCTAAAACACACCACAAAAATCAACTTATACTTGATCTTTTAAAAGCATGGTGCAGTTATTATTTTGACCACACACCTCTGCTGCTTCAGGTGTTTAGATTAGTTTAGTTTAGAGCTACAGTGCGGAAACAGGCCCTTTGACCCACCAAGTCTGAGCCGACCAATGATCCCTGCACACTAACACTACCCAACACACTAGGACAATTTACAATATTTACTGAAGCCAATTAACCTACAAACCTGCATGTCTTTGGAGTGTGGGAGGAAACCAGCGCACCCGAAAAAACCCATAGGTCATGGGGCAAACGTACAAACTCCTCACAGACAGCACCCATAGTCAGGATCGAACCCGGGTCTCTGGCACTGCGTCACCATCATTTAATGTATTGGCTTTATCTGATAATAATTGGAGTAATTATACATGGTACTTGTCCACGTTTTGCTTAGTGTTGAATGACACATTATCATCACATTAGCAGGATTATTGTTGTTGACTAGCTAGGCCAATTAGTTTTATTTTTGCCACTCTCTGTCAGCTGGTACCGTTAAAGAATGAAAAGAGGTCAGACAAATACTAATTTCGATACCATTCTTCGAGGGAATTTATGTATAACTTCCTTAAAAGGCAGCACAACGATTTAATGAAGGTAACAGCTTGGCCCTTGGCAGCCCTAGAGCGGTAATTAGAAAGCCAGATGTATGTTTCCAAGCTAATTAGTTCAACGTCGAGGCAATTCCCTCCGCCAGGATTGTCTGGTTGAACAAAATCACGATAACACAATAACAGAAGACAAAGGAAGGCCACCTAAAGATACCTGGACTCATCCCTTGCAATGAAAGGCTCACAAGACAAAGCATACAGCGGAGAGAGCACAATGGGTTTCTATTGTGTAAAGAACTCCTACCAGTACCTATAAAAGATTCAATCCATCGAGTGTATTGCGAGCTGCATCTGCCCTGTCCATTGTTTCACTGCAGGAGGAAGCAATCTTCCATCTCATCTGCATTTCTAAACAATCTCATGCATTTTTCAAACACCATGCAAGCCATCTCCAGTATGCTCTACCTCTGTGGGTACAGGGCCCACTCCTGAACTCGGGCACATATATATAATCTATTCTGCAGTGTCACTCGGGAATGCTGCACTGCCAGAATGATAGTCTTCAGAATGAAGCAGTAAGTTGTGAATGTATTCAGGTTAATATACAGAAAACCTCTCTCAACGTAGAAACAAGTAACTGCAGATACTGGTTGATCAAGGGAAGATACAAAGTGCTGGAGTAATTCAGCGGGTCAGGCAGCATCTCTGGAGAACATGAATGCGTGACGTTTCGGGACAGGACCCTTCTTCAGACTCTCTAAGAAAACTCTGAGACTGTGCCAATACTTTTCCCAAAAGCCAAAACATGGAGATTAATTTCTCCCCTCTCCCTCCCCTCCAACCTGCATACTTTTACCTGAGCATCAATATTTTCAACTCTTCAATACTTTTGGCTCACACCTTCTGTCTTTGCATCTTTGGCCTTTGTCCAACCATCCGCCTATCAAATAACCCCCCTTCCCCTTTAGACTTTAGAGATACAGCATGGAAACAGGCCCTTCGGCCCACTATGTCCATGCCGACCAGGGATAACCCCATACACTAGCACTATCCTACACACTAGGAACAATTTAGGATTAACAGAACCCAATTAACCTACAGACAAGTACATTTTTGGAATGTGGGAGGAAATCGGAACCCATGTGTTCACAGGGAGAATGTACAAACTGTAGAGGCAGCACCCGTAGTCAGGATCGATTCTGTGAGTCTTGCACTGTAAGGCAACAACTCTATTGCTGCACCACTGTTCCGCCGCTATCGTATCTGCCTGTACCACCACCCTACGCAGCATGTGTAAAAAAACTGCACATTTCCTTTAAATGTTGCCCTTCTCACCTGAAAGCTATGTCCACTATAATTTGATGTTTCCATGCAGGGAAACTAGCATTTTGTGTTTTACACAAGATTCCAGCATCTGCATTCTCCAAATGACACACACTGACTTGTGTCTAACGCTGCAATGGAGCTTGTGTTGATGGGGGGGGGGCTGATAGTGATATCATTGCAGTCAATCCCCAAGCAACTGCAAAATAAGACAAAAATTATACTCTTAATCCTTGCGTTCCTGGACCTGAGTTCACCTCCCTCAGCTCCACCGCTGATTCACTTCCATCCTCCTCTTTCCCAGAGAGAGTTTCCAGCTGCTGCCTCTTGCTGCTCGTGTTTACACCTGGCAGCGGGCCAGCCTGTCTGTACGGCCCAACTGCTCAGGAGGGAAGCAGATAAGGGTTACAATGAGATCCTGTCTAGCGGCCTCTATTGCAGTCATGTGTCCCCTGCTCCCACTTTCCATCCATGGACATTCTGGCGTCTGCTTTGTCAAACAGGGATCAGGGCGGCACAGTGGCGCAATGGTAGAGTTGCTGCCTCACAGCGCCAGATACCCGGGTTCGATCCTGGCTACCGGTGTTGTCTGTACGGAGTTTGTACGTTCTCCCTGTGATTGCGTAGGTTTTCTCCAAGTGTTCCAGTTTCCTCTAAACATTCCAAAGACGTGCAGATTTGTAGGTTAATTGGTTTCTGTAAATTGCCCCTAGTGTGTAGGATGTGAAACAGGGGTAACATTGAACTAGTATATTGGTGATCGTTGGCCGGCGGGGACTCGGTGGGCAAAAGGACCTGTTTCTATGCTGTGTATCAAAACTAAAACAAAGCCAAAAACAGACTAAACCTAAACTACATCTAAACTGTTTACATGTGGGATATGGGCCAGGCGTGGGCAATGTGTCCAGCTCAGCCGGGGCATCTGGGTGGGCATGGACGAGATGGAGCAAAGGCTCTTGTTCCGTGCTGATTGATATTGGGGCCTCATGATACTGGGCTCCTTCCTGGAATCACATTTTGATTTCTGCTGCAGCATTGACATGGCTTTTTAAATGGCATCCAATGTGACTGGTGTGACCGTGCAGGTCAGTGTTTTGCCGGGTTAACAATGGAGAAAACTCTCAGCGTTCACTGTTAATAGCCCCTATGACTGACATCGACTCTGGGTGTGCTCATGCACACATCAGCAGAAATGTTGGTGCTGCTGCCTGTCATTTGTCGTTGGCAGCAAATCGCTTTCCAATATGTTTTACTTTAGACTTTAGATATGTACAGCATGGAAACAAACCCTTCGGCCCTTTCAAGAGCTATGGACTGAAGATTTCTCGGTTAAGGGTTTTTCTGTTAACAGTTTACTTTACATATAGCTTTACATGTTGACAGCTTAGTTTAGTTTAGAGATACAGCACAGATACAGGCCCTTTAGCCCACCGAGTCTGCAACGGAGTGCCACAGGGCTGTGTGCTCAGCCCTCTCCTCTACTCCCTCTTCACCCACGACTGCATCCCAAAGTACGGATCCAACGCCATTATTAAGTTTGCTGACGATACCACGGTAGTAGGACTGATCAGCGACAACGATGAGTCAGCCTACAGGGAGGAGATCCAGCACCTGACAGCCTGGTGTGCCAACAATAACCTCGTCCTCAACTCCAAGAAGACGAAGGAGATTATTGTTGACTTCAGGCAGACCAGAGGAGGCAGTCATACCCCCATCCATATAAACGGGACTGAGGTGGAGCACGTCTCCAGCTATAAATTCCTCGGAGTACATATCTCGGAGGATTTGTCCTGGTCCCTCAACACCTCCAAACTGATCAAAAAGGCACAGCAGCGCCTTTACTTCCTGAGGAGGCTCAAGAAAGCCCACCTGTCCCCCCGGATCCTGACCAACTTTTACCGCTGTACCATAGAGAGTATCCTGACCATCTGCTTCACGGTATGGTACAGCAGCTGCACTGCTGCGGACAGGAAGGCACTACAACGGGTGGTGAAAACCGCGCAGCACATCATCAGTGCCCCGCTCCCTGCCATGGATGCCCTCCACCGAAAACGGTGTCTGAGACGGGCTGGGAAGATCATCAAAGACCCCTCACACCCCAACCATGGACTGTTCGCCCTCCTCCCATCAGGGAGGCGGTACAGGAGCCTCAGGTCACGTACTAGTAGGATGAGGAACAGCTTCTACAACAACACAATCACATTGCTGAACTCGGAGTCCCGCCGATAGATTTCTCTGGTCCCTCCGTCCCCATTGTTTAATTATTCTGTATTTTTTGATTATTCTGTATCTTCTCTCTTTCTATTTTTTTATTTCTTTATGCACAACTACTACGGACTGACGCAAAACTGCATTTCGTTGTACTCATACTTGTATTTGTGCGATGACATTAAAGTTGAATTGAATTGAACGACCAGCGATACCCATACACTGGCACTTTCTTACACACTAGGGACAATTAGTGGAAACCGGAGCATCCAGAGAAATCCCACGTGGTAACGGGGAGAACGTACAAACTCCGTATAGACAGCACCCGTAGTCAGGATTGAACCCGGGTCTCCGGCACTGTAAGGCAACAACTCTACCGCAGCGCCATTATGCCGCCCTTAACAGTCCTTTGACAGAGAGGGATTCCAGGAAAATGTTGAACATTTGCATTTCACACTTGCTGGACAGCTCAGTCAGATTTGCAAGGTACATCACCCTCAATTTGCATGGAAATGAGCAGCTGTAGGAGTCACAACAATGATCATTAAATGCAGACTGAAGAAGGGCCCCGACCCGAAACATTGCCTAACTACGTTCTCCAGAGATGTTGCCTGACCCGCTGAGTTACTCCAGCACTTTGTGTGTTTTTCCTCCACCAAGTATGTTTGCCTGCAAAGTCACTCCAGGTACAAGCTTGATTTGGTCTACTTAACAATTCAGTATGAATGCTTGCAATTGACAATCACAAAGTTACTGGCAGTTTTACAGGAAAGAATTACATTAATAATTTTGCGTTTGGCAAATCAACTATTTTCAATTCATGGCACTCGCACATAGAAATTTAGGATTCTTCCCAGGTAATCTTTGAAATACTCTCATAATTCATCATTGCAAAAGTTTCCCATTGGATTATTTGATTATCTGACAAGCCATCACAAACCAAGCCAAGGAAATTTAGTGACCTTTTCACAGCCTCTTGATAACTCAGTGCAGGTCTTCAATACTTTCAAAGAGAAGAGTGAATATATAACTCGAAAATCCTGCTTCAGAATCTCAATGTGCAAAACGTATTGTACATTTTTGAACAATTAACATTACAGCACAAGAACAGGCACACAGTGTCTGTGCCAAACCACGGGTGCTGTCTGTACAGAGTTTGTACGTTCTCCCTGTGACCACGTGGGTTTTCTCCGGGAGCTCCGGTTTCACCCACACTCCGAAGACGTACAGGTTTTTAGGTTAGTTGACTTCGGTAAAATTGTAAATTGTCCCTAGTGCATATTACAGTGCTCGTGTACAGGGGTCGGGTGCGGATTCGGTGGGCCAAAGGACCTTTTTCCGTGCAGTCTCTGTAAACTAAACAGCAGGCAGCTGTATATAAAGCAGACAAGACCCTTAACTGAGAGATCTTCAAAGATGTACAGGTTTACAGGTTGATTGACTTAGGTAAAAATTGTAAATTGTTCCTAGTGTGTCGGATAGTGCTAATGTACGGGAATCGCTGGTCAGCACGGACTCTGTGGGCCGAAGGGTCTGTTTCTGCACTGTATCTCTAAACAAAAATGACACCAGAATAAATTAGGCTGTTGATTTTATTCATTATCTGATTTTGATTTATTGGATCCAATTTACTTTACATGCCAATTGAAATCACAAGATGCCCCCCACCATAGGAGACAGTAACAACCACTAAACTGGCATTTTGTTTACAGTTGTACACTGGACAGTTTTAAAGTTCTCCAAAATGTCTGGTTCAGAAAATTACTTGTCGAAACAGGGAACTGCAGATGCCGGTTTACAAAAAATGACGCAATGTGCTGGAGTAACCTGATTGGTCAGGCAGAATCTCTGGAGAATAGTGATAGGTGAGGTTTTAGGTCGGGACAATTCATCAGGCAGATTCAAACAAGAAAAGCCACAAAGTGCTAGAGTAACCCAGCAGCTCAGGCAGCATCTCTGGAGTACAAAAAAGACACAAAGTGCTGGAGTAACTTAATACAAAAAAAAAGCACAAAGTGCTGGAGTAATTCAGTTAAAAAAAAAGGACAAAGTGCTGGAGAAAGGTCCTGATCAGAAACGTCACCTATCCGCGTTCTCCAGAGATGCTGCCTGACCTGCTGAGTTACCCCAGCACTTTGTCTCTTTTTCAGAAAATCACTTAATCCAGTTTAAATGTCACGACTTCTGTCGAGAAGCGTCAAGAACATTTGGCTGTTTTAGTTCCAGCACTGAGAAACAATATGCCACTTGAAATAAAATTCTCTGAAGTCTTGCAGCCACCAGCCTCTGAACATCAATGCTCGGCAACTGCAGCGGGGATGGCGTAGCGAGAATTTGTAACATGCCGTCAAGCCTTAAAATGTGCCAGCTGTTCATCAAATCATAGCCTCTCAGAAGACACTAGCTTTTATTCAGGAGCAGTGCAGATTCATGGAGCAACCTCCAGTTTCAATTTGGCAAGTTACCACAAATTAAGATTCCACCGTATATTAAATATATGTTTCCTCCTTCTGTTTACTGCGAATGGACAGTTTTTCCTCTATACAGTACAACCAGGTTTTATAATCCACTAGCCTCCAGATACTTGTCAAAACCTTTCCGCAATAAAGCACACAGCTGTCAGGATGTATTTTACATGGGTGGTTGACAAAATGAATTAAGAGCGTAAAAATAACAGCACTAGTAGCTCATTTGGACCTTCTTTATGATCCAATACTTCTGCGCTAACCATATATTCCTTCATATCCAAAATTCTATCAATCGCTCTCCTGAATAAAAATAACTCATTAAAAAACGTCGGGGGAATATAGAAACAAAGAACAGCAGATGCTGGTTTACACAAAATGACATAAATGTGCTGGAGAAAGGTCCTGATCAGAAACGTCACCTATCCGCGTTCTCCAGAGACTTTTGATGGGGGAATATTTTAGGTTTGTTGTTGTCATGTGTACTAAGGTACAGTGTAAAGCTTTGTGTTGCATGCTATCCGATCAAATGTACATAAATACAATGAACTCAAACTCAGATACAATAGACAGGGCAAAGGGGAAGATACAGAGTGCAGAATATAGTTCTCAGCATTGTAGCGCATCAGTTCCAGAGATAAAGTCCAATGTCCTCAATGGGGTGGAGGTGAATCGGACTGTAACCTAGCTTATGGAAGCCTGATAACAGAGGAGTCGAAGCTGTTCCTGGGTCTGGTGGTGTGCGCTTTCAAACTTCTGTATCTTCTGCCAGATGGGAACAGGGATAAGAAATGATCGGGGTGGGGCAAGATTATGTTGGCTGCTTTTCCGACGCAGTAGATGGGGTCAATGGTAGGAAGTCTGGTCTGTGTGATGGACTGGGCTACAGCTATAACCCTCTGCAATTTCTGTAGGAAGGAACTGCAGATGCTGGTTCTTACCGAAAATAGACACAAAGTGCTGGAGTAACTCAGTGGGTTAGGCGGCATCTCTGGAGAAGACGGAAGGGTGACATTTTGGTTCGAGTCTGAAGAAGGGTTCTGATCTGATATGTCACCCATTCTTTTTCACCAGAGATGCTGCCTGACTTGCTGGGACACTCCAGCATTTTATGTCTAGCTCAGCAATTTTGGTCTGCGGTCTTGTGCAGAGCTGCTGCCAAACCAAGCTGTGATGCAACCCGACAGTTAGCTTTCTACAGTGCATCTGCGGAGCTTTCCAAGAGTCTGTGGAGAAGGTTCTTTGCCTCTGATGCTTCCTTGCTATTCCTGGTGGTAATTCTATCGTCAGCCAAGTTTAGTTTCAGATAATTGACAACGCACTGGGGAAGCGAATGCAAGTGGGAAAGACTGATTGCAGTTTTTATGGAATACAATAAAAGCAGGCTGCAAGTATGTCTTAAGCCTTCAAACGGTTCAGTAAACGTACCCAAACACAGAACAGCTGCCCTGGTGGCGGGTAGCTGAAGACAGGTGCAAAACAACTGTCCAAAATCTCACTGGCATACATTTAACATTGTATGCGGGCACCTTCTCCATTTCACATTGGAAGCAAATGGGAAACACCATTTGACAGCGAAGGTTTGCTTGTGAGTTTAATTTTATTGGTAGGTAGCAACTGAGTTGTAAAGAGGGTATAGGTGGTTGTAAAAATATAGAGGTTAAGTTAGCAGGCAAAGATGTGATAAATGGAGCATAGCATCGGAAAGTGTGCAATTACCCATTTCGTTAGGTTTAGGTTTATTATTGTCATGTGTAATGAAGGACAGCAAAAAGCTTTATTTTCGAGTTTCGAGGTACAGCGTGGAATCGGGCACTTCGGCCCACCGAGTCCACGCCAACCATTGATCACCCACGCATTAGTTCTATGCTATCCCACTTTCATATCCAACATACTACGGGCAATTTAGAGGCTAATTAACTTAGTAGTTGATTACCTTGCATTTCAGTATTAATGCTCACAGCACCTTTAGACTTTAGAGATACAGCGCAGAAACAGGCCCTTAGGGCTTGTCCATGCTGACCAAATTGCCTTCAAGGAACCAAGCCCATTTGCCCATGTTTGGTCCATATGCCTCGAACCTTTCCTATCCATGTACTTGTCCAAGTGTCATTTAAATGGTCTTATTGTACCTGCCTCAGCTACCTCCTCTGGCAGCTCGTTCCATACACCCGCCACCCTCTGAGTACAAAACTTGCCCTTCAGGTTCCTATTAAATCTTTCCCCTCACACCTTAAACCTACAGTATGTCCTCTGGTTTATGATACCCCTACTCTGGCTAAAATATGCTGTGCATTTACCCTATCTATTCCCTTCATGATGTTATACATCTCTAAAAGATCACCCCTCAGTCTTCTGCACTCCAAGGAATAAAGTCTTGGCCTGGACTTGTGGTCAGCAAAATTCACCCATTTTTGATGGCATTCTCCGACTAAGGTACATAATGTTGGGCCAAAATTAGGCATTGGTTCCCTTCTTAATAATCAGGATAGAATTTGGAACAGAGACAGCTTTCTTTGAATGGTTTAGACCACCTGCCTAGACTGTAACAGCTGCAGATAAACTTAAGGGTGTGTGTGGCTGCTGGGAGGGGGAGGGGGATGGGCAAAGGTGGTGTCAGTTTAGACCTTGCTTTAGACGTTAGAGATGCAGCATGGAAACAGGCCCTGTGGCCCACCGAGTCCATGCCAACCAGCAATCACCCCATACACTGGCACTATCCTACACACTAGGGACAATTTACAATTTCTAGAAGCCAAGTAAACTACAAACCTGTACGACTTTGGGGTGTGGGAAGAAACTGGAGCATCCGGAGAAAACTCACGCGGTCACAGGGAGAACATGCAAATTCAGCACAGACAGCATCCGTAGTCAGCACCGAACCCGAGTCTTTGCCGTTGTAAGGCAGCAGCCCTAACCGCTGCGCCACTGTGCTGCCCGGAAACCGTGGGCTCCCAATAGTTCTGTGGAGCTTAGACTTCTAAGGAAACATGTAAAACAGTTGTGTGTGTCTTGGCTTTATTTGGGACTCTGGTCTGGCTGCATCCAATGGCCCAGAAGCTCGACACACCTGGAGGGAAACCCACTCAGTCAAAGAGAGGATGTGCAAACTCCACACAGACGATGCCCCAGAGATCAGGAACGAACCTGGGCCTCTGGTGCTGTGAGGCAGCAGCTCTACCAACTGCACCACTGTGCCTCACTTTGAAGCTATGTACTCTAGTTCGTTAGTGTTTCATAAGTTCATAAGCGATAGGAGCAGGATTAGGCCATTCGGCCCATCAAGGCTACTCTGCCATTCAATCATGGCTGATCTATCTTTCCCTCTTAACCCCATTCTTCTGCCTTCTCCCCATAACCCCTGACACCCGTACTAACACAGGGTCGCCAGTGTTAAATCTCTGCCCAGCTCGGCCTGTGGACTTCGGGAGCCGCGATCACCGGTAAGAAGTGGCCGATTCGGAAACTCCAAGCCGCTGAGTGTGTTCTTCCTTTCCGACGCCGGAGCTCCGATCATCCCGGAGAGAGGGCTTGAACATCGGGCCGCCGTAGCGGCGACTGCGGAGGGCTCAAAGTCTCCGGCCACGGGTGAAGAAGGAAGATGACTGAACTTTATTGCCTTCCCTCACTGTGGGAAACGTTGATTCCACTGGGTGGGGATGTTCATGTTAAACTCTATCGTGTATTGTATAATTTTTATTCGTGTGGCTGTATGATAACTCAAATCTCACTGTACCAATTTGTGCACGTGACAATAAATGTAACTTGAACTTAATCAAGAATCTATCTAGGCCTTAAAAATATCCATTGACTTGGCCTCCACAACCTTCTGTGGCAATGGATTTCATAGATTTCCCACCCTCTGGGCTTGTACTCACTGGAGTTTAGAATGAGGGGGGATTTCATTGAATCTTACCGAATAGTGAAAGGCCTGGATAGTGGATGTGGAGGGGATGTTTCTACTTGTGAAAGAATCTCGGACCAGAGGGCACAGCCTCAGAATAAAAAGACGTATCTTTAGAATGGAGATGAGGAGGAATTTCTTTAGCCAGAGTGTAGTATAACTGTGGAATTCATTGCCACAGATGGCTGTGGAGGCCGTCATTGGGTATTTTTAAGGTGATGATTGACAGATTGATCGGAGAGTACCCAGGTGGTCACAGGGAAAGAGTACAAGCGCCCTTAGTCAGGATTGAACCGGGTTCTTTGGCGCTGCAAGGCAGCAACTCTATCGCTGTGCCACCCTGCCACCCCCGAAAAAATATGTGGAAGCACGGCTTTAATTTTCAATCTGGGAATCATTGCAACGTCTGGAAAAGGACCTTACAGGATTACACAGTGGTCAACTCTGCTTGCAAATCTATCATTGTCAACTTTGGTTTCATCAACATTCTTGCCTTGCGTCTCAGGGTATTTTACTGTGTCAAAGGCAGAACGAACGTTGTTGACATAATGTTGGCAAAAGGCAGCCTCTATGGCCCTGTGAATCGAAGGAGTGAAGTCTTTGAAAGAAGAATCTGTAGTACTTCTGAAATCAAATATGACCAAACCCATTGCATGTTGTGGAGCTTACACTGCGGTTAGTGACTCCTTGGTCGAATATTCTAATCTTTGTTCCCATTGTATGGGTAGTAATTGTGGAGGTGTTCTGAGTAAACAACTTCCTGCAGCTGCTTCAATTTGCCACCCGTGACTCACTTCTTGGACATGGGCACCGCTGGGCTCCATGGTCCAAAGGGCCCGTTCCCATGCTGCATCACTAAACGAATGATATTTAGTTTAGATTAGAGATACAGTGCGAAAACAGACCCTTCGGCCCACTCAGTCTGCATTGATCAGCAATCCCCGTACATTACTAGGGACAATTTGCTATCTTTACCGAAACCGATTAGCCTACAAACTTGCAAGTCTTTGTAGTTTGGGAGGAGACCGGAGCTCCCCAGAGAAAACCTACATGGGTCAAAGGGAGAACGTACAAGCTCCGTACAGAAAAGCACCCATTGTCAGGATCAAACCCGGATCCCTGGCGTGGTAAGGCAGCAACTCTGCTGCTACATCACCATGCCATCCCCCTTTTACCCCCAGTGTTTCTGAAGACAGGGGGGGAGCTGTTTAAAATGCATCGGGAAATGGATTTCTCAGTGGTACGCTAACAAGTCGTCTGCACCTTACATTGGCCAGCCTTTCTCCTCATGGTTTTCCATTTTGCCAGATCAATAAATTCCTCTTCAGCAAACATGTAAAGGTAGAGATAATATAGACTGGTTGCATCACGGCCTGGTTCATCAAATGCCCATGCATGAATGAGATTGCAACAAGTGCTGGACACTGCCTGGTCAATCCCATGTGCTAACCTCCCCACTATCGAAGGGGTCTACAGGAGGCCCTGCCTCAAAAAGGCAGCCAACATCATCAATGATCCACACGACCCTGGCCACACTCTCATTTCACTCTTACCATCGAGATGATGAAATGGGAGTCTGAAAACCATGACCACCAAGTTCAAGAATAGCTTCTTCCCAGCAACCATCAGGCTCTTGAACACTACACGGCACTAACTTCAACAAAGAACTACTATGGACTGTTTTGGTTGCATGAAGAACATTGGGTTTTTTTGCACTAGTATTGTGGTTATTAATTGATTGGATTTTATCTATATCTATTGCGTTTACAGGCCCATTATGCTACAGCAAGAAAGAATTTCATTGTTCCGATGTCAGTACATATGACAATTAGACATTCTAGGCTCTTGAATTTAACTTAAAAGGTAATAAGCACATTTTCTACATCTCAAATGATTTTCACATCTCAACGTTTTTGTTTGTTTTGCAATATTATCACTTCAGTAGCATTTTCAGATTATCTGATAGCTTCACAGCTCATTTATTTTCTGCTTTGTGCAAGTGTTTTTTGGCAAGGTCCCCTCTTTCAACAGTCTTACAGTGCTGACAATCATTCCATATTTCATCAGCTGCTATTATTTAAAATGAGAAGACAAGTCTTACCTGCCCAAGCATGTCTGGTGCTAGAGGTACGGTGGGCCAGAGGATAGAGTAGATGGCCAAGAAGATTAACCACGACGCAATGCTGCCCCACACGGCCAAGTGACTGAACTAGAGAAAGGAAACAATATTAAATACACAACAGCAGTGCAACACACCATGAGACATGTCATCCCTTGTCATTCCAGAACTCTTTATAATGAATTTTGGCTATATCAGACTTTCTCTTTAAGAACACAGGCTGCTTGTTACCTTGTGTAGGCTATTGACATTGATAATTCATTGACATTGGCAAGGCATTTACACTGACAAGCAAACGCTCTGATCGACACGTAACTCTATAAAACAATGTAACAAACAGCATTTAGTATTTTTTACTTGCAGTAACAAAAATACACTTTTAGCTATTAAACTAAAACAACCTGGCCGCTCAAGGTTGCTCACGACAACAGCCTGGCTGCTCAAAACCCGACGAGATCTAACTATTCCTTTGGTTTATGTTTCATTCGCAAGAAAAAGAAGAAAAGAGCTGTTAAAAATAATGTAGTATTTGAAAACAACGCCTTTCTTCACTGAGTGACTGCTCGGTGGTTGGAGCCAATCCCTTACTCGGTTATAGCGGGCAATCGGCCATCATCCATCTCTCACTATCCCCCCCCTCCCCCACCACCCCGTCCCCCCATGATCCGTTGTAATGAGGGTTTACTATAGATCAGCCTTGATCGAATGGCAAAGTAGAATCAATAGGCCAAATGGCTAAATTCTGCCCTTGTCATGGTTTAATAATCAGTAAGGCAAGCAAGCCAAATGTTATATTCAGTATGAAGAGAATTACCAGTCTGAAACGTCGTCTGTCCATTCTCTCCCTAGATACTGCATACCCCGCTGAGTTCCTCCAGCACTTTGAGTTTTGAACAAGATTCCAGCAACTGCAGTTTCTTGTGTCTCAACCTTTATATGGCTGGATCTCAATCAAACAAAGACTTTCCCCAATGCTTTCAAATTGTTTAGTTGGAGCATCAAAATCTACTATCTAAGATACAGTAACATCCAAAATTGTATTTTATGAATGTTTTGCATTTAGTTGTCATGTTGAATATTTCATTAATAAAGGCAGACACATAATGTGGAAGTAACAGGGGGTTCGGCAGCATCCCAGAAGAACATGGATAGGCGACGTTACAGGTTGGATTAATGATGAATAAATACCATTAATAAAGCTTTTGTGGTCCAAATAATTGCAAAACGATAAAGAAATGGAAGAAATTTTAACTACAATAAGTCAGAATCCTCTCCATTTCAATAGTTTAACTGCACTAAAAGTAGTTGAGTGATATTTCCAAAACGAGCATTCTATAAAGATTTTAAATACGTATATTAATTTTGCCTACCGACGTCCATGCAGTTGTCTCGATGCCGGCTTTCAAACACACAGTCACGACAACATACTGCAGAGTGACGAAAATGTGTCAAGATAACATTACCACAGATTATCATGATGCAATTTATTGCATATTAACAGGACATAAGCATTTAATACATTCCGAAACCAAATGGACTGCATGTTGCAATTTGATTCCATCACATCCATCGGCGGCTTCACTGAGTGACGATTGCATTTTCTTTTGTATAATATGACGAGTTTAAGATAAGAGGAATGTCTGGCTCAGCTTTGTATAATTCGGCATTCGAGTTGTCTACTTGCAATATTGTGGGATATGTCATTGAGATAGTTTTGGAATAGTATAGTTTTGGAATAGTATATTTTTAGAATAGTATAGTCTAGCAAACTCCACACAGACAGCACGCGAGGTCAGGACGGCATGGCGGCGCATCTGCCTCAAAGTGCCAGAGACCCGGGTTTGATACTGACCTTAGCTGTTGTCTGTGTGGAGTTTGCACGTTCTCCCTGTGACCACGTGGGTTTCCTCCAGGTGCTCCAGTTTCCTCCCACATCCCAAAGACGCGTGGGTTTGTGAGTTTATTGCCTTCTTCAAATTGCCCCAAGTGTGTAATCAGTGGTTGAGAAAGTGCTCTTGCACTTGTGAATTGTATTTATGTATAGTATCATCGGATTTAATTGGATAACACACAAACAAAAATACAAAGCTCTGTGCACTTGACAATGATAAACCTACAATAACCATTAGTAATATTATGCAATTGCCTCATAAAACCACACCCAACCTTCACCAGCATGAGTATGAGCAGAGAAACTGCAGAGCCACGTCCATGCTCTGATTCAGCAGCATCTAAAATTCTCAGGCAGATATCTTTTCTCCTCCAGATGTGAAAGGATTAGTTTTGGATCAACATGATTTTCTGCTTTCATTTTCAAAGAAGTGCCATTCTTTATGGAACTCAGTTGGCCAGCTGAGGAATACCCCAAATGTGAAAGATTACTTACTCCAAGATTTAAGTGGAGATACTGCATTGTAACAACTATTATATGTGAAAGATGCCAACCTTATAGTCAGGCATTGTCATGAGGGGCATAGATGCAGTAAATGGTTACAAGCTTTTTACTAGGGGAAGGGAGTCTAAGGCTAGGGGGGAAACGAGAGAGGGGAATGAGAACCCATGGGGCAAGTAATTCGACATAGAGTTGGTGGGTGTTTGAAATGACGGCGCACAGGCCAGAACAACTTGGTTGGCATCGACAGGTTGGGCCAAAGGACCAGTTTCTGTGCTGCATGACCCCAACTCAAGGCGAGATAGACAGGGCAACTTTCCAGACAGGAAACTGGGTTTGAGTCCCGACCCGAAACGTTGCCTGTCTCTGTCCTCCAGAGAGGCTGCCTGACCCATTAAGTTACTCCAGCACTTTGCGTTCTGGCAACCTTAGTTTACTTTACTTTAGAGATAAAGCAGAAACAGGTCCTTTGGCCCACTGAGTCTGCGCTGGCCAATGATCACCCATAAACTAGTTCTATTATACACACTAGAGACTATTTACAGAAGCCAATTAACCTATAAACCTGCACGTCTTTGGAATGTGGGAGGAAACCAGAGGACCCAGGCACAGGGAGAATGTACAAACTCATATAGACAGCACCCATAGTCAGGATCGAACCCAGGTCTCTGGCACTGTAAGAGAGAAACTCTACCGCTGCGCCAACGTGCCGCTCACTTTCAAGATGATTAAAGAGTAAAATGCATTGTGTAGACCGAATGTTTATGATATGATTTTCAGAAATCTAATTGGATCCATGTACACATTAACACTTTTGCTGTTGAGCATGTCACAACTTCATGTGAGATGTGCTTCAGTTGCAGGTACTGCCAACACAAACAAGACAAATATATAATCGAACGCAACAAGCTATATTGTTAGCTTTAGCACTGTGCTTCAGGATACGACAGAGATTGCTGAACTTACTGTGTAGACAATGTTCCCAAGAACTAAATAGTCCATAGCATAACCATTCATAAAACCTGTATCTGGAAGAATAAAAAGATACAAATATGATTACATGCAGAAATTACTGTTGTGGATTCTGCACTGATAAGCGCTATGCTGTCACCATCAAGTATCACAAGGGCATGTGAATACAGTATTCCCAATGTTGACACTTGCAAATTAATATAATGTAAATAAAGCTATCTTTACCTGGAACTAATGACAGTTTACAAATTGCATAATTTCTCTCAAATGTATTATTTTTGTACCTGGTGTTGCAAATAGGGTCATTCAGCTAAGTATTTGCATGAAATATGGTGGATATTCAACAAAAGTGCCTGGTTATAATATTCCTGCCATCGGGTTGCTTCCCAAGTTCAGTGCTGGAATGCAGACACAGGGAAAAGGACTGAGACAAGGAGTAACTCAGCAGGTCCGGCAGCATCTCTGGGGAAAAAGGATGGGTGACGTATCGAGTTGGGACTCTTCTTCAGACGGAAGGTTCTTTAGACAAGGAAGAAGACTCCTGTGATCAGTAAGGGTGTCAAAGGTTATGGGAAGAAGGCAGGAAATTGGGTTTGAGAGAGAAAAATAGATCAGCCATGATCGAATGCGGAGCAAACTCAGTTGGGTCGAACGGCCTAATTCTGCTTCCATGTGTTATGGCATGAGAAGACTTGGTTAGGATTTACCATTGCCACTGGATGGTCAAGTTTAGGGAAAAAAAATACATAGTTGTCAGAAATTATGTCAGAAAGAAAAGGCTTAAAACGGAAAATGGAAAAGTAAAGTGTAAATGAGTGAGGGAATAAAAGAATCCCGACCCAAATCATTGCCTCTCCATGTTCTCCAGAGATGCTGCCTGATGGGCTGACTTACCTCAGCACGTTGTATCTCTTTTACAGTGCTGGAGCTTCCCTTAACATCACCACCATTCTCATTTACACCAACTATTTGTTAGGGCGGCACAGTGGCACAAGGGTTGAGTTACTGCCTTACAGCACTTGTTGCGCCAGAGACCCGGCTTCAACCCCAACTATGGGTGCTGTGTGTAAGGAGTTTGTACGTTCTCCTCGTGACCGTGTGGGTGTTCTCCGAGATGTTCGGTTTCCTCCCACACTCCAATAAAGTAGATGTTTGTAGGTTAATTGGCTTGGTATAAATGTAAATTGTCCGTAGCGTCTGTAGGATAGTGTTAATGTGCAGGGATCGCTGATCGGTGCGGAGGTGGTGGGCCAAAGGGCCTGTTTCTGAGCTGCATCTCTAAACTAAACTAAACTAAAGTCTACAATATTTGGAGATAGACACAAAATGCTGGGGCAACTTAGCAGGTCAGGCAGCATCTCTGGAGCAAAGGAATAGGCGATGTTTTCTATTCGTCACCTATCCATGTTCTCCAGAGATGCTGCCTGGCCTGCTGAGTTACTCTAAGCATTTTGTGTCTATCTTTGGTCATCAGCAGTTCCTTTCTGTATAATATTTGGCCATTTCTTTCAGGAGAGAAAAAACTACTAAATGACACAATTTATTTATTTTTCATCTTTTAATTTATTTTTACCATTGTACTCGGACACAAAAGTGCTGGGGTAATCCGCATGCGTTTGGGATGTGGGAGGAAATGGAGCACCGGGAAAAAACCTACTTAGTCACAGGGGGAACATAGTCAGGATCGAACCTGGGTCTCTGCCACTGTAATGTGGCAGCTCTACCGCTGCACCACTGTGCCACCCATACACTGTGAATCGAGACCTTCTAAACTAATTTCATTTACAGTACACCATTTAAATATAGAAACTTTCCAGCATTTCAGTCTGTTTTGAATTTAGAGATACAGCATGGAAACAGGCTCTTCAGCCCACTGAGTCGATGCCGACCAGCGATCCCCACACATTAACACTATCCTACACCCACTAGGGACAATTTTTACATTTCCCAAGCCAATTAACCTACAAACCTGTATGCCTTTGGAGTGTGGGAGGAAACCGAAGATCTCGGAGAAAATCCACTCAGGTCACGGGAAGAACGTACAAACACCGTACAGACAGCACCCGTAATCGGGATCGAACCCGGTCTCCGGCGCTGCAAGCGCTGTAAGGCAGCAACTATAACGCAGCGCCACTGTGTCGTCTTTTATTTGTCCAAAGAATAAATAAGGGCTCTCCAAGGGTTCTCTGTACCATCCAGTCCCCTCTGTATTTCTTTTCTTAATAGAACCTGTTGACAATCAAAAGTATCTACAGACAATCTAAACAAGGGTGGCAAGACATAGGTAAAGAGACCGCGGGATGTGGAAAGGATGTTTCCAGTAGTGGGAGAGTCGAGAACCAGAGGGCACAGCCTCAGAATAAAAGGACGTAATTTCAAATTGAAGATGAGGAGAAATTTGTGGAATTATTTTCCACAGACAGCTGTGCAGGTCAAGACATTAGGTATTTTAAGGCGCATATTGACAGGAATAGGAAGGGTGTCAAAGGTTACGGGGCGAAGGCGGTGGAATGGGCTTGAGAGGGAAAAATGGATCAGCTGTGATTGAATGGCGGAGTAGACTCGGTGAGCTGAATGGCCTAACTCTGCTCCTATGTCTTATGGTCTTATAGAAGCCAAGCTCATTCCCAGCAGCAACAGCAGGTACTATCACAACGTTTAAGAAACATTTAGATAGGTACATGGATAGGATAGGTTTAGAGGGATATGGGCCAAATGCAGGCAGGTGGGACTAGTGTAGATGGGGCATATTAGTCAGCCAGGGCAAGTTGGGCCGAAGGGCCTGTTCCCACGCCACACATTTAGAAATGTTCCAAGTTAAAACTAATATATTTCCATATTTTATTTTGAAGGGAAAAAAACCTTGTATATCTTCAGAGTTGCTGTCTTTTTATGTGCTTTTAAATCATTCTATATTTTAAAAATGAAGTGCATGTAAATGACATTTTACTTTGCAACAGATCCTAAAGACTAATAATGAAGAATTGACTACCTTGTTCTAGTGCCTTCAATGGAATCCAGAAGAGAATGACGGAATGAATCAAAGCATTTATACAGTGACCCCAGAAAACCTACGGGAAAACACATTTCCAGTCAAGGGTTACTCCACCATTGCCTCTAGACACACATAGAGAAACATAAATCTACTGCTCTTGTTTACAACCAATGTCTCAACTAGTGGAAGCATTTCAAAATAACTGAAGAAGGGCCCCGACCTGAAACGTCACCTATTCATGGTCTCCGGAGATGTTGCCTGATACACTGAGTTACTCCAGCACTTTGTTCCTATCTTTGGTAGAAACAGGCATCTGCAGTTCTGTATTTCTCTGAAATGACGACACCTTTTCAAAAACACTTTTGCACACAGTAGTTTGGGAAAAACTCAGTTGGTAAGGCATCTGGAAGGCCAGTCAGTAGGACTGCCGTTTCCAGCTTTGATCACAGTCTGAGGGCACCAGGGCATGAATCCATCTTTAAACCAGTGTCTTTCCAGGGTTAGCTTCAATCACAAACAATTTGTGTTGAAGGAATGTTGGTTTTTCGACAAGTCCTCTGTCTTTTATATCTTCCCACTACCACTATGCTACCTCCCAGTTGCCAGACATTTGAACTCCCCTTCCCATACTGACCTTTCTGTCCTGTGCCTCCCCCATTATTGCAGCGCAAATTGGAGGAACAGCACCTCAGAATTTGCTTGGGTAGCTTGCAATCCTGCAGTATGAACATTGATTTCTCTAATTTCAAGTAAACCCTTGCAGTCCCTCTCTCCCCAACAATGGACCATTGTGGGCCCATTGGTCATCCATGCTGGCTCTGATCTGTTCTGTACCCTTTCATAACTCTAGTTTCCCTCTCACCTGACTCTCTGAAGAAGGGTCTCGACCCGAAAGGTCACCTATTCGTTTACTCCAGAGATGCTGCCTGACCCGCTGAGTTACTTCAGCATATTGTGTCTATCTTCAGTGTAAACCAGCATCTGCAATTCCATCCTACACCACTTTATTTAGTTACCTTCTGCGAAATGGCAAGTCACTTGGAGATATTGTATATATTTTAAAGGACTTTCAGAAACCCAGAGCAGTGTTTCGATTTTTTGATCTTTATTAGGCTGGAATGGGGCAAAACATTTTGAATATCAATAGACAATAGGTGCAGGAGTAGGCCATTCGGCCCTTCGAGCCAGCACCGCCATTCAATGTGATCATGGCTGATCATCCCCAATCAGTACCCTGTTCCAGCCTTCTCCCCATATCGCCTGACTCCGCTATTTTTAAGAGCCCTATCTAGCTCTCTCTTGAAAGCATCCAGAGAACCTGAGGCAGAGAATTCCACAGACTCACCACTCTCTGTGAGAAAAAATGTTTCCTCGTCTCCGTTTTAAATGGTTTACTCCCTATTCCTATCCTCATCACTGCAGTTCATTCCAGTATACTTCCCTACACTATTCTGTTCATGAAAACCACCACCTATCCCCCTTTCACAGTGGTGCAGCTGGTAGACTTGCTGCCTCACAGCGCCAGAGACACAAGATTGATCCAGACCCAAAATGTGTCTGTGTGGAGTTTGCATGTTCTCCTGTGACCCTGGTCTGAAACGCCGTGAAGGACAAGATGCTGCCTGACCTGCTGAGCTACTCCACTCTTTGTGTCTATTTTAGACATACTGAAGTTGGCCACATGCAACTTGTCAATGAGAATGAATTTCAATGGTATTATTGTCACATACTTCGAAGCTATAAAAGTTTAGACTATAGACTTTAGAGATACAGCATGGAAACAGGCCCTTCGGCCCACCAAGTCCGCGCCCACCAGCAATTACTCGGCACACTAGCACCATCCTACACACTAGGGACAATTTACAATTTTACTGAAGCCAATTAATCTACAAACCTGTACGTCTTTGGAGTTAGGGAGGAAAAAGGAACACCCAAAGAAAACCCACGTGATCACAGGGAGAATGTGTACATCGATACAGAGAGCTCCCGCCGTCAGGATCGAACCTTGGTCTCTGGCTCTGTAAGGCAGCAACTCTACTACTGCGCCACTGTGCAGCCCCAAATTCTTAGCATATAATTCAGTTAAATCTTACTAAACATACACACCCAAGTACCAGTGTAAGAATAGTAGTTTACACTGAGTCAAGGTTACACAAGGTTCAAACGTCTTAATAATATAGTTTATCTTGGCCTTAAAGGCCGTTTGTCCTGGCAGCAGCACTGTGGGTCGGAGTTGTCTGTAACACCTACCTTTGTGTTGAAGCAGTCTGCGTTCTGGGTAATCTTATAAAGTTGTGGGAATCGCAGCATGTTCTCTTGACTACAGGTCCTTTCAAAGATGCCCATTGTGAATGGGGGTAAGGCAGTGAAGATCTGGAGAGAGATCATTGAAATAAATTAAGAAAAAAATCCTCTATGGGGTTCTGTGACTATTACTATTACACCGTATACACTGCAGTTTAGTTTAGAGATACAATGTGGAAACAAGCCGACCAGAGATCACTTGTACACTGGTCTAACCTGCACATGAGCAATGATTTTGCAGAAGCCAATTAACCTACAAACCCGCACGTCACCTGGAGAAAACCCATGCGGTCACAGGGAGAACATACAAACTGCTAACAAACAGAGCCCGCAGATGGGATTTACCTGCGGAGTACCTTTAGCAAGGAGATAGGGAGGAATTTCTTTAGTCCGAGGGCGGTGAATCTGTGGAATTCATTGCCACAGAAGGTCAAGTCAATGGATATCTTTAAGGCAGAGATTGGTAGATTCTTGATTATTCAAGACTAAATGCCAAGTCATAAGAAGGGTCCCGAAATGTCACCTATCCGATTTGTCCGGAGATGCTGCCGGACCCACTCAGTTACTCCCAGCACTTTGTGTCTATCAAACATACCATGTACCTTTTTTTTAAAACCATGATATGATATAAGAAAGGGGAGCATGACTTTTGTTCTTAATCCTCTGTGCAATAATCTACAATGTCCAATGTCCACAATGGGATGGAGGTGAATCGAACAGTACCCCAGTTTATGGAAGGACTGTTCAGAAGCCTGATAATGGAGGGGAAGAAGTTCAGGGTGGTGCAGCGGTAGAGGGGTGGTTCCATCCCGATTATAGGTGGGGAGTTTGTATGTTTTCCCTTTGACCGTGTAGATTTCCTTCCACATCCCAAAGACGTGCAGGTTTGTAGGTTAATTGGCTTCTGTAAATTGTCCCTAGTGTGTAGGATAGAGCAAGTGTACTGGTGATAATTGGTCAGCACGGACTCAGTGGGCAGAAGGGGCCGTTTCTATGCACTATCCCTAAACTAAACAATCAGTTCAAACTCAAGTACAATAGTTTAGTTTAAGTTATTATCGCATGTGCCAAGGTACAGTTTATTATCGCATCTGAGGTCTTGTTGCGTGGAAAGACTCCACCTAATTAGATCGAGCTGTCCACAGTGTACAGATACATGATAAAGGGAACAGTAAAGGGGAAGGTACAGAGTGCAGAACATAGTTTTCAGCATTGTTTAAGAGGGAACTGCAGATGCTGGAGAATCGAAGGTTACACAAAAAAGCTGGAGAAACTCAGCGGGTGCAGCAGCATCTATGGAGCGAAGGAAATAGGCAACGTTTCAGGTCTGAAGAAGGGTTTCGGCCCAAAACGTTGCCTATTTCCTTCGCTCCATAGATGCTGCTGCACCCGCTGAGTTTCTCCAGCTTTTTTGTGTAACCATAGTTTTCAGCATTGTAGCGCATCAGTTCCATAGACAAAGTTCATTATTTGCAATGAGGTAGAGGTGAATCAGACAGTACCAAAGCTAATGGAAGGATGGTTCAGAGGCCTGATAATGGAGGGGAGGAAGCCGAGTCTGGTGGTGCGCACTTTCAAACTTTTGTACCTTCTTCCGGGTTGGGTGCAATGAGAGGATATACTTACCACATTATAGAGGCTGATACACCAGCGTTCAAAGAGAATCTGTCCTGAAAATCCATTGACAAACGCAAACCAAAGCTGTACCAGAGAAAAAGTCAACAGTTTATTCATCCATGAAGTGTTAAACTTTCGTCATTGGTAAGATAACAGATGCTTGGGAAACGGGAGATCGGGGGTGGCACGGTGACGAAAGGGAGAGTTGCTGCCTTACAGCGCCAGAGACCCGGGTTCGATCCTGACTACGGGTGCTGTCTATACAGAGTTTGTACGTTGTCCCTGTGACCGTATGGGTTTTCCCCAGGTGCTCCAGTTTCCTCCCACACTCCTAGTGTGTAGGGAGTGGATGAGCAAGAGGAATAAGATAGAACCAGTGTGAAAGTTTGTAGGTTTATTGGCTTTGGTAAATATTGAAAATTGTCGCAAGTGTGTAGAACAATGTCAGTGTATAGAGATCACAGGTCGACACAGACTCTGTGGGACGTACAGCTAGTTGATATGCAGCCTAATGGGACAGTGAACATTGTAATATGCATTTAGTTTTAGTTTTTACTTTAGTTTTAGAGGTACAGCACAGAAATAGGTTATTTAGCATCTCAAGTCTGTGCCAACTAGCAATCCCCACACACTACACTAGCACTATCATACACACTAACTCTGTCCTTTTCTGTGGTTCAAATAAACCGTGAATATCCCTTGCCACAATTTGAGGAACTCAAAGGAATTTCTTTCCAGGGACTTGGCTAATACTCCTCCAATTAATAAATTAACAATTGATTCATCACCTGGTTAATGGTTTTTAGTTTAGTTTAAAGGGACAGCATGGAAACAGGCCCTTCGGCCCACCGAGTCCACGCCAAACATCGATTACCCATTCACACTAGTTCTAACCAAGTTCTAACTAGTGCTGGCCGATTATTACCAGTACACCAGCTCTATCCAACACACTAGGGGCAGTTTACAGAGGCCAATTAACCTTCATACCCACACGTCTTTGTAATGTGGGAGGAAACCGTAGGAAACCCACATGTTCACAGGGAGAACGTGCAAATTCCACACAGACAGCACCCAAGGTCAGGATTGAACTGGGGTCTCTGGAGCTGTGAGGCAACATCATCATCGCCTTTCATCAGCCACTTTGGACACAAGATAAATGTCATTCTGGTCAGGATCTTTAGTTGTAAATCATGAACTCCAGCAATGGCAAGGTACAAGAAGTCCCTGTTTCATAGGAATTTTAAGTTTTACATTCTAATGCATTCACTTCAATGGGGCCAAGTAATTTGAACTGTTTTTATATACACTGGAAAGAGTCAAGATGACCAGTACAATCTCACCATAACTCTATAAATCATAAGCAACATATTTGACAGCTTGGGAAAAATCTAGCCAGCAGCTCTCTCCTCTTGATCGATGCTGGTATTTCCATGCTTGACAGCAGACATAATTTATGTGGATGGTAGCTATTACTCTGCTGTATGTCACAAGATAGACTTGTCAAACAGGCACACGTTACCTCTGAACAACAAGTTACCACAGCAGCCTCTACGAGGAAGAGAAACAAAAAGAACAGGCAACACCATTCAGCCCATCAGGGCGGCACAATGGTAGAGATGCAGCCTTACAGCGCCAGAGACCCGGGTTCAATCCTGACTACGCGTGCTATCTGTATGGAGTTTGCACGTTCTCCCTGTGACTGCATGGGCTTTTTCCGGGTGCACCGGTTTCCTCCCACACTCCAAAAGACATGCAAGTTTGTAGGTTAATTGTGTGCTGTAAATTGCCTCTCGAGTGTAAGGAGTGGATGAGAAAGAGGAGATAACATAGAACTAGAGTGAAAGCCGCACAGGTTTGTAAGTTAATTGGCTTCTGTAAATTGTCCCTAGTGTGTAGGATAGAACTAGTGAACGGGCTGACCGCTGGTCAGTGCGGAATCAGTGGGCCGAAGGGCCTCTTTCTCCACTGTATCTCCAAATTAAACTAAACTGTGAATTAATAGACAATAGGTACAATTGAATCCACGTTCTGTCAAACAACCATCAATGTCGGTAAGTAACTGACTATTATAGGTTCGAAGGTACCTAATTGTCATATAAACCCAGATACCTAGTGACATTCTTTGTCTTGCATGCAATTCAGTAAAATCATACTATACAGAGGCTGGAAAGAGTGTAGGGAAGGTTTAGGAGGATGTTGTCAGGACTCGAGGGCTGGAGGTAGAGGGAGAGATTGGGCAGGCGAGGACTTTATTCCTTGGAGCATAGGAAGACAAGGAGTGATCTTATAGAGGTGTGTAAGATCATAAGCCATAGGAGCAGGATTAGGCCATTCGGCCCATCAAATCTTTGGGTATTTTTAACGCAGAGATTGACAGGTTCTTGATTAGTAAGAGTGTCAAAGGTTATGGGGAGAAGGCAGGAGAATGGGGTTGAGAGTGTATTGAACAGCATCTGCAGTTTAGTTTAGTTTAGTTTAGAAACACAGTGCAGAAACAGGACTTTCAGCCTACCGAGACTGTGCCGACCAGCGATCCCCGCACACAGTGGCACTGGGTGTAAAAATATTGGTTGCCAGGAGACAAAGGGGGCCCACTTCATCAGGGGCCCACTTGATATAGGGGGCCCACTTCATCAGGGGCCCACTTGATATAGGGGGCCCACTTCATCAGGGGCCCACTTGATATAGGGGGCCCACTTCATCAGGGGCCCACTTCATCAGGGGCCCACTTGATATAGGGGGCCCACTTCATCAGGGGCCCACTTCATCAGGGGCCCACTTGATATAGGGGGCCCACTTCATCAGGGGCCCACTTCATCAGGGGCCCACTTGATATAGGGGGCCCACTTCATCAGGGGCCCACTTGCCATCGGGCAAGCTGACACCCTGGCCAGTCCGCCACTGCCCGCACACTTACACTATCCTACACACACTCGGGACAATTTACAATTTTACTGAACCCAACAAACCTGCAAACCTGTACGTTTTACGTGTGTGGGAGGAAACCAGGGAAAACCTATGAAGGTCACGGGGAGAACACACAAAATCCATACAGACAGGATTGAACCCGGGTCTCTGGTGCTGTAAGGCAGCAAATCTACCGCTGCACCACTGTGCCGCCCAGTTCCTATCCTGGCACCTACATACTTTTCCTCCCTGCTGCATGGTGCCACAGGAGCATGGCATTGATTCCAATTACCGCTACCTTGAATAGTACCTGCAAACATCAACACTTAAATGAATAATTCTTGTAAAGACCATATAATTAAATCTGCTTGACAAGCAAAAACATGCTTGGGTGAGTAGCTGGAGACTGAACTGCAATCAGCTGAGTTTTTGTATAACATATTTTTCATAGTTTTGAAGTTGCTATGTGTTAAGCATCAAAAGGTAGATCCCGTTGATTGCTGAAGTTTCTCAAAGCGTGTAAATGTTTCCCATGTTTGCTTGCTGCAACATCCAGATTGGAGATTATCTGTTTCTTCAAGTCTGCGCTATTTAACAGCTAGAGGCGTCAGGAACACAGATTCACCACCTGACAAGGAACTGGCTATTATTTTGTTGCTCATTGCAAATATTGTTACCCCAGTCCATTCCCTACTTAGGTTTCCTCTGATGATATCAGGATTATATAATGGCAGAGAGCGTAGCAAGATAAAGGAAGGCTACAGACGCTAGATTCACAATTCCAGATTTGTTTTGTGTATTAAATGTTTTTATGCTGTATTCAACAGCTGTCAATATTGGAGACACGGGGAACTGCAGAAGCTGGAATCTTGAGCAAAACACAAAGTCCTGGAGGAACACAGCAGATATTTCTGCATCTGTGGGTCAGGATCCTTAGTTTAGTTTAGAGATACAGCGTCGAAACAGGCCCTTTGGCCCAACGAGTCCGCGCTGACCAGGGATCACCCGTACACTAGTTCTATCTTACACACTAGGGACAATTTACAGAAACCAATTAACCTACAAACCTGTAAGTCTTTGTAACGTGGGAGAAAACCGGAGCACCTAGAGAAACCCCACGCAGTCATAGAGAGAATGTGCAAACTCCGTACAGACAGCACCCATAGTCAGGATCGAACCCAGGTCTTTGGTGCTGTAAGGTTGTAACTCTACCACTGTGCCTCACTTATATGTACTGGAACCTTGAGCAAAACACAAAGTGCTGAAGGAACTCTGCGAGTCAGGCAGCACCTGTGGAGAGAATGGACTGACAACATTTCGATTTATCTTTCCCTCTCAACCTCATTCTCCTGCCATCTCCCCATAACTCCTCACTCCCTTTCAATCACGAACCTGCCAATCTCCACATTAAGTATCCATTGTCTTGGCCACCACAATGTTCTTGAATGCAATGGGTCTGGAGGAACACGTAGACCAGGTAAAGACAGCAGATTTTTACCAGTTTAAGAGCATTACTAAACCATACGAGTTTTCAGAATAACCTCATGACTTCATGGGCAGTGTTACGAATAACTATTTCTATGGAATTTCTATTCCAGGTTTATTAATTGGTGAATTTTCACTCTGCTTTCATTCTGGCAGACCAGGCCTCTGGAGTACAGGCCCATCAATATGGGTGGCTCAGTGGCACAGCTGGTAGAGCCACTGCCTCACAGCACCAGCAACCCCAGTTCAATCCCAACCTCGGGTGCTGTCTATGTGTGGAGTTTGCACGTTCTCCCTGTGACCACGTGGGTTTCCTCCAGATTGCTCCCACATCCCAAAGACGTACGGCTTGTAGATTAATTGGCTTCTGTTTATTGCCACTCGTGTGTAGGGATTAGATGAGAAAGTGGGATAACACTGAAATGGCGTGAATGGGTAATCGATGGTCGGCGGTGGCCTGAAGGGCCTGTTTCCATGCTGTATCTCTGAATTAAACTAAACTAAACAAAGCTAACATGACAGATAAATCACTTTGCCATTCTGTGTTCAGTGAAACGTGTACATTCTTGGTTAAAATTAAAAGGTATTGAGGGACAAGGATAATATATATAACTGTTGGTGTAATCTTCAGTTATCAGAGATCTGATCTAGAAGGCCAAGATCGAAAGCGGTCAATGTTGGAGAAAACAGAAGTGAGGCATGACGAGCGTGAAACTTGAGTCCCATTTCAATATGTGAGACGATTGAAAAGTTGCAATAAAACTAGTCTGGATAATTGCAAATGCAATCAAACATAATGTCTCCAAACCGTCTATTCCCAACGCAAATGGGAAGAAATTTCTGCTGCTCCAATTCTGGAACATCATTTGAGGCCCAGCTTGTGTTTCCCAGTCATTATTCAATTCAAGCATCCATTTTACGTTTAATTACTAACGATGCACAGATAATACTCCTTACCTCGATTATATACAGCACCACATTTTTGTAAAAACAGTAAAGGATGCACTTTGTCACTCGGATATAACTCCACGCTCCGTGGACCAACAAAAGCTTCTCCAAATACGAAAACTAGAAGAAGGACAAAGGACTCCGTCAATGTTGCAAACAATTTTTCCCCTACGCAGCACAGCAGTAAATTAAACAAGCAATCAAGGTTGCAAAAAAAAAAAAAACTACTCAAAAAAGACACAGAGTGCTGGGGTAACTCAGTGGGTCAGGCAGTACCTCTGAAGAACATGGATAGGTGACATAGAACACAGAACAGTGCAGCATAGGAACAGGCCCATCGGCCCACAATGTCTGTGCCGAACATGATGCCAAGTTGTCTGAGGATGGGTTCTGACCCGAAATGTCACCAATTTTTTTTTTTGTCCAGAGATGCTGCCTGTCCCACTGAGTTACTCCAGAGTTTTGTGCCTATCTTCGGTATAAACCAGCAACTGCAGTTCCTTCGTACACATTATGCCAAGTTAAACTGATCTCATCTGCCTGAACACGATTCATATTCCTCTATTGCCTGCAGTTACATGTGCCTATCCAAAAGCCTCTTGTATATCACTATCATAACCTGCCTCCAACACCACCCCTGACAGCGTGTTGCAGGCCTGCACCACCCTATGTTAAAGAAACTTGCTCCACACATCTCCATTAAACTTGCCCCCTCTCATATTATACTGTGGTGAACATTTCCACCCCGGGGAAAAAGGGACTGTCATAATTTTTATACACTTCTATCAAGTTCTCCCTCAACCTCTGAAGTTCCAAAGAAAACTATCCAAATCAAAAGACACCACAGTGGCGCACCGGTATTGCTGCCTTACAGTGCCAGAGACCCGGGTTTGATCCTGACTACTGGTGCTGCCTGTACGAAGTTTGTACGTTCTACCTGTGACCATGTGGGCTTTCTCCTGGTGCTCCGATTTCCTCCTACATTCCAAAGATATATAGGTTTGATGGTTAATTTTCTTCTGTAAATTGTAAATTGTCCCTAGTATGTGTAGGATATTGCTAGTGGAGGGGGTGATCGATGGTTGGCTCAGACTCGCTGTGCTGAAGGGTCTGTTTCCGTGCTGTATTTCTAAACTAAAATAAACTAAATTATCCAACATTTCCCTGTAGAGTCATATAGCGTGGGAACTGTCCCGTCAGCCCAACTAGCTCACACCAACCAACATGTCCCAGCTACACCAGTCCCACCTGCCTGCGCTTGGCCCATATCCATGCGCCTGATTGCATGTAAATGTTTTCAACTGTAGCTGAACTTCTAATCTAGGCAGCATTCTGGTAAAACAAAATGGAGTTCCATGTGAGGATTACTGAACAAGATAACGAGACAGCATTAAGTGCTACTAACCTGCGCAATGGAGTAATCCGAGGAGTTGGTGGCTTGGAGCCCTTCGTTGCCATTAATCCCCACTCCAACGTGTGCTGTCTGAATCATACCCACATCATTAGCTCCGTCGCCTACTGCTAGGGTGATCGCATTGACATTCTTTTTAACTATTTGGACGATTTCTGATTTCTGGAGAGGCGAAACCCTGAAAGGAGAAATGAGATGTGAATCACTTTAATATCTTTGGAGTCTGATGGGTCTTTTGCGCAATGCTCAAGCGTGCTAAACGATAAAACAAATTATGTGGCCAGCACCAATTTTCCAGCACTCTTGGTTCCAGAACCTTTCTTGACCCCCAGAGTCTGAAAATGGGTCTCAACCCGAAACGTTACCTGTTCTTTTTTTTCAGAGATTCCGCCAGCCCCACTGAGTTACTCCAGCACTTTGTTACATCATTGCCCAATTACCCGTTATGCCAGACCAACGGAGGCCACATAATAGTAATTCAACAATACACAACTGACCCACTAAATATATCCCTCCAGTGACTCTAAAGCACAATGGACTGGTAACATTATGAGGTGGAGAAGATATGGAAGGATGAGGGGGGAATCTCATTGAAACCTATCAAATATTGAAAGGCCCAGATAGAGTGGATGTGGGGAGCATGTTTCCAGTAGTGGGAGAGTCTAGGACCAGAGAATAAAAGGATGTATCTTTAGAATGTAGATGAGGAGGAATTTCTTTAGCCAGAGGGTGGTGAGTGTGGAATTCATTGCTCCTGGCAGCTGTGGAGGCCAAGTCCATGGATATTTTTAAAGCAATCATGATTGATGGGTTCTCGATTAACAAGGGCATCAAAGGTTATGGGGAGAAGGCAGGAGAATGGGGTTGAGTGGGAAAATAGATCAGCTATGATCGAATGGCGGAGCAGACTTTAGTTTAGTTTAGTTTTGAAATATAGTGTGGAAATAGGCCCTTCGGCCCACTGCGCCGATCAGCAATCCCCTTATAATAGCACCATTCTACACACCAGTGACAATTTACAATTTTACTAAAGCCAATTAACCTACAAACCTGTAAGTGTTTGGGATGTGGGAGGAAACTGGAGCACCCACAAGGTCACAGTGAGAACGTACAAACTTTGTACAGACAGCACACGTGGTCAGGGTCGAACACAGGTTTCTAGCGCTGCAAGGCAAGCACTCTACCGCTGCTCCACCCTGCCGCCCACTTGATGGACCAAATAGCCTGATTCTGCTTGGATGAATTATGAACGTGATTTAAAAAATTACTTGACTAGTTGAAAAGCACTAAACACTGTGCTGTCTGGACTGATGTTTCCGAACTATCTCTCCTTCATTCTTAGGGATGTGCTCTTCCAACTTGCTACACTACTCAGGTAAACAGACAGTGGTTGCACAGGAAAGTCACAGCTGCCTCTGACATTCCACCAATATAAACACTACTTGACTCTGCAATGGCATTGTTTAAAATAAGATAAATACAGCTTTCCTTGTTTTGTGCAAACATATGTCACCATTCCTGCATAAATTGCATCAACTTACACCAGATATACATGAAAGGCCTAGGTAGAGTGGACAAGGAGAGGATGTTTCCACTAGTGGGTGAGCTTAGGACCAGAGGGCATAGCCTCAGAATAAAAGGACGTACCTTTAGAAAGGAAATGAGGAGGAATTTCTTTAGCCCGAGGATGGTGAATCTGTGGAATTCATTGCTATAGGCGGCTGCGGAGGCCAAATCATTGGGTATTTTTAAATCGGAGATTGATAGGTTAGAGTCATAGGGTCAAACAGCAATGGAAACAGGTCCCTCAGCCCTACTTACCCACACCAACCAAGGTTCTTGATTAGTAAGGGAGTTGAAGGTTACGGGAGAAGGCAGGAAAATGTCATTGAGAATGAAAATTAGATCAGCAATGATCGAATGTCAGACTGGAATCGAAGGGCCGAATGGCCTAATTCTGCTCTTATGTAACAGGATTTACATATTAATATTATACAATATGTCAATGTCATATTGGCACTTGCTACTTTGGACGAGTGGCCTGAGAAGAACTTAACTTTAGGGGCATCGACCGGTAAATGGTAAAATGCAAACCTACTATTCACAACGTTGTGACCAAATGATTTTTGTTTCTAACAGCGCCTTGGGTTTCTGCAGATTTAAGCAATGACTATTAATTTACAATTGATGTCGAGCATTGTGTGCCTGCGGGCATGAATGTATATTTAGTTTTGTCCCTTATGTTTCATACAAATAGCAAGGAAAGAAAATGAATGCCTAATCTTCAAACTGGCACCACCTGAGTATTAATGGTGGGGAGTGAGGACTTTTATCCCAGTTCGACAGCACTTTAGAAACATGTATGCAGGTGGAGTGCAGTTATAATTGGCTCAGGGGTCAGTGATTAATGGGGATTGAAGCTGGAGAATTATGAATATGTGGCAGAATGCGGCAGACACTCTCAGAGTGAGAGCACAGTGAGCAGAGGTAGCACTGAAACAATTATTCAAGGCACCATTTTCGTGACCTATGAAAGCTAAAGCCAATGGAAAAAATCTAGATATGAACAATCTGGTTTATAATTTTCAATACCCCACGGCCATGCATAATGCAAGACAGCATCATTAATATATAGCAGGAGAAAGTGACATCCAAATAACATGCACATTTTAGTTTAGTTTAGTTCAGAGATACAGGGCGGAAACGAGCCCTTTGGCCCATGCCGACCAACAATCACCCTGCACACTAGTTCTATCGTACACTCTAGCGGCAATTTACCAAAGGCAATTAACCTACAAACCTGCATGCCTTTGGAATGTGGGAGGAAACCAGAGCACCCAGAGAAAACCCATGCAGTCACAGGGAGAACATACAAACTCCGTACAGACAGCACCCGTAGCCAGGATTGAACCTGGGTCTCTGGTGGTGCAAGGCAGCAATTGTCCCTGTGCCACTGTCCCGTCCTTGTTAGTGAAGATTAGTTTAACACTGTGTGTTGGAGAAGGTTAGTCATACGAATTAAAATCAAAAAAGTAATTTTTTCATCTCTTCAGTGAGGTAGGTGAGGGAATTGGTAATTTTGTAGTTGGAAGAATAAGTGTCTCGCAGTTGCTGCTGAATTTGAGGCTGTAGCTTTGTTTCTATTTCCTACCCAGATTCAGCAGCTGGTCAGAGTAAAATGCTTCAGGCATGTTTGCTGGCGGGCTAATTCAGCTGCAACACTGGAATGCTTTTAGGGAGCAGAGATGAGTGAAAGAGCACTGGAAAAGTCTGCAATTGGCACCTACATTCAAGAGATGGGAGGCACAGTGGTAGAGTTGCTGCCAAACAGTGCGTGAGACCCGGGTTCGATGTTGACCACGGGCGTTATTGGTAGGGCGTATGTACATTCTACCTGTGTTTCTCCCCAATCACATTATACGTTTAATTTAGGTTAATTTAGAGATACAATGCGGAAACAGGCCCTTTGGCCCAACGAGTCCGTGCTGACCAGCGATCCCCGCACACGAACACCATCCGACACATACCAAGGACAATTTACAATTTTACCAATTTAACCTCAATCCTGTATGTCTTTGGAGTGTGGGAGGAAACTGGAGCACCTGGAGAAAGCCCACATGGTCACAGGGAGAATGTAAAAAACTCTGTACAGACAACACCCGTAGTCAGGATCGAACCAAGTTCTTTGGTGCTGCAGCTCTACCGCTGCGCCACCGTGCGGCCCTATGAAGTGGCTTGCACAGCCAAGCCAGTTGGGATTGACTCGAATGCTTGGGATGTGGCCAGAGAGAGGTTGCGGACAATGGATTATCAACAAGTCAACCACTTTCACCAAAGCAAAACACAAAGTGCTGGAGGAATTCAGCAGGTCAGGCAGCATTCATGGAGGAAATGGATAGCTGTCCCAGCCCGGAATCTCAACTGTCCATTCCCTCCATGGATGGGGCCTGATCCGCTGAGTTCCTCCAGCACTTTGTGCTTTGCTCAAGACTTCAGCAACCCCAGATCCTTGTATAACCACTTGTACTCCCAATAGTTTCTATCGCAGAACCTCCAATGTACATTTAATCAAATAATTGTGAATATAAAGAGACATTAAGAATTGCAAGACACAAATTAGTGTAAGGAACTTAAGAAATGTCATGCATTTCCCTGTCTGAAGACGGACCCCAACCTGGTACTGCACCTGCAACTGCTCGGACAGGAAGGCTCTGCAGAGGGTAGTGAGGGGAGCAGAGAGGATTATTGGCGTCTCCCTACCCTCGGTACAAGAACTGTTCCAGAGCCGCTGTCTGAAGAAAGCACAGAGAATTGCCAAGGACAAACTGCACCCCCTCCACACACACCTGGATCTCTTGCCATCAGGCAAGAGATATCGAAGCATCAAAGCCCGGACTACGAGGCTGCTAAACAGCTTCCTACCACAGGCTGTGAGGCTGCTAAACAGTCACTCTGCACTCACAGTCACTTGACTTGACTCTGCGGCTGGCACGGACACTTTAATAACTGGCACTGGCCACTCAAATCAGCGGCCCCGGACATTTTTTTATGATTGGTTTACTGTTTTTAACATTGTGTTTTTTACCTGATTTTAACTATTTATTCTGTTCCATCAGGGACTGGATTGTTTTTTTAGTGTTATTATGTGAGAAGTGTTTTAAATTTCATGTGCGAGGCTCCGCTATTCACTGGGAAACGTCTTTTCATTTTGCACTGTACTTGTTGCTTGCAAGATGACAATAAAGGTTGATTGATTGATTGATTGATTGATTGAAACGTCACCTATCCACATTTTCCAGAGTTGCTGCCTGACCCGCTGAGTTACGCCAGCACTTGGTGGCTATTTTTGTAAGCTAGCACCTGCAGTTCCTTGTTTCTATATTTCCCACACCATTGATTTTAAATAATATACAAGCTAACTTTTGCTCCAAGCAGCTGCAATTTATGCTCTACAGGATCAAAATTCAATATAAACCCACGATAAGCAGCAAGAGTCTGAAGAAGGGTTTCGCCTCAAAATGTTGCCTATTTCCTTCGCTCCATAGATGCTGCTGCACCCGCTGAGTTTCTCCAGCATTTTTGTGTACCAGCAAGAGTAGACAGAAACATAGAAAATAGGTGCAGGAGGAGGCCATTCGGCCCTTCGAGCCAGCACCGCCATTCATTGTGATCATGGCTGATCATCCCACATCAATAACCCGTGCCTGCCTTCTCCCCATATCCCTTGACTCCACTAGCCCCTAGAGCTCTATCTAACTCTCTCTTAAATCCATTCAGTGACTTGGCCTCCACTACCCTCTGTGGCAGGGAATTCCATAAATTCACAACTTTCTGGGTGAAAATGTTTTTTCTCACCTCAGTCTTAAATGACCTCCCCTTTATTCTAAGACTGTGGCCTCTGGTTCTGGACTCGCCCAACATTGGGACCATTTTTCCTGTGTCTAGCTTGTCCAGTCCATTTAAAATTTTATATGTTTCTATATGATGCCCCTCATCCTTCTAAACTCCAGTGAATACAAGCCTAGTCTTTTCAATCTTTCCTCATATGACAGTCCCGCCATCCCAGGGATCAATCTCGTGAACCTTCGCTGCACTGCCTCAATCACAAGGATGTCCTTCCTCAAATTAGGAGACCAAAACTGTACACAATACTCCAGATGTGGTCTCACCAGAGCCCTCTACTAACTCTTCTGACGTGAATTTCCACATGTGGATATAATTATTAGATAACCACATTCCTTTTTAGTTTAGAATTAATTTAGTTTAGTTTAGAGATACAGCATTTAGCCGACCGATTTCACGCTGACCATCGATCACCCGTTCACACTAGTCCTGTGTTATCCCACTTTCTCACCACTCCCTACACACTGGGGGCAATTTTAGAGGCCAATTAACCTACAACCCCGCACGTCATTGGGATGTGGGAGGACCCGGAGGAAACCCACGTGGTCACAGGGAGAATGTGCAAACTCCACACAGACAGTATCTGAGTTTAGGACAATTGGGGTTCTGTGGCACTGCGAGGCAGTGGCTCAACTAGCTGTGCCACAATGTGCCACCTACATTTCCTCCAAATGATTCTGATGCAATAAAAATCTATTTAATCCAAAGGACTACGGATGCTGTCTGTATGGAGTTGGTACCTTCTCCCTGTGACGGCGTGTTTTTTCTCCGGGGGCACCGGTTCCTCCCACATCAGAAAGACGTGGGGGTTTGTAGGTTAATTGCCCCTAGTTTGTAGGATAGAACCAGCGTATGGGTGATCGCTGGTCGGCGTGGATCTTGCCATGCTGTATCTTTAAATAAACTAATTGAATCAAATTGAAACAATTTTCTCTAAATACTTCTGATGAAAAGAAAATGTAGTTGTGGCGAAAAAGAAATTGAATCAAATTGAATTCTTCCGATAAGGAAGACATCTCCACAAACTACAGCAACAGGTAGAAATATGCGAGAGTTCAGATTTTGGTTTTGGTTTGCTGGTCGGCTGACAAGGTGATGTATTTGGTACAAGTGTGGCACCAGTTACATAACCGAGGTCATGGGATGTCAACGCTATTTCAGTCCAACTAAAAACTCCAGCACTTTCAGTCTTTCTTTGGTAAACCAGCATCTGTAATTCCTTCTCATTGAATTCACCAATTTATTAAAAGTATTATTAAATCGGTGTGCGACGGTGGCGCAGCTGTAGAATTGCTGGTTTGTAGGTTAATTGGCTTGGTATAATTGTAATTTGTTCCTAGTGTGGTACATAGTGTTAACATGCAGGAATCATAGGTCAGCACAGATTCGATGGGCCGAAGGGCCTGTTTCCACAATGGATCTCTAAACTAAGTTAAGCTAACTATGGACAAGTTGGACCGAAGGGCAATATACAGTATGATTATACTTTTTACGTCAAGAGTCAAATAATTAGGATACATTTCCAATTCCCATTGTTCAATCCAGGTTAAACAAATCTAGTTTGTATTTGGACATTATACTTCTAAAGTTCTGTGTAAATATGGGGATTGATGTTAAATATTGGACAACTAAAAGGCTGCTAATTACCCAACTAAGGGGAATACCGAGGCGATAGGGATGGCACGGAGGTGTAGCGGTAGAGTTGCTGCCTTACATCGCCAGAGACCTGGGTTCGATCTTAACGATAGGTGCTGTCTGTGCGTTCTCGCTGTGACCGGGTTTTCTCCAGTTGCTCCGGTTTCCTCCCAGACTCCAAAGACGTACAGGATTGCAGGTTAATTAGCTTTGTTAAAGATTGTAAATTGTCCCTGGTGTGTAAGGTAGTGCTAGTGTACGGGGATAACTGGTCGGCGTGGACCCAGTGTGTCGAAGGGCCTGTCTCCGCGCTGTATCTCTAAACTAAACTAAGACTGCACCAGCAACTTATTGTCTGCAGTTTTGAGCCACTCTGAAGCCCATATTCTATTTGAAGGGAAACAATCCATCCCAAATGAGTGACATTAATGCCTCAGATGATGTTACTGGGCTCTGTATTACATGTTATAAATCATCGGGTGCTTCAATAACTCAGCAATAGAACTCCACAAAATGACTGGAAGCAGAAAATTAAATCAGCTGTAAAAAATCTAAGGAAGGATCTCGAGACAGAAAGATTAACTCCGTTTGTGTTTTCACAGATGCCGCGTGACTGGATGAACGATTGAGACAACGGTTACAGCGGAGGAACAATCCATTCATCCTGCCACTCCCACCCCATCTCATAGAGTCATAAACAGGCTCTTCGGCCCAACTTGCCACCGCTGACCAACGTGCCTCATCTCCACTTGCCTGCGTTTGGCCCATATTCTATCCTATCCATGTACCTGTCTAATTGTTTCTTAAACATTGTGATAATATGTGCCTCAACTACCTCCTCTGGCAGCTCATTCCATACATCCACCCTTTGTGTAAAAGATTTACCCCTCATGTTCCTATTAAAATCTTTCCCCCTTCACCTTAGACCTATCCCCTGGCTCTTGGTTCCCACACACTGGGCAAGAGACTCTGTGCCTTTATCTGACCTATTCCTCACATGATTTTGTACATCTCCATAAGATCTCCCCTTATCCATTTGTGCTCCTGAAATCACATAAAACTAGTGTAAACAGGTGATCGATGGTGGGCTGAACTCGGTGGATGAAGGACCCAATTATGTGCTGTCATTTCCAGACTTATTAATTACACTGCTGTCTGTCACACGAGATTACCTTCAGTATCTTACAAGGTTTTAACATTAATTCTAGCATTACAAATTCAGTTGATGTACTTTATTATATTGTGCACAGTGCAAAATTCAAATCAAAAACTTTAAAACGCAAGCACACTCTATGGAGAGAACAGGTATTTCAAAGGTTTTTTGAAAAGAACCATTAGAGAATTTACCGATTTGTTCAATTGTTTAACTCTACAGATTATTGGACTAGATCATTGGATTACTAAATTGAACACACAATTGAATGTGATGGGGCTGTGCAGAACAAATGTACAAGGAGATAGACAGAAAATGCTGGAGTAACTCCGTGGGTCAGGCAGTACCTCTGGTGAAAAGGAATAGTTGACCTTTCGGGTTGAGATTCTTCTTCAAACAGAAGAGGTCCAGTCTGAAGAAGGGTCTCGAAACAAAAAAGTCACCCATTCTTTTCCTCCAGTGATGCTGCCTGCCCCGCTGAGTTACTCCAGCATTTTCCGTCTATCTTTGGTGTAAACCAGCATCTGCAGTTCCTTCCTACACAAAGGTACACTGAGACTCGCCACTGAGTATCCTACTCCAGGAAGTGTGGGGGCAGAAGACAAAGAATAGACGGCCCCGCATGCATTCAGGAGTGCTGATTTTAAGAATTAAGAGCTTTAAAAACACGTAATAACTTGAAATAGTTTTTTTTTTTAAAGCATCTGGAATTCACAATACTCAGAGGCTCAGAAGAATAATTTGAATCTCAATGGAGTCGAGAGTGTTTTATTGTCAAATGTACCGAAAGTTAACAAAAAAAAGTACCACAGATTTAAGTAAAATAAAAAGTAAAGATATCATACTGTGCAAAGTGTGCAAGTGATTAATAGTTTGCAGTTAAACAATGCCAAAGCAAATATTTTCCTAAGCAATCCTCTGCAAAAGTTGGAGCTGGATAGCACAGTGATGCAGCATGGTGGCACAGTGGTGCAGCAGGGTAATGGAAGAGAAAGTGGAATAACATGGAACTAATGTGAACGAGTGATTGATGGACTAAATGGGCTGACGGGCCTGTTTCTATGCTGTATCTCTACAACTAAAACTAATAGATTTTGTGTTTGGTTAAGTTTCTGTAAGTCAGAAGAATGGAGCAGGTGGCATCTTTCGCAAAGATTCAATATCTTTTTTTACAGTGTGTTTATACGCTTGTGTGAGGAAGAAGCTGCATGTGTATGATAGAGAATCTTCAACAACATCAGGATACACTCTACCTCCAGCATAAACTGCAAGGGCACACACCGATTGTCTAAACACGCATCACAAAAATCCCATTTTGCCTCATTCAAGCATGCACATACCCTCACTCACAGCAAGAATCAATAACAAGTAGTCCCAGTGGTTAAAATGTAGAAGACTGCAAATATAAGTTGTACAAGTCATTGGTGAGGCTTCATTTAGAGTATTGGGTTCCGTTCTGTTAGCTTTCATTGCAAAAGGATTTGAGTATAGGAGCAGGGAGTTCTACTGCAGTTGTACAGGGTCTTACAGGGTCTTGGTGAGACCACACCTGGAGTATTGCGTACAGTTTTGGTCTCCAAATCTGAGGAAGGACATTATTGCCATAGAGGGAGTGCAGAGACGGTTCACCAGACTGATTCCTGGGATGTCAGGACTGTCTTATGAAGAAAGACTGGATAGACTTGGTTTATACTCTCTAGAATTTAGGAGATTGAGAGGGGATCTTATAGAAACTTACAAAATTCTTAAGGGGTTGGACAGGCTAGATGCAGGAAGATTGTTCCCGATGTTAGGGAAGTCCAGGACAAGGGGTCACAGCTTAAGGATAAGGGGGAAATCCTATAAAACCGAGATGAGAAGAACTTTTTTCACACAGAGAGTGGTGAATCTCTGGAACTCTCTGCCACAGAGGGTAGTTGAGGCCAGTTCATTGGCTATATTTAAGAGGGAGTTAGATGTGGCCTTTGTGGCTAAGGGGATCAGGGGGTATGGAGAGAAGGCAGGTACGGGATACTGAGTTGGATGATCAGCCATGATCATATTGAATGGCGGTGCAGGCTCGAAGGGCCGAATGGCCTACTCCTGCACCTAATTTCTATGTTTCTATGTTTCTATGTTCTGGTCACCGTTGTAGGAAAGATGTTGTCAAGCTGGAAAGGATGCAGAGAGGATTTACGAGGATGTTGCCAGGACTTGCGGGCCTGAGCTATAGGGAGGTGCTGAGCAGGCTAGGACTTTATTCCTTGGAGCGCAGGAGGATGAGGGGTGATCTTATAGAGGTGCATAAGATAATGCGAGGAATAGATAGGGTAAATGTTTTTTTACTTAGAGTAGGGGGATTATTAAATAAAAATCTGAGGGGCAACTTTTATTTTTAAACACAAAGGGTGGTGGGTATATGGAATGAGCTGCCAGAGGAGGCAGTTGAGGCAGGTATTATTACACCGTTTAAGAAACATTTGGACAGGTACATGGATAGGATAGGCTTAGAGGGCTATGGGCTAAAGGCAGACAAGGTGAAAAGCTTTTGTTGTGTGCCAACCAGTCAGCGGAAAGACTATATATGATTACAACCAAGCCATCTACAGTGTTTGTTGTTAGAGTAGAGGTTTAAAAGAGTGGAAATATTGTAACGCATGATTGCAGATCCCACTTCTGGAACCAGCACGCAGTGAGTCACCTGGCTTGGAATAATTAGAAGAGACTATCCAGCTTTTAGGCGATCATGGTGGCGCAGTGGTAGAGCTGCTGCCTTACAGCGCTTGCAGCGCCAGAGACTCTGGTTCGATCCTAACTACGGGTACAGTCTATACGGAGTTTGTACGTTCTCCCAGTGACCTGCGTGGGTTTTCTCCGAGATCTTCGGTTTCCTCCCACACTCCAAGGACGTACTGGTTTGTAGGTTAATTGGCTTGCTATGAATGTAAATTGTCCCAAGTGTGTGTAGGATAGTGTTAGTGTGTGTGTGGATCGAAGGTCGGCATGGACTCGGTGGGCCGAAGGGCCTGTTTCTGCGCTGTTTCTCTAAACTAAACTAAGCAAAAAGCCAAATGATTTATTAGAAGAATCTTTAGAAAACTCACTATAATGGAGGTGAGAGTCGCAGTCATACAGCACGGAAACAGGCCCCTTGACGTAACTCATCCATGCTGACCAACATACCCCAGCTACACTAGTCCCATTTGCCCGCGTTTGGTCCATATCCTTCTAAACGTTTCCTATCCATGTACTTGTCTAAGTGTCCTTTAAATGTTGCCACAAGTAGCTGCCTCAATGACGTCCTCTGGCAGCTCGTTCCATACACCCACCCTCACACCAGGTTGGAGGTGTGAGAAATTCCTTAAAAATGTGTCAAAATCTCACGGAATTGTTACGGCATGTGAAAAAGGGACGAAGGTTGCTTCATGAAGACACGATTACCACACACATTTACCCTGGGTTACAATTGGCAACAATACAACTTAAAGTTCCATCAACAAATCCACATTTTACCACCCAATGAACTTGAAAAGAAAACCACAATTTAGTGAGCATGGATCTTATTTTAATGTGGAATAGCTTGTTTTGCTGAACAGGTATTATCAAAGCCAAATTGGAAGAAATCTAATACATTCCATTGCCGGACATAATTCATATATAGGAATCTACCATTAATCATAAAACCATCGGGCCTCGTTATCCTGTGCTGTAATGCAAGACTTATTCTTATAGTTCCTTCCTTTTTCTAATACTATTATATTACTGCTCTAAAAGAGGAACTGTCTCTCCCACAACATGAAACTCGTAAGCTAATGTAAAAAAAACCTATTCATCTTTTAGTTTAGTTTAGAGACAGGCCCTTCGGTCCACACCGCCCAGCGATCCCAGTACACCAGCACTATCCCACACACTAGAAACAATTTACATTGTTTACCAAAGCCAATGAACTTGCAAACCTGTATGTCTTTGGAGTGTGGGAGGAAACCGCAGCACCCGGAGAAGAACACACGGTCACAGGGAGAACGTACAAACTTTATACAAACTCCGTACAAATAGCACCCGTAGTCAGGTTTGAACCCGGGTCTCTGGCGCTATAAGGCAGCATCTCTACCCCTGCACCACTGTGCCTCCTCTTGCAGCTCATTCCATACACCCACCAACCCAAGTGAAAAAGTTGCCCCTCAGGTTGCTATTAAATCTTGCCCTCTCACCTTAAGCACATGTCCTCTGGTTCGTGATTCCCCTACCCTAGGTAACAGACTGTGCATTCAACGTATCTGTGCTCCTCATGATTTAATACATCTCTATAAGATCAACCCTCAGCCTCCTGCGTTGCCCAACCCCTTGCTGTAGCTCAGACCCTCAAGTCCTGGCAACATCTTCGTAAATCTTCTCTGCACCCTTTTCATCTCTGTTTCTCCACCTCGGTCTTTCAATGTTTCTTCCAATCTACTATCGCAACCAATGTTTTGGCCATCTGTCCTAATATCTTATATTCTCAGTGTCAAACTTTGTTTGAAGCAGCTGCTGACGAAGTGCTGCGGAGATTTTATCTCCATAATTTTTATCTCCATAATTGCAAATTTTTTGTTGATGAAAGCAAACATGCCCGTGTTATCAGGTTAGTTTTAGTTTAGAGATATAGCATAGAAACAGGCTCCTTGGCCCACCGAGTTCATGCCGACAATTGATCATTCGTTCACACTAGTTCTATGTTACCCCAGTTTCGCATCCTACACATGAGGGGCAATTTACAGAGGCCAATTAACGTACAAACCTGCATGGCTTTGGGATGTGGAAGGAAACCGGAGCACCTGGAGAAAACCCAGGTGATCACACGGAGGAGGTACAAACCCCATGCAGACAGCACCTGAGGTCAGGATCAAACCCTGAAACCCTCTAATCTCTGAAGCTGTAATGGGCCTGTCCCACTAACACGACTTTTTTGGCGACTGCCGGCACTCGTCATAGGTCATTGCAGATTGGCGACATTTTTCAACATGCTGAAAATTCAGCGGCCACCAGAAAGACGCCACGACTCTTTGGGCGACTGAGCAGACTACTCACGACCATACAGGTGACACTCTGGCGACATGTCCTGTATGGTCATGAGTAGTCGCCCAAAGAGTCGTACCTTGTTCTGGTCGCTGCGGAATTTTCAACATATTGAACATTTTCAGCGACCTGCAAAAACCTATGACGGGTGCCGGCAGTCACCGAAAACGTTGCGTAAGTGGGACAGGCCCATAAGGCAGCAACTCCGCTGCGCCACCGTGCTGCCTTACATAAGGGTAGAGTACAGAGTGTTCTTTTTTTTTGACAACAAAGTCAAAATAAAAGCTGAAGGCCTGGAGCACTTAACCCGAGTGCTTGGATGTGAATACCAACATGTTTTCTTTTACATCCATTTCCAGGGTTCCCCAGAGTGAGTTTCTGATACCAACCATGAAAATTACAACCCATTTCCCATACAAAGGAGGCAGGCTGCCTTTTATCACTTGCCCCATGACTTCGCTGTTGGGAACAGCTATGACAAACTCTCGGAACAGATTGCCCCATCACAATCTCAGCCTGGCAAATAACGCTATGCTGATTACAGGAGTTCACCGTTGCAATGGCAAGACATCCTTGCAACATTATTTTTATTTAATCGGCGCAAGCATTATTCTCGACCACAGATATGTTGCAAATTTCTTTGCAAATATATGGAACAAATAAAATAAGCAATTTATGGCCAACGAGAACTAAAATTCAAGGACTAATCACCCCGGTCACTCCTTCTTCTCCCCTCTCCCATCAGGCAAGAAAACGCATACCTCCAGATTCAGGGACAGTGTTATCAGTTATCAGTGTTCCCAGCTGTTATCAGGCATCTGAACCATCCTATCACCAACTAATGAGTTGTTCTGAGCTACCATCTACCTCACAGGAGACCCCTGGACTATCTTTAATCAGACTTTACTGGACTTTATCTTGCACTAAACGTTATTCCCTTTATCCTGTATCTGTACACAGTGGACGGCTTGATTGTAATCATGTACAGTCTATTCGCTGACTGGATAGCACGCAACAAAAAGTGTTTCATTGTATCTCGGTACACGTGACAATAAACTAAATTGTGCTGCAAACATATTTTAAATGTTCTAAGTTTTTAAATCAAACTTGAGAAGATCTCAAGAAAGCACAAATCCCATTCCTGCCAAAGGAATGAAGGAATTCTGACGAATTCTCAACCCGAATCATCACCTATCCATGTTCTCCGGAGATGCTGCCTGACCCACTGAGTTACTCCAGCACTTTGTGTCTAAACCGACATCTGCATTTCCTTGTTGTTACATTTTGCCTGCTAAAGGAATTATGGATTGGAAAAAAAAGAGGAAACCTGCAGTAAAAATAAAATAAAACTGACTACTCTGTAGAACCACTCAGCTACACAGATGTTTTTCTAATTTTAAAATAACTTGGGGCTTTTTTTTTACAAAAAAAAAGTATTGAAGCCAATCTATGCATCATTTGCAAGCAGCACAAACCAGCTTCTACATAAACAGTGACTTCCTGAACTTCACATATCCAGCATTGCGAGCAAAGGGACATCAAAAGCTGTGGAGTACATCCAAGGAACAACAACACATCTGGGTCAAGATGGCAAACCGCCTCTTATCAGGAACACCACTGAGAGAAATCAACTTTCATTTTTTTTTTGACAGAGGCCAATCCAACCTGAACAATCAAACATAGAGTGAGCAGGAATCAAAATTGTATGTGGAGTCGTTTTAGCTAGGGGGGGGGCGGCATGGTGGTGCAGCGCTAAAGTTGCTGCCTCACAGTGCCAAAGACCCGGGTTCGATCCTGACTGCGGGTGCTGTCTGTACGGAGTTTGTACGTTCTCCCTGTGACCGTGTGGGTTGTCACCAGGTGCTCCTGTTTCCTCCCTCCTGTTTTGTAGGTTAATTAACTTCAGTAAACATGTAAATCGCCCATAGTGTGTAGGATAGTATGGGATGATCACTGGTCGATGTGGACTCGGTGGGCCGAAGGGCCTGTTTCGTGCTGTATCTCTAAAATCTTAACAGTTTTGTTTGAGTCACTGTTCTAATTAGCACGCAATATTGAGGGAAAAATTACACGGCATTGAATTCATACTTTTAAAATGTTATAACAACTAAAATCTTAACTTAGAATCAGTGTCATGCAGCACAGAACCAGGCCCTTCGACCCAACTTGCCCATGTTGTCCAAGATGCCCCATCTAAGCCAGTCCCATTAGACTGCATTTGGTCCATATCCCTCCAAACCGTTCATATCTATGTACTTTTCCAAATGTCTTTCATTTGTTGTTATTGTGTCGGCCTCAACTATGCCAATTTGCCCCATCTGAAGAAGGGTCCCAACCCAAAATATCACCTATCCATGTTCTCCAGAGATGCTGAGTTACTCCAGCACTTTGTGTCTTTGTTTTAATCTCTGTCAATGTGTTGGTTACTTAAGGACCTTATAACTTGATCATTTCTAGGCACCTCCAACTGCTGCAAAGAAGTGTCACCACGGCATGGTGGTGCAGCCGTAGTGTTGCTGCCTTACAGCGCCAGAGAGCCTGGTTCGATCCTGACTATGGATGCTGTCGGAGTTAGTACATTTTCCCTGTGACCACGTGGGTTTTCTCTGGGTGTTTCGGTTTCCGCCCAAATTCCCAAAAAGTGCAGGTTTGTAGGCTAATTGGCTCTGGTAAATTGTCCCATGGGTTTTTTTTTTTAGTTTAGAGATACAGTGCAGAAACCGGCACTTCGGCCCACTGAGCCCACGCCAACCAGCGATCACCACACAATAACTCTATCCTACACACACTATTTACAATTTTACCAAGCTAATTAGCCTACAAACCTGTATGTCTTTGGAGTGTGAGAGAAACTGGAGCACCCCAAGAAAACCCACGCAGGTCATGGGAGAACATACAAACTCCATTTAGACAGCGTATGTAGTCAGGATCGAACCTGTGTCTCTGGCGCTGCAAGGCAGCAACTCTACTGCTGTGCAGCCCAGCTACCGGGTGTAGGATAGAACTAGTGTACGGGTGATCACTGGTCAGCACAGACTCGGTGGGGCCTGTTTCCATGCTGTATCACTAAACTAAAGTAAAAGAACTGACAAAGGATTGGCAGGGACAGTCTGGTATTTGGTTAGGTCTGCCTAGTGACACTGAAATAGCATCACATTGTTATAAATGGAAGATTGGCCTTTGCACACATACACACAAGTTACAGGCTAGAGGTCAAAGAATGTATGAAGCAACGAATATCAAATATCCCATTTAGTCTTCAGCCTCAGATATAATGTTATATGGACACACCGGATTCGCCCAATATAAAACTCTGCTCTGCTGTATGTAAAGTGGTGGAATTCCATGAAACTCCAGCTCTTTCACATTCCTACTTTACCTCTCTCAGCATTGATGTACCATTTCTCTCAATAAACTTCATCAAAATAGAACCGGTGCAAATGTTAATGAAAGACATCCCAAGGACATGCGGGTTTGTTGGTTAATTGGCCTCTGTAAGTTCCCCCTAGTGTGTTGGGAGAGGATGCAACAGTGGGATAACGTGGAACTACTGTGAACGGGTGATTGCTGGTTGGCGTGGACTCAGTGGGCTGAAGGGCCCATTTCCGTACTGTATCTCTAAACGGAAAAGAACATTGTTCACTTTCTTTTTAAAAAAATCGGCATGATCAGATTTGAAAGGGGAATGAATAAAATATTGAGCACTTAAATGTGAAACTGGATCTTACAGAGTGGCGCACAATCCTGGCGAGTCCCAGTGCTGCTTGTTGCAGGGTCTCCATCTTAATCTTAAAAGGCTGGAGGGACTACATCTCGCATCTAAAATGTTAAGAGGCTTTTAGATGGGCACATGGATATGCAGGGAGGGATAGGGATCACGTGCAGGCAGAGATTAGTTTAACCTGGCATCATGTTCGGCACAGATATGGTGGGCCGAAAGGCCTGCTCCTATGCTGTGCTGTTGCATGTAACGCATGGAGTCAAGGTAAAATTTCACTATAGATCTTTTAGTTGTAACTGCATGTCTTCAGAAATCAAAGAATTCTGACCAACACTGTGAGTTACTAAAAACTACAAAGTTACTTCCTAGAGAATTAAGCAGGCTATATTTTACAGAGAACAGCCTCCGTACTGTCAACAGCTGTGTTGTTTCAGACTGGGAATGAAGTCGTTTGCTGCAGCTAAGCAGAGAGCTTCCCCGCTGAGAAATAGCAGCTGCATGCATCTTGGACAGAGCCTAAAATCCTCCTCGTGAGTTATGGGGAATCAGAGCAAGCTAGCTGTACAGAATAGTGGGAAATCCCATAAACTTTTCCAAATAACTGTTGCAACATGAATTACCTCTCCATGAAAGTCGTAATACAAACATTACTGTCCCTTACATGGGTTTAATGGTACTTATTGTCACATGTACCGATGTACAGTGAATTTCATTTCTTGTGAACAATACAGTAAAAATCTTACTAGACATAGACACAATCATAGTTAAGTACAAGAATGTAGGAATAGTTGGACACTGAGACAGTTCACAAGTTGCTCTGTTTCTGGCGCCATATTGTGTGGTTTTAAATCCTCCCAATGACATTGTTTAAACTTTTACAAATGAGATTTTTAAAGTCGCCTAAATCCTCCCATTCTGCTACCTTCCCCTTTAGTTTAGTTGCAATCTCCACCAGACTGTGTTTTACACAGCTGCTGATGATGGCCAGAAACATGCTGCAGGGGCGGCCATTGAAGAGACTTTTCTATAGGCACATGGATATGGAGAGAATGGGGGATTGAGACAGGTGAGCACGATTGGTAGAAAAAAATGTTTTCTTTGAGGCACTGCTATCAAGAATGCACCTTTAACCATTCGTGGAATTATACAACCCAGAATGTCATAATGAAAGGCAGAGAGGGTTAAGAGCATGTACTGTTATTTATGACAAACTGCAAAGTAGTCCCTCAAGGGATGGTGAAATGCAAACACTTAGCAAATTGTCTGAGATGCATTGCTCCACCTTTAATTTTGTAAAACCAGTATCACGTTGCCTTGTGGTACAATTCCACTTAACAGCATATTTGCACTAGATTCTATCTGTGTGGTCCATCACGGGTACTGACTTCCCCATCATCGAGGGGATCTATAGGAGGCTCTGCCTCATAAAGGCTGCCAGCATCATCAGGGACCCACATCAAGGACTCACACCACTCACATTTCACTCCTGCCATGGGAAGAACAATGAGGTACTATCTATTTCATTGGAGACCCTCTGACTATCTGTAATCAGAGCTTATGGACTTCATGTTGCACTAAACGCTATTCCCTTTATCATGTATCTACTGTGGATGGCACGACTGTAATCATGTAGAACCTTTTTGCTGACTGGTTAGCACACAACAAGATCTTTTCACTGTACTCGGTACACAATACAATAAACTACACTAAAAAAAAGAGTTAGGAATCTGAAAACCGTGACCTCCAGGTTCAGAAACAGCTTCTTCCCAACAACCATCAGACTCTTGAACACGAAAAACACCAACCAAACTACGAACTGTCTTAGATAGACACAAAATGCTGGAGTAACTCAGGTGGACAGGCAGCATCTCTGGAGAGAAGGAATGGGTGACGTTTTGGGTGTGAAAACGACAGATCAAAGCAGATAAGGATCAAGGAAATGTAGAATGGTTCATTGTTAACTGGGAAGGTGACGAGGCAAACAATCAGTAAAATGAATCAGGAGGACATTGAAACTAGTCGGAGAACTAGGATGGGGGAGGGACGGAGGGAAAAGGAAAGCAAGGATTACTTGAAGTTAGATAAATCAATATTCATACCCCTGGGTTGTAAGCTGCCCAAGCAAAATATAGAGTGCCGATCTTTCAATTTGCATTGGGCCTCACTCTGACAGTGGACTTCAAGTTTTTTTTTTGCACTAATATTGTTTTTTTTAATTTAATGAACATGAAATAAATTATTTAAGAAGGAACTGCAGATGCTGGAAAATCGAAGGTAGACAAAAGTGCTGGAGAAACTCAGCGGGCGCAGCAGCATCTATGGAACGAAGGAAATAGGCAATGTTTCGGGCCGAAACCCTTCTTCAGATGTTATCAATAAATATTGTGTATACAGACCCATTGTGCTGCTGCCAGTAAGAATTTAATTATTCCATTTTCAGTGCTTATGACCATTAAACACTCTTGACACATAAGTAAACTCACCACAGAACATTTCAGAGATCTGGGTTGAAAAGACTAGGCTTGTATACACCGGAGGATAGAAGGATGAGGGGGATCTTATAGAAACATATAAAATTATAAAAGGACTGGACAAGCTAGACACAGGAAAAATGTTCCCAATGTTGGGCGAGTCCAGAACCAGGGGCCACACTTAGAATAAAGGGGAGGTCATTTAAGACTGAGGTGAGAAAAAACGTTTTCACCCAGAGAGTTGTGAATTTATGGAATTTCCTGCCACAGAGGGCAGTGAAGGCAAAATCACTGGATGGATTTAAGAGAGAGTTGGATAGAGCTCTAGGGGCTAGTGGAGTCAAAGGATATGGGGAGAAGGCAGGCACGGGTTATTGATAGGGGACGATCAGCCATGATCACAATGAATGGCAGTGCTGGCTCGAAGGGCCGAATGGCCTCCTCCTGCACCTATTTTCTATATGTTCCCATCCTTGTGGTTTATACTTGTTTTCCGGCCTTTGCCACTTACAGTAATAGTAACTGTAAAATCAGATTCCAGATGTAGTACAGGTTCAGATGTAGTACAGGCACCCTTGGTTCCAGAGCCTTTCTGGATTATTTGTTTTGCCCGACAAACAGAGGTCACGGCCTCCAAGAAGAGTCGAAAGGTACTGAAACGGTTCACCCAGGCCGCTGAGGAGCCGAGATACTGGCTCGGAAGTCGGCTATGGAAACAGATCTGTCGGCTCCACGCTGGAGTTCCAGAGCCCCAGCCGCAGCGTGCAAATTTCACCCGCTAATCATCCATTGAAGTCCTGATGAGCTTGAGATCATCCGCCCGAGATCACCCAACCTAGGTGCCACATTGGGGTGGGGGTTCAAGTACACTCTCGTAATCCTGCCTGGATTGGTGGACCTGTATATTCTGAACCTCCAGAAAACATCAATTACAAAGTCACTGCATTAACCAAGGTCTAGAGAAATGTTCAGAGTATTTTATGGTCATATGTACCAAAACAGAACAATTAAATTCTTAATTGCAGCAGCACTAGTTTGTAAGCACAGTATAACCAAACATTAAAAAGTTCAATCAATAAAAAGCCAAACATAGTGCAAAAAACAAACCAAAGCCCAGAATCCCAAGTGCATCCCAGGCAGTTCATCGTGTTCAATAGCCTGATGGTTGGTGAGAAGAAGCTGCTCCTGGACGTTATAGTTTTCAGACTCCTGTACCTTCTTTCCGATAACAGGAGGGAAATGAGAATGCGGCCAGGGTGGTGTGGGTACATGATCAGTGGCGGACTGGGTCTAAAAATATTGGTTGCCAGGGGACAAAGGGGGCCCACTTCATCAGGGGCTCACTTGATATAGGGGGCCCACTTCATCAGGGGCCAACTTGCCATCGGGCAAGCTGACACCCTGGCCAGTCCGCCACTGTACATGATAATGCTGATCTAATGGCTTGAATGCAAATATTTCAGATGTAGATGCAAACCAAGGAAAAAGAGATGAAAGTTTGGAAAGTAAATTGAATTCAAACTCGAAGAGCCCTGACAAGCGTTGGGATTGAAATCACATCATTCTGACTGCATTATGACAATGGAAACAAAGAATGGAAAGGCACATGGTTTAGATGTCACAGCTAGAAGAGCACCATCTACTGTTCTATATAAAAAGTGTTATACAAAATTGAAGCGGTTCTTATATAAAGTACGGGTCCACCACCAATTTTCCGGCAACTGGTGATCTGGCACCTCCTTTAATCTGGACATCCCCCCTCACTGCCCCAAAGTCACACTGAAAATGTAGTGCCTATGCCGGGTGAGGCTGCCGATCTCCACCTCACCAGGACTTCCGCAGCTGATCGGCGGGTTGAATTTGCCCCCGGTGGCTGGTGCTCTGGAACTGGCAGCTCCATTCCCAGAACCGGTCTCCGAGGCCGACTTTGCGGGCGGTATCTTGGCTCCCCGGCGGCCCGTTCAACTCCGCTCAGGGACTGTGACATCTGTTGGTCCGGCAAAATGGATAATCCAGAAAGGCGGAGGAACCAAGTAGCAATGTTACAAAATTTTGAGATTTTAAAAATCAAGTCTGCAATTTATCCCATCAGATAAATCATAAAAAGAAGTTTAATTTGACACCTAATTCACTTTTATATCTTCAGTATTAAAATCGTTATGGCCATTTTCATGCTCGGAAATTAGCATCTTGTTCCCTATTGCTTTTCCATTGATTTAACTCAAAAGCTGTGATCAAGGACAGTCAAAAGCCCATATCTTTCTTAAAAATTAAGAGAGCTGAATTAAATTTTCAGTTATTATAGATTGAAGCATTCTGAAACCAATATGAAACAATCTTACTTGGATGACAAGAAATCAAAGCATATAATTAGTTAGTTACCTAATTGTAGCTAATTACAAAATTTAATTACTAGATCTAAACATCTATCCAATTCTTAAGAAAAGGTTAACATTTTTTAATAGCCTGTGTCCAAATAACATTCACACAAGAATTCACAATATAACATGATTTTTCAATCTCATTGTCATGAATTTATAGGCCAAATGGTAGGAATTTAATGTTTAATTCCCGTAAATTAATGGGCATTTTAATCATCTTGCGAGTGGGACTTTGTGGAACGGGAATGATTGGAACGTTGCGGTTTGCGGTGAATTAAAACCCAATATAGGCAGGAAAAACACTGCCAGTTCGTATGGGGCCTAAATCACCTTTTCGCAACGTAAAATTTGGATTAAAGTAATCCTAAAAAGCAAGTTTATATGTAAAATAAACGGCTTACTTTTATTTGTCCCGTACGGGAGATCCGTCCCGTTGTCGGCGTTGACGGCGTTAGAAGTAGATTTTCATTTTACTCCAGCGATTAAATTCTCCAGTGATGTTTTTAAAAAACTTGATAGAACGGATGTCGGAGCGATTTCTCTGCAGCAGCTAAACAGGCTGAGAAAATCGACTTCGACAGACAGGAGGAAACAGCATTTTAATCCCGCCCTCATCTCAAAGGCGCCAAAGTCGCGCACACGGCCAGTGGCAGAACTGCAGCACCGCTGAAGATAAGTTTTGTAACATACCTAAACCAAGGGTGTCAGAAAATCAGTGGTGGACCTGTATTAAAACTTGAGTCTGAATGGAGGTTCTTGACCCAAACCAATGCCTGTTCATTTCCTCCCCAGATGCTGCCTGACTCGCTGAGTTGCTCCAGCTCTTTGTGTTTTGCTCAAGATTTCAGCACCTGCTGTATCTTGTGTCTCCACCCAAATTTGAAAGATAGGCGAGAACCAGTATGTCCGTGATATGAAGTGTTGAGGCATTAGTAGACAGGAAGGTAATTTATGCTTTGGATATGGACTATGTGCAGGTAGTTAAGAGATGATTTTGACATCATATTCAGCACACACATTGTGGGCTGTAGGGCCTGTTCTCGTGCTGAACTATTCTATGTTCTATTAGACTTTAGACTGTACTTTAGGCTTTAGAGAAACAGCGTTGAAACAGGCCCATTGACCCACCGAGTCCACGCCAACCAGCGATCACCCCGTACACTAGCACTATCTATACTAGGGACAATTTACAGAAGCCAATTAACCCACAAATCTATACGTCTTTGGAGTGTGTGAGGAAACCGGAGCACCCAGAGAAAACCCACGCAGTCACAGGGAGAACGTACAAACTCCGTACAGTCAGCACCAGTAGTCATGATCGAACCCGGGTCCCTGGTGCTGTAAGGCAGCAACTCTACCTTATTATTCAATGTCTATCACACCTGAGATAAATGTTAGGTTTTCAATACCCACAATGGCCAGTCGCCTTATAATCCTTTAGGAACGTGGAAATATCAAAGACAAGAATAGCGGAAAAAAAACTCCCATTAAAGAGGTTTCCTCCGGCCAATAATCTTTACATGGTGGGCAAGGCTAAGTGGAGCTACAAAATACTGGTTTAAAAGCAAAGCATTAAAAATAAACTCACAAAAAGGTAGCAAGCCTCAATTCTTATAAACTCACTCAACACAACAAATGTCTCTTCCGTCAGTAAAACTGAGTAGATAATACTTGGTCAAACATATCCAACAGCAACTGGTAATGTTCCCAAAGACTGATGGGATTAGCTTGACTATGTCTCCGCATCTCCATTATTGTAATTAAAAGGGTCACATTATGCATTTAAAATTCCGTGAGCGCATTTGGATCTTTATCACTTACTGTTGAATGGAAGAGCAGATTGAATTACCCGCTATTGTGTGTGTGGGAGTTTGGATTGTATGCACAGAAAAATCCCAGTTAATCCCACCTATTTAATGAGATATAATGAATTGTCCCATTAAAAGGCATCCTATGTTAATGGAATATTATTTTGATGTCAAGGTATTAAGAGCAAAACTGAAAGCAACTTTGGTCTCTCATATAATTACTTAAACATGTATTCATTGATATACATCCATTTTTGTTGAAAAGAAAATAGAATTACTGCACAAACACAGAATGATTGATTGAAACATACAGCACGGAAACAGGCCGTTCGGCCCACTGAGTCCATGCCGACCCGTTCACATTAGTTCTATGTTAATCCCACATTCCCATCCATTCACCACACAGAGGCCAATTAACCCACAGATCCACACGTCATTGGGATGTGGGAGGAAACAGGAGCAGCCGGAAGAAACCCATGCAATCACAGGGAGAATGTGCAATCACAACACAGACAGCGCCCAATGTCAGGATCGAAGCTGGCATCGGGTGGTGCCGAGATGGCAGCCTCGCCAGCAGCCTGTGTGTTATTTCGACTTTTTTGCTATTTTTAGTGTGTCTAAAATATATTTTAATGTTTCTCTGTATTTTTTTATGTGGGGGGTGCAGGGGGGGGAGGAATAGGGGAAACCGTTTTCAGTCACTTACCTCGACGGAGATGTGATCTTTCTCTGTGTTACGTCTCCATCCCCCCCCCCCCCCCCCCCCCCCCCCCCCCCCCCCCGCGGCCGAACAACTGGACTGGTGTGGCCTTTCCTGGAGACCCCGGCCTGGAGCCTCCAGCCGCAAGCACGGCGCGGACATTAACATCACGGAACTGCGATCCTTTTGCCGAGGATCGCTGTGGAAGCGCTCCGACCGCGGGGCCTGTGGACTTTAACACCGTGAAGCTGCGGTCTCCGGTAAGAAAAGGCCGACTCAGGAGCTCCATGGAGTTTCCGTTCCATTCCAATGCTGGAATCTCCATCATCCCGACGAGAGGGCTTTAACATCAGGCCATCGGCAGAGGCAGTGCTGAGGTTTCAAAAGCCCCAACCACCATGGTGAACAAAGGAGGAAGATAAATTAACTTTATTACCTTCCATCACAGTGAGGAATGTTGATTCCACTGTGGTGGATGTTTATGTTAAATTTATTGTGTATTGCGTTTTATTTTACTTTTATGGCTGTATGGTAACTGAAATATCACTGTACCTTAATTGGTGCATGTGACCATAAATGTGAACTTGAACTTGAACTTAAAGCTGGGACTCTGCCGTAGCGGGCTTTACCCTCTGCACCAACGTGCAGCCCTAAAGATGAACTCGCATATACTGTGACTGGAAGTTCTCAATATCTTTGAAAATTAAGAAATCACACGGTTTAACACTGTCCTCATTCAAACATCACATGTCCTTTTCATATAACAAAAAGATATCCTAGATACATAATTTACATTTGTGCCACACCCAATAGTTGTATCGGATTTTATCGCAGTCACAGAGTGATACAGCACGGAAACAGGCCCTTCGGCCCAACTTGCCCACATCGCCCAACATGCCCCAGCTACACTAGTCCCACCTGCCCGGGCTTGGTCCATATCCCTCCAAAATCCCTTACAAAATTCTTAAGGGGTTGGACAGGCTAGATGCAGGAAGATTGTTCCCGATGTTAGGGAAGTCCAGGACAAGGGGTCACAGCTTAAGGATAAGGGGGGAATCCTTTAAAACCGAGATGAGAAGAACCTTTTTCACACAGAGAGTGGTGAATCTCTGGAACTCTCTGCCACAGAGGGTAGTCAAGGCCAGTTCATTGGCTATATTTAAGAGGGAGTTAGATGTGGCCCTTGTGGCTAAGGGGATCAGGGGGTATGGAGAGAAGGCAGGTACGGGATACTGAGTTGGATGATCAGCCTTGATCATATTGAATGGCGGTGCAGGCTCGAAGGGCCGAATGGCCTACTCCTGCACCTAATTTCTATGTTTCTATGTTTCTATGTACCATTAGCATCATTGCAAAAGATCTATTTTGATCCTTTTCCTCCAGAGATGCTACTTGACTTGCTGAGTTACTCCAGCACTGAGTCTATATTTAGATTAACGTTTAAGCCTGAGTTTAGTTTATTGTCATGTGTACCAAATGAAAAGCTTTTGTTGCATGCTAACCAGTTCAGCGGAAAGACAATACATGATTGTAATTGAGCCATCCAGTGTAAAGATACATGACAAAGGGAATAACATGAATAATCTTTAGTGCAAGATAAAGCCAGTAAAGTCCGACCAAAGATAGTCCGAGGATCTCCAATGAGGTAGATAGTAGTTCAGGACCACTCTCTAGTTGTTGGTAGGATGGTTCAGTTACCTAATAGCTGGGAAGAAACTGCCCTTGAATCTGGATGTGTGCATTTCTTTTAACTCTTTAACACTCTTGATAAAAACTATCTGGGTATTCCACACAAACTGGAAATTCTACCTTGCAACTAATAACGTCAAAAGGATATAATTACTTTGGGCACAAATAAGATTTTGGGTTCAAGATGGAACTGCAGATGCTGGAAGATCGAAGGTACACAAAATTGCTGGAGAAACTCAGCGGGTGCAGCAGCATCTATGGAGCGAAGAAATTTTCTTCGCTCCATAGATGCTGCTGCACCCGCTGAGTTTCTCCAGCAATTTTGTGTACCTACAAATAAGATTTTGTTCATCTTTCATTAAAACGCAAGAACAGAATGAAGCTTTCAAAGGCAATTTGTTTCATCGAACAGTACTGTGTACATGAATAAGCATGGAACTTTCTTTATGAGAGAGGATCAGTACAGAGGTAAAGTTCATCATAATGTGGCCCAGGGCAGATGACATAAAATAAACCAATTCTAGAGTAGAAACAAGGAACTGCAGATGCTGGTTTACAAAAAAAAAAAAGAAACGATATGCTGGAGTAACACAGTGTGTCAGGCAGCATCTCTGGAGAAAAGGGAAGGGTGACATTACAGGTCAGAACCCTTCTTCAGACTGAATGTAGGGGTTGGGGTGGGGGAAGACAAGACCAGGACTGGCCACAAATGACCTCGGGCAGGGTGGTGCCTGTTGGTCAGGGAACGTTCAACAGAACAATGTGGAAAACTGTGGAACTGCTAGGGTGGAGGAAGGAGGCAAAAGGTGAGGAGGGTTTTCGATAGGCAGATGGGTGGATAAAGGTCAGAAATGAAAAGACCGTAGGTGTGAGACAAATGGTGGGTAAACCATACAAACTCATTACAGACGTACACTTGGAATTGCCAAATAAATCTCTAATTGATGAGCCACCAGTGTAGGTTCACCTTGGATTTTGGTTGATTCTTTCTTGTAGCAATAAGGAATCCTCAATGAGTTCATATGTTATAGGAGCAGAATTAGGCCATTCAGTGCAGAATCTACACCATTCAATCATGGCTGATCTATTTTTCCCTCGCAACCCCAATCTCCTGCCTTCTCCCCATAACCCTTGACATTGTTACTAATCAAGAATCCGTCAATCTCGACCTTATGAATATCCCTTGACTTGGCCTCCGCAGCCATCTGTGGCAATTCCACAGATTCACCATGCTCTGACTAAAGAAATTCCTCCTCATGTCCTTTCTATAGGTGCCGCATTTTATACTGAGGCTGTGCTCTCTGGTCCCAGATTCTCTCATTAGTGGAAACATCCTCTCCGCATTTACTCCATCCAGGCCTTTCACTATTCGGTAAGTTTCAATGAGGAACCCCTTCATCCTTCTAAACTCTAGCGAGTGCAGGCACAGCGCTGTCAAACACCCATCATATATTAACCCAATTATCCCTGGGATCGTTCTCGTAAACCTCATCTGCACACTCCAATGCCGACACATCCTCCCTCCGCCTTGCAGATATTATCCAAAGGGCAACGTATTTAGTATAAAGTCCACCACGGCACCATCTTACCAACAGGGTTGTTGTTCTCACCTGCAACAGATGACAGCTTTACAAGATAAAGCCAGATCCAAGAACAGATTTTGGACTTCGTGAGACAGTGCATAGTTCAAGGTGTTTCCATCCAAGATAAGGGCAAGATCATTCTCTTGCTTCAACGATTCTCCCAGGTCTTCGCAGTGGCGATTGATCGTTTCCTTCGTTGCCTAAATCAAGTGAACAAACATATCTTGAGTCACCTTATTACATAGAAACATAGAAAATAGGTGCAGGAGTAGGCCATTCGGCCCTTCGAGCCTGCACCGCCATTCAATATGATCATGGCTGATCATCCAACTCAGTATCCTGTACCTGCCTTCTCTCCATACCCCCTGATCCCTTTAGCCACAATGGCCACATCTAACTCCCTCTTACTCCCTCTATTCTCCAGCACACTTCCATGTACACTGACAAAACCGGGACAACATAGAACTAGTGTGAACGTACGACAGAACTGCAGATGCTAGTTTACACCGAAGATAGACCTCGAAAAGTACAGTGTGCATAAATAAGCATGGATCGTTATCATTGAAAATATTAGCGACGCAGTGGTGCTGGTTTCCGACAGGCACGGTGATGGACGCACCACACATCTCTGTCCTCCATGCAGCTGGCAAGCTCCTCTTTTGTCTCTTCACATGCATCTTCCATCAGCGTCTTCAGCATCGTCTTGATTGGCCGTCCTGGTTCACGCCTTCCATGGGTGGGTTCCCACAGCACATCCTTGTTTGCTGGCATTTCTGGGGGGCGGTGGCAGTGACCAGCGAGCTTCATCCTTCTTGACCTGATCTTCTCGGTCAGAGGTGGAATCTCCCCATAGAGCTGGGCGTTGCTGATGTGGTCCCTCCAACTGACAAGCATGGAACCTTTGTTTTTGAGAGATATTCAGTATGGAGGAATAGTGCATCATAATGTGACCCAGTGCAGCTCACATGACATAACATCACATGACATGACATGACATAACATAACCCAGTACACGAGTAGAAACAAGGAACTGCAGATGCTGGTTTACAAAAAAAAAGATACAGAGTACTGGAATAATACAGTGAGTCAGGCAGCATCTCTGGAGAAAAGGAATAGATGACATTCTGGGTCGAGACCCTTCAGACTGCTGTTTTGTACTTGGCGTTGGAGAGGCTCCAGAGGACGTTTATGAGACTGATTGCGGGCATGAATGCGTTAGCGTATGATGGGCGTTTGACAGCACTGGTTCTGTACTCACTGGAGTTTACAATGTAGGGGGACCTCATTGAAACTTACCGAATAGTCAAGGCCTGGATAGAGTGGATGTGGAGAGGATGTTTTCAATAGTGGAAGAGTCTAGGACCAGAGGGCACAGCCTCATAATAAAACGGCGTACCTTTAGAAAGGAGATGGAGGAATTCTTTTCATCAGAGGGTGGTGAATCTGTGGAATTCATTGCCATGGATGGCTGTGGAGGCTGTCAAAGGGTATATATAAGGTGGAGATTGACAGATTGTTGATTAGTAAGGGTGTCAAGGGTTGCGGGGAGAAAGCAGGAGAATGGGGTTGAGAGGGAAAAGGTGATCAACCATGAGTGAATAGTGGAGTAGACTTGATGGGCTCAATGGCCTAATTCTGCTCCTGTGACTTATGAACCTAAAAGCTTCATTCCTTCTCCACTACACAGAATGATCTGCAGCTGCATGCAGTGAAAAGCTTATGTCTAAATAAAGACTCCATTTTACAAGGCGAGTACTAAAAAATACAGCAATAGGAAAAGCTTCCACAATTTGTTTCCATAGAGTTTCATTGAGTCATACAGCATGGACAACTGGCCATTCGGCCCCACTTGCCCAGACCAGCCGACATGTCCCATCTACACTAGTCCCACATGCCTGCGTTTGGCCCATATTCCTCTAAATCTATCCTATCCATGTACCTGACTAAATGTTTCTTAAACATTGCGATAGTACCTGCCTCAACTACTGGCAACCCGTTCCATACACCCACCACCCCATGTGTGAAAATATTACCCTTCAGGTTCCTACTAAATCTCTCCCCCCCCTCACCTTAAACCTATGTCCTCTGGTCCAAGGTTGGACAAACTTGGATTGTTTTCTCTGCAGCATCAGAGGCTGAGGGAGACCTGGTAGAAAAGGAAAACTAGAGGTATCTCTAGCTCCTGTGGTGTATCTCTGGTACCCCTCTCCCCTGCCGCTCAGTCTGAAGAAGGGTCTCGACCCGAAACGTCATCTACTCCTTTTCTCCAGAGATGTTGCCTGACCTACTGAGTTACTCCAACATTTTGTGTCTGTCATTCGAATGTCTGGCAGCAACTCCCAGTTGCTGTTAGTCAGGAAAGCACCAATTTCACATGCCCTTCAAAGTGTCAGCTACAGAAGACTGTGCGAGCTTGAATTAATGGAGACAATCTGGACAGCTTTTGTGTTTACTCCAAAGTATGAGTGTACTTACCTGGAACTACTGTTAGTACTCCAGAAACTATCGCTGCTAAGACAAAGATAATCCCACGTGACACATGCTGACGCTAAACACTTTTTGATAGCCTCCATTGCTGACTATTCTACAACACCATTTAGTTAAGAGATACAGCGTGGAAACAGGTTCTTCGGCCCACCGAGTCTGCGCCGACCAGTCATCACTGGTTCTATCTCTTACACTAACGAATATTTGCAGAAGCCAATTAACCTACAAACCTGCTCATCTTTGGGACGTTGAAGGGAGCCGGAGCCTGCATTTGGCCCAGATCCCTCTATGCCATTCCTATCCATGTTCTGGTCCAAATCCCTGGAGGCGGGAGAATGGAGTTGAGAGGGAAAGATAGATCAGCCATGATTGAATGGCAGAGTAGACTAGGCCTAATTCTGCTCCCCTAACTTCTGAACTTATGAAAAGCTGTTATAGTACCTGCCCCAACTACCTCCTCTGGCAGCTTGGTCGATGTACCCACCACCCTCAATATGAAAAAGGTGCCCCTCGGGTTCTTATTGAATGATCTCCTCCCACCTGAAACATATAGGTTTTGATTCCCCCGACTGGGTAAAAGAATGTGCCGAAAGCCTTCATGACCAAAGACCATAGAGCGGATCTATGATCTTTGTTCATGACCACCCTATCAGTGAAAATGTAGAAACAAAAGAACTGCAGATGCTCGTTTATGCCAAAGATAGATACAAAGTGCTGGAGTAACTCAGCAGATCAGGCAGCATTTTTGGAGAAAAAGCATCTCTGTTTCACCACAGATGCTGCCTCACCCGCTGAGTTACTCCAGCACTTGATGTCTGTCTATCTTTCTACCTATCTTAGTTTAGTTTAGCTTAGATATACAGCACGGCCCACTGAGTGCGTGCCGACCAGCGATCGCGACCATCTATCTATGACACCACTTTCAAGGAACTACAGTATATACCTGCACTCCAAGATCCCACTGCCCGACAACATTCCCCAGAGCCCTGCCCTTCACTGTGAAACACATCAACCTGCCACTTTAGCTAAAGTATTTAAGGGAAAGAGCCAAAACAGGAACAAACCATTTTCAGAAGCAATAATATTAAAAAAGTCAAGTGACAATTTAAAATGACAGTAACTATTTACTACCACAGACCTTAATTTAGTGACTGACGTTTCAGACAAATAGCACAGCTTGGAGAGAGGCATATCACTTTTAAATATATCTGGAGTACACATCTCATCACATCAATTTAAAAATAAACAAAGTCTTTTGTCAGCTTTATTAAACACATTCAAATTACCTCAAAGGGCATTTCAGCAAGCCAGAGGAACAGCATTTCTTAAACCAAAACAGCTGCCAGAACTATTCACGTGTTAACGTCTTGTAAATGTCTATGTACTGTTCAAATAAATCAAATCCTCCCTGCAGAACAAGGCAGGAATAAAAGACACAATAGAAACCATTGTGCATCTGTCTATTGGAACATGGCCCTATGGCAAGTAAGCAGCTAATCAGTGCAGCCCACAGGCCCAATGCTATGTGTGGTCTTAGCATGCTGGTGCTCTCAAGTCACAGTGGCGCAGCGGTAGAGCTGCTGCCTTACCGTGCCAGAGACCCGGGTTCAATCCTGACTACGGGTGCTATATGCAGTTTGCATGTTCACCCTTTGACGGGGTGGGTTTTCTCCGGGTGCTCTGGTTATGCCGCTCCTAGACTATTTGACCAAGGGGCGGCATGGTGGTGCGGAGGTGGAGTTGCTGCCTTACTGTGCCAGAGGCCCAGGTTCGATCCTGACTAAAGAGGTGTCTGCATGGAGTTTGTGCGTTCCTCCTCTGACCGCGTAGTTTTTCTCTGGGAACTCCGGTTTCCTTTCACACTCCAAAGACGTTCAGGTTTGTAGGTTAATTGGCTTTGGTAACAGAACGTAAATTGTCACTAGTGTGTAGGATAGTGCCAGTGTACGGGGACAACTGGTCAACATGGACTCGGTGGGCAGAAGGGCCTGTTTCCACGCTGTATCTATAAAGTCTAAAGTCACATTGTCTCACCTTCAAATGCCTTGGTAAAGGAAACCCTGCATTACCGAAGCCACAGTGGTTTCCCATCGCTGAAATTTACCACGTATGCATTGTCCTAGTTATGAAAAATATCCAGCTTTGAATGTGATAACAAGAAACTGCAGATGCTAATTTATACCAAAGTTAGACACAAAATGCTGGAGTAAAGGCCCTGTCACACTTGGGCGTCATTTGCGTGTCATTTACGTAACATCATTTACGGGTCATGACGCATGGCGCGTGGTGGCGTAGGCAGTGACACGCAGTCGCCCGCGCCGCCCCAGGATTTTAGGATTCACAAACAGACGCCCAAGTGGGACAGGCCTTAACTCAGTGAGTCAGGCGGCATCACTGAAGAACATGGATAGACGATGTTTCGGGTCGGAACCCACCTGAAACATCGTGCATCCATATGTTCATAAGTCATAGGAGCAGATTTGGGCCATTCGGCCCATTGAGTCTACTCCGCCATCGAATCATGGCTGATCTAAATTTCCCTCTCAACTCCATTCTCCTGCCTTCTTCCCGTAACCTTTGACACCCTTACTAATCAAGAAACTGTCAGTCTCCGCTTTAAAAATACCCATTGACTTGGCCTCCACAGCTGTCCATGGTAATGAATTCCACAGATTGTTCTCTTGCTAAAGAAATTCCTCCTCATCTGCTTTCTAAAGGTGCGTCCTTTTATTCTGAGTTCTCCCAGCCCGCTGAATTACTCTAACATTTTGTGTCCAGCTTTCGATATTGAGATTAAATCACATACTAATATCAATTCAACATTTTTTGCTCAATCTTTACGGTGATTAAAGAGCTAAAACATAACTACAGGGTAGTGGAATTAGATTAGATTACGGATACAACACAGAAACAGGCCCTTCGACCCACTGAGTCCATCGATCACCCGATCACACTAGTTCTATGTTATCCCACTTTCTCATCCACCACCGACACACTAGGGGCAATTTTACAGAGGCCAATTAACATACAAACCGGCATATCTTTGGGATGTGGGAGGAAATTGGAGCAACCGGAGGAAACCCAAACGGTCACAGGGATAATTTGCAATCTCCACACGGACAACACCCGAGGTCAGGATCGAACCCGGGTCTCTGGCGCTGTAAGACAGCAACTCTACCGTTGCGCCACTGTGCCGCTTAATTCTGACACTAAATTCCTGGTAAACTGGTGTCAAACACAAAGTGATAGAGCACTGGAATGTTTACATGTTAAACCATCAGAGAAGTTTATAAAACATTTAAATTGAGTGAATTTCTCAATCAATATCCATCCTTGATCAATACTTGACCTGCAATTATTAACTATTTTGAGACTTTCCTGCGGATGTAAAAAAATACCATCCATTAGCTATTCAAATAATGGTTCAGAGTCATAGAGTCATACGGGGTGGAAACAGGCCTTTGGCCCAACTTGCTCACACTGACCATCATATCTCATTTACACGTCCCACCTCCCTGCGTTTGACCCATATCCCTCCAAACCCATCCTATCCATGTATCTGTCCAGATGTTTTTTTAAACGTTGTGCTAGTACTTGCCACAACTATCCCCTCTGGCAACTCGTTTCGTACACCCACCACCCTTTGTATAAAAAGGTTGCTTCCCTCATAAATCTTTCCCCCCTCACCTTAAACTTATGTCCTCTGGTTCTTGAGTCCCCTCCTTGGGATAAAAGACTCTGTGCATCTACCCTATCTATTCCTCGAATGATCTTATATACCTCCATATGCTCCTAGCCTTTTCATTTTTAAATGAAATTTCAACTTTGAATTTCTGTACATTTACCTTATCTATTCCTCTCATGATCTTGTACACAAATGTTTGATGATTTCAATGGTTCTCTCGGGGTGTTGCCTGACCACCTGAGTTACTCCAGCACTTGATGTCTTTTTCTTTTGAAACCAGCACCTGCAGTTCCTTGTATCTCCTTTGAATTTAACTACTCCCCTCTTAGCCTTAAAAAAAGAAGGGTCCATCCCGATCCAAAACACCACCTGTCCATGTTGTCCATGGATGCTGCCTGACCTACTGAGTTACTACAGCACTTTGTGTTATTTGTTTGCAAACCAGTATCTGCAGTTTCTTGTTTCAACCATTCAAATAAATTGACTAATTATTCTGAACATTTTAATGGTCTTATCGCCCTTTAAGAAAAACTGCATGCATTAACTCTTTTAAGTTCAGAAGAACATACACAAGTTCACTGACTTTACCATTACTCTTGCACTGTTGACAGAATGTCACTCAGAAATAGAAGAGTCCATTTCTTTAGCTATCAATCAAACCAAGCCACATCTGTAACATCAACACAGAGAATCTCTGGCATTTTGAAAGCCACACCATTAACACTTTTTGTTTTATTTTTGACAACCATAAAGTAAGCAATCTGCAAAACTCTCAGGAATATTGTCAAACTGAAACAAAGTACAGAAATAAGCTCTCAAAGCAAGAATAAAATAGTTTCACTGAATTCCTTCAACATTATAAAAAAGGATAGTTAGCTTAGTTTATTTAGAGATACAACGCAGAAACAGGCTCTTCGACCCACCGAGTCCGTTCCAACCAGCTATCGCCCGTACACTAGGCCTATACTACACACTAGGGATAATTTACAAGTTTACCGAAGCCAATTAACGTACAAACCTGTGTGTCTTTGGAGTGTGGTTCGATCGCTAACACTGAAACTCAAGTTTCATCACAAAGTTCCAAGAAAGGAAGGGGAGATCAGAACGAGAGGCTGAATCCAACAACTGCTGAATTCAGTTGGGACAGAAAACAAGTCCTATCAATCAGTCTGAAGAAGGGTCTCGACCAGTAACGTTACCTATTCCTTCGCTCCATAGATGCTGCCTCACCCGCTGAGTTTCTCCAGCATTTCTGTCTACTATCAATGGTTATGGTATTTGGCTTTAACTGCCTCACTCTGCAAACTGCTTTATAACATTATTGGCCATTCCCATCCGTGTCAATAACTTAAGATGCAACTTTCAAGTGTTGATGCCGTAGCACACCAATTGTCTTTCTCCTGCTCTTGCAGTAACAGTTGCACTACTGATCGAGTGCCCTGAGATGATAGATTTAGATAGACACAACTTATTTTGCATTTCCAGTTGAACTGACATTTATGGATTCCCAGTTGAATAAGAATCAAGAGTGTTTTATTGTCTTATGTTCCAGATAGAACAATGAAATTCTTACTTGCAGCAGCACAACAAAATATGTAAACATAGTACTCTGTAAACAATATAGTAAACCAGGATTTCTGTACAATTTGCAAATCGGGGATATGCTGAGGTGCAGTAATATTCTGCTGGACTGTTTGTTAGAAATTAATTTTGTTGTGCGTTTGCACTTTGCACATGTGACATTAAAAGCACCATTGAAACATTGAGATACGTTTAACAGTTACATACATTAACGAGAGCCTTCTCTGCTGTAGCCACGCATAGACCTGCCACACTGATTATTGTACAGAAACATGTCAGAATTCCCGATCACTGTTTGGAAGTTCCTGCTTTCTTGCCAAGTATCAGTGTCCAAACTAAAAAGAGTTGAATAAATGAAACGTAACGGGAACTGTCTGAAAAAGGGGTTCTGACCCAGAAACGTCACCCATCCTTTTTCTCCAGAGATGCTGCCTGACCTGCTGAGTCACACTAGCACTTTGTGTCTATCTTCATCTATCACTAGCACTATGTGTCTATCAGCATCTGCAGCTCCTTCCGACACATAACAGGAACTGAGCCCATACATGAAGATAATATTCTAAATGTAGTCTCATCAGCAAGTTTTATCAGGATAATAAAAGCACTTCCAAGGCTGAGATTTGTATGTTCAGTACTCTGGCTTGCTTCTCCACTCTCCACCCTGCCACTCATATTCCTACACCGTCTCGCAAGCTTCATCTGTTTCAGATTCCTCGTAAGTACTTAATGCTTTGATTTCCTTTATAGCACATGTTTTACTGACCTCTACATCTGTTTTATCTGTTGCCTGGGTCTGGAATTTGCCCAAGGCATTTACCTGGGAAGCCTGAAGTACCTCATTTATTAAACACATCTGACAGTTCTTGATCCTTGAGATTTCTGCTCGTCTTGAATTAACCTTCAATCTTAAGCTAATTATTTCATGCTTTCAAATACTTTGTTTAGTTTAGATACAGCCGAATCCACATTGACCACCTGTACACACTAGTTCTATGTTATCCCACTTTCTCATCCACTCCATACACATTAGGGGCAATTTAGAGAGGCCAATTAACCCACAAACCCGCACGTCTTTGAGATGTGGGAGGAAACCGGAGCAGCCGGAGGAAACTCATGAGTCACAGGGAGAATCATGCTCTTTGGGTATGCAAGCAACATCACATGTTGGTCATAAATAAAGTCATAGTCATACAGCATGGAATAGGCCCTTCGACCCGACTTGCCCATGCTGACCAAAATGCCCCATCTCCACTAACCCCACCTGCCCACCTTTGGCCCATATCCTTCTAAACCTTTCCGATTCATGTACCTGCCCAAGTGTCTTTTTAATGTTGTGAAAGTACCTGCCTCAACTACTTCCTCTGGCAGCTCGTTTCATATACCCACCACCCTCTGAGTGAAGAATTTCCTATTAAAAGTTCCCCTCCAACATTAAACCTATGCCATCTGGTTCCTGCTTCCCCTACCGTCCTGACTCACCCTATCAATTCCCATTACTGTCATATACATCTTCATAAAATCATTACACTCATCATCCTGCACTCCAAGGAATATAGTCCTGGCCTGCCCCACCTCTCCCTAGAGCTCAGGCCCTCGAGTCCTGGCAACATCCCCGTGAATCTTTTCTTCACACTTCCAGGGTAGGGGAAATCAAGAACCAGAGGACCAAGGTTTAAGGTAAGGGGGAAATTTAATGGGAACCTGAGGGGGCAACAACCTTTTCACACAGAGGGTGATACATGGCCCACCCAGAAAAACAAACTACCGACTCCTCCAACATTTTAATCACTTCCTGATGCCCTTGAGGCGAGTTGAGAGGGTGGGTGCACTAATCTAATAAAAGGACAGCACGAGTGAGCCAACAACGCAACAATGGACTAAGCATTTGCAATTTTAAGAATGAGCTGAAATTAACTATACAGCTGTACAGTGGAGAACATATTGACAGGTTGCATCATGGCCTGGTACGGCAACTCCAACTCCCAGGAACCAAAAGGATTGCAAAAAGCGGTGAACATCCCCCACCCAGTCCATCACGGGTACTGACCTCCCCACCATCAAAGGGATCTACAGGAGTCATCATCAGAGACCCACACTATCCTGGCCACACTCTCATTTCAATCCTGCCATCGGGAAGAAGGTGTAGGAGCATGAAAACTGTAATGTCCAGACTCAGGAGCAGCTTCTTCCCAACAATCATCAGGCTATTAAACACTACAACCTCCAAATAGGTTCCGAACTATATAGACTTGGGGGCATTATTTTTTACTTTGCACAATTATTGTTTACTTGTCTGTTTGTGTATAATACACACACATGTCACACATGTATATACATTTTACACAAAAATCCGCGAGCATTGCCACTTTCATTTCACTGCACATCTCGTATGTGTATGTGACAAATAAACTTGACTTGACTTGACACTCACACACACATATGTATATATACACGCACATATGCATAGATACATGCACACACTCATATACACACACACACATATATACACACGCAAATATATATATATATACACACACACACATATATATATATATATATATATACACACACACACACAAACTTATTTTGATGTTTATTATGGGTTTTACAGAGCACCATCTTTACATATCTGTTGTGCTGCACATAAGAATTTAATTGTTTCTTTTCAGGACATACGACAAAATAAAATTCTTGACTGTGTATCAGCACTCCCAGCACTACTTCTCAACTTCAGCACAATGACTACACAAGGCAATCGCTCAAAATGTTGACCAGATAATTAGAGAGCGCACTGAGGATGCACACGATATATGTGAGGCATTCCAGGCTCAGAGTCCAAACATCCATCGCCAGTCCAAGAGCAGCTTGAGACAAGCACTCACTACTGACTCCTACAACATTTTAATCGCTTCCAGGTGCCCTTGAGGCGAGTTGAATCTAACAAAAGGGCAGCACCAGTGAGCCTATTCTCATGCTTTTTATTGTGCTCAAATTTGTTTTGGTAAGGAAGCCCCATTTCACTTGGGTACAGAGTAATGTTGCATCTATTCACTTACACCACTTCCACTTCCTTCGTTTTCTGTGCAGCTGGTTTCTGTAGCCTGCGGAACATTGCCTCTCCACATCACAAATACCCAAGGGCCTCCAAAGTGCTATTCTAATTTTTCCAAACATTTTCATTCTGTTTTTATTTTACCCTGTCCTGCCAATAAAGACACCACATGGGATTCACCCTCTGCACCTTCTCAAACGTGCACCAATTTGTGCGCTAATTTAACATGATAATCTGCTTTGTGCCACATTCCCCCATACTTGGCCGATTATTGCAAAAAAGGAGCTTTAATATAAAATACATTCTGAAATGTGGGTAGAAGGGTCCAGACCCGAAATGTCACCTATCCATGTTCTCCAGTGATGCTGCCTAACCCGCTGAGATACACGAGCAATTGGAGTCTTGTTTTGTAAACCAGCATCTGCAGTTCCTCGTTTCTACTTCCTCAGCTATTACTTGTCAAACTTTGTCATGTCCTTGCCCCTCTTCCGGCTTTCTACCCAACTACAGTCAGACCAAGGAAGGGTCCCAAACTGAAACGTCACCTATGCATGTTCTCCAGAGATGATGCCTGACCCGCTGGGTTACTCCAGCACTTAGTGTCTTTTTTCTACAGTCCCTTGCATCTGCATTCTTAAATATTTAGTCTAGTTTCAGTTTAGTTTAGAGATACAGCATGGAAACAGGCCCTTCGGCCCACCATGTCCATGCTGACCATTGGTACACGTTCACTCTAGTTCTGTTACCCCTCTTTCTCATCCACTCCCAACATACTAGAAGCAATTTACAAAGGCCACCTCTGCACTGACAGCACCCGAGGTCATGTTCAAACCCAGATCTCTGCAGCAGTTCCACCAGCTGCACCACTGTGCCCAACTTAAAATATATTAGTTATTGAGAAAATTCTTCCAAATAAACTCGCATGGTTTGATTTGTTCCTGTAATGGAGGAGAAGTTGCCCACTTAGGCAACTTTTTAGGCGACTGCAGGAGACTATGCAGTCGCCACATGTTCGCGGGTGGTTGCCGGGGAGTCGCCTTTATGGTCGTGAGGAGTTCCCGCATTCTGGGAACTAGTTGCGGCCTCATTATGGTCGCCGTGAACTTTTCAACGTTGAGAAACTAGCGACGACTAGAATGAAGCCGCCGTGGAGAGTAGCGAGAATTCTCGTGCCGTAGGTGGGTCGCCAGGAGTTCCTAGTGGGTTGCCAGGACGTCGGTTCTCTTAGGTACTCGTAAGTAGTAGCCGATGCCGACCGGTGAATTTGGGGGAAAAAAAACGTAAACAGTATTTTCAGAACCAAGGATAACCGACGGGTAATGTTAATGTCCGCCGGGCTTCACAGCCATGCATCTCTGGCTTCTTAAAAGTTGTCTTCACTCCTTCTCCCCCCTTCTCCCCACTTCTTTTAAAGGACTTACCGTACACTGTGCTTTTTAGCTTCTTGATTACACGCCAACCTTCCTGTTCATCGCGGTGTGTGTCTGTATCACTTTGGCTTTGCACCGTGTGAATTTCACTCAGACAGCGCTCCCCCCGCTTGCCCTGTCCCCCGACAGCATAACGGGCTGGTGAAGGAAGCTGTGTGTGTGTGTGTGTGTGTGTGTGCGTGCGTGCGTGTGTGCGTGCGTGCGTGTGTGTGTGTGTGTGTGTGTGTGTGTGTGTGTGTGTGTGTGTGTGTGTGTGTTCCACTCTGACAGTCGTTGTTCCAGTTGCCGGTTTTTCAGGCAACTTGACAGTCACCGGCAGTCGCCTGAAAAATTGCCGAAGTGGGACAGGCCCATTAGGGATAAAAATTTCTCTTTTCTTTAAACACTTTTTATGTTAGCCTCTTTTCTTCAAACTGCGTTATTTCATAGGTGTGTCAAGCTTTAATTATGTTCTTGACTACTAGAAACATAGAAAATAGGTGCACGGGGAGGCCACCTCCAAGTTAATGATTAGTCCTTCAGTTACATTCAATGAATTCAATGATACTTTATTGTCACATGTACCTAGGGACAGTGTTGGGGTGGAAGATTGCAACCACGTGGTCCGCCCTGTTTCAACTAATGCAATCAACTCGACATGCACAAACGGAAGATCAAATAGAACAAGTTGTCCAACAACTTTAGGCTGTGCATGCCACACAAAAGAAGAAGAAGAAGAAGGTACAGTGCTTTCTTTTGCACACAACCCAGTAAAATCATACTGCAGACCTCACCAAGGCAGTACACAAGAGTTGCCACATTTTGGCACAAGTTACAAGTGTCCACCGAACATCGCTGCTGCCGCATGTGGCAGCATGCAGTCCCTGGGTCCCCCTTCATTCTCAGTAGCCGCCCGCCAGGCCCCGCTTCGTTCATGCCATACCATTCCGCCCCGCCACGCCCATCCTTCTCGATGGCCCACTCCTGGGTCCCTCCTTCATTCCCGGCAAATGCCTTCAGAACACAACTGCGTACGTGACCACAACGGAATCTAGAAGTCTGCAGGTACCTCCAAGGTTAGCTACACCACCGTACAATTGAAGTTCAGAACTCCTTTCACAACAGAGGCTAATTGGAAATTTAGACTTTAGATTTTAAAGAGAGAGAGCGCAGAAACAGGCCCTTCAGCCCACCGCGTCCGCACCGACCAGCGATCCCCGTACACTAGCACTATCCTACACAACAGGGACAATTTACAATTTACAGGAGCCGATTAACCTACAAACCTGTATATCTTTGTGAGTGTGGGAGGAAACCCAGAGAAAACCCCATGGTCACAGGGAGAAGGTTCAAACTTCGTACAGACAGCACCCAAAGTCATAATCTAACCCAAGTCTCTGGCGCTGCAAGACCGCTACTCTACCACTATGCCGCCCATAGGAGATAAACAGGGGAAGAATTGTCAAATCAGGAAGTTATACACATTCCAATTCCCCAACGCATTAAGCAAAAAAAAGTAATTTTTTCCAATGTAATGATATCCTCCAAGCCTCCCACATCCTCCCTCAAAATGTCCAGACCAACAATACCCTAATCCCCAATCATCCATCATCTGTCTTTGTTAAACGATCCATGCTACATTTAACATGCTTACACTGAAAACCCTCCAGGGTACTTGAATTCTCCACAGTCTCTTTGGACTTCCCCGCATCTCCAGAACTCCACATCTTCTGCTCTCTGAATTCATTCAAATATTTCTAAGTTATTAAAAGTCTGATTGCCTTCCTAATCCCTCAATTCCTATCACGGTATTTATTTTCCTGTATGCCGAGGAATGTATTATACAAATATGCAAAAATAATTTCAACATGTGTTGTACGGATTACAGGTACATGGAGTTGACCTTCAAATGTAAAACACTACAATCTATGACTGTAAAATTAGAAATGCTCATTTCATAATTTCTTCCACAATGTACATTGTCGTGTCCAGGTTCAATGTTTTTCACTTCATAAGTTTTTCCGCCATTCCATCATGGCTGATCTATCTTTCCCCCTCAATCCTATTCTCCTGCCCTCACCCCATTACCCCTGACACCCTTACTAATATCTATGGCAACAAATTCCACAGATTCACCACCTTCTGACTAAAGAAATCCCTCCTCCTTTCTAAGGGTACATTCTTTTATTCTGAGGCCATGGCCTCTGGTCCTAGACTCCCCCACTAGTGGAAACATCTTCTCCACATTCACTCAATTTAGGCCTTTCCCTATTCGGTAAGTTTCAATGAGGTTCCCCCTTATCCTTCTAAACTCCAGTGAGTGCAGGCCCAGTGATGCCGGTACATCCTTCCTCAGATATGGTACCCAAAACTGCCCACATTCCTCCAAATGCCATCTGACCAGTGCCTTTTCAAGCCTCAACATTACATCCTTGTTTTTGTATTCTAGCCTTCTCGAAATAAATGCCAGCATTGTATTCGCCTTCCTTACGACCGATCCGACTTGCAAGTTAACTTTTTGGGAATCCTGCACCAGCATTCATAAGTCCCTTTGCACCTCCGATTTCTGAATTGTTTCCCCATTTAGAAAATAGTAAAAATGCTGGAGTAACTCAGCGGGACAGGTAGCATCTCTGGAGAGAAGGAATGGGCGACTCCACACTTGGCTAAATCTAGGCTAAATCAGGCTAAACTGAACGCAGTCTGAAGAAGGATCTCAACCCGAAATGTCACCCATTCCTTCTCTTCAGAGATGCTATCTGTCCTGCTGAGTTACTCCTGCATTTTGTGTCTACAATTTAAACCAGCATCTGCAGTTCCTTCCTAAACTAAACGTATGCCAGTCGTCAACCAACTTTTGAGATACATACCAGCGATTACATCAGGGAGTCTTGTTCAGTTGCATTAAGGAAAATGTTCACAGAATACGATGGATATGCATGTATGGTAGAAACCTGGGCGGTTTTAAAAAAAACCCACAATTGGTGATGAATTTGGGAGCATTGGCGGAACTGAGGATCTGCAACTCTGATGAGAATATGGATTTGTCATTTTAAATTTAAGATGCAGAGATGAGGAGGATTTTTTTTTGTTCACAGGGAATGCATGGGTAAGAAAAAAGAAAAGATACAACATAGAATTGTTCTCCTGGTGAACGCGAGACTTCGTGAACTGCACAGAATATGGAACAAAGCAACTCCCCTTTCCCAGAATATTCTCAGTCCGATTATTTTTGGTGCATAGGCTGGGGATGGAAAGAAAGCAGGGGAACTTTTTACTCCATTTCAAAGGGAGTGATAATCAGCACGATAGGGTAGAGAGCTACTTAATTGAAGCACTGACTACAGGAAACCGATTCTACTGCTTTGTGTTGAAGGCAGGGCCCTGGGGAGTGTCGTAGAGCACGAGGGATCTCAGAGTGCTCGTACATAGGTCCCTGGACTGCTGTTCGGGGTGGTATGGCGGTACCCACTGGAGTGTTTGTACTCAACTGGACTGCACTTCGCACAGGTGACAATAAAGCACCTTTGAACCATTGAAAATGGCATCACAGGAAGATAGGGTGGTCAAGGCGGCTTCCGGAACATTGCCCTTCATCAGTGCACGGTATTGATGCTATTCTACAGGTCGGCATGGTGACACAGTGGTAGAATGGCTGCCTTAGTTGCTGTCGAACCCGGGTTTGGTCCCGACCATGGAAGTGGCCTGTATGGAGTTTGTTCGTTCTCCCCATGACTGCATGGGTTTTCTCCGAGACCTTTGGTTTCCTCCCATGCTCCAAAGACCTACAGGTTTGTAGGTTAATTAGCTTGGGTTTGTATACTTGGTATAAGAGTAAATTGTCATTAGTGCGTGTAGGTTTGTGTTAATGTGCGGGGATCGGTGATCGGTGCGGACTCAGTGGGCCGAAGGGCCTGTTTACTTGCTGTATCTCTAAACTAAAGTTGTACAACACATTGAAGAGGACACACTTAGCATACCGCGAAGAAAGGAATTGCAGATGCTGGTATATACCGAAGATAAACGCAAAGTTGGAGTAACTCAGCGTGTCAGGCAGCATCTCTGGAGCAAAAGGATGGGTGACGTTTCGGATCGGAACCTTTCTTCAAAATATCAAGGCTATGGGAGAGTCAGAACAAGGGTCCAGAGATGCTGCCTGACCTGCTGAGTTACCCCAGCACTTTGTGTCTAACTTGAGTACTGATTTCAGTTTTGGTCGCCCTGCCATGGGAAGGATTTCATAAAAATGGAAAGGGTGCAGAGGATGTTGCCAGGACTTGAAGGCTTAAGATATAGGGAGAGGTTTGGCAGGCCATGGCGTTATTCCTTGGAGTGCAGGAGGATGAGGGGTGATTTTGGAGAAATGTACAAGGGTATTTTATGGCACGACACAGGCCCTTTGACCCATTGAGTCCACGCCATAATTAAGTGCTCAAAAAGGCAGTTCAGACTCTGGAAAAGATGCACAGGGTATTTTACCCAGGGAAGGGGAATCAAGATCTAGGGCACATCAGCATTTAGTTCAGAGATCCCTGACATCGAGCAACTGCAATATCTTTTGCAAGGCCAATAAACCATTGGCTTTATAAAAATAAATCTCAGAGAGCAAACCCAGGGGAGAAAATCCCAAGAGACACAAGGAACGGCAGATGCTGGTTTACAAACGACGCAAAGTGCTGGAGTAACTCAGTGGGTCAGGCAACATTTCTGGAGAACATGGATTGGTGACGTTTCGGGTTGGGGTGCACCTTCAAACTGATTATAGTGGGGTGGGGTGGCGGAAGAAAGCTGGAAAAGAGATAAGGCTAGGATAAAGGCTGGCGAGTGATAGGTGGATCGGTGGAACAAGGTTAGAGATGACGAGGATACAAAACGGTGTGAGATGAGGAGAGTTTGTTTTAGCATGTTTTAATGTATGTTTTTAATGTCTTGCTGTGTGTCTTGTGTGGGGGGGGGGGGGGTGTGGGGGAAACCGCTTTGGTCGCCTCCTCCACAGAGAGGCGACTTTTTCCAGGTCGCCTCCCCCGTGACCTAACAGCAAGGATCGGGCGGCCTTTCCTGGAGACATGCCTGGAGCTTCAGCTGCGGGCGCAGCGTGGACTCTCGGCGTGGAGCGGGCGAGCCCTCGCTGGGGCTTGCCAGAGGGGAGCGCTCCGTTCGCTGGCCCGCGACAGCTGGCAGCCTAAAGCCGCGGTCTGCAGAGCTCCAGCTTGCACGGCGTCTACAGCCCGGGATCTCACGTTGGGGACCTGGGGGGGGGGGGGGGGAAGAAGAAGCTTCCACCGCCGGCCTACGGCCAACTTCTACCGCGGGCACCGTGGCAACACCATCAGGAGCGGGGTCCTTCGCCAGGGATCCCTGGAGAGGAGCTCCAGATCGCCGGCCCTGCAGTCTGCGGTGCTTCAGGCTGCGGCGCAAACTTTAAATCTATGATCGCCGGCCTACACCAGCCTGAAGCCGCGGTCTCCGGTGGGGAGGAGCCAATTCTGGACTCACCTTGACTTTTACCTTGTCCTTTTACCATCTGGACGCCCACAGCAACGGCTGCGGATGGTTGAGGTCCCGACCACGGGGGAAAATGGAGGAGGTCTGGCCAATTTTTGTGCCTTCCACCACAGTGATGAATGCTGTGGTGGATGTTTGTGTTACATTTTTATCGTGTATTGTGTGTTCTTTCTCATTGGACCGCTGCTGACAAATTCATTTCACTTGCACTTTATGTGCAATGTGACGAATACAACTGATTGTATTGTATTGTATATTGTATATAGAGAGGAGAAACGAAATGCAAAGCCAGAGGGAGTGCTATTGGTGGAAGAGGACAGGGAGAGAGGGCATGGTGAGGGAGAAATGGGCGACGGAGTGTGGTGCGGGGGAAAGCAAGGGGGATAGTGCGAGATTGCATGACATAACTTCATGTAGTTTCCAAATCTTTTCCAGAGTCTGAACTGCCTTTTTGAGCACTTAATTATGGCGTGGACCTTCTGGGTCAAAGGGCCTGTGTCGTGCCATAAAACCCTATGAATCTAAGCAAACATGACAGGAATTTTAAAAAGAGTAACTCAGCAGGTTAAGTAGCATTTCTGGAGAACATGGTTAGGTGACGCTTCAGATCTGATCAGAATCCATCTGAAGAAGAGTCTCGACCCAAAACATCACCTATCCATGTTATTCAGAGATGCTGCCTGAGCCGCTGAGTTTGTAAACCAGTATCTACAGTTCGTTTCTACACAGTTCTCTAAGTGCAGCCTCGCCAATGTCTTGTACAACTTTAAAATAACTTTAAATGTTCCTTGCATCTACATGTCAGGAATAATTGATGGGAATAAGCTGCAGTAAAGATGCTTTGCCTTAAATTGAGGTCAAGTTAGAGCTAATGATAGTTTAAAATCTATAGCTAATGATTGTTATGATACATTTTCAGTATGAGATTATTCCAAAAATGTTCATGATTTGCCAGATGTGGGTAACAATGAGGTTGTCTATGTTTGTATTAATTACTCCCCAATGTGTTTGAAGATACTTGTTGCCTAGTATCGGCTAATGTTACTAAGATATCATTCTGTGTAAAGTACACAACAAGACCACTTTTGAATAGTTCTCTTAAAATGGCTGTTTTACCTAAAAATTATTACTTTGCCTCAACAGATTGCTTACAAATTGGAATGCAGTTTTTCAAAACTACAAGCTACTTCACGAGCATTTTATTAGGCAGATATTGCCATTAAATTTTAATTAGATTATTTACTTAGAATGGCTTGCAAGCGAGAAAGCTTTCAATATAAACAAAACCTTTCTTTAGACTTTATAGAAACAGTGCGGAAACAGGCCCTTTCGCCCATCAATTCCGCGCCAACCAGCAATTACCCCGTACACTTAATGCCCCTGTCCCACTTAGGAAATCTGAACGGAAACCTCTGGAGATTTTGCGCCCCACCCAAGGTTTCCGTGCGGTTCCCAGAGGTTCCCGGAGGTTTTTGTCAATCTCCCTACCTGCGTCCACTACCTGCAACCTCCGGCAACCACCTGCAACCTCCTGGAACCGCACAGTAACTTTGGGTGGGGCGCAAAGTCTCCAGAGGTTTCCGTTCAGGTTTCCTAAGTGGGACAGGGGCATAACACTATCCTACTCACTAGGGACAATTAAAAAAACATTAGAAGCCGATTAACCTACAAACCTATACGTCTTTGGAGTGTGGGAGGAAACTATGAAATAGAAGGGGGAAGAAAGGCAGGGGACGGGAATAAGAGAAATTGGAGGTTGTTTATTCCTCTGACTTCACATTTCACGCCTTTTTGTCTCTGGCCTTTGTCTAACCATATGCCACTTAAAATCCGCCCTCACTTGTATCCACCTATCACTTGTGCATTTTGACCCACCCCCACCTCCCTTCCAACTTTCTCCCTTACCCACCATCTACCATCAATCTGAAGAAGGTTCCCGACAGAAATGTCGCCTATATAAATAAATCTGAATATCATTTGCAGACTAGTCTATAAAAAACTGACAAACAGACACAAAGTATTGTTGGGTCAGGCAACATCTCTGGAAAGGATGGGTAGGTGACGTTTCGGGCCGGGACCAGACTGAAGAAGGTTCCAGACCCGAAACGTCGCCTATCCACGTCCTCCAGTTTGGTTTTGTTTAGCTTAATTGATTGTCACGTGTACTGAGGTACAGTGAAAAGCTATTGTTGCATGCTATCCAGTCAGCGGAAAGATTGTACATGATTACAATCGAGCCATCCACAGTGTACAGATACATGATAAAGGGAATACTGCTTACTACAAGAAGGAAAGACCAGTAAAGTCCAATTAAAGATAGTTTGAGGGTCGCCAATGAGGTAGATAGGAGGTCAGGACCGCTCTCTAGTTGGTAAGAAGAAACTGTCTCTGAATCTGGAAGTATGTGTTTTCACACTTCTGTACCTCTTGCCTGATGGGAGAGGGGAGAAGAGGGAGTGACTGATGCTGCCCGACCTGCTGAGTTACTGCAGACACTGTGTCTTTTTTCTTTGTAAACCAGCATCTGCAATTCCTCATGTCTGCCAGCCTTCTAAGGGCCCATTGTTTAAAAAGAAGTCTGTCAGCTGAATAAAAGGTAAACAGGCTGGATAGATAAACAGAGCTTTGCGCTATTGTTTTTAGAGGGAGGACGGCTGATGATGGATGCTGAGAACGCGGGGATTTCTTTGCAAGCTAATGCCATAGGGGCAAAAGCCCAGAGGAAGGGCCAAGAGCAACAAAACGCATTTCTCCTTAAAAAGCAAGTGTAGAGCTCGTGGATGTGGCAGCAGATGAAAGCCCTAGCAACATTATTAATCATTCATGTGTTTCATTTTTCAAACTGTCTTTCCACAACAGGTCACTTTCGGCCAACACAAACAAGCGTCTGACTCAGTCACCAAGATCCCTTTGGTATATTCTCTGATCTTACACCACCTTGGTGGTAAGGTCAGAGATGTGTTATCTGCCTTGCAGATGTATGCCCACTTATTTCTTATTGATGCAATGTTGTTTTCACAGAATCCGAAACAGCACGTTTCTTTCTTTTTAAATAAACTTTAGCCTCCACTGGCCTCAATCCGCCGTTGAATTTGCAACCTCATATTTTATATTAAATATGAAACACTGAATATCGAGTTTATATTTCAAACAGTTCTCCAGAGACTGAAGAAGTATGTTGCCAGGGCTCGAGGGCCTGAACTACAGGGAGAGGTTGGGAAGACTGGGAGTTTATTTCTTGGAGCGCAGGAGGCTGAGGGGCGATCTTATACAGATGTATAAGATGGTGAGGGGAATAGACAGGGTGAGTCTTCTACCCAGAGTAGGGGAAATCAAGAACCAGAAGACAAAGATTTAAGGTGAGAGGGGAAAAATTTAATAGGAATCCGAGGGACAACTTGTTTGCACAGAGGGTGGTAAGTTTATGGAATGAGCAGCCAGAGATGGCGGTTGAGGCAGGTACTATAACAACATGTAAAAGACACTTGGATAGGTACACGAATAGGAAATGTTTAGAGGGATATGGACCAACGCAGGCAGTTGGGACTAGTGTAGATTGGGCATCTTGGTCAGCATGGGCAAGTTGGGCGGAAGGGCCTGTTTCCTTGCTGTATAACTCTCTATAGCTATGCCGCTATGAACTCTATGGAGTGCTCCTGGACTATAGTTTGAGGCAATCAGTTTTTCCTACTTACATTTGAAGTGTAAAGGACTGTGGTGATGTTTGTAGGTGGGTAGTTTGAAGAAGCTCAGAAACAATCAGCCTGAAGGAGGGCCCCAGCACAAAATATCTCCAGAGATGCTGCCTGACCCGCTGAGTTACTCCAACATTTTGTGTCTAAAGACAAGGCAATTGATTTTGAAAGTGCGTTTGCAAGCAGGGAGATCTTCCAGCTGGTGATGTAGGAAACATTGTTATAGGAGAGAGGGGGATTTGATTAAACGGAAATTAGCCAGAGATCACCTAGGTTTTATCGCATGGAGTATCATATGGTGTGCACAAGAAGAGTGTTTAAGAGGCAGGGAAGGACAGTGGGCACAGTGGCGCAGCTTGTAGAGCTGCTGCCTCAGAGACCCGGGTTCAATCCTGACCCCAGATGCTGTCTGTGTGGAGTTTGCACGTTTTCCCTGAGACAGTATGGGTTTCCTCTGGGTGCTCCAGTTTCCACTCACATCCCAAAGATGTGAGGGTTTGTCGGTTAATTGGCCCTCTGTAAATAGCCCTAGTATGCAGGTAATTGCCCCTACTGGAAAAGCGGTATAACGTGGAACTAGTGTGAACGGGTGGTCGATTGTGGACTTGGTGGGCCAAAGGGCCTGTCTCCATCAAAAACTAAACTCAAAACTGAACACAAAACTGAACACAAAACACAGAACCTCCAGTGAATATAGATACCATGAACACTTACTTCCTTTACCCGAGTCACTGGGTGGACAATGACATTACTGCTGGTGCGAACACACCTAAAGGAGGTACAGAAGTTTGAAAATGTCTACCTCCAGATTAAGGAGCAGTTTCTTCTCAGCTGTTACCAGGCTGTTGAACCATCCTCTCGTCAGCTAGATTGCGATCCTGACTTCCCAACTACCTCTTTAATCAGACTTTAATATTATACGTTTGCACTTAAATGTTGTCCTGTATCTGTGCACCGTGGGCCACGTGTGTATTCATGTACAGTCTTTTCTTTAACTGGACAGCATGCAAACAAAAGGTGTTCACAACAATCAACTAAACTAAACAATAAAACAGTCAGGGGCAAGAAGCTGACAAGACTCTGGGTGAAGGTACACAAAAATGCTGGAGAAACTCAGCGGGTGCAGCAGCATCTATGGAGCGAAGGAAATAGGCAACGTTTCGGCCCGAAACTTTGCCTATTTCCTTCGCTCCATAGAAGCTGCTGCACCCGCTGAGTTTCTAGAGCATTTTTGTGTACCTTCGATTTTCCAGCAGTTCCTTCTTAAACACAAGACTCTGGGTGAAGTCTCCGAGCCTACAAAGAAAAGGAGGGGAGATATATCCTGCAGATACAAAACAGGTTAAGGATTAAAGTACAAAACAGGTGCACTAATCTATTCTTGGGAATGAATTCAAAGAACCCAGTATAGAATCACACCATCACCAGCTCACACCATAAACATTTAAGAATATTTGCATAACCATTTGATGGAACATTCATGCAATTAATTGTTTTCTTTCTCAAAGTAGGTGCTGTTAATGAGGAACTAAGTGTTCCTATTGTTCCGAATGCCACAATACTTTAGTTTCTTTCAAGAAAATCCCCATTAATTGGTGGTTAAAGCCGAGGCACTGAGAGGTAGTGAAATTCTAGCCATCAGCCTCTCCGTGCAACAAATTGGCAGCAATCCGTTCTCAAGAGCACTCAAATAAAGCTGACAAAAGATGATCGTGGAGGACTTGCATGTCAGAATCACTCCTTGGTGGGAGAATGGAAAGTCGTTAGTCAAATGCATGTCTGTATCCTTCCCTCTGCAAGTAGCGGGAAGACTTATTAAATGCCAGCTGTAGAAACAACTACTCTCTAGGCAACAGGTGCAGCGCCCATAACTCAAACTTGACTGAGCCGTCTAATAAAATAGCACAGGTTTAGAAGAGTACAAGGTCGGTTTTGCTAGACAACCCGAAATGTGAACAAAAACACAAGATACATTACTGGAAAAACCCAACACTAACCTACTTATCTCTGCATTATCGCAACCTTACTGAATAACATTAAAATTACCGTAGCACTCCGAGAAGTCAAACACGTTGCATCAATTTATCATCATGAAAGAAACATTTGCTGCATTTGCGTGCAATTTCTGTAATGTTAGGAGGTGGAACTAAATTTTTGCGTTGTATATATTTCAATCACAATGGGAGACCATCACACACTATTGGTTTCCATGGTGTTATGCAATCACTAATTAATATTATGAAGGGTTATCCTATTTCCTAAGTGGGCAGAGTAAAGTGAAGCATTTATCTTAAGCAAAACTTAATTTCAATTGGAAACCAAGTAATTGTCGGGTTCAATTTACACTGGTAAAGCATCTCGTATGAATGGATGAATATTACAGCCATGATCAAATACATTTCGTCATCCCTCTGTGATTCCTCCTGCTCTCCAGCTCATCCCCTTTCATGTCTCGTTCTCACAACTTACACTTCCTTATCTCTGTGACTCCCCCTCCCCTGACTTTCAGTCTGAAGAAGGGTCGCGACCCTAAACGTCACCCATGTTTTCTCTCCAGTGATGCTGCTTGTCCAGCATTTTGTGTCTATCTTCAGCCATGATCAAATGGGGAAACAAACTTGATGGGGCGAATGGCCTAATTTCATTTCTGTGTTTTATGATCTTGTGAATAGCAGCTGGTGCATCGTAACAGATTCATCAGCTACTATTCATGAGACAATTGGACACACGAGCAGAATTAGGCCATTTTGCCACTCGAGTCGTTTAGTTTAGTTTTGAGATAGAGCAGCGAAACAGACCCTTTGGCACACAGAGTCCGCGCCGATTTGCGATCCCCGTACATTAACACTATCCTACACACTAGGGACAATTTACAATTTTACCGTCAATTGGCCTACAAACCTGTATGCCTTTGGAGTGTGGGAGGAATACAATAGAATAGAATAGAACAGAATGCCTTTTATTGTCATTCAAACAGACAAGGTTTGAATGAAATTTCATTCCTGCAGACATGACATTACAAAAAAAAACAAGACACACACTTAACACAATTTACCCAAACATCCATCGCAGTGAATCTTCAAACCAGAGCACACGGAGAAAATCCACACAGGTAACAGGCAGGACGTAAAAGCTCCATACAGACAGAACCCGGGTCAGGATTAAACCCGGATCTCTGGCTCTGTGAGGTAGCAACTCTACAGCTGTGCCACCGTTCCGGCATTTGATCATGGCTGATCTATTTTTCCCTCTCAACCCCATTCCCCTGCTGTCTCCCCACAACCTTGATCGCTCTCATTAATCAGCAATGTGCCAAACTCCACAATTACAGAACCAATACCAAATATAGATTCGTTAGCAAATTATTTTCTTGCATCACGTAAGATTGTATGGAGTATATTTTGGCCGAATCTTATCTCCAATAGCAGCGACCACATTTGGAAAGCAATCTGCTGGTTATTGAAATGTTTGGGATATTCAATTTACAACAAATGTATTATATACATACGCACACACACCAAGATTTTCATCATTATGAATATTTATAGTATTCTTTATAATCAAATCTTAAAGCCAAAACCCAAATACCAAACTATTGTTTGAAATTATCCTTGGCAAAGAAATGATAATCAGTTAACAATCATACACTTGGGACTTCACTGCTACTTCCATCTATCGCTCTCTATCATTTAGAATTTGCGAGTTTGTGTATTAGGCTCTGGGGAAATTAACCTTTATAGTGAAAAGGATTTGTCTTTTACAAAGATATATTTTGACACTGAAGGCGCTGAAATATAGATACAGGCAGATGATGTTTCAGAAATTGGAGTAGTTCTTCTGAAAGTGGAGTCGATGGGATTTAAAGAGCACTTTGGATGAAATCAGGGATTGAGTATTCAGTCACGTTCAATCTGAATAAGTAACGAAGTAACCAGGGACTGATAGAATGGGTTTTGTTTCAACAACACGGAGCCATCTGCCAGTCACACCAGCAGATGGTTATGGACTTAAGAGGAGCAAGAACATTTATGATGCAGAAGTTCGAGAGACTGTGGGATGGATAAGCAGAGCGACTGAAGTAATTATCACAATATTTAATAAATAGATTGGATTGGGGTCATGGAGTTATACAGTGCGGAAACAGGCCCTTCAGCCCAACCTGCCCACACCGGCTAACATGTCTCATATACACTATTCCCACTTGTCAGCGTTTGGCCCATATTTCTATAAACCTGTCCTATCCATGTACTTGTCTAATTGCTTCTTAAACATTGCGATGGTCCCTGTCCCAACTACCTCTTCCGGCAGGTCGTTCCATACACCCACCTCCCTTTCTGTGAAAATGTTACCCCTCGGAATCCCATAGAATCTTTCCCCCCCTCACCTCAAACCTATGCCCTCTGGTTCTCCATTCCTCTCCACTGGGCAATAAACTCAGTCCGTCTAACAGGTACCTGATCTATCCCTGTCATGATATTTTACACATCTATAAGATCACCATTCATCATAGTCCAAGTCTCCAAGTCCCAGCGTGCTCAACCTCCCTATAGCTCAGACCCTCGAGTCCCGGCAACATTCTTGTAAATCTTCTCTGCACCCTTTCCAATTTGACAACATTGTCCCAGTTGTAAAACCCGGATAAAAGAAAGGACAAACAGACAGGATTCAAGCTAGTAGTTTAGTTTAGCTATGTTTACAGATACAGTGCGAAACAGCCCTATGGCCCCACCGAGTCCGCATTGACAAGCGATCACCCCATATACCATTTCTATCCTGCATAATTTGGACAATTTACATAAGCCAATTAACCTACAAACCTGCACATCTTTGGGATGTGGGAGGAAACTGGAGCGCTCGGAGAAAACCCACGCGGTCACAGGCAGAACCTGAAAATTCCGTGTAGACAGCATCCATAATTAGGATTGAACCTGGATGTGCTGCAAGGCAGCAACTCTGCCACAATGCCACTGTGCTGTCTCTGTGTTATGTGAAGCTATGTGAAGGATTTCTGGATCTAACTGCCCATTTCTACATTGTAACCTGCGTAAAAGTTAAAGTACCCGTCAAGGTACAAAGAGGAGAAAGCTCACCCTTCTCCCCGTAGTCTTGAACAGAACTAACATTATCCTTTATCAATATCTTATGCTATGAAGCCAATCAACTACATCAGTGCAACAATCACAAAAGCTTTAAAGTCCTTAGCAAATGGGGCGGCACGGTGGCACAACCGTAGAATTGGTGCATTACATCGCCAGAGACCCGGGTTCGATCCTGACTGCGGCTTCTGTCTGAACGGAGTCTGCACGTTCTCCCTGTGACTGCAAGGGTTTTCTCCGGGTGCTCCGGTTTCCTCCTACATTCCATGCAGGTACAGGTTTGTAGGTTAATTGGCTTTGGTTAGTTGCAAAATGAGTATACGGGATAGTGCTAGTGTACTGGGATGATCACTGGTTGGTGCAGACAGGGTGGGTCAAAGGGCCTGTTTCCACACTGTACGTCGAAAGTCACTATTTAATGCATGCACTTAGTGTCACAAGATCACATTTCTGGGTGACAACGTCTCCCTGAAATTTCAGGTGCTGAAATTTGAAACGTAATTCTAGTCCCGATAGTTGATAATAATAGATCTGTGGGGTACAGAAATAGTACAAACTAGGAAATCAAATATGCATCTGTCATGTCGATAGGCAGAAACATTTAAAATTCTTAACAGATTGGACAGGTTACACGCAGGAAAAATGTTCCCGATGTTGGGGGAGTCCAGAACCAGGGGTCACAGTTTAAGAATAAGGGGTAGGCCATTTAGGACCTCTTCACCCAGAGAGTTGTGAATCTGGAATTCTCTGCCACAGAAGGCAGTGGAGGCCAATGTACTGGATGTTTTCAAGACACAGTTACTGTAGATTTACCTCTTAGGGCTAAAGGAATCAAAAGAATATGGAGAAAAAGTGATACTGATTTTAGATGATCAGCCATGAACATATTGAATGGTGGTGCTGGCTCCAAGGGCTGAATGGCCTACTTCTGCACCTATTTTCCATGTTTCTATGGGCTGAAGGGCTTGCTTCCACACTATATGTCTAAAGTCTAAAAGATCAGAGGCCAGACCTTTGGTAGAATCGGTAATACCATTAATTGAGAGCAATTATTTGCTGATTGATATTGAAGAGGATGCTTTGTTGTGACAACGTGATGAAAAATAATGGTTAAAGATCAAGCTACAGTAATCACTCCAGCAATTGGCAAGTTACAGAACCATCCAAAACATTACCACCAGCAGGATTATACAACTCTCACAAACAAACCCTCACTTCTGTTATTCAGTTCCATAAACAATTTGAAACAGAATAAATTCAAGAATGCAACATCTCAATAAATAAACTAAATATTCGAGCAGCTAGAAATAAAAATGCCAGAGTGCAAAGCCCTCTCCTGTAGCTGATGAAAGTTAATCCTGGAAGGGCCAAACATAGTGTACATAATTCAAACTCCCTTCATACAAATTCAACCTAACTCTTTGCTACTATGTTCAAATGATGATTATCTCATATTTCTGGCAATGGTTTACCTCACATTCCTGGTATTCATCCCTGAGGAAGCACCATAATGGTTTAAGCATGCCACACTTGAAACTAAACATATATTCCCTAAGGAAAGCCTGTCTGAAAATGTAGGAGAAACCATTAATTACCAGAGGCTCACTTCTCACATCCACGAGAACCCTGCAAGTCGTTTCACAGCTTGGACAACGGCAAATGTCCAACTGCGTTAGCAAATTGTTTTCAATATCGCACACATTAAACATATATTTGACGACTAATTCTCCTGTAATTAGATTTAGTATATAAATTGTGTAATATGAAATTCACTGAGAGTGGTGAGTGCCTGGAACGCATTGCCAGTGTTGGTGGTGGAGACAGATACCATAGAGGCACTCAAGATGCTTTTGGATAGGCACATGGCTACGCAGGGAATGGAAGGATATGGATCACGCACAGGCAGAAGATGAGTTTATCTTGGCATCATTCTTGGCACGGATATTGTGGACCAAAGGCTGTAATTCTAGAATTATCAACAGTTGAACCTATTTAAGTTATTGAATATTGCTATTGAGTAGGTTTAGGAAGTTCGCCATGTCCCCAGCAATTCTCACCAACTTCTACAGATACGCCGTAGAAAGCATTTTATCTGAATGCATCACAGCATAGTTTGTTCAGAGCTCCATCCAAGACTGCAAGAAATTGCAGAGAATTGAGGACGCAGCCCAGACCATCACACAAACCAACCTCCCTTCCATCGACTCCATTTACACCTCACGCTGCCTCAGCAAGGCAACCAACATAATCAAGGACGGGTCTCACCCCAATCACTCAATCTTTTCCCTTCTCCCATCAGGCAAGAGGTACAGAAGTGTGAAAACGTACATCTCCAGATTCAGGGACAGCTTCTTCCCAGCTGTTATCAGGCAACCATCCTAACACCGACTGGGCAGCAGTCCTGACCTCCCATCTACCTCAATGGAGACTCTCGGACTACCTTTAATTAGCAATGTTACAAAATTTTGAGATTTAAAAAATCAAGTCTGCAATTTATCCCATCAGATAAAGCATAACAATAAGTTTAATTTGACACCTAATTCACTTTCATATCTCAAGTAATAAAAAAGTTATGGCCATTTTCATACTCGGAAATTAGCATCTTGTTCCCTATTGATTTTCTATGGACATAACAAAAAAGCTGTGATCGAGGACAGTCAAAAGCACATAACCTTCTTAAAAATTAAGAGAACTGAATGAAATTTTCAGTTATCATAGATTGAACCATTCTGAAACAAATATAAAATAATCTAACTTGGATGACCTGAAATTAAAGCATATAATTAGTTAGTTACCCAATTGTAGCTAATTTCAAACTTCAATTTACTAGATAAATGATTAACATTTTTAAATAGCCCAAGTGTCCAAATAATATTCACAAATAATTCACAATAAAACACGATTTTAAAATCTCATTTACATTAATTTATAGGCCAAATGGAAGGAATTTCGTGTTCAATTGCTGTAAATTAAAGTCAATTTAAATCGGCTTTCTAGTGGGTTCCTGTGAACGCGCTGGTTTAGAACGTTCACATTGCGCTGGATTTGTGCCCTCAAATGCCCAGAAAAATACTGCGGGATATAAAGAGCCCAAAATGAGCTACTCGCTATAGAAAACTTTAATAACAGGGTTATATACAAGCCCCATTTAATGTAAAAATAAGGTACATACCTTTAATTGTTTGCTTTATAAAACCCTGGGGCTGCGAGAGGTTGCGAGTTTAGAGAGTGATTTTTAAACTACTCTAACTATTTTACAAGGCCATAAAAACTAATAACACCTTTTGCGACGGGGTCTTTCAGCGATTTTCCGTTAATGATTTACTAGGCTGAACATTTTCGATTGCAACAGCCTAGTAAAAATCGCGTTTTAAACCCGCCCCCTCTAAACAGCGCCAAAATCACACACAAGGGGTGGGGCAGATGCTCAGCCACGATTCAGGTAGGTTTTGTAACATACCTACTTTAATCGGCCTTTACGGGACTCTATCTTGCACGAGGGGTTATTCCCTTTACCTTATATCTGTACCCTGTGGAGGGCTTGATATTAATCATGTATTGTGTTTCCGCTGACTGGATGGCACACATCAAAAAAGCTTTTCACTGTACTTTGGTACACGTGACAATAAAACAAACCCCGATAGCCTGGGCATCACAGCGCCAGAGATCCAGGTTCGATCCTGACCTCTGGTGTGGAGTTTGCACGTTCTCCCTGAGACCACGGAGGTTTTTCCAGGTATTCAAGTTTCCTCCCACATCCCAAAGACGTGCGGGTTTGGTTAATTGGTCTCTGTAAATTACCCCTCGTGTGTGTGGAGTGGATGAGAAAGTTGGATAATATAAAATGAGTGTGAATGGGTGATCGGTGGTCAGCGTGGACTCGGTGGGCCAAAGGGACCCGGTTCTATGGTACCGATTCCCGGTAAATTTCATATTTCATATCCCTAAACTAGACTACAGGCTGTACTTTGCTTCCAAAATTCAGCCCCATTGCTGTCATTTGGAAGCCAATTTCAGATGTTTAATGCATGTAGGAGCGGAACAGAGGCACAGCAATCGAGAGATGCTGCCTCACAGCACCAGAGGCCCGGGTTTGATCCTGACTATGGGTGCTGTCTGTACAGAGTTTGTATGTTCTCCCTGAGAGCACGTGGATTTTCTCCGGATGCTCCTGTCTCTTCCCACACTCCAAAGTCTGGTCAATTTGCAGGTTAATTGGCTTCGGTAAAAATAGTAAATTGTCACTAGTGTGTAGGATAGTCCTAGTGCATGGGGTGATCGGTGGTGGACGCAGACTCGGTGGGGCAAAGGACCAGTTTCCATGCCAATAGACCTGTTTCCATGGAAATAGTGTATCTCTAAAGTCACTATATAACGGCGGCAAGGTGGTGCAGTAGTAGAGTCTCTGCCTTACAGCGTCAGAGATCCAGGTTCGATCACTAGGGGTGCTCTCTGTATGGAGTTTGTACGTTCTCCTCGTGACTGTGCGGGTTTTCTCCGGGTGCTCCGGTTTCCTCCCACACTCCAAAGATGTACAGGTTGGTAGGTTAATTGGCTTCTGTAAACTGTGCCTAGTGTGTAGGAACGAGCTAGTAGTGAACGGGGATCGCTGGTCGGCGCAGACTTGGTGAGCTGAAGGGCCTGTTTCCGCACTGTATTTCTAAACTAAACTAACTTAAAATGTATGCATTTAGTGTCACAACAAGGTGAAATGTCTGGGTAACAGCATCCCTTAAAGCTGATCTCATATAAACAGGCTCTGTATTCCTCTGTCAGGCAAGCCACTATTAATTTTATTGAATACACAAATCCCTGAGCACACAGGAAACAGCTGATGATACAGGGGCCATTTCTGCTGAAATTCAAAACTTAATTCTAGTCCCTATATTTGATAATAATAGACATGTGTCGTACAAAAATATTACAAACTAGGAAATCAAATATGCATCTGTCATCTCTTTCTATTAATGCTTTTCAAAACCTCAAAGCTTGGATTTCCCATGTCATCCTACACTCATTTATAAAGCCCAACTTTAATGGTTTCCATTTTCTCAGACAATCCCCCAGGTTTGAAGGTGACTGAGAAAAGGGAGTAGAAAAGTACAGCAGAAACAGTCCCTTTGGCCCACATCGTCTGTGCAGAACATGTCAAGAACGTCTCTTATCTGCCTGCATGCGATCCATATTCCTCACTTCACTGCATATCCATGTGCCTATCCAAAAGTTGCTTAAATACCACTATCGTATTTGCCCCCTTCAATGGCGCTTTTATTGTCATTTGTGCGAAGTGCAAACACAGTGAAACTCTTTTCTTACAAACAGTCCAGCAGAGTATTCCCATACCTAAGCACATCCCCGATTAGCAAGTGTACAGAAATAGTCCATAGTTCCCACACGCAAGAAGCACCATGTTTTGTCGCCATTTTCACAGTCCAGTCTGCGCTCTGGGTGATATGAGCATTGCCTGATCCAGATTTATCATTTTATCAATAGAGGAATTGTTTTAAGGGTGATAAATATTTTAATTATTAATACCTACCTTTTTAAAAGTATTGTCATTTCAGATAGATCCCCATTAAATAAATATGCAGACTTGAAATTTCACAAGACATGCGGGGGGGGGGGGGGGGGGGGGGGGGGGGGGCATCGAACATCGGGGGGAAAAAGAAAAAATTAACACTTTATTCATTTAGGGTTTAATCTTTATTTATGAGGATTATGTTTATTAGCAATATAGAAAAGGAAGAAATGGGATAGAATTACTGATTTTCCTTATATACAGCATCAAAGTAGCGGCACACCAAAGTAGACACTTACTGAAGAATCACCCTCCCGCTGTTACTCCAACACCTTGCATCCTTTAAAAAAATTAAACCCCACTGAACCTTTCCTTCCCATATCTATGATGCCACCCACTTTAATGTCATCTGCCGACTTACTAATCATGCATTCTACCATTTCATCCAAATCATTGGTATAAACCCACAAACAACAATGATCCCAGCACTGATCCCTGAAGCACATCACTAGTCACAGATGTTCAGTCCGAAAAACAACCTTCCACCATCACCATCATGAAGCCAATTCTCTATACAATCAGCTAGCTGTCCCTGGATCCCATGCGACCTAATCGTCCAGAGCAGCCTACCATCGGAACCTTATCAAATGTTTTGCTGAAGGCTACAGATACAATGTTTACAGCTTTTTGGTTAAATGAAAAAACAAGGAACTGCAGATGCTGCTTTATACGAATGATATACATAAAGTGCTGGAGTAACTCCGCGGGTCGCGCTGCATCTCTGGAGAAAAACAATGGGTGACGTTACACGTGAGGCGTGAAGAAGGGTTCCGACCTGAAACGTCACCCATCCTTTTTTTACCAGAGATGCTGCCTAACCCGCTGAGTTACTCCAGCACTTTGTGTCAACCTTTTTGATGACCTCTTCAAAAAATCCACAGACTCCTTAGACCTGCCAGTTACAAAACCATGCTGACTACCCCCAATCAGACCCTGTCTATCCAGACCACCTGTGTATCTTGTCCCTTAGTTGGTTTTCATATGTAGATTCTTTAATGAGGGTTAAATGTGTTCAAGATCAAGGTCTATGAGTAAAATGATGCTAAATATTCTGAATCTTTCATTGTACGAAATGAGGAAAAATGGGGAATCTGCTTCTCCAAGCTTCATCAACACCTGTCGCAGTCATTGACAACTCACAGACGGTCATTATGCCGAACAATTGTACAGCCGAGCGTGTCAGTCAAAAAATAATGGAGGTTTGGTGACACTTCAACCAACATTACAAAGTAAGTGCCGTATTTCCCGCCAATGAAGACGCACCCCCATTTTGAGTTGCTAAATTTTGAAAAAAGGCTGGTGGGATATAGAATTTCTCATGCTCAAAAAAAAAAAAAAAAAAAAGAAAAAGAAAGAAAGTAACAATTGAATTTACCCAAGGCTTCCAGATCTCCTCCATTCTGAATGACTGAATGGGTGGGGGGTGGAGGGTGATGGCATGTGGAGTGATGGCGGGAAAAACGGGAGCACACCGGGACAAGTTGAATCAGTTGTGATCTTATTGAATGACAATACTGGTTCAAGGGACCAATTGGGGGTAGAGTTCCTTTCACAGAGTGTGGGGAGACTGGCCCGGGTCAGCACGGGCAGGAGCGTTGAGAAGGAGGGGGTCGGGGGTCAGGTCAGCAACTCACTCACCCCTGCAACGGCGCTCCTGGTGCGGACCCACCGCATTGAGGCCGGGGAGGGAAGTAGCTCGGGTGCCTGCGAGCGGCCGCCCGGTTCTTGGTCGGGACCGGACAGTGGAACCGGCCGCCACCTCAGCACCTACTGCCGGCCCGCTCACCTCTGGCAGTGCTTTCCCTCTCAACACCTCTATCCTGCCGCTCGCCGGCCTCGCTCATATCAGCCACTTCCCACGAATCCTTAAATTCCAACTGCCGACGGGAGCAGGACATGGCCTCACTTGCTGCACTGGGTGACACTACATGGCATTCACTGCCCGGTCCGTGTCTTTCAATGTAGACCGGACAGTGAGGGGACCAGCTCAAGAGCAAAGATCATAGACGGGCAATGGATAACAGGACAGCGAGCGGTGGAGCTTGCTCCTGTGTCAGCGCGATCAAGGAACCAATTGGTTACTCGCGCTGACACAGGTCCCGGCCAAGAAGAACCAAGAACCCGCTCCCAGCCACCCGAGCCACTTCCCTCCCCAGCCACAATGCGGTGGCTCCTCGCCTGGAGCGCCGCGGCAGCGGTGAGTGAGTGAGTTGCTGGCATGATCCCGACCCTCTCCTTCTCAACGCTCCTGCCCATGCTGACCCGGGCCAGACTCCCCACATGCTGTGAAAGTAACTCTTTCCCCCCCGGCAGCGCTGTCCTTTTACAGCATCTTCCCACTTTACAGCCGTTTCCCATCAGCTGCCAGCAACAACGTTCTTGATGTTACTGTACTGAGGGATAGCCAAGTCTATCTTTCCTGCCTAACAACCTAAGCTTCGGCCTCCAAGACGCAGGTAAATGTTCGTGCCTTATTTTTGGGTAAATAGTAGCGTCTTCATTGCCGGGAAAAACGGTAATTATGAAAATCAAATGCCAACCGCTTTCTTTGTATTTCTGCTGGTACTTCACAAGTGAGAAATGTTGTCATGATCTGACCATGGAGAGTATAGTGAATGATTTCAGCACTCACAAAAAACATTTAAATGGTTGTAACGTGCAGATGTTTTGAAAGGAATGGAATGACTTACGTCCAAAGAATCTTCATTCACTATGATCAGCGTCATGCTTTGGGATAAAAGCCTACATGAATAACCTAGCAAAAGAATAGAAAAGGCTGTCAGTAAAAGGTGTCAACAACAGAATTTTATCCACAACACAATACTGACAAGCAGAATACACACATCACATGTTGAGGTCTGAAGAAGGGTCTGGACCCAAAACTTTTCTATCCATGGTCTCCATGGATGCCGTCTGACCTGCTGAGTTACTCCAGCATTTTGTGCATTAACCAGCAACTGCAACTCTTTGTTTCTACCCACATCACAATATTTAGTTTAGATATCTTCCAACTCCAAATATTTGGGGGAGCGGGAGGAGGGGGGCAGAATATTTTGAAAAGTCCTGAGGAAGACTGATTTTCAGCTGATGAAACATTCCTACTAACATGCCAGGTTATCTAGTTGTGACACTTGATAATTCTGACTTCTTTACAAATTTGGAAAATATCAGATTCAGAACCAGACTAAGTAAAACCAGCCATACAAGACTGAGACAATCAGTTCAGTGCAATGGGTGAGGCAACAGAACAGGTTCTTGCCAGTACTCGGGCACAACACAAAAAAAATGAACTGTGGTTTCTCTATAAAGAATAGAGTTTAGTTTATTGTCATGTGCACCGAGGTACAGTGAAAAGCTTTTTTTGCATGCTAACCAGTCAGCGGAAAGACTATACATGATTACAATTGAGCCATCCGCAGTGTACCGATACATGATAATGGGAATATGGTGACTAACATTTAGTGCAAGATAAACGCATACCTTCAGATCCAAGTTTCTTCCCAGCTGTTATCAGATAACTGAACCATCCTATCACCAACAGAGAGCTACTATCTACCTCACTGGAGACCCTTGGACTATCTTTAATCGGAGGTGTGCATTTTCACAGGTCTGTACCTTTTGCCCGATGGGAGTGGAGCGAAGAGGGAGTGGCCGGGGTGCGACTCGTCCTTGATTACGCTGCTGGCCTTGCCGAGGAGGCCTGAGGTATAAATGGAGTCAATGGAATGGAGAGCAGGTCGCATTACTGCCACATAGTAGCCATCCCGACCAAGAGACCCCACTATACACGAGTCCCACATGCCCACCTGCTTCATATCCCTCTAATGTCCTATGCAAGTACCTGTCCAGGTGTCCTTTAAAAGTTGTTTTTGTACTATGACTTCCTCTGGCAGCTTGTTTCATGTACCCATCACCTTCGTAGCCCCTCAGGTTCCTATTAAATGTTTCACCTTAAACCTCTGGTTCTTGATCCCCCTAGTCTGGGTAAAAGATTCTATGCAGTCACCCTATCTATTCCCCTCATCTCTATGAGACTCTTCATTCTCCTGCGGTCCAAGGAATAAAGTCCTAGCCTGCCCAACCTCTCCCTATAGCCCAGGCCCTCAAGTCCCGGAAACATCCTCATAAAACTTCTCTGCACTCTTTCCAACTTAATGACATTCTTCCTATAACAGGGTGACCAAAACTGAACAAGTTTCGACCCAAAACGCCACCTATTCCTTTTCCCCCATAGATGCTGGCATCCATCTACAAAACTCCAGTACAGCCTCACCAACTACAGAATACAATAGTGCTAATTTTATATTACAATTCTGAATGATGCTTCAGGCAATGACAAACTAGAGGGTGCTTCAGTGACAAACTAGAGGGTGCTTCAGTGACAGACAGACAGACAGACAGACAGACAGACAGACAGACAGACAGACAGACCTATGTTTATCGCGGTCTCTTGTTTGTCGCCGGTTAGGACCCATATTTTGATTCCAGCTTTCATTAACGTGGCAATGGTCTCGGGAACACCATTCTGAAGACGATCTTCAATAGCAGTCGCTCCAAGCAGCACCAAATTCTGAAAAATTGATTTAAAATGTTGTGTTGATATCCATGTTTACTTCATACAACAGCATTTCTTACCCAGGGTAGAGGAATCGAGAGCCAGAGGCCATAGGTTTAAGGTGAGGGGTGAAGGAACGATTTAATAGGAACCTAAGGGGTAATGTATTCACACAAAGGGTGGTGAGTGTATGGAACGAGCTGCTGGAGGTAGTTGAGGCAGGTACTATTGTAATGTTTAAGAAACATTTGGACAGGTATATGAACATGACGGGTTGAGAGGGATATGGGTTATATGCAGGCATGTGGTATAAGTGTGGACGGGACGTTCTTCAGTGTGGAAAGTTGGGCCCCAAGGGCCTGTTTCCACACTCTATGACTCTAATTTCACTAACTTTCCATTGAACGGAACAGAGGTCAATGGGGTTGTCAATGCCCATAAGAACACAGTGCTGGCAGGGCCGGATTTACGTATAAGCTTGACAAGCTTAAGCTTAGGGCGTCGAGATCTAGGGGGGCCTCACAGAGCTGGATTTACCACTAGGCTTCATAGGCTGAAGCCTAGGGCCTGGAAATCTAGGCGGCCTCGGGCCAAGGCAGGACACCTACCGTTCAACTCTGGGCGGGCCCCTCTCTCTCTATCTCTCTCTCTCTCTCTCTCTCTCTCTGTGTCTGTCAATCTCCGTCTCTGCCCGCCATCCGTATCAATGTCGCCATTGCTGTCCGATTGCCGCCTCACCGCGACCGCTGAAAACCAACGCAGAATCACTCCCTGACCCTGGATCTGGAGTAACTCTCTGGAGTAACTCTTGCTTCTGGCTTCCTGGTCCTCCATAAATATTCTAAATGGAATTTAAACTGGAGGTGGTGGAGGGCTGAACAATAACAGCCTATTGCATTTTATTTGTTTATTTATTGTGTATATATATGGTCTATGGTATATAAACACACTGAACATTTATCTCCTGTTCTGTATTATGTTCACATATTCTGTTGTGCTGCAGCAAGCAAGCATTTCATTGTCCTATCTGGGACACATGACAATAAAACTCTCTTGAATCTTGACTTGGACTTAAGCAAAAACGGGTGCTTGTGGAAATAAGAGGTACCTTAAATTTAGTTGCGTCTGGTTGGGTAACTATGGTAGGGTGAAAACTATTCCATGCTTTAATTGTGCGGGGGATCTCCATGGAGCAGCCAGCAACTCTGGATAGAAGAAATTGGGTGACGTTTCGGGTAAAGACCCTTCTTTAAGACTCTTAGTGTTTTTAGTTTAATTTAAAGATACAGCGTGGAAATAGGCCCTTCAGCCCACCGAGTCAACACCGACCACTGATCACCCGTACACTAGTTCTATCCCACACATTAGCGGAGTAAGTCAAGCGTCAAGAGTGTTTTATTCTCTCACGTCCCAGTTAGAACAATGAAATCCTTACTTGCACCAGCACAACAGAATATGTAAACATAGTACTCTGTAAACAATGTTATAAACGCGAAAACAAAACAGTGTATATTTGTATATGAATATATAACAATATAATTATATGTGTGTGTGTGTGTGTGTGTGTGTGTGTGTGTGTGTGTGTGTGTGTGTGTGTGTGTGTGTGTGTGTGTGTGTGTGTGTGTGTGTGTGTGTGTGTGCGTGTGTGTGCGTGTGTATAATATATATACCCCCCCCCCCCCCCCCATACACACACACACACACACACACACACACAATTTCCCTCCTGGGATTAATAAAGTTCTATCATATAGTATCGTGTGTGTAGGAAGGAACTGCAGATGCTGTAGATGCTGTTTAAACTGTAGATAGACACAAAAAGCTGGAGTAACTCAACAGGTCAGACAGAATCTCTGGACAAAAGGAAAATATTACGTTTTGGGTTGGGTCTGAAATAGGTTCCTGCACACCTTTGGAATGTGGAAGGAAGCATTCATGTACAGCAGGCAGTGAAGAAAGCCAATTTACGACTGAAATGAGGAAAAACCTTTTCACTCAGAGAGTTGTGAATCTGTGGAATTATCTGCCACAGAAAGAAGCGGAGGCCAATTCACTGGATGTATTAAAGTTAGATTTAGGTCGTATGGCTAACGGAATCAAGGGATATGGGGAGAAAGCAGGAACGGGGTTCTATTTTGGATGATCAGCTATGATCATATTGAATGGCGGTGCAGGCTCGAAGGGCTGAATGGCCCACTCCTGCACCTATTTTCTATGTTTCTATGAAACAAGAACACCCGGAGAAAACCCATGCGATCAAAGGGAAAAAAAGCAAACTCTATACAGACAGCACCCATATTCAGGATCAATTCCGGGTCCCTGTCACTTTTAGGCAGCAACTTTATGGCCAATGTACTGTTCCATAGTCTTGAACTTAATTAAAACATACAGTAGCTGTAAAGGGGGACATAGCGTCACTTGGAGATTTAAGACTGAAAATGGATATTTTCATTTTTTTAGTGACCAAAGTTATGAACGTATAATTTTATGTGTGTTGGAAAACAAAATTTAGTGGCACACCTGGTAGACTTGTTTCCTCACACGCCAGATATCTGTGTTCGATCCTGTCCTCGGGCACTGTCTGTGTTGAATTTGCACATTCTCCCTGCAAGCATGTGGGTTTCCTCCCACATCCCAAAGATGCATTGGCTTTGTAGGGTGTAGGGAGTGGGTGAGGAAAGTGGGATAACAGAACATGTATGAATGGGTAGACAAAAATGCTGGAGAAACTCTGTGGCCGATTAGGAAAAGGGGAGATGCAACGAGACCTGGGTGTCATGGTACACCAGTCATTGAAAGTAGGCATGCAGGTGCAGCAGGTAGTGAAGAAAGTGAATGGTATGTTAGCATTCATAGCAAAAGGATTTGAGTATAGGAGCAGGGAGGTTCTACTGCAGTTGTACAGGGTCTTGGTGAGACCACACCTGGAGGATTGCGTACAGTTTTGGTCTCCTAATCTGAGGAAGGACATTCTTGCCATAGAGGGAGTACAGAGAAGGTTCACCAGGCTGATTCCTGGGATGGCAGGACTTTCATATGAAGAAAGATTGGATAGACTCGGCTTGTACTCGCTAGAATTTAGAAGATTGAGAGGGGATCTTATAGAAACTTACAAAATTCTTAAAGGGTTGGACAGCCTAGATGCAGGAAGATTGGTCCCGATGTTGGAGAAGTCCAGAGCAAGGGGTCACAGTTTAAGGATAAGGGGGAAATCTTTTAGGACCGAGATGAGAAAAACATTTTTCACACAGAGAGTGGTGAATCTCTGGAATTCTCTGCCACAGAAGGTAGTTGAGGCCAGTTCATTGGCTATATTTAAGAGGGAGTTAGATGTGGCCCTTGTGGCTAAAGGTATCAGGGGGTATGGAGGGAAGGCAGGTACAGGATACTGAGTTGGATGATCAGCCATGATCATATTGAATGGCGGTGCAGGCTCGAAGGGCCGAATGGCGTACTCCTGCACCTATTTTCTATGTTTCTATGTTTCTACTCAGCGGGTGAGGCAGCATCTATGGAGCGAAGGAAATAGGTGACGTTTCGGGTCGAGACATTCTTCAGACTGAGGTGAGGGTGGGGGGGACAGGAGGAAGAAAGGAAGAGGCAGAGACAGTGGGCTGAGGGAGAGCTGGGAAGGGGAAGAGAAAGCAGGGATTACCTGAAATTGAAGAAGTCAATGTTCATACCGCTGGGGTGTAAACTGCCCAAGCGAAATATGAGGTGCTGCTCCTACAAATTTACAGGGGGCCTCACTCTGGCCATGGAAGAGGCCCAGGACAAAAAGGTCGGATTCGGAATGGGAGTGGGTTGAAGTGCTGAGCCACCGGGAGATCAGGTTGGTTATTGTGGACTGGAGGTGTTGGGCGAAGCGATCACCAAGCCTACGCTAGGTCCCACCGATGTAGAGCAGCTGACACCTGGAGCAGTACATGCAATAGATGAGGTTGGAGGAGGTGCAGGTGAACCTCTGCCGCACCTGGAAAGACTGCTTGGGTCCTTGAATGGAGTTAAGGGGGGAGGTAAAGCGACAAGTGTAGCATTTCCTGCAGTTGCAAGGCAAAGTGCCAGGAGAGGGGGTGGTTCGGGTGTGAAGGGACGAATTGATCAGGGAGTTACGGAGGGAGGGAGCGGTCTCTGCGGAAAGCCAACGGGGAGGAGATGGGAAGATGTGGCCAGTGGTGGGATCCCATTGGTAGAAATAAAAGCTGGAGAAAATCAGCGGGTAAGGCAGCATCTATGTAGCGAAGGAATAGACAACGTTTCGGGTCGAGACCCTTCTTCAGATTGATGTCGGAGGGGACACACGAAAAAGAAAGGAAGAAGCGGAGACAGTAGGCTGTGGGAGAGCTGGGAATGGGAGGGGAAGGAGGGAGCAAGCAAGGACTACATGAAATTAGAGAAGCCAATGTTCATACCGCTGGGTTGTAAACTACCCAAGCAAATACGAGTTGCTGCTCCTCCAATATGCGGTAGGCCTCGCTCTGACCATGGAGGAGGCCCAGGACAGAAAGGTCGGATTCGGAATGAGAGGGGTAATTGAAGTGTTGAGCCACCAGGAGATCAAGTTGGTTATTGCGAACTGAGTGGCGGTGTTGTGCGAAGCGATCGCCAAGCCTGCGCTTGGTCTCACCAAGGTTGATCGTACGCCGAATAATGCAACCACATTTTTGTTTGGAAGTGGAAAGAAACAATAGAAATTGCATTAATTGCAACGTGTAAAAAGTTGAGATACTGTATTATAATTTTGCTACATGTCATTGTGGTATATATCATGTCTTAATTGGTGAATATGTTTAGTTTGTGACTTTATTTGTAGCAGAAAAAATATGTGAATGCCTCATTGAGCATAATTCCGACTGGTAACTACGCACTTCGTCCGAGCACATTATCGCACGCGTCATGCAAGCCATCTTAAATTATCACCTAAACTGTCATTTGGCAACTTAAAAAGCTGCCAAGGTTGCCATGCTGACAACAAAGAAAAAAATGTATGTGAGAGCCCTGCAAGGTGTATAATATTTTTGACACTGTCATAGGCCTTTCTTACATATGCTGTCACAACGCACTGTAGTCTCTAAACAACCCTTCAGTAATTTTCCTTGCCCTCCATTTCAGAATAATAGTGTTTTAAGCCAATAACTCGACACTAGCACTGGCAATAAATAAATAAATAAATACGCACAGCTTTCCAGCCCCTTATCTCATTGGCTACGCTCGGCTGCAAATCGGTGTCAATCTGGTGGACCATCTTCCTCTAGTCGAGGGGGTGGGGAATTGTGAGGAACAAGTGGAACAGCTCTTCATCTAAATCCGGCCCTGAGTGCTGGAATATCTCAGCAGGTCAGGCAGCATTTCTGGAGAGAATGGATAGGTGACATTTTTGTTCAGGACCCTTCTTCGAAAAAGTCTCGACTCAAAACGTCACCTATTAGTCTGAAGAAGCATCTTAATCTGAAGAAACTCAGAAAGTCAGGCAGCATCCCAGCAGAATATGGATAGGTGACAATCAGTCTGTAGAAGGGTCGCGGCCCGAAACATCATCTATCCATGTTCTCCAGAGATGCTGCCTGGCCCGCTGAATTACACCAGCACTTTGTGTCTTTCCTATGTTAAAAATGAGTAGAGCATCTTGTAGTTCTTTATTTCTTCATTTTTAATATATGTAGACTTTATTTACATAGAAACATAGAAAATAGGTGCAGGAGTAGGCCATTCGGCCCTTCGAGCCTGCACCACCATTCGATATGATCATGGCTGATCATCCAACTCAGTATCCCATCCCTGCCTTCTCTACATACCCCCTGATCCCTTTAGCCACAAGGGCCACATCTAACTCACTCTTAAATATAGCCAATGAACTGGCCTCAACTACCTTCTGTGGCAGAGAATTCCACAGATTCACCACTCTCTGTGTAAAAAATGATTTTCTCATCTCGGTCCTAAAAGACTTCCCTCTTATCCTTAAACTGTGACCCCTAGTTCTGGACTTCCCCAACATCGGGAATAATCTTCCTGCATCTAGCCTGTCCAACCCCTTAAGAATTTTGTAAGTTTCTATAAGATCCCCCCTCAATCTTCTGAATTCCAGCGTGTACAAGCGTGTACATTTATCAGAAGTGAATTCTCTTATTTGGTTTTCACATGGTCAAATGTTATACTGACAATACACACACGAAGCTCATGACGGTATTCAGCTATGAATGTTTGAACAGTGCTGCACTCTGCTGGATATAATATGAATAATATCAACCTGCAAGCTGATCCAGTGCCAACTATATCACTTTGCCCCGATTGTCTTGCATTTATCTTTAAAATCGTATCAACTAGGTCAGGATGTCGTGAACATTGGAAATGATTGCTTCATCATTATCATTGCTTCACCTCTATCATTTATGTCCTTGCTTTCGACAAAAATACTCCCCATTCTAACCCCACTCTCCCTGGCAGACTAGGAATGGCTTTGACGACTCCCCCACCCCTTCCGGGTGGAATGAGGGGAGAAACCAGCAGGTAGAGGTTGTGGGGGTGGAACTGGCAGACGCAGAGAGGGGGAGAGACCTGCAGTCTGGGGGTCGGGTTAATACTCATGTGCAGAGGTAGGGGTAGGCGGGGATGGACAAGTGGGGAGGAGGTGGGGGGGGGGGGGGGGGGGGGGGGGGGGGGGTGGGGGTGGGGGGGGGGGGATGGCTAAAAAGGGGGGGGGGGGGGGGGGAAGGTGGGAGAGGGAATGAGGGGGGTGATCAGACGGTGGAGACCGACAGAGGGAGGGTGGGGGGGACCGGCAGACAGAGAGGGAGGGTGGGGGGACAGGCAGACGGGGGGATGGGCAGACCCTCAGAGGGAGTGCGCGGGGGAGCCACAGACAGAGTTTCCATGTATCTGGTGTTCTGGTCCTTGGGATGGCAGAGGTTGTGGGTGCGGGAGGGGCTGCTGGAGCTGCCGATGGAAGTAAATGCAGTGAACGTTGTAGGTGGCAGAAATCAAAATAATTGCTTTAATGGTGAATAATGTGAATGTTTCGGGTGGTGGGTTGGATGCTGATCTAACAACGGTGGCACAGTAACGCAGTGGTAGAGTTGCTGCCTTACAGTGCAGAGACCAGGGTTCAATCCTGACTATGGGTGCTGTCTGTATGGAGTTTGTACATTCTCCCTGTGACCGCATGGGTTTTCTCCGGGTGCTCTGGTTTCCTCCCACGGACTCCAAAGTCTTGCAGGTTTGTAGGTTAATTGGCTTTGGTAAAATTGTGTATTGTTCCTCGTCTGTGGGATAGTGCAAGTGTACGGGGTGATTGTTTGTCCTACAGCTTCTTGATAATCATTTGAACTGCAGCCAGAGACGTCATATCATCACACAGCACGGAAACAGGGCCTTCAGCCCGACCTGCCCGTCCCGACCAAGATACTCCACCCATGTTCTCCAGATAGGCTGCCTGACCCGCAAAACTACTCCAGCATGGTTTATTTTTCTACATTAAAAATAGAGGGTCTGGCAGTTCTTGATTTCTTCATTTTTAATATATGTAGAGTTTATTTATCAGTAGTCAGTTCTCTTATTTGCTTTTCACATGGGTAAACCTGTCCCACCTGCCTGCGTTTGGCCCAAATCCCTCTAAAACTTTCCTATCCATGTACCTGTTCAAATGTCTTTTAAATGTTTCTGCCTCAAAAATCTCCTCTGGCAGCTACTTCCATCCACACACCGCCCTCTGTTAAAAATTTCCCCCTCAAGTTCCTATTAAATCCTTCCCCTCTCACCCGAAACCCACGTTCTCTGGTTCTTGATTCCCCTGCCATGGGTAAAAGGCAAGAGGAAAACTAGATATATCAAAAGGACTAGAGATAAGAAAGAACAAATGAATGAAGGGTATAAAAAGGACAAATCAGAGCCCGCAATGAGGGAACAAGGAAAGGTGAAGCCCACAATGGTCCATTGTTGGCAGTGGCAGTGGTAACAAGTGGCGAGTTTGGGTTAAAAACATGGTCATGGAGCTGGAGAACAGAAGGAATCACAGAGGGGGAGCAGTGAGAGAGAGTGTTGCTGATCTCACATCGGAGAGGGGAGAACTTCTTCAAAGTAGATATACCTTGAGGAGATTTCATAACGGAGCAGACAAAATGTGTAGGAAGGAACTGCAGTTGCAACTTTAGACCGATGGTAGACACAAAATGCTGGAGTAACTTGTCAGGCAGCATCTCTGACGAAACGGGGTAGGAGATCTTTCGGGTCGAGACCCTTCTTCAGACTGAGCAGTTCCTTGTTTCTACAATGATACATGTTGTGGGTGCCAGAATTGTATCTGCAGTGCTCCAATTCACACTCTGACATGGAACATCTCCTACATTGTGGACCTCTTTCATGGCCTCCCTGCTTCCCAATGTGGAGGTATTGACGCAGTCCGTGCATACGACCAACAGAAGTACTTGAAATAACGCAGTGACAATCACCCCTCACCTTTTCTATTTATTTTTTATTTATTTTTTTAATTTTGTTTCTTTTTCTTATTTTTTTTTTTTTTTTTTTTTCTTTTTAAAAGATGAGCATAAGAAAAAGAAGTTAGATAGTAAAGGATAGAAAGATGTGAAATATATAGTGTGTGAAGAAAGAAAACGAGTAAATGAAGAAAGTTGAGAGAGAAAATAGTGAAAAGAAAAGGAGATCATTATTTATAATCTTGACCAACCCTCGTCCAGTCCTGAAACAGTTATTTTTTACAATTGTGTTGCACCATATGATTCCAAAAAAACGACGAATGGAGACCAACTCGTTATGAATTGGTCTGGTTTATCCATTAGGAGGAATCGCATTTCCTCAAGATGAGCGGTGTCCAACATACTTGCAATCCACATTTTAAGCGTTGGTATTGATGTACCCTTCCAAAATTTAAGTATTAATTTTTTTGCTATTATTAAACCATAGTTAAGGAATAAATTTTGAGATGTGTTCAATTTATTCCCATCTTCCATTACACCAAATATAATCATTTCAGTATTAGGTTCCATTCTTGTCTTGAATAATTTTGTAAGTATTTCAAAAATATCATTCCAAAATCTATAATGTTTTATGCAGGAAACTAAGGAGTGTGTTATAGTTGCCTTTTGGGCTAGACATTTATCACAAGTGGCGGATATATTTGGGTAAAATTTGTTCAATCTTGTTTTTGAATAATATAATCTATGTACAATTTTAAATTGAATTAGATTATGTCTTACATTAATTGAACATTTGTGAATATATATCAAGTATTTTTCCCATTTAACCTTCGTAATTTTTATCATTAATTCCCGTTCCCACTCTTCTCTAAGTACCTCTGTCGATGGTAGGTCTATATTTAGAATACTATTATATAAATAGGATATTAATTTTTGTGAGTCAGCTTCAATATTCATTGCTTCTTCCAATAAGTCAGGAGTTACTTTTTGATATCCTTGTATTTATTTTTTCACAAAGTCGCAAATCTGAAGATATTTAAAATATTGGTTGTTTTTCAATTTAAATTTTAATTGTAGTTGTTGGAATGATAGTAGGTTTCCCACCCCTCACCTTTTCAATGAGATTGTAACACTCCTCGAGCTTGGCGACCCTGTCCTGAAGGTTTGTGCTGGCTTCTTGATGTATCTGATCCCACTCCTTATAGTCGTTAAATTCCAGGTCGGCATAGGCAAAGCACAGTGTTCTCAAACCTGAAAATCAGTTACAACCTCTTCAGCAAAGGACACAAACCACTGCCAGAAAAATACTTAAGCTTAAATACAAAACTTGCCTCCGAGGGGAACAAAAATTAAATTACTCCATAGGAATGGGTTAAGGGAGACAATGAACAAGAATTCACAATTTGGGAAAGAGAAGAAATATCTAATATTAGAGGGCTTAGCTTCAAGGTGAGAGGGACAAAGGTTAAAAGCAAATGTGCAGGGGGTTCATCCATTTAACGACCTAACACAGAGGGTAGTGCTTGCCTGGCATGCAGTGCCAGTAATGGTGGTGGAAACAGGCACAATAATAGAATTTGAGACTTTTGGATAGGCACGGATATGCAGGGAATGGAGGGATTTTGATAATGTGCAGGCAGCTAAGAGATGGTCGATGGGGGCGCTGCGAGACGGCTGCCCTGGACACAGCGTCTGGAGCCTGGGATCCCTCGCCGGGGATTCCCGGAGAAGAGCTCCGACCGCCGGCCCGCAACCTATAACATCCTGAAGCTGCGGTCTCCGGTACGAAACTGCCGATTCGGGACCTCCAAGCCGCGGAGTGTGTTCGACCGTCCCGACTACAGGGCCTGTACATCCGGCCGTCCGTAGCGGTCACTATGGAGGATTTTATGGCCCCGACCACGGGTGAACGAGGAGGAGGATTGACTGAACTTTATGCCTTCCATCACAGTGAAGAAAGCTGTGGTGGATGTTTGTGTTTAATCTTATTGTGTATTGTGTATTCTATTTTAATTGTACCCGCTGCTGGCAAATTCATTTCACTGCACATTTAGAAACATAGAAACATAGAAAATATGTGCAGGAGTAAGCCATTCGGCCCTTCGAGCCTGCACCGCCATTTAATATGATCATGGCTGATCACCCAACTCAGTCTCCTGTTCCTACCTTCTTTCCATACCCCCTGATCCCTTGAGCCACAAGGGCCACATCAAAATCCCTCTTAAATATAGCCAATGAATTGGCCTCAACTACCTTCTGCGGCAGAGAATTCCAGAGATTCACCACTCTCTGTGTGAAAAAAGTTTTCCTCATATCGGTCCTAAAAGATTTCCCCTTTATCCTTAAACTGTGACCCCTTGTTCTGGAATGTATTGGGTGTATGTGACGAATAAAATTGGCTATAGGCTATTGACTATTAGTCTTGGCATCATGGTTGACACAGATATTGTGGGCCAAACGCCCTGTTCCTCTGCTGTACCATTTTATTTTAATGACCAGAGACTCAGATTCCCCAGTCCTCCAAGGTTCCCTACAGCTGCCTGCCCTGCACTTTGACAGGAACATGCTGACTTTGAACTCTCACTTTTAAAAGCCTCCCACTCGTCAGATGTTCCTTTGCCCACAGACCAACTATTTCAATCAACTTTTGCAAGCTCCATCAAAATTCACCTTCCCCAATTTAGAACTAGAATGTGTGGACCGATTCTGTCCTTTTCCGTAACTGTTTTAAAAAACTAATAAAACTATGGTCACTGGTCCCAAAGTACATCTCCACGGACAGCTCAGTCTCTTGCCCTGCCCTTATTTTCCAAGAGCAGTTCTACCTTTGCCCCACCCTCAGCAGGGCCCTTTATAGACTGCCTGAGGAAACTTTCCTGCACACTCTCATCAAATTCCATCTCATCTAAGCACTCAACATTATAGCGTTCCCTGTCTATATTAGGAAAAGGAAAATCCCCTACAGGTGGCATAGTGGCACAGCAGTAGAGTTGCTGCCTTAAAGCGCCAGTGATCCCGGGCTCCAATCCTGACTACGGGTGCTGTCTGTCCAGAGTTTGTACGTTTTCCCCGTGACCTGCGTGGGTTTCCTCTGGATGCTCTGGTTTCCTCCCACACTCCAAAGACATACCGGTTTGGAGGTTAATTGGCTTGGTAAAATTGGTCCTAGTGTGTGTAGGAAAGTGTTGGTGTGAGGGGGTCACTGGTTGGTGCGGACTCGGTGGGCCAAAGGGCCTGTTTCTGCGTTTTATCTCTAAACTAAACTAAACTAAAATGACCACCCTATTATTCTTGCAACACTCCACAATTTCTCTGTACATGAGTTCTTCTAATTCCCATTTCCACTAAAGGACACTTGGACAAGTACATGGATAGGGAAGGTTCAAACGGATTTGGGCAGAACACGGGCAAATAAGACTAGCTTAGAAGGGCATCTTGGTAGACAAGGACATCATAGAAGTCATTTCACATCCAGGTTTCCTCACCTTCTGCAGCAAACTGGTCCAGATGATTCAAAGTCTCAACTTTGTGCTTTGACAATTGAGAAAGTCTCTCAAAAATGACGTTGTCCTGTTGAAAGGCAAGATATTTATTTAGCTCATCTTCCAAATATCTTACAGAAATTCTAAATGATGCGAAATGATGACAATCGGTCAAAATGAACACGCTTTGTCTTTATTCCTTGGAGCACAGGAAGGTGAAGGGTGGTCATATAGAGATGTACAAGATCATGAGAGGAATAGATCAGGTAAATGCACAACTCCCCCTCCCATTCTCAATCTGACCTTTCTGTCCTGGGCCTCCTCCATTGTCAGAGTGATGCCCAGTGCAAATTGGAACAGCACCTCATATGTCGCTTGGGTAGTTTGCACCCCAGCATTAACTTCTCTAACATCAGATAGCCCTTGCTTTCCCTCTCCTTCCCCGTTCTCCCACTAGTCTTATTGTCTCTGCCTACATTCCATCTTTGTCCCAACCCCTCCCCTGACAACAGTCTGAAGAAGGGTCTCGACCCGAAACGTCACCCAGTCCTTCTCTCCAGAGATGCTGCCTCACCCGCTGAGTTACTCCAGCATTTTGTGTCTATCTAGGTAAATGCACAGAGTCGTTTACCCAGAACAGGGGAATTGAGAACCAGAGGACATATGTTTAAGGTGAGGGGTAAAAGATTTAATAGGAACACGAGGGAAAAATTGTGTTTCCACAAAATGCACAGTGGCGCAGCGGTAGGGTTGCTGCCTTACAGCGGCAGGGTCCCAGGTTCAATCCTGACAACAGCTGCTGCCTGTACGGCGTTCATACTTTCACCCCGTGACACGGGTTTTCCTCGTGTGCTCCAGTTTCCTCCCACACACCAAACATGTACATCTTATAGGTTAATTGGATTTGGTGAAAAAATGTTTTTAATTGTCCCCAGTGGGTAGGATAGTGCAGGGAATCACAGGTTGGTGCAGACTCAGTGGGCCGAAGGGCCTGTTTCTGCGCTCTATCTCTAAGAATCTAAACAAGGGGTGGTAAATGTATGCAACGAGTTGCCAGAGGAGGTAGTTGAGGCAGGTAGTATCATAACATTTAAAAAACATTTAGACAGGTACACGGATAGGACAGGTTTTGAAAGATATGGACCAAATGCAGGCAGGTGGGACTAGTGTACATGGGGCATGTTGGTCGGAATGGGCAGTTAGGCTTAAGGGCCTATTTCCACACGGTATGATTGTATCAAAAGTATTTGCAGATGATACATAATCAAAGCTGTGCCATTTTGTGCACTAGCGAAAGCATTTAGTTTAGTTTAGTTCATTATCATGTATACCGAGGTACATGAAAAGCTTTTCAGTTGCATGCTATCCAGTCAGCGGAAAGATTATACATGATTACAATCGAGCTGTTCACAGTGTACAGATACAGAAGAAAGGGAATACTGTTTGGTGCAAGGTAAAGTCTAGAAAAATCTGATTCAAGATAATCTGAGGATCTCCAATGAGATAGACGGTAGCTCAGGATCGCTCTCTAGTTCTTGATAGGATCGGGTTCAGTTCCCTGATGACAGCTGGGAAGAAACTGTCCTTGAATATGGAGGTCTGCATTTTCACACTTCTGTATCTCTTGCCTGATGGGAGAGGGGAGAAGAGGGAGCGACCGAGGCGAGACTTTTTCTTGATTATGCTGGTGGCCTTGACGAGGCAAAGTGAAGTGTAGATAGAGTCAATGAAAGGGAGGATTGGTTTGTGTGATGGTCTGGTCTGCGTCCACATTTCTCTGCAATTTCTTGCAGTCTTGGATGGAGTTATCCCCAACCCATGCGGTGATGTGATGTTTCCCAATGAAATACTTTCTCTGGCACATCTGTGGAAGTTGGGGAGAGTTGTTGGGAATAATGTAGATGGAGTCAATGGAGTCAATGTCGGTTTGTGTAATGGACTGGACTTCATCCACAATTATCTGCAATTTCTGCAACCTCCCTTCCTTGCCAAACTTCCTAAGCCTTCTAAGGAAAGAGAGGAAATATCCAGATACTTACTGCTCCTTTGCAGTAGAGACGAATCTTTCCTGATGGTACTCTAACGATCACTGACATTCGCTTCCTGTGGCTGTTGGGGAAGAAAGGAAATTGACAACATGATAATGAATAATTTAAGTAAGTATATGATGGCCAGTCTCCAGATTCTACTTGTACATTCATGGCCACAACCTCTTTGAATCACTTCCCTCTGGAAGGCAACTCCGGACTGTCAAAGCTGCCACAGCCAGACATAAAAACAGCCTTTTTCCACGAGTGGTAGCTCTACTTAATAACCAAAAATCTGTAGCCTCGTTTTGCTCTGGTATGTTATTTAATTCACACGTTTAATCAATAATGTTTTATTATTAATGTTTAATGGTTTATGTATCATTCGTAACTGTCACTGTGTGTGGGCGGAGCACCAATGGAAATTCCTTGTATGTGAATACTTGACCAATAAACGTATTCATTCATTCATTGTTGTTGTTGATTACTGATTCTTTAGTTTGGAGATGCAGCCTGGGGACAGGCCCTATGACCCACCGAGTCCACGCCGACCATTGATCGTTCACACTGGTTCTATGTGTAGGAGGAACCTGCAGATGTTGGTTTATACCGAAGATACTGTAGACATAAAATGCTGGTGTAACTCAGCGGGTTAAGGGCCTGTCCCACTTTCGCGACCTTGGCTCGCAAATTACCCGACCTCGTGGTCGCTTGAGGCGTACGGGCACCGTATGGCCGTGCGGGGCTGGTCCCACTTAGAAGCGCGGAGTTGTGCGGGGCTGGTCCTGACATTGCGCGTGGCTCCGAAATTCTTGCAGTGGCCGAAATCTTCACGCGCCAATGGCCTGTCGGCACGCAGGTGCATTGCAGTAGTACGCAGCGTCTTGACATCGTACGCAGTGCCTTGACGGCGTACGCAGCGTCTTGACGGCGTACGCCTAGCGCGTGCGTTGCGTGTTGACGTCACCGCCCGACGCCCAAATTCAGTCGGCCCTTCTCCTGCCCAGCTGATTGGTAAGCATGATGTAAATGACGTCACGTGTGTACTTAGCGCGAGCTTCGCGTGAACTCCTCTTCCAGTTGGTCGCTCCAAACGCACGCAATCGCATGCAAGTGGGACAGGCCCTTTAGGCAGTAAGTCTAGAGAAAAGGAATAGGGGGCGCTTTCAAAACAACCCAAAATGTCAACTATTCCTTTTCTCATCCACTCCCGGTACACCAGGGGTAAATGCACAGAGGGTCAATTAACCTACAAACCCACACATCTTTGGGATGTGGGAGGAAACTGGAGCACCTGGAGGAAACCCACACAGACTATCTCCACAGAGACAGTGCCCAAGCATTAGGATCAAACCCGGGTCCAGTGAGAAAGTAAATAATTATGTAAAAGCACTTCAGGCAGCACAGTGGCGCAGCGGGTGGAGCTGCTGCCTCCGAGTGCCAGAGACACGGGTGCGATCCTGACTGCGGGTGCTGCCTGTACGCAGTTTGTAAGTTCTCTCTTTGACCGCGTGGGTTTACTCTGGGTGCTCCAGTTTCCTGCCACATTCCAAAGACGTGAACTTTTGCAGGTTAATTTACTTCTGTAAATTGTCCTTGGTGTGCAGGATAGAACTAGTGTGAAAGGGTGATCGATGATCGGCATGGAATCCGTGGGCTGAAGAGCCTGTTTCCATGCTGTATCTCTAAACTAAAATAATGTGCACCGTGTTGGTGGGCAATGGGGGCCACTACAGGCCGTGTGAGGGAGTGCGAGGGAAGGGACAGGAGAACAGGGGTGCAAGGATTGGGAGGGGGGAGGGAGAGATGCGATGAGGTTGAGAGGGGACGCAACCGGTAAAGTGAGAGAGAAGAAGAAGCATTCAGAGGTGAAGGAAGGAATGAAAGAATGGGAGACATTTGCAAAGCAGCAGTGGGTGAAGGTGGAGAATGAGGGCAAGGGTTGGGTGAGAGGATGGCAGGCAAGACGAGACGGGTTGGGTGAGGGCCAATACAGAGGATGTGACAATAATGACGATACTTTAACATACAAAATGGTAGCAGTACCTGGTAAATTCCAGAACATGCAAAAGCTGATAAATCTGCTTCTCTCCCATCTGGGAAATGAAAAATAATATAATCAATTATTTTATCGTATTAATGCACCTGTTGAGGTACATAAACTCACTTGAACAAATACTGCACACGTAACATTCAGCTTTTTTTAAAGAAAGAGATTCTGCATGGATATTTCTGGAAAGCTCAATTCTTCTATTCTTAAAAAGAAAAGTTAACAAATTCTCAACATAAAACGAGCTGCCTCGTGCACTCATTCTGAGGGCCCACATTCACTTACAGCAGGTGAGAATGACTGGGGCTGGGCAGCGAGGAATCAGCAATCACATGGCCGGAGGAGGTCTATGAGAATGATCCCGAGGATGATGGGTTAACGTGCGAGGAGTGTTTGATGGCACTCGGCCTGTAGATGCTGGAGTTTAGAAGGATGAGGGGCCACCTCATTGAAACCTACTGGATAATGAAAGGCCTAGATAGAGTGGATGTGGGGAGGTTGTTTCCACAAGAGGGAGAGTCTAAGACCAGAGGGTACAGCCTCAGAATTAAAAGGATGTATCTTCAAAATTGAGTTGAGAAGGAATTTCTTTAGACAGTGGAATTCATTGCCACAGATGGCTGTGGAGGGCAAGTCATTTGGTGTTTTTTTAAAAAAATGGAGATTAATAGTGAGGGTGTTACAGGTTACGGAAGAAGGCAAGAGAGTGAGACTGAGGGGGATAAAATAGATCAGCCATGATCGAATGGCGGAGCAGACACAAATGGGCCAAAGAGCCTAATTCTGTTCCTATGTCTTACGGTCTTTTATGAACATTGCGAATGATGCGAAGACATCTGTTGTTCAGGAAGTTTTGGATTTACAGCAACTCTGCCCACTTGCAGAACTTATTACTCTTGAACTGAACGCAAAATTTGTCCCATTTCAATAGGAAAGTTAAAAAAAAATTGAGATTTAAAAAATCAAGTCTGCAATTTATCCCACCAGATAAAGCATAAAACGAAGTTTAATTTGACACCTAATTCATTTTCATATCTTCAGTATTAAAAACGTTTTGGCCATTTTCATACTCGGAAATTAGCATCTTGTTCCCTATTGCTTTTCCATTGACTTAACACAAAAGATGTGATCGAGGACAATCAAAAGTCCGTAACTTTATAAAATATTAAGAGACCTGAAATAAATTTTCAGTTATTATAGATTGAAGCATTCTGAAACAAATATGAAACAATCTTACTTGGATGGCCTGAAATTAAAGCATATAATTAGTTAGTTACCCAATTGTAGCTAATTACAAAATTCAATTACTAGATCTAAACATCTATCCATTTCTTAAGAAAAGATTAACATTTTTAAATAGCCTAAGTGTTCAATTAACATTCACACAAGAATTCATAATATAACATGATTTTTAAATCTCATTGTCATGTATTTATAGGCCAAATGGAAGGAATTTAGTGTTTAATTCCTGTAAATTAATGGCCATTTTAATCATCTTGCGAGTGGGTTTTTAGTGGAACAAGATCGATTTGAACATTGCGGTTGCGGTGAATTTAAACCCCATATCGGCTGGAAAAACACTGCTGGTTCGTATGGGGCCTAAGTCACCTTTTCGCAACGTAAAATTTGGATTAAGGTAATCCTAAGAAGCACGTTTATATGTTAAATAAACAGTTTTCCTTTCGCTGTCCCGTACCTGAAATCCGTCCCCGTTGTCGGTGTTCACGGCATTAGAAGCTAATTTTTATTTTACTCCAGCGCTGAACTTGCGATTAAAAAAAAAAATTCACAGACCGGCAGTCGGAACAAATCTTCAGCATAAGTTCGCACCCCGAGAAAATAAAACTCCGGCAGGCAGGAGAAAAAAAGCATTTTAGCCCCCCCCCCCCCCCCCAAAGGCGCCAAAGTCGCGCACACGGCCAGTGACAGAACTGCAGCGCTGCTGAAGGTAAGTTTTGTAACATACCTAATTTCAATGCTCAAAAAATAATTAAGGCACAGGTGAATGTGTTTTCGTAAGATCATAAGTTGTAGGAGCAGAATTAGGCCATTCAACCCATCAAGTATACTCCGTTATCCAATCACGGTTGATCTATCTTTCCCTCTCAACCCCATTCTCCTGCCTTCTCCCCATAATCTCTGACAGACAAACTAATCAAGAATCTATCAATCTCCACGTTTAAAATATCCAATAACTTGGCCTCCACAGCCGTCTGTGGGAACGTATTTCACAGATTCATCACCCTCTGATAAAGAAATTACTCCTCATTTTCTTTTGAATGGTGTGTCCTTTTATTCTGAGGCTATTCCCTCTGGTCTCAGACTCTCCCACGAGTGGAAACATCCTCCCAATATCCACTTTATCAAGACCTTTCACTATTCAGTAACTTTCAATGAGGTCTCCCCTCATCCTTCTAAGTTCCAGTGAGTTCAGGCCCAGAGCCGTCATACGCTCATCATATGTTAACCCAACCGACCCTGGAGAAGACCAATCAAACCAAACTCACACGGATATGGTTCCATGCACCTTTCTGGACCCCACCCTGACTGTACCCTCCTCCCTTACACACAGCCCAGAATAAAAAATACCAAGCGCTTTACTCACGGCATTGATGACGACAGAATCAGGAGTTCTTGCAGTGAAAACAAAACCAAGCTTCTTTGCAGCATTTACCAATGAGCTTTCATCTACACAAGAGAACACCTGTCAGAAAGTTCTCTCCCAAATTAAATTTTATTCGGAACAAAAATAAATACAAAATAAAAAGTGCAAAAAATACCAGATATTCTCATAATCTATACATTCAACAGTGTCCTACTCAGTAGGGTTTGCACCTTTCTTTAAACAAAACATCTTTTCCACTCATGTGGCTCCTAGGGGTGATATCCCTTCCCTTGTTGGAATGGTCCCCCCGTGCCCTGCCCCTCAATGTACAGCAACGGAAAGACCCTAGACTGTGGTCCTCCCCCACAGTGCCTTGGCATTGGCTGCACCGAGCTTCAGTGCGTTCCTCAGCGCGTACTCCTGCAGTCTGGAGCTGGCCAGTCGGCAACATTCCCAGACGGACATCTTGCTCTGCTGGGACATCAACCAAGTTCGGACAGGCCAAAGGGCGTCTTTCGCCGAGTTGATGATCTTCCAGCAGCACGAGATTTCAGTCTCCAAATGTGTCCCTGAGAACAGCCTGTGAATCACAGTGTACTCTGTTGTGGAGCTGTTTGGAATGAACCGTGACAAGGACTCTTAACATAGAAACATAGAAACATAGAAATTAGGTGCAGGAGTAGGCCATTCGGCCCTTCGAGCCTGCACCGCCATTCAATATGATCATGGCTGATCATCCAACTCAGTATCCCGTACCTGCCTTCTCTCCATACCCCCTGATAGAAACATAGAAACATAGAAATTAGGTGCAGGAGTAGGCCATTCGGCCCTTCGAGCCTGCACCGCCATTCAATATGATCATGGCTGATCATCCAACTCAGTATCTCGTACCTGCCTTCTCTCCATACCCCCTGATCCCCTTAGCCACAAGGGCCACATCTAACTCCCTCTTAAATATAGCCAATGAGCTGGCCTCAACTACCCTCTGTGGCAGAGAGTTCCAGAGATTCACCACTCTCTGTGTGAAAAAAGTTCTTCTCATCTCGGTTTTAAAGGATTTCCCCCTTATCCTTAAGCTGTGACCCCTTGTCCTGGACTTCCCCAACATCGGGAACAATCTTCCTGCATCTAGCCCGTCCAACCCCTTAAGAATTTTGTAAGTTTCTATAAGATCCCCTCTCAATCTCCTAAATTCTAGAGAGTATAAACCAAGTCTATCCAGTCTTTCTTCATAAGACAGTCCTGACATCCCAGGAATCAGTCTGGTGAACCGTCTCTGCACTCCCTCTATGGCAATAATGTCCTTCCTCAGATTTGGAGACCAAAACTGTACGCAATACTCCAGGTGTGGTCTCACCAAGACCCTGTACAACTGCAGTAGAACCTCCCTGCTCCTATACTCAAATCCTTTTGCAATGAAAGCTAACATACCATTCGCTTTCTTTACTGCCTGCTGCACCTGCATGCCTACCTTCAATGACTGGTGTACCATGACACCCAGGTCTCGCTGCATCTCCCCCTTTCCCAATCGGCCACCATTTAGATAATAGTCTGCTTTCCCGTTTTTTTTTGCCACCAAAATGGATAACCTCACATTTATCCACATTATACTGCATCTGCCAAACATTTGCCCACTCACCCAGCCTATCCAAGTCACCTTGCAGTCTCCTAGCATCCTCCTCACAGCTAACACTGCCCCCCAGCTTAGTGTCATCCGCAAACTTGGAGATATTGCCTTCAATTCCCTCATCCAGATCATTAATATATATTGTAAATAGCTGGGGTCCCAGCACTGAGCCTTGCGGTACCCCACTAGTCACTGCCTGCCATTGTGAAATGGACCCGTTTACTCCTACTCTTTGCTTCCTGTTTGCCAGCCAGTTCTCTATCCACATCAATACTGAACCCCCAATGCCTTGTGCTTTAAGTTTGTATACTAATCTCTTATGTGGGACCTTGTTGAAAGCCTTCTGGAAGTCCAGATACACCACATCCACTGGTTCTCCCCTATCCACGCGACTAGTTACATCCTCGAAAAATTCTATAAGATTCGTCAGACATGATTTACCTTTCGTAAATCCATGCTGACTTTGTCCAATGATTTCACCACTTTCCAAATATGCTGCTATCCCATCTTTAATAACTGACTCTAGCAGTTTCCCCACTACCGATGTTAGACTAACTGGTCAGTAATTCCCCATTTTCTCTCTCCCTCCCTTCTTAAAAAGTGGGGTTACGTTTGCTACCCGCCAATCTTCAGGAACTACTCCAGAATCTAAAGAGTTTTGAAAGATTATTACTAATGCATCCACTATTTCTGGAGCTACTTCCTTAAGTACTCTGGGATGCAGCCTACCTGGCCCTGGGAATTTATCGGCCTTTAATCCATTCAATTTACCCAACACCACTTCCCGGCTAACCTGGATTTCACTCAATTCCTCCAACTCCTTTGACCCGCGGTCCCCTGCTATTTCCGGCAAATTATTTATGTCTTCCTTAGTGAAGACGGAACCAAGTAGTTATTCAATTGGTCCACCATATCCTTGTTCCCCATGATCAACTCACCTGTTTCTGACTGCAAGGGACCTACATTTGTTTTAACTAATCTCTTTCTTTTCACATATCATAAGGGGATTCACTGATCCCCTTAGCCACAAGGGCCACATCTAACTCCCTCTTAAATATAGCCAATGAACTGGCCTCAACTACCCTCTGTGGAAGGGAGTTCCAGAGATTCACCACTCTCTTGTATCGTTCTCCAGACCTTCCTCGCAACTCCTCACTCTGCAAAGAGATGGGCAACCGTCTCCTCTCCGTAGGACAGTATGCGTCGGTAGTAAGATTCCGACGGTACAGGAAGGATCTGACTTGGAGGTCATAAGCTCATAAGTAATAGGAGCAGAATTAGCCCATCATCTACTCCACCCTTCAATCATGGCTGATCTATCTATCCCTCCTAACCCCATTCTCCTGCTTTCTCCCTATAACCCCTGAAACCCATACTAACCAAGAATCTATCTAGCTCTGCTTTTAAAATATCCATTAACTTGGCCTCCACAGCCTTTTGTGGCAATAAATTCCACAGATTCATCACCCTGTGACCAAATAAATTCCTGCTCATCTCCATTCTAAAGATTCGTCCTTTTATTTTGAGGCTGTGCCCTCTGGTCCTAGACTCTCCCACTAGTGGAAACATCCTCTCCACACCCACTCTATGGCAGCTTAGATGGTCAGCACACAGGGCAATGAAACACTCCTGTCTCTTAACTCAATCTAGTTACCAAGTAATTTACTACCCGTCACCTAAATACAAGAAAAAAAACATATTTATTGAGTTGTTGGCTACAAACCTGTTGCATATAAGGGCAATTAATGTGATCTCAAAAATTATTTACGTGACAAAATTACCAACATATAAAATCAAATAAACAATAGATACATAACACTAGGATTATCTTCTCCAACTGATGTGCTAATGGTTGCTCATTTCCCAGTAACCAATGCACAACAAATCCTGCAACTTTTTAACTGTGGTGGGGAGATGGAACTGTGGAAGTTAAAAAGATTTATTCTTAACAAAAATGGATTCAGCTGAAATTAAAGACAGGCTATTACTTTTCTCCTAATTAATTGCAAAGCCAGCAGGAAGCTCTCACAAGGCTAACAAAGATGTTGATGTACCTTTTTCCAATAACAAGCGAGATAACAAGTACAGCTTCATGAATGTCTCCTCTGTAATATAAACATTTAGAGGAGGTTCAGACTGTTGGCACTAATCCTTGCTCTATAAGATTATAATGTGCGTCATAAGTAGAAAAAACCAAAATGCTTGTTCTGCAGAAAAATAGCCTTCTCATATAACCATATATGGCTAACCCTTCCTCTGTCAGAAGAACCTGTCAATTTTAAGAAGCTGTCAATCTTAAGGATCTGTCAATCTTAAGAAGGAAGAGGCTGTTTTTTATATTATTATATTTAACTTTAATTTATTAACATTTTAAATTTGTTTTTTTGTTTATAGTTTTTTAAAATTATAAGTAATTTATAATTATGTAAAAAATATTAAAAAAGAATTTTATTGTTTTTTTTTTAAAATTTGTACTATGCTCTGTAGATAAGGTATTGCTGAATCGTTGATTATTGGAGTATATATATGTACTTAAATCATTGCCCCTTTGTGTGGGAATGGGAACTGTGTATAGTCTGTAATCTACATACTGTAAGAGTCCTACCACACCCGCCAGGCGAAAATAAAGATTGTACTGCTTGATCACTGATTAAAAATTGCGTTTTTGTCTGTTTAAGAACATTGAACCACAACAGAATGAGTTGCGGGGAGGGAGTTGAGGCGAGGACTACAATAGCATTTAAAAAGGCATTTGGACAGGTAAATGGATAGGAAGGGTCTAGAGGATATATGCGCCAAACGCAGGTAAATAGGATTAGATAGGGCAACGTTGTTGGCAAGGATGAGTTGGGCCGAAGTGCCAGTTTCCGTGCGGCATGATTCCAAGGCGCCATGACTAAATCGTGATGAAGCAATAGGATGAACGCCAGATACTTTCATCCAGGATGGTGAAATCAAGAATTAGATTACATAAGTTTAGGGCGGAAGGGAAAACATTTCATAGGAACTCAACAAGCAACTTTATCACTCAGAGGGGTGGTGGATATATGGAATGAGCTGCCAGAGGAGGTAGTTAAGGCAGGTACTACAACAGCACTTAAAAGACACTTGGGCAGGTACATGGATAGGATAGGTTTTGGAGGGATATGGGCCCAATGCAGCCAAATGGAACAAACTGAGATGGGGCATCTTGGTCGGCATTGACTAGTTGGGCCAAAGGGCGTATTTTGGGGCTGCATGGTCCTATGACTCCAACTCAATCATCAGTACAAATCAGTATAGTTTGTAGTGGGTTTTTAAATGTGTATGTGTGGGGGGCGGGGGGGTGGGAAACTTTTAAATCTCTTCCCTGTGCGGGGACCCGACCTTTTCCCTGTCAGGTCTCTGTTGTCATTGGGGTCTAGCACCGTGGAGCGGCCTATAACCGGAACGACAGCTCAAGTCACGGAGCCTGCGGAGCTGCGGACCTACCATCGTGAAGCAGGCCGGCATCGGAGAGTGGAGAGCTGTGATGGCGCACTGCTGCGACCCGACTCCGGTGGATGGTGACACCGGGAGCTCGCGGGTCCCCGGTGGGAGACTGCTTCACGGAGCACCAGCAACTTCTCCCGCCCGAATTGCAGGGTTGAAAGTGGCCTGGAGCGGGGCCTTACATCGCCCGGCGCGGCTTTAAATGGCCGCGGATTTGCTAGCGCCTGCCGGAGGCTTTGACTTTGACTTTGGGAGAAGAATGGAGAGCAGGGGAGAGACAATACTTTGCCTTCCATCACAGTGAGGAGGAGATTCACTGTGATGGATGTTTATGTAAATTGTGTTGGTGTGTGTCTTGGTTCTTTTCTTGTATGGCTGCAGAAACCAAATAAATGGTATTGTATTGTAAAATGTTATATCTGCATTAAAGGAATCTGGTTCTTAGGAAATGTATGCAGGGACTCAACTGTGCATTGACTTGGTTGTACAATTATTAATTGCAGTTCCACAAAGTTATGCTCAATACTTCTCACCTGGAGATGAAGCCTGGTACTTAACATCATTCCCGTCCTTTTCAGGAACAACTGTATGGCAAATGGCCATCATAATGAGAAATTCCTGGATTTCATTTGATGTTGGCTGAAAAAAAGCAGACACAACGGACGTGATTTTTGTAGCTCTTTTTCATGGCCCACCATTTCAAGACCCAATTATCAGCACATACTCAAACTACACAAGGATGTAATGCCGAGGATTTATAAGGCACTAGTCAGACCCCATCTGGAATATTGCGAGCAATTTTGGTCTCCATATCTGAGGAAGGTTGTGCTGGCGTTGGAGAGGGTCCAGAGGAGGTTTACGAGAATGATCTCAGGAATGATTGGGTTAACATATGATGAGCATTTGACAGCACTGGGCTTTTACTCACTGGAGTTTAGAAGAATGAGGGGGACTTCATTGAAACTTACTTAACAGTGAAAGGCCTGGGTAGAGTGGATGTTTCCACTAGGGGGAAAATCTAGGACCAGAAGGCTCAGCCTCCGAATAAAAGGATGTACCTTTAGAAAGGAGATGAGGAGGAATTTCTTTAGTCAGAGGGTGGTGAAGCTGTGGGATTTCTTGCAACAGAAGGCTATGGAGGCCGTCTTTGGGTATTTTTAAGGTATAGATTGTACTGGACGATCTGAAATAAAGAATAGACTTGATTGCTTTGCCCGGTCCCAGTGGTGTGTTTTAGAGTTTTCTTTAACATTTGACCCATCTTTCTTCAGTAAGCAAATTTCTAAAGCAAATTTCTGGATTCCCCTCTGTGTTTATAGATAGATCCCTCAATCCTTGTTTCGTCTGTTTGAGTTTAGCTGAGTCTCAAGTGTACCAAGGTACAGTGAAAAGCTTTTGTTACGTGTTCACCAGTCAGCAGAAAGACGATATATGATTACAATCTAGCCATCCACAGTGTATAGATAAATGATGCTGGGAAAAACGTGAATTATTAAGTCAAGATAAACTCCAGTAAAGTCTGATCTGATAGTCCAAGGGTGTGCAATATGGTAGATGGTAGCTCAGGACCGCTCTCTAGTTGCTCAACAACAGATGGGAAGAAAATGTCCCTAAATCTGGACATGTGTGTTTTCACACTTTGATACCTCTAGCTCTAAACCACCCCTCCTCCTCACCTCCAGACATAATAATATATTATATGCTGATGTTAAAACCTTTAATGCAATTTGATTTCATTCATTTGACACAAAACACTTCAGAAACATTTTCAGTCAGATTAAGTCATTGCATAAACTAGTTTTATATTAAAAAAAACACAAGTACACCCGAGAACACAGCAATAAAGACTCACGTGTCCATTGATGTTATCTGATAATGTTGGGTCATCAAACTCATCGGCCTCATTTGTAGAAATGGCCTGTCTATCAATTGAAAGCAGAATAAGCAATCATTAATCATCTTTTTCTTACTTAACATAGAACATAGAAGGAGGAGGCCATTTGGCCCTTTGAGCCAGCACCACCATTCAATGTGATCATGGCTGATCATCCACAATCAGTACCCCGTACCTGCCTTCTCCCCATATCCCTTGATTCCGCTAGCCCAAAAAGCTCTATCTAACTCTCTTTTGAATGCATCCAGTTAATCGGCCTCCATTGCCTTAAGAGGCAGAGAATTCCACAAATTCACAACTGTCTGGGTGAAAAAGTCTTCCCTCATCTCAGTTCTATATGGCCTGCCCCTTATTCTTAAACTGTGGCCCCTGGTTCTGGACTCCCCCAATATCGGGAACACGTTTCCTGCATCTAGCTTGTCCAATCCCTTAATAATTGTGTACGTTTCTATAAGATCTCCTTTCATCCTTCTAAATTCCAGTGAATACAAGCCCAGTTGTTCCAATCTTTTTTCATAAGACAGTCCCGCCATCCTAGGAATTAACCTTGTTAACCTACGCAGCACTCCATCAATACCAAGAATGTCCTTCCCCAAATTAGGAGACCAAATCTGCAAACAATACTCCAGGTGTTGTCTCACCTGAACCCTGTACAACTGCAGAAGGACCTCTTTGCTCTTTTACTCAATCCTCTCGTTATGAAGGCCAACATGCCATTAGCTTTCTTCACTGCCTGTTGTACCTGCATGCTTACTTTCAGTGACTGATGTACAAAGACACCCAGGTCTCGTTGTACTCCCCTTTTCCCAATCTGACACCATTCAGATAATAATCTGCCTTCTTGCTTTCCCGCTCACCCAACCTATCCTCTTCCTTCTTTCTTACTTGACTTCTTACTTATGAGGTAGGATAATCAGTTGAAACCTTTTTTTCCCACAAGGCAGAATGTAACTCCTACCATCAGGAAGAAGGTATAGGAGGCTGTAAATCGTGACCACCAGGTTCAAGTATAGCTTCTTCCCAACAACACTACCCAACACTAACCTCAACCATAAACTATGGACTATCTTGGTCACCTGAATAGCTTGGGACTTACATTACGACTTTTTGGGACTTTATTTATCCCAGAAGGGAAATTGATCTGCCAATAGTCATAAAAACACAAAATATACAAAACACCAAAATTCATGAAATTAAAGTGATGAGTGGAAGGCTTGGGGGATGTGCAATGATTGGGAGGGGGGGTGGGGTACATTCACAGGTTGACCAGTGCGCCATGGAGGGGGTGAGCTGTATTGTCCAGGATGCTCAACAGTTTGAGGACTTTTTTGCAATAGGGTTATTAGTTTATTGAATTAGTTTTGTTTATTATATGCTATCTATGAAGATTGCATTTACAGGCCTGATATGCTGCTGCGAGTAAGAATTTATTGTTTAGTTTATTGTCACATGTAGCGAGGTACAGTGAAAAGCTTTTGTTGCGTGCTAACCAGTCAGTGGGACGACAATACATGATCACAATCGAGCCATCCATAGTGTACAGACACATGATAAAGGAAATAGCGTTTGGTGCAAGATAAAGTCCAGTAAAGTCCAAATATAATCCAAGGATCTCCAATGAGGTAGGTAGTAGCTCAGGACCGCTGTCTAATTGTTGGTAGGATAGTTTAGTTGCTGAACAATTTCAGTGTTCTGTTGTCAACACATATGACAATTAAACACTCTGGACCTGACTCTTCAAGGACCCGAGGCCATAGCTTTAAGGCGAGATGGGAAAAAGTTAAAGATGTACGGGGCAAGTTTTGGGAATGGATCTGCCACAGAAGTCCCGAGGAGGTCAATATCGGCCACCTCACCCGGCCTAGGCGCCACATTTTTAGGGGGACTACAAGGGGAGGGGGGGGGGGGATTTCACTTCTATTAACTTTGGCTGGATTAAAGGAGGTGCCAGATCATCAGATTAAATTTGAAGAGTCCCAACCTAAAAAAAAATCAATCTTAAAAAGGGTCCCGACCCAAAACATCACCCATCCATGTTCTCTTGAGTTGCTGCCTGACTCGCTGAGTTACTTGCACCCTGTCACTTGTAAACAAGCATCTGCAGTTCAATGTTTCAGCAGTTCTACTATGTCGAGTGGTACAAACACACGTCTACATTTTAGAATTAACAAGATGTGTACATTTCTAATGGAATTCCAATGGTGGAACTCCAATGGCTGGCCATTCTCTCGGTGAGCTGCGTGGGTTTTCTCCTGGGTATCCTGCTTCCTCCCACACTCCAAAGACGTACAGGTTTGTAGATTAACCGTAGATTAATAGTAAGATTAAACGAGTACTTACCAGTATGAAGTTTGATCTGTATTTTATGAGTTACGGTGAGGTATTACGTGAAGATCCCAGCCCCAGTGCGCATGTGCGGCATACTTCGAAGCAGCGGTGTGAAATCACAGGATAGACACAATATTTGAAGTAAGATAGTAAAGATCATGAGACATCAGTTTATTAGTTTGATCTATATAATGAGGGTGGGAGCGGCGGGCACGTAATACCTCACCGTAACTCCTCATAAAATACAGATCAAACTTCATACTGGTAAGTACTCGTTTAATCTTACTATTTTACTTCGGAGTCACGTGAGTGATTCCGTGAAGACTCCAAAGGTCTGTGATTTCAAACCGTGTAACAGTTTTTATTTCACTCACTGCCGAAGTTTTTGAGGGAGGAAGTGTTATCGTAATCAACCAGTGGATCTGCTTTCACAAGAAACAGAAAGGTATTTGTTAACAATAACAACATAAAGAGCTCCCCTGAGCTTAAATTAATATTGCAGTTTGTAATATTCTTTCTGCAATTAAATCAGGTTTATCAACGGTTTATAATAAAAAATGTTCTGAACGTCGTTCCCTTGACCATTCAGCCGTATTGAGAATGTGGTCAACCGGGATGTCCATTCGTTCAGCCGCTGATACCAATGCTGCCCTAGTGGAATGGGATTAAATGTATTATTATCTATTCCGGCAGCTTTCAGTACCTGTTTGAGCCACCTTGGAGTGGTTTGGCTCGTACCCCGTCTTGGGGTTACTGTGGTTGACCCATAGGCTTTCCTCTCCCTCTAAGATTGTGGGTTGTGTCTATATATAGTAGTAGATGGGTCACCACACTCAACCTGGACTCTGGTGGGTAGGCCCGGAATCCCACCAGTGAATTGGGCGTTCCTGGTCCATATAGCCATATAACGACTACAGCACGGAAAACACAGGCGATCTCGACCCTACTAGTTCGTGCCGAACTCATAATCTCGCCTAGTCCCATATACCTGCGAGTTAGATTTTACCAGACCTAAAATATGAACGTGATGCGTCTGGGGTAATCACCATGTTATCCAGTCTAGTTTTATGGAGTGACCGGACTCTGTGAGCGTGTACGAGAGCCATAAGCATGAGCGTTTTTAACATAGATTAAGCAAGCTGAGGGATCTGGCTGGTGCCATTCTCTGAGATATGTCAATATCACACCAATATCCCATACATGGGTATACCTGGGTTTTTGGGGCTTATTATTATAGTTGCCCTTCATAAGTTTACCTTCAGTGGATGGGATCCCATGCTCTGCTGTCATGCTGTTTTAGATAAGCAGATAAGGCGCTTCATGCTGTATTTACGGCACTGTAACTCACCTTTTAGTCATGGTGTAGATGTTCCAGGAACTCCAATACGTCAGTGGTTGAATAGTTCGGTATGTTGTCCCTGCGTCGTGGCAGTATTTTACCCATGTTAGCTTTTAGTGACTGTTCGCAGGGATGCCGACATGGTGGTCCCTTAGATAATCCCAGTCCCTGGTAAGGTCTATTCAAACCCTGCACCCAGGAGTTTGATGTTTCCCTGGCATGGGTGGCTTGTGCCTGATACTGGGTTGAGTCAGCAACCATGGTCCACTAGGGAAATCCATAGGTGACTCGCCCACCGTGTCGTGATGAACTGGGAACCATGGCTGTGTAGGCCGGTCGGGCACGTTCAATATCTCGGAGACTCCCATCTGTATTGCGAAGTGCCCGTCTGATGAGGCAGAAGGGAGGAAGGCAAAGCAGAAATTCCCCCTTCCAGCGTGTAGGCATCTATCGCTGCTGCCTCTAATCTGGTTCCTAAGTCACATACATAGGTTACTGGTGATTCCGTCTTGTGCAACCAAATTGATATCTGGCTTTCAAACTGGTTAATACCGTTAGCAGATATTTTGGGTTTGACATCTATTCAATGTAATCATAAATTTTACCCCGTGACATGGTGTCTCCCACTGTGTTCTAGCTTCCTAGGACATAGGCAGCTGATAGTTAAAATGTCTTTTGACACACCATTGCCAGATTTGTTTGACCAATTTGATGCACAACAATGATTATTATGCTCCCCATATGGTTGATATAAGCCACCACCATAGTATTATCAATCCGTAACCACATATGTACGTGCTGCATTTGAAATGCATATGCTATTTAGCCCAATAGGCGATCACCAATCCCAAGTAGTTGATGCCCGGTATGTGTAGTAACGATGTTTGTGAATTGGTCCATCTGTTACCTGTGCTGGATATGGAGTTTAGTTGCTCCCCAGCCTAAAGTACTGGCATCGGTTTTTAATAACCAAGTTGGGATTGGTGATGATAATAGGGCTGAAAACTATGCCAAATATATGTCTACCCACCACCTTAATTGTGATATAGCTTCAGTGGGTACATTCATGATTTGATTATAGTGACCCAAGTACCTTGGCAAAGTAACAGTCATATGGACGGAATTATTATTGAAGCCCAGATAATCCTTGGTAGTTAACGCTTCATTTCTGGTTTATCTGGGCGTGGGAAAAACCTCAGAGCTTTAGGGAGCTGTTTCGTAGCTAGAACTGCTGCCACAGCTAATTCCTTTGTTTCCCCTAATATGAGGACATCATCCAATATATGCCATGATTATGCTTGTTTTCTTAATATTTTCATGGCCGTTTTTAATATTTATAATAGTTTAGGGCTGAGGTTAGACCATAGGGAATGCTCTATGCTCCCATGGTTGCCCTAACCGGGATATCCATTTGTTTTATTTTATTTTTTTTATTTTTTTTTATTTTTTTATAGGTATCTATAATGATCCTAGTGTATGGGTATAAGATAGTTAGCATCTTCCATATCAATGCTCCCCATAGGTATCCTTGGGAGATCAGATGTCTGGCAGTGACAAAAACCAGTCTCCATCTTAAAGTGTATATACTCAACAGATTTATTTAGTGATATTAGATCAATGATGATGCTACATTCACCATCTTTTGTAGTTTTTGTGAATATATTCAATACAAATTCCAATGGTTCATGTTTACTCCCATGATCCGTTTAGTAATGAGCCTTTCTAGTTCAGCTTGACCTTCTCACTCTCTTTTCTTAGAGGGAGAAAATGCCCTTTGGGCGCATTGCTGAACTGGCGGTAATATGCCCAATTTGAATTCGTTTTTATCCTCTAATACTGTTGAGTATATTTTAGTTATTTGTGACAGCATCCCATGCTTTATCAACAAGTGTAAATGCCCCCCCCCCCCCCCCCCGCAGTTAGTAGAACACCCTTATTTAGTGTAAACTGGGAGGAACCAGACTACCTACCTCCATGTTTATTGTTTTTTCATGAAGGCCTAGTTTGCTGGTATGCTGGTGCTGTCGGTGGGGCGGCGCATTTTCCCACGGCTCCGCTCTGGGCCCCTGTCTAAAAAGAACTTTGGGGGTAATGTGAAGCGGTCGCCAGGCTTTCACCAGTCCTTGTTTGATATTGCTGGTGGATGCCGAGGGGTGCTGCCAGCTGGGTGTTGGATGCGATATCCTGCTCGTTCCATGGCCTGCCCTCATGAGGCGCACAGGTTTAGCTGCCTCTCTTCCCGCAGCAGCGGTTTGCATAGCCCCGTATATTTGGGGTTGCGGGCAGGTCTATATGCACCATTGTTCAGTCGAGTATCCCAAATTTGGGAACATCTTAGGCGTCAGCACCCTGGTAGTGCAACGGGATAGTCTCATCCTGGGAGAACCACCTTGGTGATCATGGCGTCTCGCCTGCCAGGTGAGTATGATCCGTGGAAAAAACGAGCAAAGGCGGTAACATCTTGACCCTCTGTTAGGAGCTTCAGAATTCGCTGCTTGTCTGCGAGTCTGCTGACCCAGCTGCCTGCGGATTTGCCTCTAGAAAGGCCTGCTCCTGCAGGGCTTTGTTGGGAAGATGGTCGCGTGGAGGAGCCATGTAGTGGCCCACGACACCCAGTAGCTCTTCCTGATCCTGCTCCCCTGGCATACTGCTGTTCTCGTCCGCCTGCCCAGCGTTTAAGCCAGCCCAGCCCTGGCCTCCTTAGCTAGATTCAAAAGAGGGAGCAAAAGGGTGTGCTGTAAATTGGAGGAGGCATAGCTCAAACTCCGCTGTTGCATCAATCCCTCGTCAAGGGAGATGGCTAGTGCAATAGCACTGGGGTAGGAGTGTCAGCTCCCTTGGCATTCAGCCAGTGCCCCTTTTTTCCTGGAGGTGAACTCCATGACCTCCTCTGGCTTGGGGAGACAGACATACCTATTTTTGCTGTCTCCAACCTGTTCCAGTTTTGGAGGAAGTTGGCTCCTGTAGAACCTGTTAAATTGGGAAGATTTTTGTCTTACCTGTATGTAGAGGCTGCCTGCCGTTTTTCAGGCGGCATTGTAGCGGTTCCCGGGCGGCGATTCTCCTTGTCAGGAGTCTGCAGGGCTGCCGGTCGGGTTTTTAAATTTCCCGCCAGTCCGCTGCTGTTCACCAAACAGCTGTTCAGCGGACCGGCATCAGCGCAGCTCCTTGCAGCGGTCCGCAGCGTTTGCGGTCCGGGTAGCGCCTTTCCCCCTCCACTGTCGGCTCCTTCGCTGGAGTCGAAACGGGGGCCGCTGCCTCTCGGCTTTGCTCCCCCTGGAGCAAAAACCACAAGGCCCGATTAAGGTAAGTACTTACCTCACGTTCCTTGGATGCGGGAGCTGCCGACTCCCGCTGGCCGCGTTCTGCACAGCTGTGCGATTATGTCGCACATGCGCACTGGGGCTGGGATCTTCACGGAATCACTCACGTGACTCCGAAGTAAAATTGGCTTGGTATAATTGTAAATTGTCCTTAGTGTGTGTGGGACAGCATTGGTGTGCGGAGATAGCTGGTCGGCATAGACTCGGTGGGCCAAAAAGCCTGTTCCCATGCTTACAAGCTACATTAAATTTGCAGTATGTAATACAGTAGCAAATGAAATTAAAAAAATTATCCTACCCCAATTCATCAGAAGACCGTTCAATATCAGAATCCGTAATATGGCTGAGTAAAGAAAATTCCATTGTAAATGTAATACCCAAACTCGAGAACCATAAGAATTAAATAGTTATAACACTTTCATCGGGACATTGGTTTAAGGTGAGAGGGACAAGATTTAATAGGAAGGTGAGGGGGAACTTTTTCCACACAGAGGGTGGTGGGTGTAGGGAAAGTGTTGCCAGAGGAGGTAGTTCAGGCAGGTAGTATCACAACGTTTAAAAAACTCTTGGACAGGAACTTGGCAAATACAACAAATAATCCTCCGCCATTTCCACCACCTCCAACGTGACCCCACCACTCGCCACATCTTCCCATCTCCCCTTATGTCTGCCTTCCGCAAAGACCGCTCCCTCAGCAACTCCCTTGTCAATTCTTCCCATCCCTCCCGTACCACCCCCTCCCCGGGCACTTTCCGTTGCAACCGCAAGAAATGCAACACCTGTCCCTTCACCTCCCCCCTCGACTCCATTCAAGGACCCAAGCAGTCGTTCCAGGTGCGACAAAGGTTCACCTGTATCTCCTCCAACCTCATCTACTGCATCCGCTGCTCTAGATGTCAGCTGATTTACATCGGGGAGACTAAGCGGAGGTTGGGCGATCGTTTCGCCGAACACCTCCGCTCAGTCCGCAATAACCTACCTGAACTCCCAGTGGCTCAGCACTTCAACTCCCCCTCCCATTCCCAATCCGACCTCTCTGTCCTGGGTCTCCTCCATTGCCAGAGTGAGCAACACCGGAAATTGGAGGAACAGCACCTCATATTCCGCCTGGGTTGCTTGCGTCCGGATGGCATGAACGTTGAATTCTCCCAGTTTTGCTAGCCCTTGCTGTCTCCTCCCCTTCCTTAACCCTCGAGCTGTCTCCTCCCATCCCCCCGCCCTCGGGCTCCTCCTCCTCCCTTTTTCCTTCCTTCTCCCCCCCACCCCCCATCAGTCTGAAGAAGGGTTTCGGCTCGAAACGTCGCCTATTTCCTTCGCTCCATAGATGTTGCTGCACCCGCTGAGTTTCTCCAGCATTTTTGTGTACCTTGGATAGGAACTTGGATAGGATAGGTTTAGAGGGATATGGGGCAAATGCAGGCAGGTGCGACTTGTGTGGATGGGGCACGTTGGTTGGCATGGGTTGGGCCGAAGGGCCTGTTCCCGTGCTGCATGATCATGACTCTAAGTGATCAAACATGTTAGGTAACTTCTGGTTCACAAACAGTTTAGTGGAAAAGAAAATTACACTATGCAGGCTTGCAAAAAAAATAAATTGAGAATAAAAATGTCAACATTTCCCAAATGTTTTTTTTGTTAAAGAAGATTCTACTTGATTATTACATGGATGGAAATACTTCACAATTCAGATGTTGAATATCATCAGTATCTGCTGTAATATCAGAATACATCCTCATTATTTACTAATGCCATAACAAAGTTTTCAGCATTCTCCAAACAATTAATTTTAAAACGCAACTTTCAGACACAGAAAGATTTAGGTATTTTGAATTTAGTTGCGTCGTGGGCTGAGAGGGGGCAGGAAGGACAATTCTCAATCACCGTAGTGGATAGTGAAAGGCCTGGATATGTACGGCACAAACATTGTGGGCCGAAGGGCCCGTTCCTGTGCTGTACTGATCCATGTTATAATAACAAGCAATATTGAAAGTGACTGGCAGCAAATGAGGAAAGCATGGACCAAATATAACAAGATAAAAAGCGCATGTGGATGCATTCAGCATTTTTGGTGTCTGTGGAAAATTAATGAACCATATTGGTATATTTCATCATTCAATTTTCTTCTTTTATGAATAGGAAATATCTTCCCGATTCATAGATAATTCACAATAAATCAAAGTATAAAAATGAGCATTTATTGCCACCGCCCATTTCTGTGCTTACCCGTACGAAATGCCAGCAATGGTGCATTTTTTAAATGCCATGACGTTGCAAGTTAAGGTGCCAGTTTTATCCGAAAATAAGTATTTTACCTGGAAGATAAAATTAAAGACAATAAATTTTAAATAACATAAAACGTGATCATTTCATATTTTCCTTGCAGGAAAAGACAGCGGGCAAATTCCAATATATCCTGCCTCTTGCATTTTAGACCAAACTACAAATGTCACTGGTGGTTTAGATATGATAACCAGAACAATATGATCAGATAGACACAAAACCCTGGAGTAACTCAGCGGGACAGGCAGCATCACTGGAGAGAAGGAATTGGTGACGTTTTGGGTCAAGACCTCCTTTTTGTTGGAGAAAGAATAGCTAATAACTAGTGAATAGGGATGTGGATTGTGCAAATGTGGTGACAGGGAACCACAGACAAAGCTTAAAAGTGGAGGCATGGAGTGCAAAGGTGACGACACCCAAGTTTCACGAACATCGTTGATTGTGTTATAGCGTGCACCCATTATTGTACCAGAAAATTGGATCTACCGTCAACTAAGACGTGGAAAATCATTCTATTTGGTTTGTTACCTAATTAAGTCTTTTTGTAACCTCAATTTTGTAATCATGTGAAAATATAAAAATCGTACCAAAGTCACACTCAGGAGATCGGCTTTGACTGGTCTCCCGGTCTGAACCAGTTTTAATAAATTGACTGTTACTTCAAACACCAACTGCATGGCCTTTCTACTTTGCTTCAACATTCCTTATCTCACTCGCTCTTGTCTTTTCATTTCTGACCTTTGTCCAACCATTTGGACATTCAAAAACTCCCTTCACCTGGATCCACCTATCTATCACCCGCCAAGCTTTGTCTTGCCATCTCCTCTCCTCCAGATTTCTCCTCCATCCCATCACAATCAGTTTGAAGAAGGGTCCCAACCCAAAACATTGCCTGACCATGTTCAGGGATGCTGCCTGACCCACTGAGTTTAGGTTAGAGATAGAGCATGGAGACCAGCCCTTTGGCCTACCGGGTCTGCGGCAACCAGCCATCAGCCCCATGCACTAGTTCCTTCCTACTCACTAGGGTATTTTACAGAAGCCAATTAACCTACAAACCTGCAAGTCTTTGGAGTGTGGGAGGAAACCAGAGCACCCAGAGAAAACCCACACAGTCACAGATATAGCATACAAACTCCATACCTGTAGTCAGGATTGAACTCGGATCTCTGCCATGCAAGGCAGCAACTCTATTGCTATGCTATTGTGCCGTCCTGAGTTTTACTTAAAAAAAAAACGTAATTTCCATTATGTTTTCAAATTAATGGAATCCACACGGGGATTTGGGAGACAGTTTGTTGGCCACTGACATGTGGGGGTTGAGATAGATCCCGACAAGATTTTCCCCCAGCTAGGAATGGTTGAATAACAGAAAATACACCCACCACCCTTTGTGTAAAAAAGTTGCCCTTCAGGTTCCTATTAAATCCCTCACCTCAAAGGTCTTGTATATTCCTACTCACAATGTAGGCTGAAGACAGTTTAAAAAAAGCATTTGACATTTGACATTTTTATTCATAATTTTTTTTTTGCAATTGTTTGAGAACACAATTCTAAAATTACTTATATAAAAATGTTTATTGTAAAGAACTGCACTTGGAAGCATTAAGTGCCCAATCAGTTAAACTGCATTTTAACCGTTAAAAATGTACCATAGATTTAACCTTTAAAAATCTATGGTAAATGAAAACCAAATATTATCATAGAAATAAAACATAAATTACTTGAAATTTCTGGAAAGCAGTTTTGGAAATTCAGTGATAATCATTCCGATAAATATAGATTCTGCAGAAACAAGGAAATGCAGATGCTGAGTTACAAAAAAAAGACACAAAATGCTGGAGTGACTCAGAGGGTCAGGCTGCATCTCTGGAGAATGAGAATAGGTGACATTTCAGTTTGGGGAACCCTTCTTCAGACTGACGCGTCACCTTTCCATGTTCTCCGGGGATGCTTCCTGACCCGCTGAGTTACTCCAACACTTTGTGTCTTTTTTTAAAAAAACGTACTTTTACAGATTCTGTTGAAATTTCCTACCTGGCCTAACTCTTCATTCAGGTTGGAAGTTCTTGCCATTGCCGGTGTGTCTGTGTTTGACCGGTACATATCTAGATCCTGCAATTTGAAAGAAAATGAAAAACTAACTCAAATCCAGAGCTCTTGACGTATGGCTATCGTGTTTAATAGTAATTCCAGCAATGAATGGTTAAAAACAACATTTTGCATTTATGTTCAAAACTGAATTTCATGTAAATGCATATTAAATATAGCAAATGTTAACTGATCCAAATATACATAGAAAATGGGTGCAGGGGGAGGCCATTCGGCCCTTCGAGCCTGCACCGCCATTCATTGTGATCATGGCTGATCATCCCCTATCAATAACCCGTGCCTGCCCTCTCCCCATATCCCTTGACCCCACTAGTCCCTAGAGCTCTATCTAACTCTCTCTTAAATCCATCCAGTGACTTGGGCCCCACTGCCCTCTGCGGCAGGGAATTCCATAAATTCACAACTCTCTGGGTGAAAAAGATTTTTCTCACATCAGTCTTAAATGACCTCCCCTTTATCCTAAGACTGTGGCCCCTGGTTCTGGACTCACTCAACATTGGGAACATTTTTCCTGCATCTAGCTTGTCCTGTCCTTTTATAATTTTATATGTTTCTATAAGATCCCCCTCATCCTTCTAAATCCAGTGAATACAAGCCTAGTCTTTCCAATCTTTCCTCATATGACAGTCCCGCCATTCCAGGGACCAATCTCGTGAACCTACGCTGCACTGCTTCAATCACAAGGATGTCCTTCCTCAAATTAGGAGACCAAAACTGTACACAATACTCCAGATGTGGTCTCACCAGGGCCCTATACAACTGCAGAAGAACCTCTTTACTCCTATACTGAAATCCTCTTGTTCTAAAGGCCAACATTCCATTAGTTTTCTTCACTACCTGCTGTGCCTGCACGCCAACTTTCAGTGACTGGTGTACAAGGATGCCCAGGTCTCGCTGTACCTCCCCCTTACCTAACCCAACCCCATTGAGATAATACAAGAAACATTCCATTATTGTTTTTAGTTTGGAGATATAGCATGGAAACAGGCCTTTGGCCCACCGAGTCAATCACCCATTCATACTAGTTTTGTGTTACCCCACTTTCTCATCCCTACACGTTAGACTTTAGAGATACAGTGCTGAAATGGACCCGTCAGCTCAAAGATTCTACGTTGACCAGCGATCAATTCATAAACTAGCACCATGCTACATACTAGGAACAATTTAAAATTTGCAGAGGCTAATTAACCTACATTTGGATGTGGGAGGAAATCAGAGCACCAGGAAGAAACCCATGTGGTCAGAGTGAGAATGTATGAACTCCACAGTCAGCATCTGAAATTAAGATCATACTTGGGTCTCTGACTCAGTGAGGCAGCAGCTCTACCAGCTGAGTCACAGTGCCACCAAACTGGTTAAACCATTCTTTTTATTTCTGAAGTCTGAAGAAGGATCACAACTGAAAATGTTATCTATCTATCTATTCCCTCCCCAGATGCTGCCTGACCCGCTGAGTTCCTCCAGCGCTGAGTTTTGATCACGGTTCAAGCGTCTGCAGTTTCAATTGTCTCCTTTTGCTCAAACGGCTCGCCGCTGAAAACTGACGACAGAATGTCCGCCGCGGACCGACGACAGAGGAGACAAAGGTAGGCCCGGCTCAACCACCGCAGATTCCAAATCGGCCCCAAGCCACTGGCGTCGATGAGAACCGGACCGCCAAGGACAAGGAGGGATCGAGAGTGAGAGCGAGGAGGGACCGAGAGCGAGGAGGGACCAGGGAGAGCAATGGGGGACCCAGCAAAGGGCCGCTGAGAATGACGGGAGGGGGGACCCTACGAAGGAGCAACCAGCATGGGGTGAGGGGAGCTTGCTGCCAGGGCGGCAACAGACAGTAGATAGGACTGTTCGGTATATTGTAACTTTGTCATCGCCGGGGACATGGCGACTCTTGTGTATGCGAAACAAAGCATTTCACAGTACAGGTACTAGGTACCCTGGGCACATGCAACAAAAAAGTATAATTCATTCATTCAATAAATCTCACAGAATCGCTCGGGCGAGCTAACAACACACATTTCATTGTATTATTAATGGAACAATTACAAACCCAGTTAATGAAGAGGGCTTGTGTAAACTTGACAACTTCCAAAGTAACCAGCAAACTGATCGGAATGAGGTTGTTGTAAAGAATGATGAAGGTGAGAAGGTTGAAGCCAAAGTTAGGTGTGGTCTTACCTGTGTCAAGGAAGAAAGATAAAATACAATTAACTGTACAATACCTGCCACTGCCGACTAGAACTAGCTACCTGCATCACCTACCAACACGGTTTCCTGATTACATTCACATCTATGGATAAAGTCGCAAATTTAAATTATTCTTTTTTCCGTGAAATAATTTAATTCAATAAATTATCTTTTTTAGTTTTAGAGATACAGCGAGGAAATGGGCACTTAAGCCCACCAATGCCATGCCAACCATCGATCACCTGTTCACACTAGTTCTGTGTAATCCCAGTTTCAACTCCCACACACTAGGGACAACTTACCTGCAGGTCCTTGGAATACGGGAGGAAACCGGAGCACCCAGAGAAAACCCACACAGTCACAGGGAGAACATAGAAACTCCGCAGTTCTGTGTTATCCCACTCTCACATCCACTCCCTACACACTAGGGGCAATTTACAGAGGCCAATTAACCTACAAACCTGCACGTCTTTGGGATGTGGGATGAAACTGGAGCACCTGGAGAAAACCCACACAGTTACAGGGAGAACATGCAAACTCTGCACAGCAGCAACCGTAGTCAGGATCGAATCCGGGTCTCTGGCAGTGTGAGGCAGCAACTCTACTGCTGCGCCAACGTGCTGCCCTTTTATAACCTTTGCTTTAGTTAAATTTAATAATAATTAAACTACAATACAAATCAATATAAATGTATTTATTTGTTTATAAATAGATTTATGTTACAAGCACTTCAATGGTACAATGCTTAACCATTGAAAATATTGCACAACTTGAACTATGCCTTGAACTACTCTGTATCCCTTACTGCCTTGTAGTTGTCCTGGGAGAATTGTGTTAAAGATATCCTTTACAAACTTAATATCCGGGGTGAACCCGACAGAGTGAGTCCCGTTTGCTGTAGTAAATGTGATGGGAAAACACGTTGACACAGTTACTGGCCCTATCACTTAAATTATTGTCAAAAGACCAATTAAAAAATGAACTCTGATGTCAGTAGTCTGTACCATTTTAAATGGAACATTAGCATTAAACAACACTTCCCATTTCCTGCAAAGAAATGTGCTGCTTTCCCTTTTTTGGTGCTATATCAGCACTCTGGAGTGAACCCATACAAGGGTAAGTGTGCCAACTCCAGCCGTAGGGCCGTCTATTCAGATACTGCAGAGCATAAATTGATTTTAACATGCAATGGCTGATTTCCTGAGCCATATTCTCTTATAAGGTTGTCTTATTATTCCCGACCAATCGGGAATTTAAGCTGCATAGACCAATCAGACAGTAGGAAACCTAAAGTGGGATCTTGATGACTTTATTTGAAGACCCGACTGATAAGGCAAAATGGAGGAAGATATAAAACCATTCCTCCTCCTTGTAGCGAGAATGTATCTTTCGCCACTGTTATGCCACATATTTTTGCAACCTGTAAATAAGCACGACAGCAACATATCTGTATACGGTGTGCCATTGAACCCAAAATCATAAATACTGTGTGGTCCAACACCCATTCTGTTTGTCATAATCTGTACTTGATGATACACCTGTGGCAAATGGGGTAAACCATTACAGGATATTTTACATTTACTTGATTGCACCCATGTGACCAACATATGCCACCATCATAGTGTATCAACCTGAAATTGAGCATGCAGAATAAGCATATTCGCTCAGTCATTCTTTAACCCATTGAATGCATGTAGGTTCTATAAATAGTTGATACCAATAACTGAAGAATTGATAAATCATGCAAAACTCCTCCACATCCAAACTGGAGATGACCTTCACAATATCCTACATTAGCCATTTGGCTTATTTTTGCAATATTACTGTAATATTTTCTGACCAACTGCTGGCACAATGCTGCATACTGTTTGTACATCATAGTGACTTTGGTAGCTTCAGCTAGTACAATACAATACAATACAAAATATAACACCGTTTTATTCCTCACATTGCACATAAGTGCAAGTGAAATGAATTTATCAGCAGCAGCAGTAGTACTAGTGTCAGTATATTAAACAATTGCCTACATGGCACTTTAGAGTTTGTCATTTAGCATGATGTCAATTCTCCCACTTGCATAGCTGAATCACAGCTATATATTACCAATTAGTCTTAATGACTAGCGGCTGATTCTAACCACAGGGCTATTACAGATTTCTATTAACTGCAATCTGTTGCCCAGGGCTGTGTCATAGGCCAATTAATAGTTAAAGGTAAATCCCAATGACCAACAAGTCTATTTGGTAACAACTGAATTTAACTGTATAGAAGAGCACAACCTCTTAAATATAGTTTGAGACTCCAAATGATCCCTGTAAATGGGAACACCGTATGAAATCAGTTGTTAATTAGCCACCTTTCATAATGACCAGGCCACTCCTTTCATCATTTTGTGCCTGTCTTAAATGACAACTGGCCCAATTTCCGAGCTTGTCTTGCAAGACAGTCCTGGCCATAATACAATTCTGGCTCCAATTCTGGACCTGCGTTGAAAAACAACTCTGACCATTATACCCGCCTCAAAACACAATTCTGGCCCAATTCCAACCTGCTTTACATGGTTACATGCCTCTAAGGAGATGATTATGTCTTAATCATTCGTGTATTGTGCAATCAAGTGTAAATCTTACCAACTTGTAAGTGGTCCTTAGTTGCAGAGTAGAACTGGCAGAGTATATGAGCACTCTGGCTCGCTTTCATGCTGCCACCAGCTTCAGTGAGCCGCTTACAGCCGATGCAATGAGGCTTTGCTCGTTTTTGGCCTTGACTGGTCCAACAGCTTGTGCTTCGTCCTCCAGGATTTCCCTGTTGAATGGGTCTTACCTGATTAACAGATTCAGCGGCTGTCTCTAATGCCTGAGCTGTGTTCACTGGATTGTGTTGGGATGGCAAACCTTTCTGCCAGGCATGGTCCTTCAGACACATGCCCTTTGTCCCTTGGGTATGCTCCATAGCTCAACCCCCAAACTCGGCATCAGATTTGTACTTGCCCGGCATGCTCCCTACTCCATAAAAGAGACGCATTAAGCAGCCCTGTTACAAGGTGCTGCTGGCACTGGCTCTCACATAGGCCAACACTGTCATTAGCCTAGGCATCAACATGAAACAGCCGTGTCCAAAGGTGCTGTTGGCGCTGGCACTCCCATAGGCCAACGCTGCCATAGACTATGCATGCATTTTAAGCAGCCCTATCTCAAGGTGCTGCTGGCGCGGGCTCTCCCATAGGCAGCCCTGGCGCGGGCTCTCCCATAGGCCCACGCTGCCATAGACTAGGCATTCAAAGTAAGCAGCCCTGTTCGAAGGTGCTGATGGCGCAGGCTCCTCCATAGGCCCACGCTGACACAACTCCCTAGTGTGTCTAGATGGAGCATCTTCTCCATTATTATCTTCATCCTAACCAACCTCCAAATTTGTATACCTTACTGGAGGGGAATCCCCCCAGAACTAATGCTGACCGTTGAGGTTAGTTTGATCCCATATCCTGGGGACCACTGTGGTCTGGAAACCGTATTGCTGCTGGATTTCCCTTCCCTGTGAACCCCAGCATCTGTATATTTTACTGGAGGGGAACCCTGCCGGTACTAGGGCTGACCGTTCTTTAAACGGAGCCTCCAGAGGAACCCACATTGTCCTCTGAGAATTTAACATTTTAATTCCAACAGTACCCGTAACTACCTGGGTCTGTGGCACTGCAAGTCAGCAAGTAAAATGCAAAAAGTTATCCAAAAGTCTCTTAAATGCCTCATTCGCCACGCCAGGCAGCACTCAGGCCCTCACCACCCACTGTTTAAAAAAAAGCCCTGCACATCTCCTTTAAACTATGTCCTTCTCACCTTACAGGTATGATGGTTACATTATTTAAAAGGTCATTCCTTGAAGCTTGTTTACAATATGCATTACATGACGGATTACCTTAAGCCTGGGTAATGTTGACACCAGGTGGGTGTTTAGCTTTATTCTTAATGAATCTCCCCATGGGGACAGGGAGATTACAGCAGAATGGGGTTGAGAGGGAAAAATAGATCGGCCATGATTGAATGGCAGAGTAGACTCAATGGGCCGAATGGCCTTATTCTGCTCCTTTGACATGATCAATCATTTAACGCAGCAGTTATTAATGTGGCTTCAAAGGGCAATTGAGAATAGGAGTCAAATACAGACCTGATAAAGTAAGTGCAACATTTTTCACCTTCAAGGATATTAGCAAATAATAATGTAATCATATCTCCAAATCAATAGTTCAGCACAATTCATTGCCAGAACAGTCATTTAAACACGTTTCCAGTTTTCTAATTTGATTACAAATCAACCACTTTTCTAATGCTGACATAATATTGAGCCTATTTTAATATAAAAGAAATGTACCATGAATATTAGAAATCTAGGCAAAAAAAAAAGATTTCTCAAAATAAACCTAAGATAAGGCAGTAAATGTAAAGAGAAGAATTTAACTGAGTAGATTTTGCAATTCATGGTGGGTTTGCAAATGTCTAAAAAAAATGGACTTGTATACCATCTGGTATCTACCTGCGCATAGTACATATCACTATTTTAAATCTTTACTATTTTAAATCTTTACAACGCTAGAGCAATGCTGTAGAATATTATAAACATTTAATTGAACAATTTTTCATTGAATTTCATGCATCGTTTTTCCTTCATTGAATACATTCTCTCCTCATCCTCTCTCTTGCCTCAAGTACTCTTTAGTTTAGTTTATTATTGTCACATGTACCGAGGTGCAGTCAAATCCTTTTTTGTTGTGTGCAATCCAGTCAGCGGAAAGACTATGCATGATAACAATCAAGCCGTCCATAGTGTACAAATACAGGATAAAGGGAATAACGTTTAGTGCAAGATAAAGTCCAGTAAGGTCTAATTAAAGATAGTCCGAGGGTCTCCAATGAGGCAGATGGTGAGTCAGGACCGCTCTAGTTGGTGATATGATGGTTCAGTTGCCTGATAACAGCTGGGAAAAAAACTGTCCCTGAACCTGAACTGTCTGAAGAAAGGTTTTGACCCAAAATGTTGCCTATTTCCTTCGCTCCATTGATGCTGCCTCACCCGCTGAGTTTCTCCAGCATTTTTGTCCACCTGAATCTGGAGTTGTGTTTCCATTTTCACCGTGTTTGGCTCATATCCCTCTCAACCTTTCCTATCCATGTACTCCTCCAAGTGTCTTTTAATTGCTGTTATAGTACCTACCGCAACTACTGTACCTCCTCTGGCAGCTCGTTCCATACACCCACCTGTGTGAAAACGTTGGCCCTCAGGTTTCTACAAAACCTTGCCAATCCTGCCGTAAACCTCCGGTTTATGATTTCCCTACCCTGGGTGAAATAATCTGTGCATGGGTCTATCATTTCATTACTTTGTTATCCAGTATCCTTTTGGATTTGCTTTATATCAGAATTTTGTGTCTGGGTCTAACGTATTAATTATTTTGATATCCAGTATACTTTTGGATTTGCTAAATATCGGAAGCCATTTGAGAATAATGTTGCTTCATAAAGAATAACTTAAATATATTTGCTACCATGCAACAGAAATCTGGAGCTACGAAGGATTTTCTTCACTGTTGAATCCTCAGAGGGCTTTTGTAAGAGAAATGTGGTTTTCCGTATTGAAAGATTGCCGTGGCCTTTAAATAATGAATGATCATGAGTTTACAAACAAACGTAGAATGTAGAACATAGAACAGCACAGAACAGACCTTTCAGCCCACAATGTCTGTGCCGAACATGATGCCAGGTTAAACTAATCTCCTCTGCCTGCACTTGATCCACATCACTCCATCCCACATTTAAAAGTTAATTTTGATAATTAATAATCCTTAATGCCTTTGCTTAGTTTATTATTGTCCCATGTACCAAGGTACAGTGAAAAGCTTTTAGTTGTGTGCTAACCAGACAGCAGAAAGACTCTACATGATTTCAAATTTTCCACAGTGCACAGCGACAGGACAATGGGAATAACTACCTGCGTTTAGGTACCAGTCGGTCATGTTATGTTGATTGTTCCAAACCTCAGTGCCCACGGCACTCACGAAGGCCATCACCACGAGAATGCTGAAGAGAATGAGAATCTGCATGTTTGTAACCCTTTCAACATTGGATCTCTTCAGTGGGGCCTTCGTTGAATTCTGCATATTAAGAAATGACACACAATAATCATTTATCCATTATCAAACTCTAACATACATTTTGGAATTCAGTATCCACAAATGACACATTCAAAAAAATAATGTTGGTCATATTTTTTTGTAGAGGTGTTATTTAATCCCAAACCATGTCACATCGAATGAGTGAGTCTAAGAAACCAGATTTATTCCAGTTTCAGTCCGGCTATGAGCTGGAATGACGGGCCCGTTTCCTCTCTGGCTCTAAAACTTACAGTAAAAGTTTACTTTAGTTTAGAGATACAGCATGGAAATAGGCCCTTCAGCTGGCCAAGTGTCCCCCGACCATTGATCACCTGTTCACACTAGTTCTATATAATCCCAGTTTTGCATCCTACACACTGGGGGCAATGTTCCAAAGCCAATTAACCTAAATACGATAGGATATACTGTTATAGTACATAGTCAGAAGTGTGTTATATACAACATACATGAACAAGGGCCACATATCTGAGGAAAGACGTGCTGGTGTTAAAGAGGTTCCAGAGGAGATTTATGAGAATGATCCCGGGGATGATTGGATAAAGGCATCAGGAGTGTTTTAGACATGTCTGGGCATGTCCTCACTGGAGTTTAGAAGAATGGGAGGGGGATCTCATTGAAACCTACCAAATAAACACCTAAACAGAGTGGATGTTTCCAGTAGTGGGTGATTCTTGGACAAAGGGACGTACCTTCAGAAAGGAGATGAGGAGGGATTATTTAACCAGAGGGTGGTGAATCTGTGGAATTCATTGTCACGGACGGCGATGAAGGCCAAGACATTGGGTATTTTTAAAGCAGCGATTGATAGGTTCTTGATTACCAAAGGTTACAGGAAGAAAGCAGAAGAATGGGGTTGAGGGGGAAAAATAAATCAGGCGTGACTCGATGGGTCAAATAGCCTACTTCCACTCCTATGTCTTTATAGTCTTGGATATTATGACCAATAAACAATAATTTCCATTGTCAGATATGTATAAGGGCAACACGGTAGTGCAGCGGTACAGTTGCTGCCTTACAGCGGCAGAGACGCGGGTTCGATCCTGACTACGGATGCTGTCTGTACAGAATTTGTACGTTCCCCTCAAGACCTGCATGGGTTTCCTCCCACACCCCAAAGTACAGGTTTTGAAGGCTAATTGGCTTAGGTAAAATTGTAAATTGTCCCTAGTATGTGTGGGGTAGTGTTAGTGTATGGGGATCGCTGGTCGGCGTGGACTCGGTGGGCCGAAGGGCCTGTTTCTGCGCCTTATCTGTAAACTAAGCCAAACAATGCAATTGGGCAATCATTAAAGACAAGCACATTGGATAGACAGCAACCTGCACCAGTTTCGTGTCATGCCCAGTATACACCACGAGTCCAATGATCCATTGAGTGTTCCTCAGTTGTGCACCTCGAAGTAACATCTGGTCAGGCCCAACAGATGTAGGGCTGCAGGAACACAACATTAACATCATTATAACCTCACATTTAAACTGGAGGAACAAAGAACTGAAGATAGACACAAAAAGCTGCAGTAACTCAGCGGGACAGGCAGCATCACTGGAGAGAAGGAATGGGTGACATTTGGGGTCGTGACCCATCTGCAGATGCTGGATCATACATAAAACGACACAGCATGCTGGAGTAAAGCAGTGAGTCAGGCAGCATCTCTGGAGAACATCGAGCACGGTGGCACAGCAGTAGAATTGCTACCTTACAGCACCCGGATTACAGCATCGATCCTGACTACAAGTGCTGTATGTATAGAGTATGTACGTTCTCCCTGTGAATGCGTGGGTTTTCTCTGGGTCCTCGGATTTCCTCCCACACCAAAGATGTACAGATTTGTATGTTAATGTGGCTTTGATAAAAATTGTAAACAGTGTCCATCGTGTAGGGTAGTGCTGGTGAACGGGGAGTCGCTGGTCGGCGTGGACTCAGTCTGCCAAAGGGCCTAGTTCCACACTGCATCTCCAAACTAAAAAAAATCTGTATCTTTAATCATACCTTACTGGACTTTATCTTGAACTAAACATTATTCACTTTATCATGCACCTGTACATGGTGGATGACTCGATTGTAATCACTTACAGTCTTTCTTGACTGGTTAGCGCACAACTAAAGTTTTTCATTGTACATCGGTACACAATACATTGAACATTTCAATAGAGCTGTTCACTTATTGGGGGAACATGAGGTAACAATATAATGTGCGTTGATGTAGAAATCCTTGTGGCCAAGTCTAAAGTAACTTCTACCTAATCCTTTCAACCATCCTCCAGCTGACCTTCCACAATGGAATCAATAATGCTTCATGAAGAATAAGGACCAAAAGAAAGATTAAAAAAAAATATTACAATACCGATGGTCACCAATCCGGAGATTGCCGGTAAAGTCATACAGGTGCCGATTGGGTACATCACATTCCAAATTCCCAGTAATCTTCATTAAATCTGCAGTGGATTGCATACTTGCTGTCAATGGCAAACCCTAACAGGAAAGGATAATTAGGATTTAGACAATATCATTAAAAACAAAAATCCACAAGCCCTAAAATTATTTATCACAGCCTTAATCACCCAAACTAACGAGACAGAGAAAGGCCCTTCCTTGATCCAAAATGGCAGCCAACCGAGGCGACTTTCTGTGTGCTAGTCACAGACGTGGATCTGCAATCACGCATTACAGTTGCTCCACTCTTTTATATATCTACTACGCAGTAAACGTTATTCATGATATTCCCTTCATCATGTTTCTGTACTGTGGATGGCTCGATTGTAATCATATATCATAGTCTTTCCACTGACTAGTTAGCATGCAACAAACACTTTTCAATGTAGCTCCGCACACATGTAAATAAGCTAAACTCAAACTCAAAAGGCCAACATAATTCAGCAACTATAATTAATTGTATTATGTTAGAATGAATTGCTGGAGTCAAAGCCCCAAACGTCAGAGGTTCAGGCACCTTGCGTTTTAGATGTGCTTGACAACTGCATTAGACGAGTGCAGCGATAGAGTTGCTGCTTTACAGTGACTGAGACTTGGGTCCATCCTGACTACAGGTGCTGTCTGTACAGTTTCTACGTTCTCTCTGAGACCACGTGGGTTTCCTCTGAGTGCTCTAGTTTCCTCCCACACTCCAATTGGCTTTGGCAAAAATCGTAAATTGTCTCTAGTGGGTAGGATAGTGCTAGTGCATGGGGAGATCGCTGGTCGACACGGACTTGATGGGCCGAATGGCCTGTTTCCGCGCTGTATCTCTAACGGTCTCCACACTATCACAGAAATTGCATTCTCTCAAACGTTCAACCCCAACCAACTCCTCCTCTAAACTTAAAACATGACAGATTTTTTTCGTTAAATAATTTAATTCAATAAATTATCTTTTTTAGTTTTAGAGATACAGCGAGGAAATGGGCACTTAAGCCCACCAATGCCATGCCAACCATCGATCACCTGTTTACACTAGTTCTATGTAATCCCAGTTTCAACTCCCACACACTAGGGACAAATTACCTGCAGGTCCTTTGAATGCGGGAGGAAACCGGAGCACCCAGAGAAAACCCACACAGTCACAGGGAGAACATAGAAACTCCGCAGTTCTGTGTTATCCCACTCTCACATCCACTCCCTACACACTAGGGGCAATTTACAGAGGCCAATTAACCTACAAACCCGCACGTCTTTGGGATGTGGGATGAAACTGGAGCACCTGGAGAAAACCCACACAGTTACAGGGAGAACATGCAAACTCTGCACAGCAGCAACCGTAGTCAGGATCGAATCCGGGTCTCTGGCAGTGTGAGGCAGCAACTCTACTGCTGCGCCAACGTGCTGCCCTTTTATAACCTTTGCTTTAGTTAAATTTAATAATAATTAAACTACAATACAAATCAATATAAATGTATTTATTTGTTTATAAATAGATTTATGTTACAAGCACTTCAATGGTACAATGCTTAACCATTGAAAATATTGCACAACTTGAACTATGCCTTGAACTACTCTGTATCCCTTACTGCCTTGTAGTTGTCCTGGGAGAATTGTGTTAAAGATATCCTTTACAAACTTAATATCCGGGGTGAACCCGACAGAGTGAGTCCCGTTTGCTGTAGTAAATGTGATGGGAAAACACGTTGACACAGTTACTGGCCCTATCACTTAAATTATTGTCAAAAGACCAATTAAAAAATGAACTCCGATGTCAGTAGTCTGTACCATTTTAAACATTAGGATTTAGACAATATCATTAAAAAAAAATCCACAAGACAGATTTTTAACATGCGCATTCTGATTTCAGGTTACTGCCACCAAAAACGTTCATTTCTCTCGCCACAGATACTACCCGATTTGCTGAGTATTTCTCGCACTTTTTTATTTAATCGAATATCCACGTGTCAAAAGGATACAAAGTGCTGGAGTAATTCAGCGGCTCAGGCAACATCTCAGGAGAATAGATGACAATTTGGTTGGGACTCTTCTTCAGACTGATTCCACAAGGTTGGGATTAATTTGTAAATCTTACATATTATTCTATGCAATGTATTAAAGAGAAGACGAACTACACTCCATTTCCATTCTTGCATTGCAAAAACAAACCTTCATTGTACGGGTCCACCACCGATTTTCTGGCAACTCTTGGCCCGGCCCCTCCTTTAATCCAGACAAAGCTACAAGAGTGCACTTGACATCCCCCCCTCCCCCCCCAGAAGTCCCCCCAAAAATGTGGCGCTGGGTGAGGCAGCTGATCTCGACCTCATCGGGGCTTCTGCAGCCAGATCTCCAATCAGCGGGTCGAATTTGCATCCTGAGGCCGAGTCTCTGGAATTCCAGCCTGGCCGGAGCCGGCAGGTCCATTCCCATCGCCGACTTTGTGGACCGGTATCATGGACCCTCGGTGTCCTGGGCGGACCGTTCGGCTCCTCACGGTGGCCGTGACCTCTGTTGTTCCGACAAAACAGATCATTCAGAAAAGCTCTAGAGCCAAGACTGTTGGAAAATCAGTGGTGGACCTGTATTTGAGATTGCTAATCAAAAACTCTACGCCCATTATATAAATGCGCTGAAACATTTCAGAAAATTGGTTCCACAATCAAACTCCTTTTACCTGTCTTATTTTGAGATTTGTTTCTCCATCCAGATTGGATGTTTCAATGTAACACATTGCCTGTGGCTCACTGCAAAATAGAAAGAACGAGACAGCAATTAGCTAAATGACATCTCGCAAAAATACTGCAAATATTCTTTAGTGTCTTTGCATGAAAACACAGATTATTAGGAAGATTACAGTTGATCTAGTCCATGATGGCTGCTATAATTCCCCTAATTCTCAGATTCACTACTACTCTTGGAAACATTAACAACCATTTTCCTTTAATCTAAAATACGCATCAAATGCTGGAGTAACTCAGCGGGCCACGCAGCATCTCTGGAGAAAAGGAATAGGTGACGTTTCGGGTTGAGACCCTTCGTCAGAGTGAGAAAGCTACAGAGAGCGCTACACGTCACTTTTATCCACACACAGCACCAGAGACTGGGTTCGATCCTGACTACGGGTGCTGTCTGTATGGAGTTTGTACGTTCTCCCTATGACCATGTGGGTTTTCTCCGGCTGTTCCGGTTTCTACCCACACTCCAAAGACGCACAGGTTTGTAGATTGATTGGCTTCGGCAAAATTGTAAATTGTCCCCAGTGTGTAGGATAGTGTGAGTGTACGGGGTGATCGCTGTACGGCATGCACCAGATGGGCCAAAGGACCTGTTTCCTTGCTGTATCTCGCTAAAGACTCGACAAGTTTCCTTTAATCTAATAATATTTTAACCTCAATAGGACACTAAGTGCTGGAATAACTCAGCTAATCAGGCAGCATTTATGGGGAACATGGATGGGTGACGATTCAGGTTGGATAACTCTGCTATCCCTAAGAGCTCTATCTAACTCTCTCTTGAAAGCATCCAGAGAACCAGCCTCCACCACCCTCTGAGGCAGAGAATTCCATAGACTCACAACTCTTTGTGTGAAAAGTTTTTCCTCCTCTCCGTTCTAAATGGCTTTCCACTTATTCTTAAACTATGGCCCGTGGTTCTGGACTCCCCCAACATTGGGAACATATTTCCTGCCTCTAGCATGTCCAAACCCTTAATAATCTTATATGTTTCAATAAGAGCCCCTTTCATCCTTCTAAATTCCAGAGTAAACAAGCCCAGCCGCTCCAATCTATCAACATGTGATAATCCCGTCATCCCAGGAATTAACCTCGTGAACCTGCGCTGCACTCCCTCAATAGCAAAAATGTCCTTTCTCAAGTTTGGAGACCAAAACTGCAAACAATACTCCAGGTGTGGTCTCACTATGGCCCTGTACAACTGCAGGAGGACCTCTTTGCTCCTATGCTCAACTCCTCTTGTTACGAAAACCAACATGCCATTCGCTTTCTTCACTGCCTGCTGAATAAGAGGTGAGGCAGAACAAAGCGTGGTAGGTGAAAGGTGGACAACGGTGAGGGCTTATTTTGATAGGCAGAAGGGTAGAACAAAAGTTAGGTATAAGAGCAGAAGGTGCAAAATTGGTTTGAGTTGTGGATTGTGAAGCTAGAGGGAAGAAAGTAGCGTGGAGGGGGGTGTCTGGTCCACACTATCCAAAGTAGAATCTGACCCGAAACTTCACCTGTCCATTCTCTCCACAGAATCTGCCTGACCTGCGGAGTTCCTCCAGCACTTTGTGTTTTGATGTGTGTTGCTGTTTCAGCCGGACTAGATTGTTTTTTCGTCTCTGCACATTAGGTGGCGCTAGTCCTCAGCTAACAAGCATATTCAATCAAAGGGCGGCTGGCAGAGCTGCTGCCTCACAGCGCAAGACATCCGGGTTCATTCCCGACTATGACTGCTGTCTGTACGCAGTTTGTTCGTTTTCCCTGGTTTCCTCCCACACTCAAAAGATGTACAGGTTGGAGGTTATCTGGCTCTGGTTAAGTTGTGAAATAGTCTCTGGTGTGTGTAGGTTAGTGTATGGGGTTGACCGCTGGTCAGTGAGGACTCGGTGATCCAAAGAGAGCCGAAACATGCCCTATCTTTAAAGGCGAAAGACCGAGCAGTCTGAAGAAGGGTCCTGACCCGAAATGTTGCCTCTCCATGTGCTCCAGAGATGCTGCCAGACACACCGAGTTACTTCATCACCTTGCATCTTTCTTTGTGTCTTCAACTTATTTAAATTTCTATATTTCCCTTTGCAGGTCTGAGAGTATGTGCAATCTATTTTAATTGTTATTATCTAGAAATATTTGACTCAACATTTTGCACCAGTATTGGATGACAGAGGTACGCATTTTTCCTTAAAGTTCATCCCGAACACTGGTACACCTCAAACTGATGGGCATGAGAGCTAGTAAAATAAAATCACAATATCTTCTGGATAAATTCAAACCCAGTGTTCGACTGTGATTCAAAGATATTTTCGTACTTCTTAAGAAGGTTAATTTAATTTAAAGATACAACTTTGCTTTCAATAGACAATAGACCATCTGAGGACATACACACCATTGAGGATAAATGGGGATCCTGTGGATATGGTGAGCTGTTTTAAATACCTGGGAGTCCACATCTCTGAGGATATGACAAGAACATCACACGCCGCAGCACTCGTGAGTAAGGCAAGGCAGCGCCTTTACCACCTCAGGCAATTGAGGAAATTCAGAGTGTCCTCGAGGATCCTCCAGTGCTTCTACTCAGCGGCTGTGGAAAGCATCTTGCCGGAAATATTACCATCTGGTTTGGGAATTGCTCTGCCCAGGACAAGAAGACTCTGCAGAGAGTAGTGCGTTCGGCCGAACGCACTATGGGAACTTCACTCGCCCCCCTGCAGGAACTATACATCAGGAGGTGCAACTCCAGAGCTAATAAAATCATGGGAGACCCCTTCCACCCCTGCAACGGACTGTTCCAGTTGCTACGGTCAGGCAAACGCCTCCGTTGCCATGCTGTGACAACGGAGAGGTTGAGAAGGAGTTTCTTCCCAGAGGCTATTAGGACTGTAAACTCCTATCTCACCAGTACCATTCTACTAGGTTTTTTTTTTAAAGTGCTGTTTTTTTCCCTTTTCCCTTCCGCCCACAATATTTAATATGTAAAATATTATGTGATTCTGTTCCATTCTGTTTATAGTTTGTTTGGTTGTTTGTTTGTTTGTCTTTTTGCACAAAGTCCGCGAGCATTGTCACTTTTCATTTCACTGCACATCTCGTATGTGTATGTGACAAATAAAGTTGACTTGACTTGACAATAGACAATAGGTGCAGGAGGAGGCCATTTGGCCCTTCGAGCCAGCACCACCATTCAATGTGATCATGGCTGATCATCCCCATTATTTCCTAATATTGTTTTAGACTTTCGAGCTTAAAGATACAGCGTAGAACAAGCCCTTCAGCCCATCGATTCCACATCGACCATCAATCACTTATTCACTCTCGTTCCATGCTAACCCACTTTCGTGACACACAAGGGACAATCTACAGAAGCCAATTAAACTACAAACCCGCATGTCTTTGGGACTTGGGAAGAAACCGGAGCTCCCGGAAGAAACCCACGCAGCTACAGGAGGAACAAGCAAACTCCATAAAAGCAGCACCCGAGGTCAGGTCTGAGACAGCAACTCTACCGGAAGAAATTCAGAGCTGCCATATAAAAAAAAAATCCAGGTTCAATTAAAATACCCTAAACTATTATGGCTGTCTACAGATGCTGGTTTATACTGAAGATGGACTCAAACTGCTGGAGTAACTTAGCAGGTCAGGCAACATCTCTGGAGAACATGGACCCTGAAAAAGGGTTCCAACTCAAAACTTCACCCATCCTTTTACTCCAGAGATGCTGGCCGACCCGCTGAGTTACTCCAGCACTTTGTATCTATGTGGGTCTAATTGTTGCTCGAGAAACCTACATTCAGAACAATCTATAAAGTAACCTCAGAAATTCCACAACCTGGTGGTGATTATGAAGAGATCAGCTGGGAGACGTTGACTATTGGTGACCTTCACAAAATCCCCCACTGTAACCTGCAAAAAGATAGAACAAGTTGTCACTTAAAGGAAGCAGCCGGCAACAGAAAACAGTACATAGAAACATAGAAAATAGGTGCAGGAGCAGGCCATTTAGCCCTTCGAGCCTGCACCACCATTCATTGTGATCATGGCTGATCATCCACAATCAGTAACCTGTGCCTGCCTTCTCCCCATATCCCTTGATTCTGCTAGTACGTAGAGCTCTATCTGACTCTTTTAAATTAATCCAGTGAATTGGCCTCTATTGCCTTCTCTGGGTGAAAACGCTTTTTCTCATCAGTCTTAAATGGCCTCCCCTTTATTCTTAGACTGTGGCCCCTGGTTCTGGACTCCCCCAACATTGGGAACATTTTTCCTGCATCTAGCTTGCCCAGTCCTTTTATAGTGTTATATGTTTTTGCAAGATCCCTTCTCATCCTTCTAAATTCCAGTGAATACAAGCCCAGTCTTTTCAATCTTTCCTCATATGACAGTCCCACCATCCTGGGAATTAACCTCGTGACCCTACGATGCACTGCTTCAATAGCATGGATGTCCTTCCTCAAATTAGGAGACCAAAACTGCACATAATACTTCAAATGTGGTCTCACCAGGGCCCTGTACAACTGCAGAAGGACCTCTTTGCTCCTATACTCAAATCCTCTCGTTATGAAGGCCAACATGCCATTAGCGGGGTCCCTCTGCGCAGGGATTCTCCCCCTCTACATTGGGGACCTGGGGTGGAGGGTACTGCACCGAGGTGTTCCCTGAAACCTGTTTCTCTCGCGGTTCACAGACTCGCCAGCCGCCTGCCACGTTTGCGGGCTGGAAGAGTCTGTGTACCACGTGTATATGGAGAGCGTGAGGCTGCAGCCACTATTTGAATACCTAAAGGGGCTGCTCTTTGCCTTCTGGCTGCATTTTTCACCCACCATCCTCATCTTTGGACACCCTGTGCGTTGGGGAAAGGGTAGGGCTGAAGATGTCCTGGTTCGGTTGCTCCTGAGCCTGGCCAAGCTGGCCATCCGCGAGTCAAGGCGCCAGGCGGTGGAGGGCTCTACCCGAGCCGGCTGCTGCCCCTTTTCCGGGGATACGTCCATGCCCGGGTGCGGTTAGAAAGGGAATATGCCCTGTCTACGGGCATCCTGAGGGAGTTCCGGGACCGCTGGGCTCCGCAGGGTGTTGAATGTATCCTCAATAAGGATTGTATCATAATTGTATAGTAGGTTATTATGGATATATGTTTGTATTGTATTATGGTGGTGGGTTCTGGCTTGTTTTATTGTAGTGTAATTATTATTTTTTAATAATTGAATAAATGTTTTGATAAAAAAAACAAAAACAAAAAAACATGCCATTAGCTTTCTTCACTGCCTGCTGTACCTGCATGTTTACTTCCAGTGACTGGTGTACAAGGACACCCAGGTCTCATTGCACTTCCCTTTTACCTAATCTGACACCATTGAGATAATAATCTGCCTCCTTGTTCTTGCTGCCAAAGTGGATAACCTCATTATACTGCATCTCATGCCTCATTATACTGCACCTGCCATGCATCTGCCCGCTCACTCAACGTCCAAGTCACCCTGCAACCTCCTAGCATCCTCTTTGCAGTTCACACTGGCAGCCAGCTTTGTGTCATCTGCAAATTTGCTTGTGTTACTTTTAATCCCATCATCCAAATCATTAATATATATTGTAAATAGTTGCGGCCGCAGCACCGAGCCTTGCGGCACTCCACTCGCCACTGCCTGCCATTCTGACAGGGACCCGTTTATTCCTACCCTTGTTTCCCATCTGCCAACAAATTCTCTATCCATGTCAATACTCTACCCCCAATACCATGTACTCTAATTTTGTGCCATTAGATTTATGAAGGGGAAATCCTGCTTGACTAATCTTTTGGAATTTTTTGAGGATGTGACAAGTAAAATGGATGAAGGATAGCCAGTGGATGTAGTGAATCTGGACTTTCCGACGGCCTTTGATAAGGTCCCACACAAGAGATTAGTGTGGGACCATGTGGACCTGCAAGCTAAATAGCTGTTTTGTGAAAAAACAGTTATCAAAACAGTTGTCGTTCTTGCGACCGCTAAATGGATGACCCCGACCTGTCTAGCCGTCGTTAGACAAATAGATCATGCAGGATGACTACGTTCCCGCAGAATCGGCCGGCACGCGGCAGGGCTCACCGGGCTTCAAATTGCCATCGTTTTGGCCCGATCAACCTCAGGTGTGGTTTGCCGACGTTGAGGCACAGTTTCATCTGCACCGCATAATTGCGGATGATACGATGTACTTCCATGTGGTGGGAGCTTTGCCACAGGACTGTGCCTCGAGGTTGTTGCCTTACATCAGAGACCCGCCGACGATTGCCAAGTACGAGGGGCTGAAGACCCTGCTGCTCCACACTTTCGGTCCTAGTCGCAGAGACAGGGCGGCAAAGATATTGCACATGGACAGCATCGGTGATCGATGGCCATCCACCATCATGGCGAAGATGTTAGCCCTGATGGACGGGCACCACGTCTGCTCTTCGAGCAGGCGTTCATGGAGCAGATGCCCGACGAAGTCCAACTAATGCTCGCCGGAGCTGACTTCAGCGACCCCCAGGACCTCGCGGAGAGAGCCGACAAATTGTGGGCACACAGACGGCGGGACGTTTGTGTCTTCACCCGCACCCCTGTCACAGCGCGGGTGCAACCGAGACGACAGCGGGAGGAAGAAGAAGCCCAGCCCAGCGCCGAAGAGGAATCGCCACTTCCATTGGTCTACAGCAGATGTCGCTGGTGTTACTACCATCAGCGCTAAGGCGCCGAAGCCTGAAGATGCCGGAGCCCCTGCTCGTTTCAGAGAAATGCCACGGCCGGTCGTCCATAGAGGCGAACGTGAATGGCCCAAACGATGCCTCTCGCCATTCCGGCAACCGTTTCCTGGTGGACTCCGGTGCCATCGCCAGCATCCTGCCGCCAAGCGCCCGAGATATTCGCGTCGGTAAGGTAGGACCCGTCCTCTCAGCTGTTAACGGGAGCGACATTCGCACTTATGGTACGCGGACCCTGGACTTAAATTTCGACTCCCGCCCGTACAGGTGGAAGTTCACCATTGCTGACATCGCCCAACCGATCCTGGGGGCCGACAACTCGACGAGGTAGCTGCGATCTAGCAACCGTTCGCAGCCCTGCTTGCCGATTTCCCAGGGTTGCTCACGCCCCGGTTCTTAACGCCGTAACCATGGCAGATCAGTATCCAGTCCCGAACATCCAAGATTACTCGGCTCATCTGGAGGGCGCAACCTTTTTCTCAAAGGTCGACCTAATTCGCGGGTATAATCAAATTCCGGTCCATCCCGACAACGTCTCTAAGACGGCCACCATCACCCCTTTCAGCCTTTTCGAATGGCTAAGAATGCCTTTTGGCCTGAAGAACGCTGCTCAGGCGTTGCAAAGGCTAATGGATAAGGTCAAGCGGGGTTTGCCGTTTATATTCATCTACCTCGATGATATCCTGGTGGCCAGTAGCCATAGGCAGAGCACGTTAGGCACCTCCGCCTGCTTTTCGAACGGCTGCGCAAACACGGGTTGGTAATCAACTCTGCGAAGTGCCAGTTCGAATTGCGCTCAATTTCCTTTTTGGGTCACAGCACTACCTCCCACGGCGCACAGCCGCTGCCCGAGAAGGTCGATGCTATCCGTCGCTTCCCAAGGCCTTTATCCATTAAGGGCCTACAGGAGTTTATCAGAATGGTCAATTTCTACCACCTTTTCGTCCCGTCAGCAGCCGTCATCATGCGGCTGTTGTTCCAGTGTCTGGCCGGAAAGCCTAAGGACCTGGTCTGGTCAAAAGGAAGCCGAGACGGTTTTCAAGGGGACTAAGACAGTATTGGCCAACGCCACTATGCTACTTCATCCTAGGGCGTTAGCCCTAACGGCCCTCGCAGTGGACGCTTCCGACGTCGCGGAACAACGAGTAGGTAGCCGCTGGGTGCCGCTGGCATTTTTCAGCAGGCAGCTGCGAGCCCCCGAAGTTAAGAACTGCGCTTTCGATCAGGAGCTCCTCGCGCTCTACCTAGCGATCCGCCATTTCCGTTATTTCCTGGAGGGGCGCGCTTTCACTGCATTCACGGACAACAAGCCACTCACGTTCGCTTTGACAAAGGTGTCCGACCCCTGGTCCGCCAGGCAGCAGAGGCACCTCGCCTACATATCGGAATTCACATCTGATATTCGGCATGTGGCTGGGAAGCTGAACGTCATGGCTGACGTGCTGTCCCGTCCGGCAGCCCCAGAAGTTTCCGCTTTAAGCCTAGATGTGGATTATGAGGAGCTGGCCGCTGCCCAACAGGTAGACGCTGGCATGGAGGTTTACCGCAATGCTGAGTCGGGCCTTAAGTTGGCCAAGGTGCCCGGTGGCGCCACCGTTGTGCTGGTTCTTTACGATGTCACAACGGGTAAAGCCCGTCCCATTGTCCCAATTGCCTGAACGCGTCGGATTATCGACACCATCCACAGCCTAGTGCACCCGTCCATTCACGCCACATCTGCCTTGGTTGCGGCCAAGTTCGTCTGGCATGGGTTGAGGAAGCAGGTCGAGTCGGCGTTGAAGGCTCGGCTCACCGGTCCGGATTGGGTTGACCAGTTGCCTTGGGTTCTCCTAGGCATCAGAACCACGCCTATGGAGGACCTCAACGCCTCCTCAGCTGAGCTGGTTTACGGTTCGGTTTTGCGGGTGCCCGGGGATTTTCTACCCGTCCCCCTAGATCAGGAGATCCCGGCTTCGGCGGTCTTAGCTGACCTTCGCGAGCGGGCGCGTGATTTGGTCCCGGTTCCCACTTCTCGACACGGATCGTCTGCGGTGCATGTACCCACTATGTTATGGGATTGTGCTTATGTTTTCCTTCGTAGGGATGCTCACCGCTCGCCGTTACAGCGGGTGTACGCAGGTCCGTACAGGGTGTTAAGGACTGGTACCTCGACGTTTACGTTGGACGTGGGTGGCAAGGAGGAGTTTGTCTCCGTGAGCCGCCTTAAGCCAGCACACGTTGACGAGGATAACCCAGTGGCGGTGGCCACTCCGCGGCGTAGAGGACGTCCACCAGCCGTTTTACCGCCCTCTGCATCTGAACGCCCGTCCTCGTTCGCGTTCGTCGCGTCCCTCCGATTGTTTTGCCGGCCCTTACTGTTACACTCACCTCGCGACCTCGGACTGCGTGTTCCGGTCGAACCGTCCGTGCATTTCCGTACCGCGGATTCTGGGGGGGGGGCCATGTAGCGGCGCCTGCTGGCGCACGCAGGTATCAAACCTGGCGTTCAGAAGCCACGGTCACGTGACTCGGGAGGGGCTGCATATTTTTGCGCGGTTTCGCTTTCGCTTGGCAGTTGAGTGCTGACCACCGTTGTGGCCAGACGTGTTGTAAGGACCTGCAAGCTAAATAGCTGTTTTGTGAATAAAACCAGTTATCAAAACCTAGTTGTCATTCTAGCGACCGCAAAAATGGTATCTATGCCAAAATGGTACACGGTAGTGCTAAATATTTGCAGAACCTTACTCAGCTGCTTCCCGTCGTCGATCTTGTTGTTTCCTTCAGATTTGATGTTATATTTTACAATAAATTTTATATTTTTAAACTTAAAAACTCAAGATTTTGAATTGATTTGAATTGATTTGATTTGACCTTACCCACCTTTGTCCCGTTTGCATTCCTATAGAGTTTGATCTTATATTTCACAAGAAATTTTACATTTTTAAACTTAAATTGTCAAGATTTGAGAAAAAAAAAAATCACTTTGCAGCTATATCTTCAGCTATGATATCACAATGGTACATTGTTATAAGTCCTGCCAGGCTGCCAGCACTAGAAATTGAAATTGCAAGCATGGAGGAAGGCTGCATTTAAAAAATATATATTTTTACACAGTCACAGTACACTGAATTTTAAATAAGGCGAACTGAACAGCCCCTGTGCAGTTGAGGGCTATGGGTGAGTGGTGGAAGCTTGCATTGGGGGAACGGGTTACGTTGGGGAAACGGGTGAGTGGTGTGCAATATTGACTTGGGGAATGGGTTGCATTGGGGGACCAGGCCTCCCGTCGGGGAAACGGGTGAGAGGTGGAATATTGCCTTGGGGAACGGGTTGTGTTGGGGGACCAGGCCTCCCGTGGGGGTTATGGGTGAGTGGTGCAAGTTGGTCTAGTATTTACTATTAAAAGTCTTGTCTTGTTTCTATCTATATGTGTGTGTGTGAGTGTGAGTGTGAGTGTGAGTGTGAGTGTGAGTGTGTGCGTGTGCGTGTGTGTGTGTCTGTCTGTGATTGAGATTGTATCTACGCCAAAAAGGTACACGGTATCGCTAAAATTTTTGCACAGACTTACTCAGCTTTTTCCCTAGGTCGATCTTGTCAAGTTTCCTTCAGATGTGATGTTATATTTCACAAGTTATTGATAATTTACAAGTTAAAAAAAGGCAACTTTGAGAATAATAACTTTGACTCTGCTCTGGCAGTTGCAGCTATGATGTCACAATGGGATCTCACAGTCCCCCGACATTTGCAACAATGTTGCCATCATGGAACACTCAGTCATGGTCCTGTCAGCACAGGAGGGGGAGGGGCCAAGGGAAGTGAAGTGGAATTGCAGTGGAAGTGCTGGGGGAGGCAGGGAAAGTGCAATTGGAATTTTTTTTAAAGTCCAGTGCTGGGGGAGGCAGGGGAGTGGCGGAATCTTACATTGAGGAACGGGTTGTGTTGGGGAACCAGGCCTCCCGTCGACGCTATGGATGAGTGGTGGAATATTGCGTAGGGGGAACGGGTTACGTTGGGGGAATGGGTGAGTGGTGGAAACGGGTTGTGTTGGGGGAACGGGTGAGTGATGAATTCTTACATTGGGGGAACAGGTCCCACTTGGTCTAGTCATACATAACAGTTGTGCAGTAATTCCATAATTAATTGATTAACTATACACTAAAAGTTGAAAGACTCATGGCCATAAGTGTTTTGTCAGCCAACTATCTGCCCGTCGTTAAATGCTGGATGAATGAATTACCATTTATATTTTAGTTTTAGAGATACAGGCCCTTCAGCCCACCGAGTCCATGCTGATCATCGATCACCCTTTCACACTAATTCTATGTTATTCCACTTTCCCATCCACTACCTACATGCCAGGGACAATTCAGAGAGGGCCAAGGAATCCACAAGCCCTTATGTCTTTGGGATGTGGGATGAAAATGGAGCACCCGGAGGAAAACCGCGTAGTCACAGGGAGAACGGCAAACTCCGCACAGACAGCACCAGAGGTCATTATCAAACCCAGGTCTCAAATGTCGTGAGGCAGCGGCTCTACCAGCTGCGCCACTGTGCCGCTCTTATCTGTCTAAAAATCATATCTTTGTTGAGTATTTTAGAAAAATCTTTAGTTAAAAAAACGTATTTATGAAAATACTTCTAATAAATGACCATATAATAATAATAGACATACAATGTTGATGAAGGCTGACTGTATACTGTTCAACTGTTACATTTGACCAAATTCTGGTAAAACTTTGTCCAATATGAAACAAGTTTGATTATCGAATTGGGAAAACAAGTTATACACGACTGATTTGTAATTGTGCAGTATTCTGATTTGTTTGTTAGTGTTTTTCCACCAAGTCTAAAGCGATCAGATAAATTCTGGTAAAATTTCTACAAAGTGGAACAAGTTAGATTACACAGATGGATAAGAACAGCCAATCTGGCATTAAATTAATGGCCCGTCTCACGGTGCGAGTCCACCCACGAGTGATCCCAAGGTTAAAACAAATCAAACTTGTGGTAATCACGTAGAATTAACGTAGCGGGAACGTCGGAACTCGTAACACTAACGGCAGGTTCTCGGGAAACTTGTTAACTCGTGCAAATCTTTCAACATGATGAAAGATTTCCACGAGTCAAATTTACTCCTGAAGTAAAAATTTAAAACTTTTAAACTCATTGTAAGAACGTAGTAGCCCGTGAGTTTACCGTAGTGACTCGTGAATCTACCGTGGGCACTCTTTAACTCAGTGGGACAGGCAGCATCTCTGGAGAGAAGGAATGGGTGACGGGATGACGTTTCCAAAATTCTGCTGCGTCTTTGTGTTACTCCAGCACTGTGCGTTCACTTTTTGTCAACCAGCATCTGCTCTTTCTTGTGTATGACATTATTTGTATCCGTGGCAGTTGATTGTCGCTCCCTTCAGTTTCCCAGGGGGTCGGGACGGGACTGGATTTGGGAGGGAAAGGTGGGAGGGGGGAAGAACAAATATATGAAACACCAAAAACGGACAGCAGAGATGTCTTTGCTATACCGCTACAATAATCGGACTATTGGTACGCTGCTGTTTCCTTGACTACGGTCATGTGAAATGACTCGTGTACATTTAATATACTGACGATGTCTGGCAGTGATTCTCACTCTCTCAAATCTGTAGAGAGACACGAAAAGCTGGAGTATCTCAGCGGGTCAGACAGCATCTCTGGAGAAATGGACTAGGAGACTGCAGACTGCAGTCTGAAGAAGGGTCTCGACCCGAAATCTCGCCCATTCCTTTTTCCAGAGATGCTGCCTGTCCCGCTGAGGTACCCCAGCTTTTTGAGCCTATCTTCGGTTTAAACAAGCATATGCAGTTCCTTCCTGCACCTCTCAAATCTGTGTCATTATTCAGTACTCCAATTTTTGTTTTATTTGACTAATTCTGGATAATATCGCCCCGTTCATTGGTCGTACGCCTCTACCCCACCCCTGGTGCTTTAAGTGCATTTGTTTTTTCTTTGACCCCTGGGAAGAAAAAAAATCAAATTCAGGAGTTCATCTGGAGCAGTTCTCGGATATAGCGAATGAAGAGAAATTGGCGGGTTATTTAGAAATTAATCCATAATGAGAACGTAACTCGTTGGATACATGAGATTGTCACTATGTAGCATCCCCCCCCCCCCCCCCCCCCGGCCCGCCCCAACCCCCTGGAAAACTGAAGGGAGCAACAATCATCTGCCATGGATACAAATAATGTCATACACAAGAAAGGGCAGATGATGGTTGACAAAAAGTGAACACACAGTGCTGGAGTAACACAAAGACGCAGCAGAATTTTGGAAACGTGATCCCGTCACCCATTCCTTCTCTCCAGAGATGCTGCCTATCCCGCTGAGTTAAAGAGTGCCCACGGTAGACTCACGAGTCACTACGGTAAACACACGGGCTACTACGTTCTTACAACGAGTTTAAACACCAAACACCTCCAAGACCAAGGAGCTGATTATTGACTTCAGGAGGTCCCATAATGGAGAATACGCCCCCATCTCCATTTACGGGGAAAGTGTGGAGAGAATGTCCAGCTTTAAGTTTCTGGGCACTCACATTTCAGAGGACCTCACATGGTCCACCAACACCACTGCGCTGGTCAAGAAGGCACAGCAATGACTGTTCTTCCTGAATACATTAAAAAAGACTGGTCTGCCCCAACAGCTGCTGACAACCTTCTACCGCTGCACCACAGAGAGCATATTAATGTATGGCATCTCTGTGTGGTATCTCAGCTGCATGGAGGCGGAGAGGAGAGCTCTTCAGCGCGTCGTCCACAGAGTGCAGAGGATCATTGGGACACACCTACCAGCCTTGGAGGGCATCTACCACACACGGTGCCTCAGGAAGGCCGTCAGCATCCATAAAGACTCATCACACCCTTGTAACGGACTGTTCGAACTACTTCCCTCCGGCAGATATTACAAGGCCTTCTACGCCCGAACCTCCAGACTCAGAAACAGCTTTATTCCCAGAGCTATAGCGGCTCTGAACCGGCCCTGCTGAGTGCCCCCCACCCCCCCTGGACTGTCTCCTTTGGATGGTCACGCCACACAGCTTATTTATTTATTTTACTTTTCTTTTACATCGGTTGGAAGCTGCATATTAAATCTCGTTGCACTGATGTGCAATGACAATAAAAGATATTATTATTATTATTATTATTAAAAGTTTTACATTTTTACTTCAAGAGTAAATTTGACTTGTGGAAATCTTTCATCATGTTGAAAGATTTTCACGAGTTAACAAGTTTCCCAAGTACCTGCCGTTAGCGTTACGAGTTCCGACGTTCCCGCTACGTTAATTCTACGTGATTACCACGAGTTAGATTTGTTTTAAACTCGGGATCACTCGTGGGTGGACCCGCACCATGAGACAGGGGTTTAACTATTACAAAGTTTTGAAAATTCTATTACAATGTTCAGTGTCAAATGAACAAACACATCATTATCTAAAAGACCCACCTTTTCCTCAACAACTCAAGTCAATGTGTTAAATATAGGTGGGAATAAGAGAAAAACCATTGAATAGTCTGCATTAGTTTTGAGATTATTTAATTGCCAACTTTGAAATATCTTAAAGTAAAATTATTAAAACATGCTTAATTTCTGTAACATACATAAATAATATTTTGCACATATCTGAATCACATACCTCTTGCCAAATCAGGGTCTCCCATTTTCCATCTTGTAAAACTGAAAAAAGAAAATCTTTGGAATAATCTGTAGAAAATCTAGAACGATACTTTCAGCCCAATACAGGTAAACATTTACATTTCACAACAATACTTGCAAAATCCTATAAGATGGCGATCCAACAAAACTATATTCCAAAAATGAAATGCAATAAAGGATTTACATGAGGACTTTAGAAATATTTTTTCACTGTCAAAGCTGCAAATTGATCTTCATTAGGAGACTACAGTGCGGCAACGTTGGAGTTGCTGCCCTACAGCGGCAGAGACCTGGGTTCGATCTTGACTATGGGTGCTGTCTGTATGGAGTTTTTACATTCTCCCTGTGACCGTGTGGGTTTTGTCCAGGTGCTCCGGTTTCCTCCCACATTTTAAAGATGTGCAGGTTTGTAAATTAATTGGCTTCAGTAAAATTGTAAATTGTGCCAAGTGTGCAGGATAGTGCTAGTGTACGAGTGATCGGTGGTCGGCACAGACTCAGTGGGCCGAAGGGCCCGTTTCCACGCTATATCTCTAGAATCTAGAGTCTAAACGTGGTTTTAGCTGACTGTCAAGTCAGGGAGAGAGGAATGGCTGGACGCTAATACTTCATCAAGATTATTTGTCTCCAGTCTGCTTTCCATCATTAGTGGTCAAGATTGTCTGTCCATTTTAAAAGATATTAATAGCTTACGACATGCACTGATTTTAAATCGTTAGTTTAATGACTCTGCATGCAAGTACAACACGAAGGGCACCTGTGGAACAACTAGGAATACCCTAGGTTTATTAGAGTCAGTGTCAAACAACCCCCCTGGTTGAACCTGTCCATGCCGACCAACATGTCCGATCTCCACTAATCTCACCTGCCCATGTTTGGCCCATGTCCCTTTAAACCTATCCAACATGTATCTGTCCAAATGTCTTTCAAATGTTATTATCTACCTCAACTACCTCCTCTGGCAGCACGTTCCATATACCCACCACATCTGTGCAGTAAACGTTGCCCCTCAGGTTCCTATTAAATCGTTCTCCTCTCATCTTAAACCCATCTCCCCAGAATCTTAATTCCCCTATTCTGGGTAAAACACTCTGTGTATTTATCCTGTGTATTCCCCTTGTGATTTTACACACCTCTAAGATCACCCGTCAGCCTCCTGCACTCCAAGGAATAATGTCCTAGCCTGACCAACCTCTCCCTCTAGGTCATGCCCTCGAGTCCTGGCAACATACTCGTAAAAATTATTTTAAATACAAAATATTTGTTAATGTTTTTCCACGAAGTCTAAAGTGATCAGGTTAAATTCTGGTAACATTTCTCTAAAATGAAACAAGTTAGATTACACAAGTGGAAAAATAAGTGATACATAAAATGCTGGAGAACGTTTAGTGGGTCAGGTAGCATCGCTGGAGAACAGAGGTAGGTGATGTTTCTGGTCAGGACCCTTCTACAGACACTTGAATTTCAGACATTTACAGTATGTTGGATGTGACTCAGTGCCCCGAGTTTGAGGTGTGGTGTGAGCAGAAATCCTCTTTTTTTTCTCCAGAGATGCTGCCTAACCCGCTGAATTACTCCAGCACTTTGTGTCCATCTTTGGTACAAACCAGCATCTGCAGTTCCTTGTTATAACAAGTTATACACAACTGATTTTAATCTGATTTCATTTTTAATTTAAAAAAGATACTCGGCCTGGCAATTAGATTGAGTATTACAAATCTTTTGAAAACTAGGTTGGCAGCCCATTGTAATTTCCAGAGCACACATGAACTTTAAGTGTTACAAGTTAAAAATAAATGTTACAAGTCAGTACAGGAGGAATTCATTCTTTACTTTCCTAGTATTGTTATTGCAGATGATTCTGGAATGATGTGTCAACTAGTTCAGTCAATGATACGGTTATCTCAAAATCACAAACTGATTTTAATACTATTTACAGGAAGATATCATGCACTTTACTGGATAGCACACAACAAAAAGCTTTTCACTGTAGCTCAGTACACGTGGCAATAATAAATGAGACTAATTAAAATTGATTGAAACTGACATCGGTCATCCTCATGATCTAAGTTTTCTATGGGAATTGCAACATTAGCCTTACAATAAAATGTTAAGAACAATTGTATTCCTCAAGCATTCTGATTCCAATGTTTAAGAAGGAACTGCAGATGCTGGAAAATCGAAGGTAGACAAAAATGCTGGAGAAACTCAGCGGGTGAGGCATGGAGCAAAGGAAATAGGCAATGTTACTCTCCTCCGCCTAGCGGATGTGGTCCTTCCCCTTAATAACTTTTCATTTGACTCCTCCCATTTCCTCCAAATACAAGGAGTAGCTATGGGCATGCGCATGGGCCCCAGCTATGCGTCTGAAGAAGGGTTTCGGCCCGAAACGTTGCCTATTTCCTTCGCTCCATAGATGCTGCTGCACCCGCTGAGTTTCTCCAGCTTTTTTGTGTAGCCTGCTTCTTTGTTGGGTACGTCGAACAATCCTTGTTCGAGGCGTACCGTGGCCCTATCCCCAAACTACCTCCGCTACATCGACGACTGCACCCACACACAACTCACTGACTTCATCCATTTCACCACTTACTTCAATCCATCATTCAAATACACCTGGTCCATTTCCGACATTTCCCTACCATTTCTTGACCTCACTATCTCCATCGCAGGTGATAGACTACTGACCACCATCCACTATAAACCCACTGACTCCCATAGCTATCTGGACTACACTTCTTCCCACCCTGCCTCCTGTAAGGACTCCATCCCCTACTCCCAATTCCTCCGTCTACGCTGCATCTGCACCCAGGATGAGGTGTTCCACACCAGGGCATCGGAGATGTCCTTATTCTTCAGGGAACGGGGGTTCCCCTCTTCTACTATCGATGAGGCTCTCACCAGGGTCTCTTCTATACCCCGTGATTCTGCTTTCACTCCCCATCCCCCCACTCGTCCCCCTTGTCCTCAACTTCCACCCTACCAGCCGTCACATGCAACAAATAATCCTCCGACATTTTCGCCACCTCCAACGTGATCCCACCACTTGCCACATCTTCCCATCTCCTCCCCGTCTGCTTTCCGCAGAGACCGCTCCCTCCGGAACTCCCTGGTCAATTTGTCTCTTTTCACCCGTACCACCCCCTCTCCGCGCACTTTCCCTTGCAACCGCAAGAAATGCTACACTTGTCGCTTTACCTCCCCCCTTGACTCCATTCAAGGACCCAAGCAGTCTTTCCAGGTGCCTCAGAGCTTCACCTGCACCTCCTTCAACCTCATCTATTGCATCCGCTGTTCTAAGTGTCAGCTGCTCTACATCGGTGAGACCAAACGTAGGCTTGGCGATCGCTTCGCCCAACACCCCCGCTCGGTTCGCAATAACCAACCTGATCTCCCAGTGGCTCAGCACTTCAACTCCCCCTCCCATTCTGAATCCGACCTTTCCGTCCCGGGCCTCCCCCATGGCCAGTGGGGCCCACCGTAAATTGGAGGAGCAGCACCTCATATTTCGCTTGGGCAGTTTGCACCCCAGCGGTATGAACATTGACTTCTCTAATTTCAGGTAGTCCCTACTTTCTCAGTGAGTTCCCCTCCCCTTCTCAGCTCTCCCTCAGCCCACTGGCTCCACCTCTTCCTTTCTTCTTTCCGCACCCCCCCCCCCCCCCCCCCCACATCAGTCTGAAAAAGGGTTTTGACCCAAAACTTTGCCTATTTCCTCCACTCCATAGATGCTGCCTCACCCGCTGAGTTTCTCCAGCATTGTCTACATGTTGATTCCAATGTTTGATTTCTCAAGCACTCACCTTTAATCTTCCTCTTGTTGACATTATTATCAGCTTTATGTCTTTTCTGCAACAGAGCAAACAGAATTCAGTGCTTCAAAGGTAATATAATTAATTACAACCCAAGATTATTTTGAGATGAAAGACAACTCAAGAATGAATGATGCATCACTAGTTTTGTGTAATAAGAACAGAAAATGCCGAAAACTTTCAGGAGGTCAAACGCCACGTGTGAAAAGTGAAATAAAGTTAACAATTCAGGTTGATGAAAATGAAAGAAAACAAGTTAGTTCCAAGTTGCAGAGACGGTGGCGCAGCGGGTAGTGCTGCTGTCTCACAGTGCCAGAGACCTGGGTTCAATCCTGGCTTCTGGTGTTGTCTGTATGGAGTTTGCATGTTCTCTATCAAACTAAAAACTAAAATCTGAACCATTTTGACAGGCCAACATGCTCCCCTACACTGTTAATTCCAGGCCACCAAGACAGCATAATAAAATCTGTACAACCTGCTGAATGTTTACTGAACACGTGAGACCAAGTTTTATTTTATTACCCCACAACTGGAAGTTCCCAGCCAATTTTCCCACCCATCTACAGAATAACAACCATTGCAATAGGCCACATAATGAGAGATTGCCATGTTACACAAAATGTTTTTATATATTTGGAAATCATTTGGGACGGTACAGTGTGGCATGGGTAATGTTGCTGCCTTACAGCGCCAGAGACTCGGGTACGCTCCTGATATTCTCCCTGCGACCGCGTGGGTTTTCTCAGGGTGCTCTGGTTTCCCCCCACATTCCAAAGGCGTGGAGGTTTGTGGGTTAATTAGCTTCAATAAAAAGTGTAAATTTGTTCCTATCCAGGTATCTGCCCAAGTGTCTTTCAAATGTTGATATAGTACCTGCCTCAACTACCTCTTCTGGCAGCTCATTCCATACACCCACCACCCTCTGTGTGGAAAACGTTGCCCCTCACCTGCCTAATTAATCTTTCCCTCTCACGTTAAATCTATTCGGTGCTGGCTAGAAGGGCCAAATGGCCTACACCTGCACCTATTGTCTAAACCCATGTCCTCTGGTTCTTGATTTCCCTATTCTGGGTGAAAGACATGCATTCACCCCATCGATTCCCCTCGTAAACCTGTCCCACCTCACCTCTAAACCTTTCCTATTAATGTGCCAAATATTTTTTTAATGCTGTTATTGTACCTGCCACATCTACCTTCTCTGGTAGCTCGTTCCATATACCCACCACCCTTTGTGTCCCTCAGGTTCCTATTAAACCTTTCCCCTCTCACCTTAAACCTATGTCTTCTGCTTCTTGATTCCCCTACTGTAAATAAAGCACTCTGTGCATTAACTCTATCTATTCCCTTCATAATTTTATGCACCTCTACATGTGCAGGTGGGACCAGCGTAGATAGGGCATCTTGGTCTGCATGGGCAAGTTGGTCCGAAGGGCATGTTTCATTCTGCATGGTTCCAAGTCACTGATCTGAAATGTTATCTTTGATATTTCCCCAAAGCACGATCATCGATACCCAAGTATTCCCAGCATTTGGTTCTAATTTATGTTTTGCTTTTGGAATGAATATGCTTCAATGTTTGCCATTGCTTCGTTGGAATTCAAATATTCTTACATTCCTCATGAGAGGAATAGATTGGGTGGAAGCACAGAATCTCTTGCCAAGAGTAAGGGAATCGAGCACCAGAGGACATGGGTTTAAGGTGAGGGGGAGAAAGATTTAATAGGAACCTGAAGGGTAACCTTTTCCATATAAAGGGTGGTGGGTGTATTGAACAAGCTGCTGGAGGAGGTAATTGAGGTAGGTACCAACGCAACGTTTAAGATTTATTTAAACAGGTACATGGATAGGATAGGTCTACAGGGATAAGACAGGTTTACATGGATAGGACAGGTTTACATGGATAAGACAGGTTTACAGGGATAGGATAGGTTTACAGGGATATGAGACTACTGTAGATGGGACACGTTGGCTAGTGTGGACAAGTTGGACCGACAAGCCTGTTTCTACGCTGTATGACTAGAGGAATACCAATATCATAATTCTAGTGTAGAGATCCTGATGTGAGTATACAATTAGGTGGAGACAGTTATACAGAATGTTAATGGATACTACTTATAATGCAATCCAATTTCTGCATGCACACTAATGTGAGATGGTTTACAATTCAATTTGGAACTGGAGTTTTATTTATACTTTAATGGGTTTCCAAACCCATCAATCTTGTTTGGGTTCCAGATAATAATAATACATTTTATTTATGGGCGCCTTTCAAGAGTTTCAAGGACACCTTACAAAAATTTAGCAGGTAGAGGAAAAACATGTAAGGGGAATGAAATAAATAGTAGAGACATGACTAGTACACAAAGTAAATACAGAATTCAATACAAAACACAGTATGAGGCAATTAATGCACAGATGAAAAGGGACGGCACGTGTGGCTAAGGATAGGCAGAGGTGAAGAGATGGGTCTTGAGGCGGGACTGGAAGATGGTGAGGGACACGGAATTGCGGATCAGTTGGGGGAAGGAGTTCCAGAGCCTGGGAGCTGCCCTGGAGAAGGCTCTGTCCCCAAAACTGCGGAGGTTGGACTTGTGGATAGAGAGGAGACCAGCTGATGTGGATCTGAGGGACCGTGAGGGTTGGTAGAGGGAGAGGAGGTCAGTGAGATATGGGGGGGCCAGATGATGGAGGGCTTTGTAGGTGAGGACCAGGATGTTGTAGGTGATCCGGTGGGAGATGGGAAGCCAGTGAAGTTGTTTGAGGACTGGAGTGATGTGATGCCAGGATTTGGTATGGGTGATGAGTCGGGCAGCTGCGTTCTGGACCAGTTGGAGTCGGTTGATGTAGGTGGAGCTGATGCCAAGGAGAAGTGAGTTGCAATAGTCCAGTCAGGAGGAGATGAAGGCATGAATGAGTCTTTCAGCAGCGGGCGGTGTGAGAGAGGGTCTGAGTTTGGCAATGTTGCGGAGATGAAAGAAGGAGGGTTTAATGACATGGCGGATGTGAGGCTCAAGGGAGAGGGTGGAATCAAAGATCACGCCAAGGTTGCGGGCCTGGGGAGATGGGGAGACAGTGGTGCCGTCGATGGTGAGAGCGGGGTTATTGATTTTGTTGAGTGTGGCTTTGGAGCCTATGAGGAGGAATTGGAACGTTGTCTTATCGCTGTCTTATCGCAGCTTGCTTTCAGCCATTTTGTTTTTTGAGAGATGGCTGCTTCATCTCTGACCATTTTAAACGGAACAAAGAAATAAGAAATGTAAATTTACCATTTATCTCCAAAATAAATAGATTTTCCTCAGTTACATGTCTGTAGCTGTGAATGATTTGTAAGGGTGTCAGAGTTTATGTAGAGAAAGCAGGAGAATGCGGTTGAGAGGGAAAGATAGATCAGCCATGGTTCAGCGGTGGAGTAGACTCGATGGGCCAAACTCGATGAGCTCCTATGACTTATGAAATCAATCTAATGAATGCACAAATCTATAACAACACAGATGAAATCTGCCATTAATTGTTCTCAAGCAGTGTCAATATGGGCTTAAAAAAATGTTTGTTCAATAAACTCAGCCAGATTGAGAGGTATTTTTATAATTATGATTATCTTATGTATTGACATGGATAGAAAATCGGTTGGCAGACAGGAACCAAAGAACAGGTATTAACGGGTCCCTTTCAGAATAGTAGGCAGTGACTAGTGGGGTGCCGCAAGACTCGGTGCTGGGACTGCAGCAATTTATAGGTATCTTAAAATACTTACCTTCAGCGGTGCTGCAGTTCTGCCGCTGGCCATGTGAGCATCTTTGGCGCCTTTGAGGGAGGAGGCGGGATTAAAATGCCGTTTTCCCCTGCCTGTCCGAGATATATTTCCTCGGGCTGCTAGCTGATGCTGAAAAATTGTTCCGACTTGCGTTCTCAGAAGTTTTTTAAATGGGATTATGGTCCCATATGAGCCGTCAGTTTTTCGTGCCAATATGGGGTTCAAATTCACCGCAAACCGCAACGTTCCAATTGATCGCCTTCCACAAAAACCCACTCGCAAGATGATTAAAATGGCCATTAATTTACGGGAATTAAACATTAAATTCCTTCCATTTGGCCTATAAATTCATAACAATGAGATTTTAAAATCATGTTATATTGTGAATTCTTGTGTGAATGTTATTTCGACACTTAGGCTATTTAAAAATGTTAATCTTTTCTTAAGAAATGGATAGATGTTTAGATCTAGTAATTGAATTTTGTAATTAGCTACAATTAGATAACTAACTAATTATATGCTTTAATTTCAGGTCATCCAAGTAAGATTGTTTCATATTTGTTTCAGAATGTTTCAATCTATAATAACTGAAGATTTCTTTCAGTTCTCGTAATTTTTAAGAAAGTTATGGGCTTTTGACTGTCCTCGATCACAGCTTTTGTGTTAAGTCAATGGAAAAGCAATAGGGAACAAGATGCTAATTTCAGAGTATGAAAATGGCCATAACTTTTTTAATACTGAAGATATGAAAGTGAATTAGGTGTCAAATTAAACTTTTTATGCTTTATCTGATGGGATAAATTGCAGACTTGATTTTTTAAATCTAAAAATTTTGTAACATTGCTACAATTTACAATATACATTAATTATTTAAATGAAGGAACTAAAAGTAACATTAGCAAATTTGCAGCTGGGTGGCAGTGTGAACTGTGAGTAGGATGCTATGATTATGCAGAGTGACTTGGACAGGTTGGCTGAGTGGGCAGATGCATGGCAGATACAGTATAATGTGGATAAATGTGAGATTATCCACTTTGGAGGCAAGAACGGGAAGGCAGATTATTATCTGAATGGTGTCAAGTTAGGAAAAGGGGAAGTTCAGCTCGACCTGGGTGTCCTAGTTCATCGGTCACTGAAAGTAAGCATATAGGTACAACAGGCAGTGAAGAAAGTTAATGGCATGTTGGCCTTCATAAAGAGAGGAGTTGAGTATAGGAGCAAAGAGGTCCTTCTGCAGTTGTACAGGGCCCTGGTGAGACAGGGCTGGAGTATTGTGTGCAGTTTTGGTCCCCTAATTTGAGGAATGACATTCTTGCTATTGAGGGAGTGCAGCGTAGGTTCAGGAGGTTAATTCCCGGGATGGTGGGACTGACATATGATGAATGAATGGGCTTGCATACTCTGGAATTTAGACGGATGAGAGGGTATCTTATGGAAATATATAAAATTATTAAGGGATTGGACACGCTAGATGGAGGAAACATGTTCCCAATGTTGGGGGAGTCCAGAACCAGGGGCCATAGTTTAAGAATAAGGGGTAGGCCATTTAGAACTGAGATGAGAAAAAACATTTCCACACAGAGAGTTGTGAATTTGTGGAATTCTCTGCCTCAGAAGGCAGTGGAGGCCAATTCACTGGATGCATTCAGAAGAGAGTTAGATAGAGCTCTAAGAGCTAACAGAATCAAGGGATATGGGGTGAAGGCAGGAACGGGATACAGATTGTGGATGATCAGCCATGATCACATTGCATGACAGTGCTGGCTCGAAGGGCCGATGGGCCTATACCTGCACCAAGTGTCTATGTACAGTATCTATATATCTATATGTATCTTTCATGGTAATAAGATAACTGCTTTCACTGAATATGGTTAGAACCAGATAAGAAGATATTTACACAAGATCAAATAGTAGAGGGTATAGATTTGAAGGAGATTATTTTCGCTGCAGTGTGAGTGGTTGAGGGGAGACCTGACAGAGGTTTCTAAAATGATGGGAGGCATAGATTGGGTAGACAGTCAGAATTTTTTTCACCTAGAAAAATGTCAAAGACTAGAGGAAAGAACTTTTAGGTGAGAGGGGCAAAATTGAAAAGGTGATGTGCAGGGCAAGTTTATTATACGGAGGGTGGAGGGTGGTGGGTGTCTGGTACGCGCTTTGTGTGGTGCGCCACGGGTTGTGGTGTTGGCAGATACAATACTGGTGTTTAAAGAGGTCTTTAGATAGGCACGTGTATATGCAGGATAGGAGGGATACGGATTATTTGCAGGCAGAGAGGCAGTTTAATTTTTGCATCATGATCGGCACAGACATTGTGGACCCAAGGACCTGTTCTTGTTCTGTACTGTTATATGTTTTATATATCTGCGTTTGTCCACTATCCTCGACAATTAGAGACAAAGAGTTCATCAACACCAAGGCCTTTTGCAGTCTTTATTTAAAATCATTAACTCTATGTTCAACATCCATTTTGGCTTTTGGTAAAATCCATCGCTTACTTTGGTTTGACTGTCCCATCCGACCAGCGATCCCTGTACACTAGCACTATCCTGGGACAATTTGCTATTGGCACTATCCTGGGACAATTTATTGAAGCCAATTAACCTACAAACCTTTACATCTTTTGGAGTGTGGGAGTAAACCAGAGCACCCGGAGAAACCCCTTGCAGTCACAGGGAGAACGTACAAACTCTGTATAGACACACCCAGACCCAGGACCGATTTTGGGTCCCTGGCGCCTTGAGGCAACAGCTCTACTGCTACGCCACTGCGCTGCCCTTGAAATTCATGAAGTAAATCATGCTAATTGCACTGTGTTTACAACTGAGGAAGCTTCATCAATTTCCATCACATTACCAGAAGCAGTTCTACATTTTTATGCAGTAACATAATTAAGTCAAGTAGTCTCCAAACCACAAGTTAATGGATTCCTGAGCTCTCAAACAATGGAATTCCTCTCAGCATTCAAAAAAGGTCATCTGATAGTTATTAATACATCTTATATTAAGTGTGAAATGACTACAATACTCACATAATCTTCAATGATTTCTTTGATGGCAGCAATTGAGAGAATGAAGATGAGTGGCATCAGAGTTGTATACCTCCCTGTAGGAGAGACATCTGGAATTTGCTGAAACAAAGAACACTTAGCTTTACCAAAAATACGTCAGAGGTAAATAATAACCAACATCAATGTAGTGTATAAAATCATGAGGGGAATTGATTGGGTGAATGCACAGAGTATTTTAGTCAGAGTAAGGGAAATCACAAACCAAAGGACATGCGGTTTAAAGTGAGAGGGGAAAAATATAGTCGGAACCTGAGGGGCATCTTTTTCTACACAGAGGGTGATGGGTAGATGGAACCAGCTATCAGAGGAGGTAATTGAGGCAGGTACTATATAACACCATTTCAAAAACCATTGGACAGGTACATGAATAGGAAAAGTTTAGAAGGATATGGGCCAAATGGGGCAATGGTCAGGATGGGCAGGTTGGGCCGAAGGGCCTGTTTCCAGCCAAACAACGCTATAACAATGAGAATACAACGTAATATGTTGGTCTAAACCGTTCTTCTTGGCATCAGTATTTTGACCTTAGCTATTTCTAATCCATATCAATGACTTTGATAAGGAGACCAAGCACAGAGAATCCATATTTGCAAACAATATTAATAATGGCTGAATAAGCAGAGTGGAGCACATAAAATTGGACACTCAGATTAAATTATCAGGCAACTGAACCATCTTATCAACAACGAGGGAGCAGTCCAGAGCTACCAATTATCTCACCGGAGACCCTTGGACTATCTTTAATTGGACTTTGCTGGACTTTATTTGACACTAAACATTATTCCCTTCAGCCTGTATCTGTGCACTGTGGACAGCTCGATTGTAATCATGTACAGCCTTTCTGCTGACTGGTTAGCGTGCAACAAAAGCTTTTCACTGTACTTCATAAACTAAACTAAATTAGAAAGAATACAGCAGCTCCAGACTTCCATTTTCAATGATTTAATGAATAAATGAAGACATTGGCAACACCAGCTTAGAGAATATGCCTAGTTTTGGAAGCTTAAAGAGGATGCTTTTAAGCTGGAAAGGATACAGACAAAATTCACATGAACATTTCCAGAAGTGGATGGCTCGATATACTGTACAAAGAGAGAATGGGACTAGGTTGGGATTGTTTTACCAGGAATGTGGGAGGCTGAGGGTGGCACAGTCAACCCACTGAGTCTGCACCAATCAGCGATCACCCAAACTCTTAGTTCATACCTTCACACAAGGGCTAATTTACAGGAGCTACAGTAATTAACCTACAAACCTGCACATTTTTGGAGAGTGGGAGGAAACCACAGCACCCGGAGAAAACCCACGCAATCACAGGGAGAATGTACAAACTCCACACAGACAGCACTCGTAGTCAGGATTGAATCCAGGTCAAACTTTTACCACACTCTGTATCAAACAATGTTTCCTTACTTTACTGCCAAGGGCCTAGCTCCAATTTTAATATTTTGCCAACCAACTCCAGACTTCCTAATAAGCAGCAATATTTTTTCTGCATCCACTCTACCAGTAAACCATAAACTTAAATAACTGTGATTGCCTTTTAAAGCAGGGAAGAGATCCCAAGTTTGCATTATCGATGGGAAATGCTCTTGTTACAATAAACTCTTTGAACTTGGGTCTCATTCTGGTAAATCTTCATCATACTCTCAAGGCTAAATATATCTTTGTCTGGCGCGCAGAATTGTTCTCAATCTTCAGTGTGATTGAGCGAGGACGAGTGGTTTTAAAAAAAACTGTAGGTGCTGGGAATATAAAACAGAAAAAAATATGCTGGAAATACTCTAGTCAGTCAGCAACAAGAGAAAACAAAAAAGTAAAAGGGAAACAGATAACAGACTTTTAACTGAAACCTCAACTCTAGGTTTTGGTTTATTATTGTCACGTGTACTTAGGTACAGTGAAAAGCTTTGTTTTGCATGCTATCCAACTAAAACAAGTAATACTGTACATGAACACAATCAAGTCAAACTCAAGTACAATAGGTGGAGCATAGGGGAAGATAGAATGCAGAATATAGTTCTCAGCATTGTAGCGTATCAGTTCCAGAGATAATGTCTAATGTCCGTAATGGGGTAGAGATGAATCGGACAGTACCCATTCAAGATGCTGCCTGATTTGCTTTGTATTACCAACATTTTCTGTGTTTATGTTAGGACGAGCGACTTCTTTTTTTGTAAACCTGCATCTGCAATTCCTTGTTTTCAAGGATGACAGAGGACCCTTGGATGTTATCTAACCAGATGATTTTTCATGATGCTCAAGGAGTTTCTTGATCGCAATGTTTAAGAAGAAACTGCAGATGCTGGAAAATCGAAGGTAGACAAAAATGCTGGAGAAACTCAGCGGGTGAGGCAGCATCTATGGAGTGATGGAAATAGACAATGTTTCGGGTCGAAACCCTTCTTCAGACTCAGTCTGAAGAAGGGTTTCGGCCCGAAATTCGCCTATTTCCTTCGCTCCAGATGCAGCCTCACCCGCTGAGTTTCTCCAGCATTTTTGTCTACCTTCTTGATCGCAATATCAGCTTTTATTTTCAGCTTAAGTAACTGAATTGACATTCTCTCTCAGCCGCAGGGGATTCAGACGCAAGAATCATTAGACTCGGGCTCCAGCCACTGATTAAATACCAAATAAATTATGATCTTAATATGTGATTCAAAGTTCCTTTTATTGAAAAAGGAGAATGAAAATTCAATTTGTGTGTATATGAGCACACTTAGTAATGCAGCAGCTAAGTTAAACTTAAATTTGATTCCTTCTTTGAAAACCCAATCTGCATCACATCAGTTTCCATGCAGATGGGATGTCTTGCCATTTGCCTCATAATCCTTGGGCTTGGATTAGTTTAGTTTCGCTTAGAGATACAGCATGGAAACTGGCCCATCAGCCCACGCCGCCCACCGTTCACCCAATCTCACGAGTTCTATGTTATCCCACTTTCATAGTGATGAAGAGGAGGGTATGGTGATTGGGGCAAAGGTGGTAGTTAGTTGAGGGGAGAATCCTGAAGGGTTCCTAAGGTGATCTCTGTGGAGGCATCTGGGAATCAGGGAAACATTTGGAACATCGTGAACAGTTTTGGGCCACAATATCTCCATGTACTGGAAAAGTCTGAAGAACGGTCTCGACCCAAAACGTCGCCCATTCCTTCTCTGCAGAGATGCTGCCTGGTCCGCTGAGTTACTCCAGCATCTGGTGTCTACCTTCGAAGGATGTACTGGCTTTGGGGAGGGTCAAGAGGACGTTTAAGAGAATGGTCCCAGGGATGAATGGATTAAAGAAAGATGAGCATTTGATGGTTCTGTGCCTGCACTCGCTGGAGTTTAGCAGGATAAGGGGAGATCTCATTGAAATCACTGGATAATGAAAGACATGGATAGAGTAGATGTGGAAAGGATGTTTCCACTAGTGGGAGAGTCTAGGACCAGAGGGCACAGCTGCAAAAAAGAATGACGTCCCTTAAAATGGAGATGAGGAGGAGTTTCTTTAGCCAGAGGGTGGCAAATCTGTGGAATTCATTCATACAGACGGCAGTAGAGGACCTGTAATTTTTTAAGGGGGAGATTGACATGGGTATTTTTTAAGGGGGAGATTGATAGGATCTTGATTAGTAACTCCACATCTAGTCTCCATATGTTCATAGACACAAAGTGCTGGAGTAACTCAGCAGGTGAGGCAGCATCTCTGGAGAGAAGGAATGGGCAACGTTTCAGGTCGAGACCCTTCTTCAGACTCTCCCATAGCTCCGGGCCTCACTCACCCAGACCTGCAATGGACCGCAACTGCACTTTATCAATATACCTCCTCTCTCCATATGTTCATAAGTCATTGGAGAAAAATAAGGCCATTCAGCCCATCGAGTCAACTCTGCCCTTCAGTCCTGGCTGATCTATCTTTCCCTATCAACCGCATTCTCCTGCCTTTTTCCCCATAATCCCTGACATCTTTACCTATCAAGAATCTGCGCTCCAGTGGAACCTACCCTATATAAAATATGTCCCAAATGCCACAATTGCCGGTATGAACCAAAATGACTGTTGGGCAGACCAACAAACCAAAATACCACACAATAACCACAACAAGCCAAACTAGTAGTCGCATAATAATAACTATACCAATAAAATATTGTGTGGTATTATTATAAACCTTACAAAAATAAATGCAAGAAAGATTACATAATCAATGACAATGTTCAAAATAAACATGAATAGAAAATTACCACACGGCCATCATTTTATTGACATCACTTAACAATTTTTATTATTTTTAACGATTAATACTCAGTCAAGGCACCATGCGCAAGAAAATACTAGTAGAAAATACTAGTAGAAGTGGCTTAAATTAAAATGGAATCCCACAGAAACATGACCAAGTTACACTTACTTGTAATAATGCTATAAAGAGAAAGAAAGCATTTGCAGCTCTTCGGATCTGTTCATACAGGAAGCGAGGCAGAAATGTTATCACGCTATATTTTGCAGTGCTGTTAAAAATGAAAAACGGATAGTGTATTAAGAGAAAAAAACAATTCAATAAAAAAAATACATGGCATCCTAAAACAACCTTGAAAGGAAACAATTCCACAACGAAAAATGTATTTCTTCCCAAGGACAAAGAATAATCAGCGTGGAAGCAGGGAACTGCAGATGCTGGCTTACAAAGAAAAAAGACACCAAGTACATCGAGTAAAAAAAGTCTGAGGTAGAGTCCCAACTGGATCCCACCTCTTCCTGTTCCCCAGAGATGCTGCCTGATCTGCTGAGTTACTCCAGCACTTTGTGTCTTTTTTAAAAAAAGACTAGAAGTCGGTAACTGAAAGAGAAAATGTTAAAGATTTCAAGCACAATTCGTCATTAGAACAGATGATAACTCTGAAACAGGATTTTGACTGAACCATTCTGATCTTCTATTTCTTGGAGAAGATGCGAGAGGTTGACAGCCCCGATGCCCCAGACTTAAAAACAACTACTTCACCACGACTATCAAACTCCTGAATCAATCCTCTTTCACACTCCCTTCCTAGAAGTTGCCATGTACTCTTAGACTTCAACTCAGCCTCATTCATTTATTCCATTATCCTTCAGATTGCACCAGTTCTATTGTTTTGCACTCGTTGTACTTATCATTATCACGTGTACTGTTTACTCCATGAGTTCCATGTGAACAAGGAATTGCATCGTATCTTGGCATAAAGGGCAATAAGGTGAAGAGTTGCTACCTCAGAGCGCCAGGGACCCAGATCCAATCCTGCCTACAGGTGGTATATGTACAGAGTTTGTACTATGACCGCTCTCCACGTGGGTTTTCATGGGTGCTCTAGTTTCCTCCCACACTCCAAAGGCTTATGTTAATTGGCTTCTGCAAATTGTACAATTGTAATGTGTAGGATAGTGCTAGTGTGCAGGATGATCGCTGGTCAGCATGGACTTGTTTGGCCAAAGGGTCTGTTTTTACACTGTATGTCTAAAGCCCAAAGTCACAATAAAGTAATCGGCTCTGTGGAAGCAGTATTCCGAATCCTGAGTTTCATAAATTACTACAGTAATGGGCCTGTCACACTTTTAAGCGACTCTTTAGGCGACTGCCAGGGAATAGTTTTAATGGAATTCACCTACGACACCTGGCGACAACCTACGACAGCACCTTCGACAACCCCTACGTCAACCTACAACAGCAAAAATTGTCGCCACTGTCGCCGAAAGGTTTTCAACATGTTGAAAATGTTGCGGCAGTTGCCTGTAGTCGCCCAAAAATCACCTAAGCAGGCTCATAAGGATTTCATGGCGGGGTGATCACTGGTCAGCACGGACGCAGTGGGCCGAAGGGCCTGTGTCCGTGCTGTATCTCTAAAGTTTAGAGTATAAAATCAAAGGTTATGGGAAGAAGGGAGGGGAATGGGAGGGAAAATTAGATCAACAATGATCGAATGGTGGAATAGGCGCGATGGGCCGAATGGCCTACTTCTGATCCTATATCTGATAGTCTTATGGAGATCACAGAATTAGGCAAAATAAAAGATGCAGTCTGAATGGAGAATCTTTAAGAATCTTTTGCTGATCAGTGAGTTTACAAATTTCACTAGAAATAGTTTAACGTAGAGTGCTACTCAGCTCTTAACTACCTTCGGAGGAGTTTTGCTACTGCAAAGATTGCTCACAGCAAAGAAAGCTTCACTTTGAAGTCAGCAGTCTTAGAGTTTAGAAATACAGCATGGAAACAGGCCCTTCGGCCCACCTAGTCCATGCTGACTGGCGATCACCCGTTCACACTAGCTCAATGTTATCCCAATTTCCCACCCAATCCCTGCACACCAGAGGCATTTTACGTGCAATTTACAGAGGCCAAATAACCTACAAGTCATTGGGATGTGGGAGGAGACCGGACAACCCGGAGGAAACCCACCTGGTCACAGGAAGTACATGCAAACTCCATGTAGACAGCTCCCGAGGTCAGGATTGAACCCAGATCTCAGGCAGCAACTCTATCTGCTGTACCGTGTGTTGTGTGTTGCCCTTAGTAGCAGGTCAGTGGGAGAGTCCAATTTTCTTGGTTGTTTTCTCCTGAATATTCTTGATTTATTCAGTTCTCATTGCTCAATGAAGAATTCAATAAAATTTGACAACTGAGTTTGTTAACAATAGTTCTGTTGAATCATTGTAGTTTCTGCATTGTAGTTGCTATACTTAATTATTTTTTTAAATCAAGCAGAATCTTTCTTTAAACATTTCTCTCTTTGCAATCATTGGTTGATTTATGAATGTTATTCATCTCACTGTAAAACAAGTTTCATATTTTATTTGGCATGATGATAATTAGATCCTTGGCACATGACAGCAGGCAATTGTAACATGATCAAATGTAATCAAACTTCATGCAGTGTCACATCATTGAATACATAAAATATTAAAGACATCAAAACAGCTGTCAACTCTTCAGCTCAATGTGCTTAATTCTCAGCAAACCATCAGCTTTATTTTGTTGGCCACACAATTGTCTTAAATGCCTAGTTTTCAGACTTGGCCTTTGTAAACTTTTCTAGTTGTAGAAGTTCAGGTTCACAAGACGCAGGAGCAGAAATTGGCTATTCCGTGGCTGATCTATCTTTTCCTCTAAACCCCCATTCTCCTGCCTTCCCCCTGTAACTTTTAGACTTTAGCCACCGAGTTGCCCAGCGATCACCTCATTCACTAACCTACACATACTCGGGCCAATTTTACAACTTACCAAAGAAAATTAACCTATAAACCTGCATGTCTTTGTGGGAGGATACCGGAGCACCTGGAGATAACCAAAGCGGTCACAGGGTCAATGTACAAATTCTGTACAGACAGCACCCGTAGTCAGGATTGAACACGGGTCTCTGGCGCTGTAAGGCTACAACTCTACCGCTGCGCCATTGTGCTGCCCCCTAAACTTGACTTGGCCTCCACTGCTGTCTGTGGCAATGAATTCCACAGACCCTCTGGCTAAAGAAATTTCACCTCATCTCCTTTCTAAATGCACGTCCTTCTATTCTGAGACTTAGCCCGCTGCTCCTAAACTCTCCTAGTAATGGGAACAAAGGGGATTTGGAAAAGAATTGTGGAACAGATGCAGGCACTGCCAGTAGTAAAGTCCTCCATGGATCTATCATCCAAAAGCAATAGTTTTTTGACATGTTCTAATGACCATTAACCCCAGATTCTCCTCAACCAACCTGGTCATTCTTTCTTCCCCCTGTTCCCGAATGGCAGAAGGTACAGAAGCCTGAAAGCACACAACACCAGACTCAGGAACAGCTTCCTCCCCTTATCAGTCTTCTGATGGTCCTTCCATAAGCTGGGGTACTGTCCAATTCACCTCTACACCATTGCGGACATTGGACTACGTCTATGGAACTGAAGCCAAGATCATATTGAATGGCGGTGCAGGCTCAAAGGGCCGAGAGGCCTACTCCTGCACCTATTTTCTATGTTTTTATGTTTCTAAGCGTTGCAATACTGAGAACTATATTCTGTACTCTGTACCTTTCCCTTTGCTCCATCTATTGTACTTGAGTTTGGCTTGATCGTATATTTAGTTTTGGTTCAGTTCAGTTTAGTTTAGAGATACAGGGCAGAAACAGGCCCTTTAGCCCACCGAGTCCGCACCAACCAGTGATCCTACACAGATAGGGACAATTTACACTTATACCAAGCCAATTAATCTGGAAACCTGGACGTCTTTGAAGTGTGGGAGGAAACCGAAGATCTTGGAGAAAACCCACAGGGTAACGGGGCAAACGTGCAAACTCCCTACAGACAGCACCCGCAGTCAGAATCGAACCCGGGTCTCTGGCATTGCAAGTGCTGCAAGGCAGCAACTCTACTGCTGCGCCACCGTGCTGCCCCATGATTGTACTTATGTGTAATATTATCTAATTTGTTTGGATAGCATACAAAGCCAAGGTTTTCACAGTATCTCAGTACACCTGACAATAATAAACATATACATTGAAATTTGCCACTGTAACACTAGTCAAATAATCTGTCCTGGACAAGCATTGGGTAGACCAATGAATTAGTGTTATGATTTCATGCCTCACCTTTCCCCGCCATCCGTCAGCCATCTCACCCCATTGAGCCCTGTCTCCTGCTCAGCGGAACTGTTCACAACCTTGGTATCTACATGAATACCCAAGGAGGCTTCTAGTTCAGCCGCATCACAAGGTTTCAGTTTATTGTTGTCTCGTGTACAGTGAAAAGCGTTGTTTGCTGTCTGTGGGGGGCAAATCATTGGGTATTTTTAAAGCAGAGATTGATAAGTCCTTGATTAGTAAGGTGTCAAGGGTTACGGGGAGAAGGCAGGAGAATGGAGTTGCGAGAGATACACGATTGAATGGCGGCATAGACTTGATGGGCCGAACGGCCTAATTCTGCTCCTATGACATGCTCTTGGTAACATGTTCAGTACAGACATTGTGGGCTGAAGGGCCCGTTCATGTGCTGTACTGTTCTATGTTCTATCCCCATTTCATTAACTTTCATTTGGAAAGCAGTTGGAAATGTTTTTTTTCATTGTTTGATTTCCATCTAGTTTATTATTTATAATCTTGCCTTTTATCTATTCCGATATACTAGCTTTAGCACTGAAGGAAAACTAAATTGTTAGATTTTAAACATCCCTCAACTGACCTCAGCTGCCAAGACACTTTCCAGCACATCTATAAAAAATACCCAACTGAATCAGCATTTAGTCATAGTGGTTCACGAATGGGCTAAATTGTTAAATCAATCAATTTATCCACAAAACACAAAGTGCTGGAGGAATTCTGCAGGTCAGGCAAAATCTGTGGAGAGAATTGGCTGATGACGTTTCAGGTCAGGGGGAAAAAAAAGGCAAAAGTAACACAGCGAGTGAGGCAGCATCGCTGGAGAACACGGAGCGGTGATGTTTCAGGTCAGGACCCTTCTTCAGATTACAGTCTCCGATCTATTTGGGCAACAGACAGTGGTGCAGCTGGTGGAGCTGCTGCCTCACAGCTCCAGAGTACTGTGATCGACCCTGATCTTCAAGTTCAAGTGAGTTTATTGTCATGTGTCCCTGATAGGATAATGAAATTCTTGCTTTGCTTCAGCACAACAGAACATAGTAGGCATTGACTACAAAACACATCAGTGTGTCCATATACCATTATATAAATATCTACACACATGAATAAATAAACTGATAAAGTGTAAATAACAGGTAATGGGCTATTAATGTTCAGAGTTTTGTCCGAGCCAAGTTTAATAGCCTGATGACTGTGGGGAAGTAGCTATTCCTGAACCTGGTCGTTGCAGTCTTCAGGCTCCTGTACCTTCTACCTGAAGGTAGCAGGGAGATGAGTGTGTGGCCAGGATGATGTGGGTCCTTGATGATACTGCCAGCCTTTTTGAGGTAGCGACTGCGATAGATCCCCTCGATGGAAGGGAGGTCAGAGCCGATGATGGACTGGGCAGTGTTTACTACTTTTTGTAGTCTTTTCCTCTCCAGGGCGCTCAAGTTGCCGAACCAAGCCACGATGCAACCGGTCAGCATGCTCTTTACTGTGCACCTGTAGAAGTTAGAGAGAGTCCTCCTTGACAAACTGACTCTCCGTAATCTTCTCAGGAAGTAGAGGCGCTGATGTGCTTTCTTAATAATTGCAGCAGTGTTCTCGGACCAGGAAAGATCTTCAGAGATGTGCACGCCCAGGAATTTGAAGCTCTTGACCCTTTCAACCATTGACCCGTTGATATAAACGGGACTGTGGGTCCCCATCCTACTCCTTCCAAAGTCCACAATGAGTTCCTTGGTTTTGCTGGTGTTGAGGGCCAGGTTATTGTGCCGGCACCATATGGACAGTCGCTCGATCTATTTGGCTTATTTGGCGGTTGTATTGGCATCATTTGAGTTTGTTAAAATAAATTGAGATGCAGCAACCATGTATGACCATGTTAAAAAAAGTTAAAGAAATCCCAATCTGAAATGTCGTCCATCTAAGCCCTCCAGAGATGCTTCCTGAGCTGAATGGAGCTGCTCCAGCACTCTGTATTCAACGCAAGATTTGAGCAGCTACATACAGTTCCTTGTGTCTCTAAAGTTCTGCATTTGAACATAATTTTTTTTGATTGATCGACCGTTCGATGAAAGGTACAGAATGGAAAGAGACCCTTCGGCCCACCAACTCCACACTGACCATCAATTACCCGTTCACACTAGTTCAATGTTTCTCATACACTCCCTACACACTAGGGTCAAATTAGAATGAGGCAGCAGCTCTACCGCTGCACCACTGTGCCGCCCCTAATTCATGCAGCGCAATTCATACAAATCATTTAATGTATCAAGCAGCTCAAGAACCTGCTTAAATGGCAAATTTTAAGTAACTGATGCAGGCATTAATCACACTCACAATACAATGAACAGTAGCTCTGAAATTTAACTTCATCACAAGCATCAACTCTCTCTTCCCAAACCAAAATTATCCTTCCACCGCATCAGCAAGCAGGTTTAACCAGCGTGTCCAACTCAATTTTACAAACATCTTTCTGTCCCCTTAAGTTGATTGGTGCAGGGTTTACCTCATTATTTCTGACACTTATTTGTTACCCATCTCAAATTGTTATTGGTTAGGCACAGACTAATTTAGTTTAGTTTTGGTTTTGTTTATCGTCACATGGGGGAAAGATGTAATAGGAACTTGAGGGGGTCACACAAAGGGTGGCAGGAGTATGGAACAAGCTGCTAGAGGAGGTAGTTGAGGCAGAGGCAATCGCACATCGAATAAATATTTGGACAGGTACGTGGATAGGACAGGTTTAGAGGATTGTGGCCCGAACGCAGGCAGGTGGAACTTGTGTAGATGGGACAGGTTGGTCAGAGTGGGCAAATTGGGCCGAAGGGCCTGTTTCCACACTGTATGACTCTATGACACTATGTACCGAGGTACTGTGAAAAGCTTTTTAGTCATGTGCGATGCAGTCAACGGAAAGACTATACATGATTACAGTCCACCAGTCCACAGTGCAGGGTAAAGATATAGGGTAAAGGGTATAATGCTTAGTGCAAGGTGAAGTCCAGTAAAGTCCAATTAAAGATAGCCCGAAGGTCTCTAATGAGGTAGATGGCAAGTCAGGACTGCTCTGTAGTTGGTGACAGGATGGTTCATTTACCTGATAACAGCTGGGAAGAAACTGCTGCTGAATCTGGGGGTATGCGTTTTCACACTTCTATAGCTCTTGCCTGACGGGAGAGGGGAGAAGAGAGAGTGTTTTTGCACTGTATATTTTCTATGAACCTCCACATCCAATTGATCTTTCCTCCCTGTGAACATCATGTACATTCCACAGGAGAGATGACTGCACAACACATTTCTTACATTGTCGCTAAATTAAGCACATTAAAAAAGGGCCATTTATGAAACTAACTAAAATTGGAAGCATGAAAAACACAAATTGATGAGTAAAAAATGATTTCAACATTGTAATTTGATTTATTATCATTTAGATGATGTACTCTACTTTTAGATATTTTCCTATGCTGGTCTCCACAATTTATCTGTTACTGACTACATTTTTGTTTTCTGCCGATATTTAAGTGCAGTTTAAAGAGTTTGATTCTTACTTTAGCATCAGATAGTGACAGACTGGGCCAGCTTCTGAACTGTCCATTCACCAGCTAGAGAGCTGTCCTGAACTCCAATCTACATCATTGGAGACTTTCGAACTATCTTCAATTGGTCTTTATCTTGCACATAAACGTTACTTCCTTTATCCTGTATCTGTACACTGTGGCCGCTGACTGGATAGAACGCAAAAAGCTTTCCCCTGTATTTCATTACACGTGACAAAAGTAACCCAAACTAAACTAAAAGAAAATGAATCAGGATTCACGGACACGCAAATGGAAATTACAATCCAAATCCAGGAATTCCAACTCTTTTTCCCATCATCATTCATTTCTTAAAAGTGTTAATTCCTTTCCCTGCGGATTACAATTAGGAGGTTTCTCGCTGTGAAATGTGTTCTCCACAGTTTCAAATCCGATTTCCACTTAGAGATGGTAGAGCTGTTAATTCTCTTGCCAACATTATCTGTTGCTGAATAGTAACAAGGAAATGCAGATGGTGGTTTACAATAAAAAATACACAAAGTGCTGGAGTAACTCAGCAGATCAGGCAGCATCCATGTTCTCCAGAGATGCTGAGTTACTCCAGCACTTTGCGTCATTATCTGTAGATCAGCAAACAAAAAAGGAAATGCTTCAGGAAATGCTTCAAACAGAGACATACTGCAAAATGACACAATTAACTGTGAAGAAAGAAACTGCATATGCTGGTTTATACAGAAGATAGACACAAAGTGCTGGAGTAACCTATCTGACACCATTAACTGTTGGAAACACAAATAACTGCAGATGATGGTTTACAAAAAAATGACACAAAATACTGGAATAACTTAGCAGCTCAGGTAGTATCTGTGGCAAACATGGATAGGTGATGTTTCAGATCAGGACTCTACTTCAGGCTGAAAAGGGGACCGGCCCAAAATATCATGCAAATATCAGGTAGAAAGTTATAGAACCAAGATGTCATAGATTTAAGGTGATGGGGGAAAGATTTAAAAATAATCTGTGGTGTAATGTTTTGACACAAAGGAACGAGCTGCCAGAGGAAGTAGTTGAGGCAGGGACTCTTGCAACGTTTAAGAAACAATTATACAGGTTCACAGGATTATGCAGGAAGGTGGGACGTGTAGATGGAACAGATTGGCAGATGTGGGCAGGTTGGGCTGAAGGGCCTGTTTTCACACTGTATGATAATCACCTATCCGTGCTCTCCAGAGATGCTGACAGATCTGTCGAGTTATCATTAACTGTTTTTTCATTGGTTCGACTTTGGAAAGTCTAGAACCATCACTGCAATTTTAAATTTCAGATATCACTACTGGAGAACAAATACAATTCTGAAATGCTCAGCTTCGGACAGAACGTTATTACACTTCAAGAAACATTCAACTGAATGCCATAGCGATAACATCTGTAGTTCATTTACAACACTAGAAATAGCTTTGGGTTAGAGTTACAGTGTGGAAACAGGCCCTTCGGCCCACCGAGTCCACGCCGACCAGCAACCACCTATCCTTTCTATCCGACATATTAGGGACAAGTTACAGAAGCCAATTAACCTACAAACTTACACGTCTTTGGATCGTGGGAGGAAACTGGATCACCCTGCGAAAACCCACGCAGTCATAGAAAGAATGTAAAAACTTTGTACAGATAGTACCCAAGGGCAGGTTCAAACCTGGGTCTCTGGCCTTGTGAGACAGCAAATTTACTGCTGCGCCACCTTGCCGCTCAAAGTAGCATCCACATGAAAGAAAAATCAATCCAAAAGCATATGTATGGTGCATCATACACTTTGCACTGGACAGGAGAGCTCTGTCACAATAGTTTAAAACACCCCTCTCTTTTCTGCATAAATGCTGCAATTTATACCAAAATTCAATGAATCCGAGCAAAGCATAATTGGCCTAAAATACCAGATAATCAGAGATTTCACGATCATCCATTTGAAAGCAAAGATAGACTCAAAGTGCTAAACATTTGACAGGATGGGTGACATTTCGGGTTGGGATTCTTCTTCAGAAATTAGTTTGAAGAAATGTCCCAACCCAAAATATTACTTATCGTTTTTCTCCAGAGATGCTGCCTGACCCGCTGAGTTACTCCAGCACTTTGTGTCTATCTTCGGTATAAACCAGCAACTGCAGTTCCTTTCTACACATCTGATTGAAGGCCACTGGTTAGCAAACACATTTGATAATTTAGAAAGCCTTCATCTTTCAATACAGTGCAATCTTTGAGCAGATATTTAATCATTTGCCAAATAATATTTCAACTCAAATCTCCCAGTTTCACCTTTCACGACTTAAAGAAACAAACTCATTGTGAAGAATATGACATTAAGTTCCAGACCAACAAGCACGAGTTTCATTCATTTCTCTTAATAATGCTCTTTGCAACAAGTGGGATGTGTACACTAAATAATTCAAAGCTTACATCTCATCTGTGCGGAGAAACATTTAGCCTCTCTAAACAATCCAACCCACAAAATAAAAATGGCACAAAGTTGCCAAGACCTTCTTACCTGACACGATTGTCACAATATTTAATTATCTGAGGTAGATTAACGTTAATAATTCTGGTAAGATGATCAGACTCTGAAGTTGCAGTTCCAGACATCTCATCATCAGCTTTCTCGTAGCCCAAGGTCGAACAGCCTGGTGTTGAGACAGGAAAAGAAGCAGCTCAGTGACTTGGAGCAAACAGAATGAGCGTTTGACTGATACCACATGATTTTAAAAGTTTGATAAAACATCGGGATTGTACTCACAGTAAATTAAGCCGATGAGAGTGCCACAAAAGCTCAGTATACAATGACTGACAGGCACATAATGTTCACAGCTATCAGCAGCCGTGCAGGTTTACTAAATAAATAACCGTCCCAGTGACAACAACGCCTTTTAGTACAAAAGGAATTATTTTATCAGACCAATGAGGAGATGGGAATTGATGGAAGAGGCCGCTGCACCAGTGAACGGCCAGCGTCCCAGTCAGATAAATGGCTGCAATGCAAAAGCAGACCAGGCCAAGTACATTTCCACTCAACCAGTGTAATAAATAATGCAAGCTGATAAGGAATACTTAAGTGGACACTAATGTAATAGTAAGGATTTCCCTTTCCAATATCCTGGGATCCACAGAACTGCGTGGCAGTGCACACAATAAGCCCATCTGTCAGCATTATACCCAGGCCTTCGCACCATAATTGCTTGCCTTTTTAAAATATATGTTAGTCTGTGTATATGTATATATACACACACACAAACACACACACACACACACACACACACACACATATATACACAAAGTATATCTTAAATATTAAAATTAAATATATATTTTTAAAAATCATATAGAATTTAAAAATATTTATGTATTTAAATTTAATATGTCAAAAAACACATTATATACACATATATACACACATATGAGTCTAAAGAAGGGTCTCGACCCAAATGTCAACTATTCCTTTTCTCCAGAGATGCAACCTAACCCACTGAGTTACACCAGCATTTTGTGTGCACACACAGTGGCACAGTTTGTATGTTCTCCCTGTGACTGTATGGGTTTTCTCTGGGTGCTCCGGTTTGGGATCAGACAAACAGGTTTGTAGTTTACTTGGCTTCTGTAAATCATATATGATCCCTGGTGTGTAGAATAATGCTAGTGTCGCTGGTCGCCCCGTACACTAGGCTCACACACACACACACACAATTGTTGTTGTTTATTATAGTGCTTATAGAGTACTATGTTTCCATATCTGCTGTCCTGTTCCGGGACATATGACAATAAAACACTCTTGACTACTTTTATAGATCAGATTAGACAGTCATTCCTATTAAGACTAGTGACATCAGGGACCTGTAACTTTGGCAATAAAGACTTCAATAACTGCCGTTGTTAAGCTTTGTCAATGCAGTTCAAATAACAAAGTTTATCCAAGTATTACCTCGTCAAACTGGATTTCAAAAGAGAAAATAATAAAATGTGATGTGGTTGAGACAATTCTATATCCAAACAGCATCGTACATCAGCCCAGCTGCACAGCGAAAATGAATGGTGAAAACTTGAGTTAATGTAGGTTCATTGTTATGTAGGTTCGTTGTTTGTACTAATAATCAATATCATTAGTAATAACTGCAGCTTTACTATATTGATTTAAGATATGTCCAGAATCTGATTAAACTCAATTGCTCTGTAAAGTGGCATAGCTGCGATTTGGGAATAGTTTGAATATTTCCTTGATTAGAGATAAAAGGGCTAACGTTTAAAGAAGATGCACAGAGCAAGTTGTGTTTTGCACAGAAGGTGGGGTGGGTGCCTGGCACACACTGCCAGAGGTGATGGTGGTGAAGGCAGATATGACAGTGGCATGCAGGGAAGGGAGAGATATAGATCACATGCAGACTGAGATTTTGTTATTTTGGCATCATGTTCGGCACAGACATTGTGGGCCGAAGGGCCAATTTCCATGCTGTACCCCTAAACCAACAGGCCCTTCAGCCCACACCGAATAGCAATCACCCTTACACTAGTTCTACCCAGCATACATGGGATAACTTACAGAAGCCAATTAACCAACAAACCTGTACACCTTTAGAGTGTGGGAGGAAACTGGAGCACCTGGAGAAAACCTACGCGGTCAGAGGGGGAATGTACAAGCAACATCCGGAGTCAGGATCGAACCCGGGTTTCTGGCAAAAAATGGTAACTGCAGCATCGCAATGCTTTCTTCACTTACACGCCAGTCTAGATTCGGTTCTCATGTCTAAAAGTGGGACTAGGGGCCTAACCTATTGACTGTACCTCGGGACATGTCAGAATAATCAACTCAACTAGAGAAGCCAAGATGAAATCTAATAAAAATATAAATCGCAAATACTTATTGGAAGTTATCTAATTTCTCAAGAACATAAAGATATTGCAAACTAGAAGGTAAATTCACCCCGTCAAAAGGTTACTTGTAGACTTATTATAGCTATCATTTTCTAGCTCTAGTAAAATGTCAATATTTCCAATTATCATTATTTTCTATTTTTCTCCCCATTGTATATTATCCAGTTTATATTTGAGAATTTTGCCTTTCTTTTGTTTTCACTTAAGGTTTTATTGATTTTTCACAGAGATATATACAGAACAGTGCACCACCATCACCACAAATAAAACAAAATAAGAAAAACAACAATCAAAATAAAATAAAAAAATAAATAGGGAGAAAAAGAGGTAAATAAATAAAAAATGGGATTAACTTACATGGTGGTTCACTTACAAAATTAAAAAAAAATTAAATTGATTAGTTATCTGGAGATATTTCAATATTCGCATATACATACCATCTAGTTCAATATAACACAGCCTTCCCAAATCTAGCTCGGCATTTATCTAGTTGGTGTCATTGCTCAAATAAACGGACCATTTTTATCAGATCTTCTCAAATGAATTCTCCTTGACTCTCAAGGAATATGTCAGTTTCTTCATAGTAAAGATGTCTTGCACAATTTCTAGCCACTGTTCCTGTTTTGTTTTTTTTTCATTAAGCTACTGCCTGGTAATGGCCTTCTTGCTGCAAGCAAAACTTTAATCAAATAGGTATCTTCTATCTTTACAATATCTTTAATGTGCCCCAGATACATCACAGGGCAGGTATTTGGGATTTTATAACCCAAGATATTTTTAACAGCTGCGTTAACATTTTCCCAGTATGGCCTTATCTTTACACTGTTCCAGAAAATATGCAAGTGGTCTGCCTCCATACTCCCTCCCGTTTAATCAATAAAACAGCAACAGTGTTGTTGTACAGCAAGTTGATTTTTATTTTGGGTGTTATAAAAAAGCGAGTTAGATTCTTCCAGCAAAATTCTCTCCATTCTAGTGAGTCTGTGGATGAACATTGTGTTTCACACATTTGATACCATTCTTCTTCTGTTATTTGAATTTTTAATTCTGCTTCCCATTTTGTTTTTATGTAGATCATTGATTCTCCCTCACTTCCCACTAGAGCTTGGTAGAAAGCAGAGATGACACGAGACCCCTTCTGTTTGTATGCATCCACAATCATCTTGAAAATATTTGAAGTTTCATTTAGTTCTGGCCTTATCTCTTTTGTAAAGTAGTCTCTTAATTGCAAGTATCTAAGACCATACTTTGACTTTAAATCTTGGAAGCTCATAAACTCGCCATTTTCTGTAACTGTATAGATTGCCGTTGTGCTTTTTTGTGCCCATTCTTTGAATTTTGAATCATACACCCCTGGCTTAAACTTTGAGTCATATGTGAACCACTTCAATTTGTATTTTTCCACTATAACATTCCGTATTTCTAACATAAATGCTACTATTGGATCCATAGCATGTCTCAAAGCCCCCTCAACATTTGTCTCCCACCAAAATCTGGGTCTGCTAACCCTGTATCTCCCTTTCCATTTTTTTCCATCGAGATTCATAATCAGGTCTACACCAACAAGCCAGAGGTCTGAGTTGAGCTGCATAAAAGTATTTCCTCAGATTTGGTAAAGCCATTCCACCCTTGCTTTTCGGCAGTTGAAGTGTTGTTAGTTTTATTCTTGTTTTTTTTGCTTTTCCAAATGAATCTAGAGATCATCTTATCCCAGGTTATGAATTTGTCTCTGGGAACATTAATTGGGAGAGATTGGAATAAATATAGTAGTTTAGGTAGGATATTCATTTTTAGCGTTTGTATTCTGGCACTGAAGTCTAGAGGAAGGGTAGGCCATCTTTCAACATCCTTTTTGATGGTTTCTTCAATTTTGTTATAATTAGTTTCAAACACGTTGGAAAGTGTTTTGGTTATAGTTACACCAAGATACTGCATCAATTTTGAATTCCATTTCAGATTATATGCATCTCTGATTTGTTGGAATGGAGAATAATTCAATGAAAGAATTTCTGTTTTTGTTATATTCAGTTTATACCCTAAGTAGTATCCATATGTTTCAAAGAGGTTCATTAAGTTTGGGAGACATATATCTGGTCGTTCAAGAAAAATAATGGCATCACCAGCGAAAAGAACAATGATATGTTCTTTCCCCCCAATTTTGACCCCCTGCAGGTCTTCTCTCTTCCTTATTGCTTGTGCTAAGGGTTCAACATACAAAACGAAGAGAGTAGGAGAAAGACAGCATCCTTGTCTTGTGCCCCTCTCTAACTGGATCCTTTTTGATAGGTTTCCATTTACCTTAATCCTAGCTGTAGGCTCCTGATATATTGTTACACCAAATTACATCTTCATTGAAACCAAATCTCAGTACTTCATATAAAAATACCTAACTAACACTATCAAAGGCTTTTTCTGCATCTAAACTGACCAGGACCATATTTGTATCCTTTTTTTGAGCATTATTCACAATGTGAAGGGTTCTTCTAATATTGTCTTGTGTTTGACACCCCCTAATAAATCCAGTTTGGTCTTCAGTAATCAGATCTGGTACAAAAGTCTCTAGTCTTTTGCAAATGATTGAGGTAAATAGTTTGTAGTCTACATTTAAAATTGAGATTGGCCTGAAATTTTTACCATATAACCATATAACAATTTTACATTGCTCTTTGTCTTTGCCTTCCTTAGGTAAATGGTAATAATTGCTTCCTTCCATGATGGGGGAGCCCTGCCCTCTTTAGGGGTCCAGTTAAAGCAAGACAGGAGCAGAGGTGTTAGCTCTTTCTGAAAGGCTTTGTACCATTCTGGTGGAAACCCATCGCTCCCTGGTGATTTACTAACCTTGAGCCTACTGATTGCAGCTTCCAGCTCCTTAACCTCAGAATTTCGCCTTTCTAACATGGAATTTTATTTCTCACTCAAGAGCCAAAGAGCTGTATCTTTCTGTGCACGTTAAATTAATTAAGAACTCAGGAGTTGCCATTGCTTACAAGGGACAAAGGTAAATTTTGGCCTATACAAGCCAAAATGCAGTAATTCTGGCTAATGCTTTCCTACTGTTTCTTGATAGACTACTTTTTCTTTGCAGCCTTATCTTTTATTCTGTTATAGATTTTACGTCGATGTAGTAATCAATCCGTGCTCCTTAACAAAGGTAAAAAGCAATGCCAAAAAAATATCTATTTTTTTAAGAAACATTAATGATGAAAGTCAATACAACAATTTGACTGACCAAAGATAAAAATGAAATAAAACAACTTAGTCTGAGTACATACGAAACACACACTGCCAACGCATCATCTTAAATCATTTGTCCTTACTCAGACTTAATGGATGAAGTGCATCATAAACCAGTTCCAATTTCAAACAAACAGTTGCATCTGCTTTTAAACTCTATAATACAGCTCACCCAGTGAAAATTTAATATCAGGTCTTTACTAATTTACTTATTTATTTTGCTGGTTATAAATGGTATAGCTGGATTGAAAACAAACACAAAATGAAAGTTTAACTAGGCCAGTCTGGCCGTTGTACCCGCTCCATTATTTAATGAGATTATTCAGGACACGAGGGCCTGAGCCACAGGGAGAGGTTGAGCAGGCTTGGACTTTATTCCTTGGAACACAAGAGGATGAGGGGTGATCTTATAGAGGTGTACAAGCTCAAGGGGGAAATAGATTGGGTAAATGGACAGTCTTTTACCAAGAGTAGGGAACAGAGAACCAGAGGACATAGGTTTACGGTGAGGGGGGTAGGGAGGATTTAAGAGGAACCCGAGGGGCAGCATTTTCCACACAAATGGTGGTGGATGTGTGGAACAGACGCAGGTACTATCAAAAAACATTAAAGAGACATTTGGACCGGTACATGGATAGGATAGGTTTAGAGGAATTCCTACACTTCAATACCCAGTTATTCTATTTGATTCCTAGGGAATTCCTTGACAAATCACTAAAATCAATATTGGTTGTGGAGCCATCTGAATCATATTTCCGAAGCGCTGCTCAAGTTCACTGAAAACTAGAATAGACTAAACCGTTTATTCTCTCCATAATAACTAATATATGTGTAGAATATGACCGCTGTATGCTTGTAGATTAAAATGGGATGTTTTATGGGATAAAATACCATTAAAGAAACAGCTCCTTGAACTGGCACCAAAGAACTTGGGCATGATGAGAAAGAGGAGAGGGAAAAATTGACACCCAGTCCAGGAATCAAAAAGAGCTAAATATTAAAGACTCAGAAGAAAGGAACTTGTATTAGCAGGAGACGAGAACTAAATCAGACAGATGCTTATGATCTAATCTGTAATGCAAATGGAAAACTAGCAACACTAATTGTATCCTCTGGCCCTTAGGTTGCAAGTGATAACTGTTTCCCCACAAAATCACACTAAACGATCTCCATCTGAAATTTTAAATGACTGAAGTCATTAATTAATTATATTCCATTAACAGTAACTCGGATTATCCACCATATTATTATTTTTAATAGTAAATTAAAGACGACAGGCCCCGACCCAAAACATCACTTATCCATGTTCTCCAGAGATGCAGCCTGACTTGCTGAGTTACTTCAGCACTCTGTGAAATGTGACCTATCCATGTTCTATAGAGAAGCGGCCTGAGAAGGCTGAGTCACGGAGCTAAAATGTATTGCCGGTTGCCCCGGGAAGTCAAGGAAGAAGAACAGAAAGCCTGGGGCACCATTGCCAAATCTTCTCAGGCTACTGAGAGTTTTAAGGAGGTTGATAAAGTGCTTTTTTTTTAATGCAGGGAAGGCAAAATGGAAGAAGGGTCTCGACTCGGAAGTGTCACTTACTCCTTTTCTCCAGAGAAGCTGTCTGAACCGCAGTCTGAAGCTGAGGTACTCCAGCTTTTTGTGTCCATCTTGTCCAAAAGGGGAGATCTAATTAAGTATAAAGTGGACAAAAGTGCAGGAGTAACTCAGCAGGTCAGGCAGCTTCTCTTGAGAACATGGACAGGTGACATTTTGGGTTGAGACTCTACTATCAGTATTGAAGAAGGGTTCCCACCCAAAACGTCACTGTTACAGTTCGCATACCGTCCGAACAGATCCACAGACGACGCAGTCTCCCAGGTTCGGCACACCGCTCTCCCTCTCACCTGGACAGCCAGAAGGGGGGCTATGTGAGAATGCTGTTCATTGACTTCAGATCAGCCTTCAATACCATAGTCCCCACCAGACTTGCTGAGAGGCTGCTGAAACTGGTCAAAGCTTCTTCCCACAGGCCATTAGGACTGTAAACTCTTATCTCACCAGGGACTAATTTACTGTACCAATTTACTGTTGTGTCTTTTTTAAATTGCTGAGTTTTTTTCTAATATGTAAATACTGTTCTATTCTGTTCCGTAGTTTTTTGCACAATCCGTAGGCATTGCCACTTTCATTTCACTGCACATCTTGTATGTGTATGTGACAAATAAACTTGACTTGACTTGTCTCCAGAAATGCTGACTGACCTGCTGAGCTACTCCAGCACTTTGTGTCCTTTTGTGTATATGCTGTTTTTTGTTTCTATCTTGTATAAAGACGAGAAGCATAGAGAGAGTGGGCAAGGAGTGGAGAGGATGAAGCCACTTCTCTTTAGCAATGAGGTCAATAACCAGGAAGGAACTGATTTGGGATATCTGCTGAAAACATTAGGAGGGAACTCAACGAGAAAATATTTTCATCAAGGGTGGCAAAGGTTTAAAACCTGCCAACTCCAACGAGTGGTGGAGACAGAAACCATACAAACCCCCCTAGAGATGCATCTGAAGTATCATAATCCACAAAGTTGAAATGAAGCTCCTCTTCAGCCAGCAAAGATACAAATGGTCTCGTTCTGTCCTGATGCATGATTTTGCCTCGAACCGTCGACCATTCTATCCGCCCCACAGATGCCACTTGAACTGCCAAGTTCCTCCAGCAGATTGTTTGTTGTGAGGCCAGATTACCTTGTTCTGTTTTTTAGATTTTTTTTGGATTTAGACAAACAGCGTGGAAACAGGTTACTAAGACCGCGCTAACCAACGATCACCCCGTACACCAACACTATCCTACACACTAGGGACAATTTATAGTTTTTACTGAAGCCAATTAAACCACTAACCTGTGTCTTCGGAATGTGGGAGGAAACCGGAGCACCCGGAGAAAACCCGTGCGGTCACAGGGAGAACGTGCAAATTCCATACAGAAAACACGTAGTCAGGATCAAACCCGGTTCACTGGTGTGTAAGGCAACAACTCTACCACTGTGCCGCTGTGACGCCCGGTTTAATGAATTTCTTCGATTCAAAGTTGAATGCTGCTTTGCATTTTAGAAACCATATTTAATAATCTCAGCATTTTAAAGCAACGTGCAAACAGTAACATTTGTGCTCATCCGTGAGGGGGTTTTGGTAGAATAAATATATAAGTTGACTCTTCTGGAATACAAATCACCAACCAAATGTCACAAGTTGGGAAGAACCAAAACTGGAACCGGAGGAAAAAGGTGTATTTTACTTCGGAGTCACGTAAGTGACTACGTGAAGACCCCGTCAGTACGCATACGTGTCATATCGTCTATCGCATTGCGTTCTGACAGGGTGGACGTGATTCTCCTGCCAGTAACAGACCTGAGCTAAGTTTTTTAAAACACTTTTCAGATTTAAATCTTCTTGCAGGAACCTCTACTTAGAGGTCCTGCTAAAAGTCCGGGGCGAAGTCGGGACGGAGGGGAGACCCCAGTCACAAACTTCAGGAAACCCCGGTCACGGGGAATTCCACCCACGACCCTAGGCGCTCGGAAGACCGCGGAATGCGGGTAGCGAGCGACGGTGAATTCACCTTTGAGCCGCTGGCGGTAGAACCAGCGGCTTCATATTGGTGGAGAACCCGCTCGGGAGACCGTGGAATACGGGGAGCGGGCGGCGGTGGATTCGCCTTCGAGCCACTCGCGGTGTAGCCAGCAGCTTCATATTCATGCCGGTGGCACCTGGGGAAGCCGCTCCATAGACTGCGGGATGCGAGGAGCGGACGGCGGTAAGTCGCTTACTGAGCCGCTGGCAGTAAAACCAGCGACTTCATATAACCCCCCCCCGACTTTGTAAATCGCGGCTATCCCTTTTACAGGGATGGGGGGAGGGGGGTTATATGAAGTCGCTGCTATAAGGGACCGCGGAGAAAAAGCTCGGGGGAGAAATAACCCGCAATGGAAGCCTTTCTACAAGGACCACAGAGGGAACCCCAGCTGTAACAAACTACGACCACGAGACCAGGCTCGGGTGGAGCGTTGCCCCGCAGCAGAAGGTTTTAAAAAGGACATGCAGGTAAATTCCTTACTCGAAGGTCGTTTTGTGCTATTTTGTGAGAATATGTTACAGGAATGGAGCGCATCCAGACTGACTGCGGAGGACCGCGGAATTGCGGGCAGTCAGCAGCGGTAGGCTGCACCTGGATCGCTATTGATCAGCAGTCTCCGACCTGGCACCTGCACAGTCGGAATCGACACCACAGACTGGTGGGAAGGCCAAGCAGAAGTCAGACAGGCCGAAGACTCTGACGAGTTGGGCTGTGAAGACTCATCGCCGGCGGGAGCAACTGTGATCGCATATCCCGCGTGGAGCGGTTGATGGAGCAGAAGCTCCAATGTGACATGTTCCGTTATATGGAGTCTAGTCACCATGGGGTCCTAGGACGCCCAAGGCAGCACCTTATTGAGGGCTGCATAATGCATCTCCCTCGACAGAGGGGAGCATTAGGAGTCACTTCTGGGCTGATTCTGAAGACAGGGGTTTAGCTGAAGATGCCACAAGTGTGCAGGGGGTGCAGGAACAACACTACCAGCAGCCGGAGCTCGACAAGTGGCCGTCGGGTTCAGGAAGGCCACATCATCACGCAAGACCTCACATCTTCGAAGGCAGCACCCCTACGCAGCCACCAGCAAACCACGATGAACTGAAGCTGATTAAAGCTTGAAGGCCGTACAACCAGGACAAAGGTCTTTTTTAGGCCACAGCCCAGAACGGCCTTCCTGGATGATGCGCCAACCCCGTACTCGAGGACCTCTACCTCCCAGGAGCAGGTGAAAAATCATGCCCACATGTTTGAGGCAGCTCCTGGGTCGTGTTGCATAAGTCCTCCCATTCGGATAAAGGTATGGAGCCACATCGATGATGTCTCCAGTCACGGATACAAGTTGGTAATATTAAACTGGTTTGAATATTTACACTGGTTTGGGATAATATAAGATTAGTTTATACTGAACACAGGTATGGTTGGAGTTGCCTTTCAAGGCAGGCTCACAAGAATGGGATGTGGACTGATCATTGTCAACAGCCTCAATCCGCATGTGCAGTATAGACTTTTCTGAATAACTTCCATGTGATCATTTCCTCTCACAGGGTTGAAGATATTTGAAATTTAACTGGATGAGGCAATGATACACTCAAGCATTGCAAAATGGGCTAACTCCAGTTTCCAGATTATTTACCAAATCACTACTATCAGTGCTTCGACTGCACAGAGCTAACAAATAGGTGACATGGCCAATCTGGATGATATTGAAATTTTATTAAATTAGCCTTATCAGCCACATAGCTATATTTAAGAAATTGGTTCACACCCGTCCAGTTAAATTTAAATTAAGTTGATACCAACTGAAACTATTGATTATTGGGATACAATCATCCATTTATTTGTCTGGGATCAGCTCTGAGACAAAAAATTAGACCTCTGCTATTTTCAGCTGAAACTATCAGTCACAATGATGGACTGCTTTGCTCCACTAAAACCTCTCATCCGTAAATTTCAGTCATTTCCAAACTGATGCTTTTGCCCAAAGATGGGTAATTTACTAATACCATCTCTAGTTACGGAGGCAGATGGGATTAGCATGAGTTATCAAGTGTTCAGTCATGGTATCAACTGCCAATGGACACCAGGTGCATTCTGTGCATTAAAGGGTGTGTGGATATGCATAAACTGCATGCACAAGTCCAAGGTGATACACTTTGGTGGTGGTATATGTTAATCACAAAGGTACAATCAAATCAAAATGATAGTTTTACCAAACTGCATTTAGCACTGGTGTATTATTATGCAAATTCAATGACAACACAGAATGAATGTGTGATCACAAAGTATTTAATGACATTGTGGATCGATGGGACACTAACTATTGAGATGCTTGCATCCAGGCTCAATCAACAGTGAACGAGGCATATTAGTGGCGAAGGGTGCATTCTCGCTACACTAGGGAGGAATGTTCTTTTTTGTCTTCCTCCATTTGGCCTCAATAGACGGGTCTTGCAAAATTCAGCAAGATTCCCGCTTCCGGGTTTCATAGTGCCTGCCTGGATTATATACCTATGGCTCCCGCTGAGGCGAAGAATGAGCATAAAACCGTACATGGTTATTTCCGGATAAAAAAGATGCTGGTTCAGTTGTGATGTTGAAACCATCATCTTTATGATATAATCAATTCATAGACTTACATACTCTGAGAGATCGTTCCTGCGGCTCAGGTTGTCAAACCATAAGCATTAGGAGTGCTCACTACAGATTGCAGGGATAGCACCAAATAGCAGCATTCTGCATAGAAAAAGGGAAGCATTGTTTATGCTTCCTTACGTTTAACTCAGCACAGATGACTGACACATTGAAATTCAGTCTTATGGGATTATAACATTGTTAATATTTCATTACTGTGCCTGAAGTACCTCCTCATCATTTGGCTGCGGAGAACATAAACCACTCTGTCCGGTCTCACCCTCTGACATCTATAATATGAAGGTATCGTCAACTTAAAACCTCCCAGGCATAAGGACGCAGAGATATGGGTTATTAACATTGTACTACGTCACTTCGCCGATGGGCACCAGCAACATCCCTGTCCATGGTCATACTCACGTACTAGTGATCATGCCATGGTGCTGACTACAACGCTACGGGTCCAGTCATTGCTACAATGGATAGGATGATCATATCTGCAGGCTATAATAACATGTTTTGTTAATGATTAGTCAAGCAGATTAGACAGGGACACAAGACCAAACTGGATGTTGCATATCCCATGGACCTTGGGTTGTGTGTGATCATGCATCTACACTAGTATGTCAAGGTTCCTAAGAACCTTATAGACTCTGACAGCTATATTGTTAGTTACATAAAACCTCGTTAGAAGGAATCACTACGAAGCTTCAACAGATGGTTATATGGGTCTGGCATATACAGGAGTGCACATTGACATTGAGTCTCACTCCACCAGGACCGCTATACCCCAGCAGCAGGGATGGACCACATCCTAGCGGTTGCAGGATGCTCAAACTATTGATCTGTCCAAATATTCAGAATAAACCTATTGGCAGATCAGGGGTATTTGCCAACTCTATGTTCGGTATGGTTCATACTTCCTCCAGCTTGAGGGAGGTTACTATTGCCACTATTGTTCATTAATAGCACCAACATGTCTATATCTATGTCATGTCTGAATGCATTCTTAATGTTCACTCATCATTGGCCTACTGATGCAGTGTATGACGCCTGGACCCGTTTCCACGGCATGAAATCACAGAGCTTTAAAATCTTCACGTAGTCACTCACGTGACTCCGAAGTAAAATAGTAAGATTAAACGAGAACTTACCAGTTTGAAGTTTGATCTTTATTTTATAAGGAGTAACGTTGAGGGATTATGTGCCCTCCACGCCCACCCTGGATCATAAAGTTCAACTGGTATTCTATTTCTCTAATCTTACTATGTTCAGTTCATTTACAGTTGTCTGTGATTTCACACCGCTGCTTTAAAGATTGACACACATGCGTAATGGCGGGGTCTTCACGTCATCCCTCAATGTTACTCCTCATAAAATAAAGATCAAACTTCAAACTGGTAAGTTCTCGTTTAATCTTACTATTCTTCCCTCCCGCCTTCAACCCATACAGAGTATACCAGATCTTGATCATCAACTTTAGCAATAATGAAAGCAGACTCCATGGGAATTTTCAAAAGTCCATTGGGTATGTGCTGGTTGAAAATTATGGTTGCAAAGTTCATAGCTTGGAGGAGCAGAATTAGGACATTTGGCCCATCAAATTTACTCCGCCATTCAATCATGATTGACCTATCATTCCCACTCAACCCCATTCTCCTGCCTTCACCCCATAACCCCCAACACCCATACTAATCTATAATCTGTCAATCTCTGCCTTAAAATGATCCATTGACCTGCCCTCCACAGCCGTCTATGGCAAAGAATGCCACAGATTCGCTATGCTCTGACTAAAGAAATTCTTCCTCATCTCTTTTCTAAAAGGTTTGTCTTTTTACTCTGAAGTTATTGCCTTTGGTTCTAGACTCACCCACTAGAGGCAACATCCTCGCCACATACACTCTATCCAGCACTTTTGCTATTCGGTAAGTTCCAATGAAGTATCCTGCTGGGGGGAGATGGTGGAGACAGATACGACAGTGAAATTTAAGAGACTTTCAGATGTGTACATGGATATGCAGGGAATGGAGGGATATGAATTATGTGCAGGCAGATAACAGTTGGGCTTGGCATTAGGTTTGGCACAGACATAGAAACATAGGTGCAGGAGTAGGCGATTCGGCCAATCAATATCATCATGGCTGATCATCCAAAATCAGTACCCTGTTCCTGCTTTCTCCCAATATCATAGATACATAGACAATAGTTGCAGGAGTAGGCCATTCGGCCCTTCGAGCCAGCACCGCTATTCAATGTGATCCTGGCTGATCATCCACAATCAGTACCCCGTTCCTGCTTTCTCCCTTGATTTTGTTAGCCACTATAGCTATATCTAACTCTCTCTTGAAAACATCTAGTGAATTGGCCTACACTGCCTTCTGTGGCAGGCAGAGAATTCCACAGATTCACAAATTTCTGGGTGAAAACATTTTTCCTCATCTCAATCCTAAATGGCCTACCCTTTATTCTTAAACTGTGACCCCTGGTTCTGGACCCCCAACATTGGGAACATTTTCCCTGCATCCAGCCTGTCCAATCCATTAAGAATTTGATATGCTTTTATAAGGTTCCCTCTCATCCTTCTTAATTCCAGTGAATACAAGCCCAGTCGCTCCATTCTTCCATCATATGACAGTCCCGCCATCCCGGGAATTAACCTGGTGAACCTATGCTGTACTCCCTCAATCGCAAGAATGTCCTTCCTCAAAATAGGAGACCAAAACTGCACACAATACACCAGATGTGGTCTCACCAGGACCCTGTACAACTGCAGTAGGACCTCCTTGCTCCTATACTCAAATCCTCTTGCTATGAAGGCCAACGTGCCCTTTGCTCTCTTCACTGCCTGCTGTATCTGCATGCTTACTTTTGGTGACTGATGTACAAGCACAACCAGGTCTCGTTGTGCCTCTCCTTTACCTATATAATCATATAACAATTACAGCACGGAAACAGGCCATCTCGACACTTCTAGTCTGTGCCGAACACGTATTCTCCCCTAGTCTCATCTACCTGCACCCAGACCATAACCCTCCATTCCTTTCCCGTCCATATAACTATCCAATTTATTTTTAAATGATAAAAACGAACCTGCCTCCACCACTTTCACTGGAAGCTCATTCCACACAGCCACCACTCTCTGAGTAAAGAAATTCCCCCTCATGTTACCCCTAAACTTCTGTCCCTTAATTCCCAAGTCAATCTAATCTGACACCATTCAGATAAGCTGCCTTATTGTTCTTGCCACCAAATTGGATAACCTCACATTTATCCATATTATACAGTCCTTGTAGGCATGTTTTTGTGCTTCCCTATTCTATGTTCTAAAGCAATGCATTTTGTGCTCTGATTGCAGGTGGTACTATTAGTTTAGTAGTTTATCATTGTCACGTGTACCAAGGTAGAGAGAAAAGCTTTTTTTGCAATGTGCTATCCAGTCAGCAAAAAGACAATACAGAATTACAACTAAGCTGTCCACAGTGTACAGATACAGTGGTAAAGGGTATAACAGTTAGTATTATGTATATCGCCAGAGAAATTTGCATAAAGTCCAATTAATGGTAGTTTGAAAATCTCCAATGGGGTAGATGAGAGGTCAGGACCGCTCTCTAGCTGCTGAGAGGATGGGTCAGTTGCCTGATAACAGCTGTGAATAAACCAGCTATGATTTACTGGCAGTAATGTCCTTATTTCCCCATGTCACATGTCATAATAAAGTATGAATCAAACAACCGTACTCAGCAAGGCAACTTTGGACATACAGGGCGGAAACAGGTCCTTTGGCCCACCAAGTCCGCACAGACCAATGATCATCCCGTACACTGGCACTATCCTACACACTAGGGACAATTTACAATATTTTACAGAAGCCAATTAACCTATAAATCTGTACGCCTTTGGAGAGTGGGAAGAAGCTGGGCACCCGGAGAACACCCACATAATCACAGGGAGAATATACAAACTCCATACAAACAGCACCGGTAGTCAGGATCGAACCCGGGTCTCTGACAAGCAGCAACTCTACCACTGTGCCACTGTGCCGCCCTTACACAAACTTGCACCTGAAAAGTCCGAACAGCTCAGCGGAAACGATGAGTAACTCAAACTCATCCACCATAATAGTGCTCAGGTTACTCGCTCCTTTGAGAAAACGAACAATGACTTACAACAAGGCGCTTGCTTCCAGTACAGTGCTAACATGCTGCTGGCAGGTGATAGCTCAAAGGACAATCACGTTCATGATTACCATTCACACTCGGTACATATAATCACATTGTGACAACAATGTAATAACTGCTGCATTTCTTTCAATGCAAATATGCATGTTCACCTTTACGCTTTCAGGAAGAACTAATGTCTACATCAGATGAGATGGATTAGCATGCCATTGAAAGATTACCACCAGCAACTGAACAGATATGTCACCATCAGATTATTAGCTCCACTGCAGAAGCAACACAAGCAGCGATTATCTCTTTTCAATATTACAGAGCTTGCTAATCAGTATGAGTTGTACCGGCACAGGCGATTGTAAGCATTAGCACATTCTGCTGATACATAAGTTCATAAATTCACAGGTGCAGAAATAGACAATTCGGCCCATCGAGTCTACTCCACCATTTAATCATGGCTGATCTATCTTTCCCTCTCAACCCCATTCTCCTGCCTTATCCCCATAACCTTTGACACCCTTACTAATCAAGAACCTGACAATCTCTTTATATGCCCTTGTCAGACCCAAGACTGCGGCTAACGCAAGATCATGACTTTGTTCTCCCAATGATTTTCCTTCTGCATTGCAATAGGAAGGATGTCATTATGCTGTAAAGAGTGCAGAAAAAAACCTATGAGGATGTTGACAGGACTCAAGGGCCTGAGCTATAAGGTTGAGCAGACCAGGACTATTCCCTGAAGTGCAAGAGGCAGAGGGGCTGTTAAATCTTTCCCCTCTTGCCTTTAAACCCAGGTCCTGTGGTTTTTGATTCCCATACCCTGGGAAAAAGACTGTGCATTCACCCTGTCTATTCCCCTCATGATCTTGTTACCCTTAAAAAAGATTGCCCCTCTGCCTCTAAAGGTTTACAAGGTTAATTCTGTCAGTGGTAACAAAATCATCGTTTAGACAATTGACAATAGGTGCAGGAGTGGGCCATTCTGCCCTTCGAACCAGCATCGCCCTTCAATGTGATCATGGCTGATCATCCCCAATCATCCCCTTTCCTGCCTTCTCCCCATATCCCCTGCTATCTTTAAGAGCCCTATCTAGCTCTCTCTTGAAAGTATCCAGAGAACCGGCCTCCTCTGGCAGAGAATTCCACAGACTCACAACTCTGTGTGAAAAAGTATTTCCTCATCTCCGTTCTAAAACCCTTATTCTTAAACTGTGGCCCCTGGTTCTGGACTCCCCCAACATCGGGAACATGTTGTTTAAGAAGGAACTGCAGATGCTGGAGAATCGAAGGTTACACAAAAAAGCTGGAGAAACTCAGCGGGTGCGGCAGCAGCTATGGAGCGAAGGAAATAGGCAACGTTGCGGGCCGAAAACCTTCTTCAGACTGATCGGGGGTGGGGGGCGGGGGTGGGCGGGGACAAGAAAGGAAAAAGGAGGAGGAGCCCGAAGGCTGGGGGATGGGAGGAGACAGCAGGGGGGCTGAGGAAGGGGAGGAGACAGCAAGGACTAACAAAATTGGGAGAATTCGGTGTTCATGCCCCCAGGATGCAGACTCCCCAAACGGAATATGAGGTGCTGTTCCTCCAATTTAGGGTGCTGCTCGCTGTGGCCATGGAGGAGACCCAGGACAGAGAGGTCGGAGACGGAGTGGGAGGGGGAGTTGAAGTGCTGAGCCACCGGGAGGTCAGCTTGGTTATTGCGGACCGAGCGGAGGTGTTCGGCGAAACGATCGCCCAACCTTCGCTTGGTCTCACCGATATAGATCTGCTGACATCTAGAGCAGCGGACGCAATAGATGAGGTTGGAAGAGATGCAGGTAAACCTCTGTCGCACCTGGAACGATTGCTTGGGTCCTTGAACGGAGTCGAGGGGGGAGGTAAAGGGACAAGTGTTGCATCTCTTGCGGTTGCAAGGGAAAGTGCCCGGGGAGGGGGTGGTACGAGAGGGAAGGGAAGAATTGACAAGGGAGTTATGGAGGGAGCGGTCTTTGCGGAAGGCAGATAGGGGGGGAGGGGGGAGATGGGAAGATGTGGCGAGTGGTGGGGTCACGTTGGAGGTGGCGAAACTGACGGAGGATTACTTTTTGTATGTGACGGCTGGTGGGGTGAAAGGTGAGGACTAGGGGGACTCGGCCCTTGTTGCGAGTGGGGGGATGGGGAGAGAGAGCAGTGTTGCGGGGTATGGAAGAGACCCTGGTGCGAGCCTCATTTATGGTGGAGGAGGGGAACCCCCGTTCCCTGAATAATGAGGACATTTCAGATGTCCTGGTGTGGAACGCCTCATCCGTGGAGCAGATGCGGCGTAGACGGAGGAATTGGGAGTAGGGGATGGAGTCCTTACAGGAAGCAGGGTGGGAAGAAGTGTAGTCCAGATAGCCATGGGAGTCAGTGGGTTTATAGTGGATGTCGGTCAGAAGTCTATCACCTGCAATGGAGATAGTGAGGTCAAGGAATGGTAGGGAAGTGTCGGAAATGGTCCAGGTGTATTTGAGTGCCGGATGGAAGTTAGTGGTGAAGTCGATGAAGTCAGTCAGTTGTGTGCGGGTGCAGGAGGTGGCACCAAAGCAGTCGTCGATGTAGCGGAGGTAGAGGTCGGGGATGGGGCCCTGGTATGTATTGAACAAGGATTGCTCGACGTAACCTACAAATAGGCAGGCATAGCTGGGGCCCATGCGTGTGCCCATAGCTACGCCTTGTATTTGGAGGAAATGAGAGGAGTCGAACGTGGTTATTGAGGGTAAGGACCAGCTCCGCTAGGCGGAGGAGAGTGTCAGTGGCTGGGTATAGGTTGCTTCTCTGGTCGAGGAAGAACCGGAGGGCTTTGAGATCATCGTGGTGGGGGATGGAGGTGTAGAGTGATTGGACGTCCATGGTGAAGATGAGGGGGTGAGGGCCTAGAGAATTGAATGCGCGGAGACGACGGAGAGTGTCTGAGGTGTCTTGAACATAGGTACGGAGGGATTTAACCAAGGGGGATTGGATGGAGTCAAGGTATTTGGAAATGAGTTCGGTGGGGCACGAACAGGCAGAGACAATGGGTCTTCCGGGACAGTCAGGTTTGTGGATTTTAGGGAGAAGGTAAAATCGGGCTGTGCGGGGCTGGGGAACGATGAGGTTGGAGGGTCGGTCGGGTAGGGCATTGGAGTGGATGAAGTCGGTGATGGTGCTGGAGATGGTGGCCTGGTGCTCGTCAGTGGGGTCATGGTCCAGGGGTAAGTAGGAGGAGGTGTCCGAGAGTTGGCGCGTGGCCTCAGCTTTGTAGAGATCGGCGCGCCAGACTACCACAGCACCTCCCTTGTCAGCGGGTTTGATAACCAAATCTGGGTTGTTGCGGAGTGAGTCGATGGCAGAACGTTCATGTGGTGAGAGATTGGAGTGAGACAGGGGAGTGGAGAAGTTGAGGCGGTTGATGTCGCGACGGCAGTTATTGATAAAAAGTTCTAAAGCCGGAAATTGGCCACGAGGGGGGTTCCACGAGGAGGGGGTGCGTTGGAGACGGGAAAAGGGGTCATCAGTGATGGGCGAGGACTCCTTCCCATGGAAGTACGCTGTGAGGCGGAGGCGACGGTAGAAGCGCTCCAAGTCGTGGTGGGCGCGGAATTCATTGAGGTGGGGACGGAGGGGGACAAAGGTAAGACCTCTGTTGAGGACAGACCGTTCGGTGTTGGAGAGGGGGAGGTCGGGGGGGATGGTGAACACCCGACAGGGATGGGGGTTGGGGCCGGAGGAAGGCAGCTGAGGTGGGGACGAGGCGATGTGTGGTGGGGGGGGGTGGTGGGTGGTCAGGGGGGTGGGGGGGAACATGTTTCCTGCCTCTCGCGTGTCCAAAAGCTTAATAATCTTATATGTTTCAATAAGATACCCTCTCATCCTTCTAAATTCCAGAGTATACAAACCCAGCCGCTCCATTCGCTCAGCATATGACAGTCCCGTCATCCCGGGAATTAACCTTGTAAACCTTACAGGTGCTGCCTTACAGCGCCAATCCCGAATACAGGAGCTGCCTCTAAAGAATTTGTACGTTCTCCCCATGACCGCATGAGTTCGCTCAGGGTGCTCCGATATCCTCCCACTCACCAAAGATGTACAGGTTTATAGGCTTTGGTAAAAATTGTAAATTGTCCCTAGTGTGTAGGATAGTGCTAGTGTACGGGGGTTAATGGTCTGCGCTGAGTCGGTGGGCCAAAGGACCCGTTTCCTCATTGCATCTCTAACTAATACAGGTGTATACATTGATAAGATTTATTGAAAGGTTTTTCTTAAGTTAATTAAATAAAACCTAATTGTTGAAACATTAAGCTGTCCAACATACCTTGCAACAGCTTAGAATGCCAGGAAACAGGCCATTAGGCCTAACTTGCCCACGCCAACCAACATGCCCCATCTACAATAGTCCCACCTACCTGCGTTTGGCCAAAATATCCCACGAAACCTACTCTACCCATGTACCTGTCAAAATGTTTCTTAAATGTAATAATCATTTAATAATCTAATCAATGTGTAGAATCATTTGCCCTTGATACCATAACATATGTTGGTTAAATTAGACATCTTGCATCAAACAGACAGTCTCTGACAAGCTGCATCATTGGAAGATGTCACAACTTTTCACAATTTTCCTTTCATTAATAATGCACATGGGAAAAACTATGCCAGTGATGTATTTGCTGAGCTCATCAATATCTCTTGTGGAAAATGGATCACTTCTAAGAGGGTCAGGTCACATCAAAGAAAATAATTGGTGCTAAAACAAAGGAAATGGTGTGCAAAACACAAAGGAATAATGACGTCTGCCAATGTAGTTCTGCTATTTCTGTCAGATTATAATGTTTGAAATCTAGAACGAGAATGCATGTTTTAAAAAAGTTTTAAATGTAAAACTGAGCATGTGATCATTAGTATTAGTATTTCATTAGATTTTTTTAATTCAAATCGCTTTTGATAATGGATGCCTCTAAAAAAAGAATCAGTCTAAAGAAGGGTCCCAACCCGAAACATCACCAATCCATATTCTCCAGAGATGCTGCCTGACCTGCTGAGTTACTCCAGCATTTGTGTCTATCTCTGGAATAAACCAGAATTTGAAGTTCATTTTTATTACTTTTTTTTAAAACTCATGATAGAGGGTAACGATAGATTTTCAAAAAACAAAAGCCGACATTAATTCGTTGTCGGACACAAAGTGCTGCAGTGACTCAGCAGGTCAGGCAGCAACCCTGGAGAACATGGCGAGGTGAAGATTTAGGCCAGTTATACAGCATGCAGACAGGCACTTCAGCTCAACTTGTCCATATTGACCAAGATGCCCCATCTAAGTTAGTCCCATTTTCCCCGCATCACTCCAAGGCTTTGCAAGTCAGCAGTCAGTCAGAATCTTTTTCCACGGGATGCTAAATTCAAAGCTTTAAGATGAGAGGGGCAAGGTTTAAAAGGAGATGTGCTGAGCAGTTTTAATTTTTTTAAATTATACACAGGGTGATGAACACCTGGAACTCTCTGTTGGGATGCAGATACGATAATGGCATTTAAGACACTTTTGTATAAGCACATGGGTACGCAAGAAATGGAGGGATATGGATATCCGCAGGTAAGTGATGGTCTTGGCATCATGTTCACCACATACATTGTGGGCCGTAGGGCTTGTTCTTATGCTGTACTGTTCCATGTTCTACATTGACGTGAAAAGTTTGGAAATGTTTCATAAATATTTAGTTCCAATAGTGAAATGCTACCGGCATTTAACTCAGTTTCTCAGTCCTCAGATATTGCCGGTTCTGCTATATTCAGTATTTTCTACTTTATTTCAGACTTTTTGCTTCTGCAGTTTCCGAATTTTTATTTCCTACCCTTGTATCCACAGCAAATGTGTTAATCTTGTTTCAAATGTCTTCATTTATATCAAATGTAAACAGCCAAGGACCCAGCCCTGATCCCTGTGAAACACCACTGCCAATCAGAAAAAAACATTTAATCTCTTGTTTCCTTTTAGCTGACATTTTTTTATTTTCACAGAACAATATATGTGAAGAAGTCTGAAGAAGGGTTTTGGCCCGAAATGTTGCCTGTTTCCTTCGCTCCATAGATGCTGCCGCACCCGCTAAGTTTCTCCAGCACTTTTGTCTACCTTCGAATTTCCAGCATCTGCAGTTCCTTCTTAAACAATATATGTACAAATGTTTTCTAGAAATCTAATATTCTGCAGTATCTCCACTGGTCGATTTTATTCATGTATAGTTTAGTTTAGAGATACAGTGTGGAAACAGACCCTTCGGCCCACCAAGCCCACTAAACACCCGTTCACACGAGTTCTACCCTTCACACCAGGGACTATTTTTGCAGAAGCCAATTATCCTACAAACCCGTACGTCTTTGGGATGTAGGAGGAAACCCGAGCACCTAGAGAAAACCCACGTGGTCACAGGTAGAATGTACAAACTCTTTTCTACACAATGGAGGGTGGGTATATGGAGAAGCTGCCAAAGAAGGTAGTTGAGACAGGTACTATAACAACATTTGAAAAGACATTTGGCCAGCAACATGGACAGGGTCGGTTTAGAAGGGCATGGCCCAAATGTTGGAAGGTGGGAATAGCGTAGATAGGACATTGCAAGATCAGTCAGCATTGTAGATAGTCAGCATGGGCAAGTTGGGCCGAAGGGCCTGTTTCCATGCTGTCTGACTGTTTCTCAAAATGATATATCTGCTCTCGCATTGAGGTTGTAAAAGGAGAAAAATCGTTGAGTTTCTGCAATGCATCTTTGTATAATATTTAACCAAGATGTAGCAGTCTCATGTAAAACCTCCCTCAATGATCACCACCCCTGGGGAAGTGGGATTGTTATAATCTGGTTTCTTAAAAATACATATAAATAGAAAACGGATTCACAGTAGTTACAGTAAATAGACTTATTCTAAAATTATGAGCCTTAATTAGTAGATGTTCTTAGCTCCAGCTATTATTAGTTTACAAGATCAAGTAGTTACTGAAACACAGTTGTTAATCACAGACCAGGGGATTTTGGTCAGACTGCAGACAGACATTTAAAATTAGATACTAGTATTTTATTACTTAACAAGAAAGAAATTGCACAACTGCACCACAGGACAGAGGTATAAGGTGAAGGGGGAACATTTAATAGGAACTTGAGGGGGAAGGGGGGAATACACACACACACACGATGGGTATTTAGAACGAGATGTCAGAGGAGGTAGTTGTGGCAGGTACTATCACAACGTTTAAGAAATATTTGGATAGGTACATAGATAGGATAGGTTTAGAGAGATATGGGATAAATACAAGCAGGTGGGACTAGTGTAGATGGGACATGTTGGTCGGCATGGACAAGTTTCCATTCAGACTTCCACATGACTCAATGACAATTAATTTGTCTTTTTTTTTTTAAAGTACTAAAAATAAAATAAAATCCCTCACGTTCTTTACTTTAGACTTTAGAGATACAGCATGGAAATAGGCCCTTCGGCCTACCGTGTCCACGCCAACCAGAGACCACCTCATACACGAGCACTATCCTACAAACTGGGGATAATTTACAATTTACAGCAGCCAATTAACCTACAAACCGATACGTCTTGGAAAACCCACACCGTTACAGGGAGAACATACAAACTCTCTACAGACAGTACCCATAGTCAGGATCGAACCCGAGTCTCTGGCGCTGTTAGGCAGAAACTCGACCGCTGTGCCACTGTGCCGCCCCTTTTTGTTAGTACAGCTAAACTATTGAATTTATACAGGAAGTTAATTTTCATTTGATGAGTTATCACAGGATGTAAAAGCTGGAATACTTTTCAATGTCCATCAATACTCACTAAACATGTGCCAGAGGGAATACTAAAACAAACAATACGAATATAGTGGTTGCATTCACCAAATATTAATATCAATGTAAATGAGCCAATAAAAAAACATTTACAGTAATTCATCTAGCATCTGTTGTGTTTAATTCCAAGACTCCAGTGTAGAAACAAAACTAAATGATAGATGACCTTATTTTTTTCATTTCTAGAAGCTAATTCCCATCCATTTGTTGTTTAGATTTTGTTTGCCACCCCTTCAGATCCAGACCCCTTCAGACTGGTTGCTCTTTAGGCAGCTGCGAAATGCAAGCACAGTTGCAATTAGAAAAGCCAAAGCTGATCATTTCCTTACTGAAACTTCAAATAACCTAAACAATCCGTTGAAATTCTGGAAAACCATTAAATCAATAACTGGAAATAAAAATGTTATTGAGCTACCTCCATGCATTGTCAAAGACTCTACCCAAATTTATGAAAAGGCTGACATGCTTGGTTGTTTTAATGAGCATTTCATTGCCTCTGGTTCACTTTTCAACTCTCAATACACAGCTCAGGGCTCCTCTGCTTGCTCTGATAGTAGTTGTTTTTTTGAGGGACAAGCCTTTACTTTTGACGCTGTTACACTTTCAGAGGTGCATAAGGCCGTGAGATGTTTAGACACAAAAAAATCAGCAGGTCCAGACAACCTTGAGCCTTACTTCCTAAAGTTAGCCGCTGATTTTATTGCATTGCCTCTGACTTATCTTTTTAATCTATCCCTGGAGACAAATGAAATTCCCCTTATTTGGAAATCTGCCTTTGTTCTCCCACTGTTAAAAGGGGGGGACCCCACTGTGCTAAACAACTATAGGCCCATCTCCAAACTGTCTGTTTTAATTAAGGTGCTGGAATCCATTGTAAACCAACAACTGAAGGACTTTTTATCGACTAACAGTATTTTATCTAAATTTCAATCTGGTTTTAGGAAAAAATATAGTATGTCAACAGCTGCTTTAAAAGTAGTAAATGATTTTATTGAATTTTTAGACAATAAGCAACACTGTGCAGCCCTTTTCGTTGACCTATCAAAGGCTTTCGATACTGTGGATCATGCCTTATTGTTACAAAGACTATGCAGCATCGGTTTATCTGATCAAGCTGTCTGTTGGTTTAAAAACTATCTATCAGGCAGATCCCAGTGTGTGCGAGCAGAAGGTATTACTTCTAGCTCTCTTAACGTATCCAAGGGTGTGCCACAGGGATTGGTTTTAGGACCTTTATTATTTACTATTTATATTAATAGTCTAGATCATAAAGCTCCAAACGCATATTTTCACTTTTATGCTGACGACACAGTGATATATTGCTCTGTCTACCCCAAATCAGGCTCTCTGTCAGCTCCAAACTGCTTTTAACACTGTGCAACGTAACCTATGTGATTTAAAACTTGTTTTAAATGCTGACAAGACAAAGCTCATGCTGTTCACTAAAGCTAAATCAAAGCCCTCGGACCTCCTTCCTATCACCACTTTGCAGGGCTCTGTGATTGAATCTGTGTCTCAATATAAATATCTGGGAATTATAATTGACGATTCTCTCCCTTTTAAACCTCATATCCAGCAACTTGTGAAAAAACTAAAGATAAAATTAGGTTTTTACTTTAGAAACAAATCTTGTTTTTCTTTTGAAGCCAAAAAAAGACTTGTTGCTGCAACGTTTATGTCTGTGTTGGACTATGGTGATGTTTTATATATGAATGCATCTTCAAAATGCCTAGTCTTTGGACACGGTCTACCACGGAGCACTGAGATTTGTTACTAATTTTAAAACCCTCACGCACCACTGCTCTTTGTATGCTCAAGTTGGATGGTTTGCCCTGTCCACCCGCAGACTCCATCATTGGCATATCCTTATTTATAAGACTATCCTCGGTGTTCTTCCTTCGTACCTGCAGAAGTATGTAATTCGAAAAAGCACAGGAACTTATCAGCTCCGCTCTGAGGACTTGTTCTTACTAACTGTACCTAAAGTCCGTACTGAACTGGGGAAAAGGGCATTTAGTTATGCTGCTCCTTCGCATGGAACCAGCTACAGAATGAACTGAAACTTAAGGAGCTGGTTTCTATAAACAGATTTAAATCCCTTCTTAATGATGTTGAAGCGGGCTCTTCTGTCTATACATGCGTTGTTTGATGATGTTCTGACTGTGACTCTATTTATATGTTCTCCGTTGTTTTTAAATTATTGTCTGTAACTGTGGAACTGTGCTGCTGCCTGTCTTGGCCAGGACTCTCTTGTAAAAGAGATTTTTAATCTCAATGAGACTACTCCTGGTTAAATAAAGGTTAAATAAAAATAAAATAAATAAGACATCCATAAACACTTTGCTTCCACTGTGTGGGAAAGAACTGCAGATGCGGGATTATACTGAAGATGAACACAAGGTGTGTCTAAACTGGCACAAACTATGACTAAAGTGATGGAGTAACTCAATGGGTCAGGCAGCATCTCTGGAGAAAGGGAAAAGGTGACGTTTCTGGTCAGAACCCTTCTTCAGACTGAAAGTAGAGTGGAAGTGGAGCGTGGAATAAACTGGAGGAGAGATAAGGCCAGAACAAATCAGGGCGGGCAACAGGCAACCTCAGGAAGGCTGGAGCCCATAATAGCCCATTGTTGCTGGGAAAGACGTGCTAATGAGAGGGATACAAGGATATGAATAGTGGATCTGGTAGGAGGACAGGGGTGGGGGAGGTAATGGAGGAGATATTCATCTAGTTTAAAGAAAGCTACACCATAGCCAGAAAGTAAATCAACAGCACCTTGCACCAGCATTTTCTATTAGAACTAATACCTAGATGGCGGTGAAGGCAAGTCATTGGGTATTTTTAATGCGGAGATCGACAGGTTATTGATTAGCAAGGGCATCAAAGGTTACAGGGAGAAGGCTGGAGAATGTGGTTGAGGGAGAAAAATAGATCAGCCATGATTGAATGATGGAGTAGACTAGATGGGCCGAATGGTCTAACTTTGCTCTAATGGCTTATAGTCTTATGAACCTTGGTTACAAATAAAAAATGGAAAAAACCATTGATGTGCAACTGTTTGGAGGAAGCACGTGAGACGGTTCCTTCTCAATCTAAAAAAATCAAGCAAACTATTTTGAAATAAGAACCTCCATTATTTAGACAAAGCTACTTACAAATATTGCTGCTGTTTAACTCAAATTTATTGGCAATACTGGATCATTTGTGCCAACATAATAAATGTCTAGAGCTAGTAATTCCATCCGTTTCTGAAAATCTAATTTTTTTGTTAAAGTAGCAACTGGTTTTGCAATAACCCTACAATGCGAAGCAACGACTTCATATGAAAATATCAATTTATAGAAATGTTTTGAAACTGCATTCCAGGAAAATCTAAATTATTGCAATAAACAGATAAAAATGTTAAGAGTTCCGAGAAATTTAAAACAAACGGGCAACGTGACAAATTCCCTTCAGAACTGCTGAATAAGCAAATGTCTTAGCAATGGAAAAGCAAAAGCTAAGGAAAACCATGCACTGTATAGGAAGGAACTTCAGATGCTGTTTTATACTGAAGATAGACTCAAAGTGCTGGAGTACCTCAGCAGGTCAGGCAGCATCCGAGGAAAATAGGTAACATTACAGGTCAGAACGCTTCTTCAAACCATGCACGATTGGACATTCTTGGTCGCACCCGATCATACGTATTCCCCTTTGTTCTACCTCCATCACCAATTGAAAACATGTTCGATTCCTCGTTCTGATGATGTCATAAATCGTTAATTTTGCTTCACTTTTCATAATTGCTAAGTGACCTGCCAGGACAATCCAATATTCTGTCATTTTATTCTCAGCATAAAGGCCTTAGTGACACGCCGGCTTTACAACTGCATACACCAGCTGTATTTCAGCCAACAAGATGCAATGAAGCAGCACGGTGGCGTTTGTAGGTTTGAAGGTTAATTGGCTTCAGTAAATTGTCCCTCGTGTATAGGATAGAACTAGTGTATGAGTGATTACTGGTCGACGCAGATTCGGTGGGCCGAAAAGCCTGTTTCCATGCTGTGTTTCCATGAAAGAGTCTGTATTCTTTACGAGATGTGACCTTATTCAAACATACAGGATCTTACGGGAGCTTGACAGAAATTGTTGAGATGTGTTCAGGAGTGGGAGAGAATGTAAAAGAGGACATAGCTATAACTTAAGTGACTGGTCACTCAAACTTCAAGTGCGTACATATTTTTTCTCTCAGAGGGAAATCTCCGGAATTCTCTCTCTCCCCCCCCCTCCAGTTTATTATTGTCACATGTACCGAGGTACAGGGAAAAGCTTTATTTTGCATGCCAGTCAAACAGATCACATTGATTGAGACATTGATGCAGAGACAATAACCTGGCTGCTCAACACTTAGCTTGAGATCTAACTACTCCTTTGGTTTATGTTTCATTCGCAAGAAGAAGACCCATTCCTTCGCTCCATAGATGCTGCCTCACTCGCTGAGTTTCTCCAGCTTTTTGTCTACCTTCGATTTTTCCAGCATCTGCAGTTCTTTCTTAAACATACATAGATACAATCAATTCAATATCCAGTATCATAGGCAAAGCAAAAGGGAAGATACAAAATGTAAAATATAATTCTCAGCATTGTAGTGCATTAGTTCGTTAGACAGTCCAATGTCCTCAATAGGGTGGAGGTGAATTGGACAGTAGCCCAGCTTGTGGAAGGAACATTCAGAAGCCTGATGATGGAGGGGAAGCTTTTCTTAAGTCAAAAGTCAAGGGTATTTTACTGTCATATGTCCAAGTTTGAACAATGACATTCTTACTTGCAACAGCACAACAGAATATGTAAACAATATCCTGGTGGTACACTTTTAAGCTTCTGAACCTTCTGTCGGACTGGAGCAGGGTGAAGATGGAATGACCGGGATGGGACTGCTTGTCCAAGGCAACATGGAGTCAATGGTGGGAAGTCTGGTCTGTGGGCTCGACAACGCTGCTTACTTTTATACTATTTACAACAAAAGACAAAGTGCTGGAGTAACTCAGCGGGTCAGACAGCATCTCTGGACAACATGGATAGCACACCTTTTAAGTTGGGATCCTTTTTCAAATGTCAGGCAAATGTCTAGATATCAATTTTGCAACAACACTTTTCGTTAAATAATTCATCAAGTGACTTAGCAGTGACAGCGGAAATTGTGAGCAGAACAAACATGAAATATAGAAATCGAAAGTCCGTCCATATAATAATTCATGAACTAAGAGAACAACAAACACGTGTATTTAACTTGTTGTACTTACAGGAAAAGATAGGACAAATTCCAAACAGAAGATCAAGAAAAATGTTGTTTCTCTATCGGGATCAAGCTTTATAAAGAAAGATCGGAGGAGGGACTCTGTTTCCGATTGGACAACATAAAACACTTGGAATGTTTTTTTTTAACTATAAAGGGAATTGATGCAATACACACAAGGATATTACTACTCTGACAAAAAGAGAAAAAAAGGAGATAATTGCCAATTAAATAAACCACACTCTAAATATCAAACTTGAGAGAAAAGGCTTACCCATTATTGAAAGATTGGACTAAAGTGCAACATTATGTGCACTTTAGCTGAAAATCCTCAGTTACATTTGTTTGATAATTGAATGCTTCAACCAGCCAGAAGATATTTAATTCACTTAAGAGATGCGGGTGTCAGAGGAAAAGCCAGTATTTATTGCCCATCTACAAATGGCGTGTAAAAGATAGCAGTGATCTGCTTAGCTGCGGCCAATGAAGTAATCCCATTCTCGCAAATGATATTAAGCTCCAGAACGATATACTTGTGAAGTTGGAAGAAAATGGGACTTAGTGGCTGTGGAGTTACATTACTTTAGTTTTTGTGTTTTAGAGATACAACGCGGAAACAAGCCCTTCGACCCAGCAATCACCTTGTACACTAGCATTGACACAAACCTACACACTTGAAACAAACTGACAATTTTATCAGAGCCAATTAACCGACACACCTGTACATCTTTGGGGTGTGGAAGGAAACCGGAGCATCGGATGAAACCCACATGGTCACAGGGAGAACGTACAAACTCCGTACAGACAGCACCAATAGTCAGGATCAAAACCGGGTCTCTGGCGCTGTACGGCAGCAACTCTACCGCTACACCACTGTTCTACGCCATTGCTGTCACACAGCACTGGAAAAACGGGTTCGATCCTGATCTTGGCGCAGTCTGTGCACAGTTTGCACGCTCTCCCTGTGACTGCCTGGGTTTTTCCCTAGTGCTCCGGTTTCTTCCCACATTCCAAAGGTTTGTAGGTTAATTGATTTCTGCAAATTGCTCCTTGGGTGTAGAATATAAAAGTGGGATTACATAGAACTAGTGTACAGGTTTGATTCACCTCTACACCATTGTGTAGACATTTTTTTGCAGAATGTCTTAGTAATGCCTTCTATTCTGGTTGCTTGTAATTTATGACACATTCTGTTATGCCTCAATATCAACTCTCTACATAATGTAACTTATTTTAATAGCAGTTCTTCCCACAGAGTGAACTTCTTGTAATTCCAGTTCTATTTACTCCCTGGCTACTTACATCCTCCAATTTTATGTTATAAACAGAGCTCAAATTTAGTTTTGTTTGAATTTCCACTTGATCTCTCTCCCCACTTTAATTACAAATTACAGCCCATGTATTCATTCCAATGGGCACTGTACCATTTTATGTGCAGGTCAAGCTCATCTTGTTGGAATAGCACCTTTCCTATTGCAGTATTTATGTCAGATTCCCATTGAAAGTTGACTAGTTTAGTTTATTGTCACATGTACCAAGGTACAGCAACAAATGTTGTTGCGTGCTAACCAGTCAACGGAAAGACAATACATGATTACAATCGAGCCATCCACAGTGTCCAGATACATGATAAAGGGAATATAGTGAACACAATTTAGTGCAAGACAAAGTCCAATAAAATCTGATTAAAAATAGTCCGATGGTCTCCGTGCTGAGGTCGATAACAGTTCAGGACCACTCTCTAGTTGATGATGGTTCAGTTGCCTGATAACAGTTGGGAAGAAACTGTCCATGAATGTTTCCTGAATAAACCAGTTAGCCTGACATCGGTGGTGGGGAAGATGCTGGAGTCAATTATAAAAGATGAGATAGCCGCGCATTTGGATAGCAGTAACAGGATCGGTCTGAGTCAGCATGGATTTACGAAGGGGAAATCATGCTTGATTAATCTTCTGGAATTTTTGGAAGATGTAACTAGGAAAATGGACAAGGGAGAGCCAATGGATGTAGTGTACCTGGACTTTCAGAAAGCATTTGATAAGGTCCCACATAGGAGATTAGTGGGCAAAATTAGGGCACATGGTATTGGGGGTAGAGTGCTGACATGGATAGATAAGTGGTTGGCAGACAGGAAACAAAGAGTAGGAATTAACGGGTCCCTTTTAGAATGGCAGGCAGTGACTAGTGGAGTAACGCAAGGCTCGGTGCTGGGACCGCAGTTATTTACAATATACATCAATGATTTGGATGAAGGGATTCAAAGTAACATTTGCAAATTTGCAGATGACACAAAGCTGGGTGGCAGTATGAACTGTGAGGAGGATGCTATGAGAATGCAGGGTGACTTGGACAGGTTGGGGGAGTGGGCAGATGCATGTGAGGAAATATTATACAATATAATTGCTCAGATGATAACTTTTGTGTGAGGAACTTATGTTAAGTTGCAAGAGAAGGACTTGGAGCTGAGGTTTTCAGAAATACATGGCCCCACAAAGAAATAAAGAACACACGCACATAGGAGAACAGATGGCTTGTCATAACATGGAGATGTTGATGTAAATAGGCATAGCTTTGTTTGCTTTGAAGCAGCTATAGCGCTGTCAGAAGTTGTATTTGGTTTAGTTTGGTGTTTAGAGTATAGGTTATTGATGGGCTTCTTCTCAGGACATGAGCATCATGTGTCCTTTCTTTATGACACCTCTTTGAGCTCGGGTGCGCCATAAACGGGATTTATGGTTGTCTATATTGGGTCTTGGGCACCAAGGCTAGATAATAGTCTGTGATCTGGTTTGTGCTGTTTAAATGTATTTATGTTGAGATAAGAGATAAGGCATAGGTGATGGTTGTGTGACCTTCGTATAAGGGTGGTTTCTTATGTTTATAGAAAACTGAGAAAGTAACTCTGTTTTGATAATCTTCCATTTGCTGTGTGGAATGCTATTAGTGAGGAGACCTTACATTCCTTTCGTCCAGAGATAGAAGGGGGTGGTTGTAATTCAAAATGAAACTAGACCCGAGTTTGGGAAAAAGCAATTATAATTTATCAAGTGTGACAATTAGTGGCCTTTGTGTGGTTGAAGATTGTAGAAATAACTTAAGTCCTTACCATTTTATAAGAATGGGGCAAAACTCATATTGAATCCATAAGTAACTGTATTTTAATTATGTAGTTGTAGGGAAATGTATTTGTGTTTTAATTAGGACTGTAAGTATTAGACTTTGTTTAAATCTGAAGTTTTCGAAATAACTTTCTTTTCCAAAGTGAAAATATATGTTTTGTGTGTATGTATTGTGTGATTGCTGTATGATGTGTATTTTATATTCTGAGAGGTCTCTGAGAACTAGTTTTAATATTTCAGTGATTTTACTTCATTGAAATAAAATTGATTTTGAGCAAAGAGGTTAAAGAAAACCACAGAGGGGAAAAGGGGCCAGAAAACGGAAAATCATGTGACTATACGTGTGTCAATCACTGGAAAGGATTTGGTTGATTGGTTAATGCAAATAAGCTAAATGTATGGTAAACCATAATGATTGGTTAATAGTTTGCCATTCCATCTGTACCATAATTGTCTAATACCTATATAATGTGTTACATTTGTACCAAAGTCAGTAGTTCTTTCAATCTGCCCCAGAGTTTCTAGCTCTGTGTTGGAAGATTCAAATAATTATCCAGCGCTGTCAGAATAAAGAATTGATTTTAACAGCAATGGTTTGAATCAAGTTTTCTTGAAGTGGACTGACAAAAGAACTCAGTTTAACACATGGCAGATAAAGCTTAATGCGGATAAATGTGAGATTATTCACTTTGGTAGTAAAAACAGGAAGGCAGATTACTATCTAAATGGCCTCAAGTTGGGAAAAGAGGAAGTACAACGGGATCTGGGGGTCCTTGTACATCAGTCTATGAAAGTAAGCATGCAGGTACAGCAGGTAGTGAAGAAAGCGAATGGCATGTTGGCCTTTATTGATAACTATGGACTGAATCAGCATGTGACGGAGCCCACACACAACAAAGGTCACACTCTGGACTTAGCCATGTCCAAGGGTGTTAGCATTTCTAAGGTTGTTGTGATTGATGCTGCCCTCTCTGATCATTCCTGGGTTTTCTTTGAGAGTGCTATCTCTGTGCAGACTAATGTTCAAAGTAATGTATTGACAAAACGGTACATAACAGAAAACACCTGTGGAACATTTAATAGTAAGATTAAACGAGTACTTACCAGTATGAAGTTTGATCTGTATTTTATGAGGAGTTACGGGAGGGATTAAGTGAAGAACCCAGCTCTACTGCGCATGCGGCATACTTCGAAGCAGCGGTGTGAAATCACAGAATAGACACAATATTTGAAGTAAGATAGTAAAGATCACGAGACATCAGTTTATTAGTTTGATCTATATAATGAGGGTGGGAGCGGCGGGCACTTAATCCCTCACCGTAACTCCTCATAAAATACAGATCAAACTTCATACTGGTAAGTACTCGTTTAATCTTACTATTTTACTTCGGAGTCACGTGAGTGATTCCGTGAAGACTTCAAAGGTCTGTGATTTCAAACCGTGTAACAGTTTTTATTTCACTCACTGCCGAAGTTTATGAGGGAGGAAGTGTTATCGTAATCAACCAGTGGATCTGCTTTCAAAAGAAACAGAAAGGTATTTGTTAACAATAACAACATAAAAGAGCTCCTCTGAGCTTAAATTAATATTGCAGTTTGTAATATTCTCCTGCAATTAAATCAGGTTTATCAACGGTTTATAATAAAAAATGTTCTGAACGCCGTTCCCTTGACCATTCTGCTGTATTGAAAATGTGGTCAACCGGGACGTCCATTCGTTCAGCCGCTGATACCAATGCTGCCCTAGTGGAATGGGATTAAATGTATTATTATCTATTCCGGCAGCTTTCAGTACCTGTTTGAGCCACCTTGGAGTGGTTTGGCTCGTACCCCGTCTTGGGTTACTGTGGTTGACCCATAGGCTTTCATCTCCCTCTAAGATTGTGGGTTGTGTCTATATATAGTAGTAGATGGGTCACCACACTCAACCTGGACTCTGGTGGGTAGGCCCGGAATCCCACCAGTGAATAGGGCGTTCCTGGTCCATATAGCCATATAACGACTACAGCACGGAAAACACAGGCGATCTCGACCCTACTAGTTCGTGCCGAACTCATAATCTCGCCTAGTCCCATATACCTGCGAGTTAGATTTTACCAGACCTAAATATGAACGTGATGCGTCTGGGGTAATCACCATGTTATCCAGTCTAGTTTATGGAGTGACCGGAATCTTGAGCGTGTACGAGAGCCATAAGCATGAGCGTTTTTTAAAACATAGATTAAGCAAGCTGAGGGATCTGGCTGGTGCCATTCTCTGAGATATGTCAATATCACACCAATATCCCATACATGGGTATATACCTGGGTGTTTGGGGCTTATATTATAGTTGCCCTTCATAAGTTTACCTTCAGTGGATGGGATCCCATGCTCTGCTGACATGCTGTTTTAGATAAGCAGATAAGGCGCTCCATGCTGTATTTACGGCACTGTAACTCACCTTTTAGTCATGGTGTAGATGTTCCAGGAACTCCAATACGTCAGTGGTTGAATAGTTCGGTATGTTGTCCCTGCGTCGTGGCAGTATTTTACCCATGTTAGCTTTTAGTGACTGTTCGCAGGGATGCCGACATGGTGGTAATGGTTCCTTTGGATAATCCCAGTCCCTGGTAAGGTCTATTCAAAACCTGTACCCAGGAGTTTGATGTTTCCCTGGCATGGGTGGCTTGTGCCTGATACTGGGTTGAGTCAGCAACCATGGTCCACTAGGGAAATCCATAGGTGACTCGCCCACCGTGTCGTGATGAACTGGGAACCATGGCTGTGTAGGCCGGTCGGGCACGTTCAATATCTCGGAGACAGATCCCATCTGTATTGTGAAGTGCCCGTCTGATGAGGCAGAAGGGAGGAAGGCAAAGCAGAAATTCCCCCTTCCAGCGTGTAGGCATCTATCGCTGCTGCCTCTAATCTGGTTCCTAAGTCACATACATAGGTTACTGGTGATTCCGTCTTGTGCAACCAATTGATATCTGGCTTTCAAACTGCTTAATAACTTTAGCAGATATTTTGGGTTTGACATCTATTCAATGTAATCATAAATTTTACCCCGTGACATGGTGTCTCCCACTGTGTTCTAGCTTCCTAGGACATAGGCAGCTGATAGTTAAAATGTCTTTTGACACACCATTGCCAGATTTGTTTGACCAATTTGTTGCACAATAATGATTATTATGCTCCCCATATGGTTGATATAAGCCACCACCATAGTATTATCAATCCGTAACCACATATGTACGTGCTGCATTTGAAATGCATATGCTTTTTAGCCCAATAGGCGATCACCAATCCCAAGTAGTTGATGCCCGGTATGTGTAGTAACGATGTTTGTGAATTGGTCCATCTGTTACCTGTGCTGGATATGGAGTTTAGTTGCTCCCCAGCCTAAAGTACTGGCATTGGTTTTTAATAACCAAGTTGGGATTGGTGATGATAATAGGGCTGAAAACTATGCCAAATATATGTCTGCCCACCACCTTAATTGTGATATAGCTTCAGTGGGTACATTCATGATTTGATTATAGTGACCCAAGTATCTTGGCAAAGTAACAGTCATATGGACGGAATTATTATTGAAGCCCAGATAATCCTTGGTAGTTAACGCTTCAATTCTGGTTTATCTGGGCGTGGGATAAACCTCAGCTTTAGGGAGCTGTTTCGTAGCTAGAACTGCTGCCACAGCTAATTCCTTTGTTTCCCCTAATATGAGGATATCATCCAATATATGCCATGATTATGCTTGTTTTCTTAATATTTTCATGGCCATTTATAATAGTTTAGGGCTGAGGTTAGACCATATGGAATGCTATATGCTCCCATGGTTGCCCTAACCGGGATATCCATTATCCAGGTAAAATTTTTTAGGTATCTATAATGATCCTAGTGTATGGGTATAAGATAGTTAGCATCTTCCATATCAATGCTCCCCATAGGTATCCTTGGGAGATCAGATGTCTGGCAGTGACAAAAACCCGTCTCCATCTTAAAGTGTATATACTCAACAGATTTATTTAGTGATATTAGATCAATGATGATGCTACATTCACCATCTTTTGTAGTTTTGGTGAATATATTCGATACAAATTCCAATGGTTCATGTTTACTCCCATGATCCGTTTAGTAATGAGCCTTTTTAGTTCAGCTTGCCTTCTCACTTCTCTTTTCTTAGAGGGAGAAAATGCCCTTTGGGCGCATTGCTGAACTGGCGGTAATATGCCCAATTTGAATTCGTTTTTATCCTCTAATACTGTTGAGTATATTTTAGTTATTTGTGACAGCATCCCATGCTTTATCCACAAGTGTAAATGCCCCCCCATGCAGTTAGTAGAACACCCTTGTTTAGTGTAAACTGGGAGGAACCAGACTACCTACCTCCATGTTTGTTGTTTTTTCATGAAGGCGTAGTTTGCTGGTATGCTGGTGCTGTCGGTGGGGCGGCGCATCTTCCCACGGCTCCGCTCTGGGCCCCGTCTAAAAAGAACTTTGGGGGTAATGTGAAGCGGTCGCCAGGCTTTCACCAGTCCTTGTTTGATATCGCTGGTGGATGCCGAGGGGTGCTGCCAGCTGGGTGTTGGATGCGATGTCCTGCTCGTTCCATGGCCTGCCTTCATGAGGCGCACAGGTTTAGCTGCCTCTCTTCCCGCAACAGCGGTTTGCATAGCCCCATATATTCGGGGTTGCGGGCAGGTCTATATGCACCATTGTTCAGTCGAGTATCCCAAATTTGGGAACATCTTAGGCGTCAGCACCCTGGTAGTGCAATGGGATAGTCTTATCCTGGGAGAGTATAATCCGTGGAAAAGGCGAGCAAAGGCGGTAACATCTTGACCCTTCTGTAGAATTCGCTGCTTGTCTGCGAGTCTACTAGACCCAGCTGCCTGCGGATTTGCCTCTGGAAAGGCCTGCTCCTGCAGGGCTTTTGTTGGGAAGATGGTCGCGTGGAGGAGCCATGTAGTGGCCCACGACACCCAGTAGCTCTTCCTGATCCTGCTCCCCTGGCATACTGCTGTTCTCGTCCGCCTGCCCAGCGTTTAAGCCAGCCCAGCCCTGGCCTCCTTAGCTAGCCTCAAAAGAGGGAGCAAAAGGGTGTGCTAAATTGGAGGAGGCATAGCTCAAACTCCGCTGTTGCATCAATCCCTCGACAAGGGAGATGGCTAGTGCAATAGCACTGGGGTAGGAGTCAGCTCCCTTGGCATTCAGCCAGTGCCCCTTTTCTCCTGGAGGTGAACTCCATGACCTCCTCTGGCTTGGGGAGACAGACATACTTATTTTTGCTGTCTCCAACCTGTCCAGTTTTGGAGGAAGTTGGCTCCTGTAGAACCTGTAAATTGGTAAGATTTTTGTCTTACCTGTATGTAGAGGCTGCCTGCCGTTTTCCAGGCGGCATTGTGGCGGTTCCCGAGCGGCGATTCTCCTAGTCAGGAGTCTGCAGGGCTGCCGGTCGGGTTTTTAAACTTCCCGCCGGTCCGCTGCTGTTACCAAACAGCTGTTCAGCGGACCGGCATTAGCGCAGCTCCTTGCAGCGGTCCGCAGCGTTTGCGGTCCGGGTAGACGCTTTTTCCCCGTCCACTGTCGGCTCCACGCTGGAGTCGAAACGGGGCCGCTCACCATGCCTCACTTTGCTCCCCCTGGAGCAAAAACCACAAGGCCCGATTAAGGTAAGTACTTACCTCGTCCCTGGATGCGGGAGCGCCCGACTCCCGCTGGCCGCGTTCTGCACAGCTGTGCGATTATGCCGCATGCGCAGTAGAGCTGGGTTCTTCACGGAATCACTCACGTGACTCCGAAGTAAAATCAGGCTTTCTCCTCCACACCCACTCTCCCACTGGGTCTCATTAAATGAGCTTGTCGATAATTTCAATGTGAAAATTACAAATATTATTGATGCCATTGCACCCACTAAGGTGAAAGTGGTCCCTAGCAAAAAGAAGTCTCCATGGAGAAACGCCACGTTGGTAAAAATTGAAAAAAGAGTGTCGGAAAGCTGAACGTAGGTGGCGGAAAACAAATCTCCAGGTTTACTATTACATCTATAAAGAAAGACTTCAAATCTACAACTTGGAACTGAGAAATGCAAGGCAATCCTTCTTCTCTGACATCATTGCCAAAAACAATAATAATGCAAGTCAAGTCAAGTCAAGTCAAGTCAAGTCAAGTTTATTTGTCACATACACATACGAGATGTGCAGTGAAATGAAAGTGGCAATGCTCACGGACTTTTGTGCAAAAGACAAACAACCAAACAAACTATAATAAATAATGGAAGAAAAAACGTTCAGTAGAGTTAGTCCCTGGTGAGATAGGCTTTTACAGTCCGAATGGCCTCTGGGAAGAAACTCCTTCTTAACCTCTCCGTTCTCACCACATGGCAACGGAGGCATTTGCCTGACCGTAGCAGCTGGAACAGTCCGTTGCAGGGGTGGAAGCGGCCTCTCATGATATTGTTGGCTCTGGAATTGCACCTCCTGATGTATAGTTCCTGCAGGGGGGCAAGTGAAGTTCCCATAGTGCGTTCAGCCGAACGCACTACTCTCTGCAGAGCCTTCTTGTCCTTGGCAGAGCAATTCCCAAACCAGATGGTAATGTTCCCGGACAAGATGCTTTCCACCGCCGCTGCGTAGAAGCACTGGAGGATCCTCGGATACACTCTGAATTTCCTCAATTGCCTGAGGTGGTAAAGGTGCTGCCTTGCCTTACTCACGAGTGCTGAGGCGTGTGATGCCCATTCATATCCTCGGAGATGTGGACTCCCAGGTATTTAAAACAGTTCACCCTATCCACAGGATCCCCATTTATCCTCAATGGAGTGTACGTCCTCGGATGATGTGCCCTCCTAAAGTCCATGATCAGCTCCTTCGTTTTTTTGATGTTCAAGAGGAGGCTGTTATTCTGGCACCAGAGTGTTAGACCAGCCATCTCCTCCCGGTAGGCCTTCTCGTCGTTGTCTGAGATCAGGCCCACCACCACAGTGTCATCAGCAAACTTAATTATTGAGTTGGAGCTGAACCTAGCCACACAGTCATGTGTGTACAGGGAGTACAATAGGGGGCTGAGGACGCAACCCTGGGGCGATCCTGTGCTCAGGGTGAGGGACTTCGATGTATTCCCTCCCATCTTGACTACCTGGGGCCTGGCGGTGAGAAAGTCCAGGACCCAGGCACACAGGGAGGTGTTGAGCCCCAATTCCATTAGCTTCCCGGCCAGTCTGGTGGGGACTATCGTGTTGAAGGCTGAACTGTAGTCTATGAACAGCATCCTTACGTAGCCCCCCTTCTGGCTGTCTAGATGGGAGAGAGCGGTGTGCAAGACCTGGGAGACCGCATCGTCCGTGGATCTGTTCGGACGGTATGCGAACTGCAACGGGTCCATGTTCCGAGGGAGGAAGGCGCAGATGTATTTCTTCACCAGCCTCTCAAAGCATTTCATGACTACCGAGGTAAGGGCCACTGGACGGTAGTCATTCATACAGGCTGGGGAGGCATTTTTTGGTAACGGTACAATGATGGATTTTTTGAAGCAGGCAGGGACCACGGACTTGTCCAGGGAGAGGTTGAGTAATGTAGTGAGCACTGGAGCTAGCTGCGTAGCACAGGACTTGAGCACTCGCCCCGAGATGCCATCGGGGCCTGCAGCTTTTCTCGTGTTCACCCGTGTCAGAGCCCTCCTCACGTCGTGCTCGGACAGCGAGAATGTGTGCACATTCCTCCCTTCAGCTTCGGTAGCCAGCCCGCTGGCAGTATTGTCGATAGTCGGCAGACCTGGAGTGGTGTTGCCCCTCTCGAAACGAGCGTAAAAGGAGTTCAGGTCGTCAGCTAGGGAGGTGCCGGCACATGCGGATGAGGAAGGGGTGCTCCGGTAGTTGGTTACAATCCGTAGCCCCTGCCACAGGCTTCTGGTGTCCTGCTGCTCCATCTGTAACTCCATCTTGTCCCTGTACCTTCTCTTTGCCTCCTTCACCGCGCTTCACAGTCGGCAGGACTCTGCCTTGTAGACGTCCATGTTTCCTGATGCCAGGCCCGAGTTGTAGGTAGCGGTGCGAGCATTCAGGGCCACACGAACAGACCTGTCTACCCAGGGTTTTTGGTTCGGAAAGGTGCTTACCCTTACCGTGGGGACGATGTTGTCGGTTACTGTTGCGATGAAGTCCGTGACTGCTTCCGCGAACTCACTGACGTCACTGGAACTTGCTTTGAACATATTCCAGTCGACATCACTCAGTGCATCTTGCAGCATGGCCTCTGACTGGTCGGACCACCGCTTTACGTCCCTCGTCTCTACCGCTTCCCGAACTATCATCTGTTTATACTCCGGCAACAGGAAAATGGCAGTGTGGTCAGATTTGGGCCTTGTTTACTAGTGTCGGCAGGCTAACAAACCCTCCTGTGTCAGTAGCCCCTGAACTGCTTTCCACAAGGGCCTGTAATAAATTTGCCTCCTTCTTCACCGACAAAATTCAGAAAATTAGGCAAGCAGTCAGTGCCTCCACATCAGGTGCAGGACATGTGTTGTCCATGTGTCCACTTATAATCAATTCAAATACCATGACACAATTTTATGTTATTAACCATAAAACCTTGGAGGATATTATACAACATTTGAAATCCTCCTCCTGCTGCCTCGATATTCTACCAACAGGCCTTTTCAAAGGTGTATCAAACTGCATGACCTCAGACCTTCTACAGATTGTAAACACGTCCCTTCTCTCAGGTGTCTTCCCACAGGCCCTGAAAACTGCTGTTATCAAGCCTCTCTTAAAAAAGAAGAACTTAGACACTTCACTACTGAACAATTACAGACCAATATCAAACCTCCCATTTCTCAGTAAAATCATTGAAAAAGCTGTTTTTAAGCAGCTGAACAATTTCATGTTAATGAACAGCTGTTTTGATGTCTTCCAGTCAGGATTTAGACCACACCACAGCACCGAGACGGCTCTTGTTAAGGTCTTCAATGACATTCACTTAAACACAGACAATGGCAAAATTTCAGTCTTAGTATTACTAGATCTCAGTGCTGCATTCGACACAGTCGATCACAACATATTACTAGACCGTCTGGAAAACTGGGTGGGACTTTCGGGCACAGCATTAAAATGGTTTGAATCCTACTTGAAGGACAGGGACTACTTTGTGTCTATAGGTAATTACACATCTGAGCGTGCAAAAATTACACGTGGAGTTCCCCAGGGCTCCATTCCGGGGCCTCTTCTGTTTAACATCTACATGCTTCTACTGGCTCAGATCATGAAAAACATCAAAATATGTTACCATAGTTACGCAGACGACACACAAATCTACATAACAATATCACCAGGAGACTATAGTCCAATACAAGCACTTGTAGATGCATTGAGCAAATCAATGATTGGATGAATCAGAATTTTCTCCAATTAAACAAAGAAAAAACTGAAATAATTGTTTTTGGAGCCAAGGAAGAACAATTATAAGTTAACACCCAGCTTCAAATGGTAATGCTAAAAACAACAAACCAAGCCAGAAACTTAGGAGTAGTCATGGACTCAGACCTGAACTTAAACAGCCACATAAAAACAGTCACAAAGTCAGCCTACTATCACCTAAAGAATATATCAAGGATTAAAGGACTTATGTCTCAGCAGGATTTGGAAAAACTTGTCCATGCATTTATCTTCAGCAGGCTCGACTACTGTAACAGTGTCTTTACAGGTCTCCCTAAAAAGTCGATCAGACAGCTGCAGTTCATTCAGAATGCTGCTGCTCGAGTCCTCACTAAGACCAAAAAATAGATCACATTACTCCAGTTCTGAGGTCTTTACGCTGGCTTCCTGTCTGTCAAAGAATTGATTTCAAAATACTACTGTTGGTTTACAAAGCACTGAATGGTTTAGGGCCAAAATACATTTCTGATCTTCTGCTTAGCTACGAACCACCCAGACCTCTCAGATCGTCTGGGACAGGTCTGCTCTGTGTCCCCAGAGTCAGAACTAAACATGGAGAGGCAGCATTTAGTTTTTATGCACCACATATCTGGAACAAACTCCCAGAAAACTGCAGGTCTGCTGCAACTCTCAGCTCTTTTAAATCTAGACTGAAGACTTTTCTGTTTGCCGCTGCCTTTCAGTAAACAATACAATTTATTCATTACCTATACTGCACTGTAACTTCTATTCCTGGTTTAATTCTATTTTAAATATTTTATTTGATTGCTTTTAATTTTGTAATTATTTTATCTGAATAATCTAATAATCGTTTTACATCTAAATGTCATTATATATGTGTTTCTTTCCAATGCTTTTAATGTTTTATGTAAAACACTTTGAATTACCTTGTTGTTGAAAGGTGCTATACAAATAAACTTGCCTTGCCTTGCCTTTATTACACGAGGAATCGAATATAGGAGCAAAGAGGTCCTTCTGCAGTTGTACAGAGCCCTAGTGAGACCACACCTGGAGTATTGTGTGCAGTTTTGGTCCCCGAATTTGAGGAAGGACATTCTTCCTATTGAGAGAGTGTGGCGTAGGTTTACAAGGTTAATTCCCGGGATGGCGGGACTGTCATATGCTGAGAGAATAGAGCAGCTGGGCTTGTACACTCTGGAGTTTAGAAGGATGAGAGGGTATCTCATTGAAACATATAAGATTGTTAAGGGCTTGGACACACTAGAGGCAGGAAACATGTTCCCGATGTTGGGGAAGTCCAGAACCAGGGGCCACAGTTTAAGAATAAGGAGTAAGCCATTTAGAACAGAGACAGGGAAACACTTTTTCTCACAGAGAGTGGTGAGTCTGTGGAATTCTCTGCCTCAGAGGGAGGTGGAGGCAGGTTATCTGGATGCTTTCAAGAGAGAGCTAGATAGGGCTTAAAAATAGCGGAGTCAGGGGATATGGTGAGAAGGCAGGAACGGGGTACCGATTGGGGATGATCAGCCATGATCACATTGAATGGCGATGCTGGCTTGAAGGGTCAAATGGCCTGTATCTATAGTCTATAATGTGGAGGTGAGCGTTTCCACACTTCTGTACCTCTTGGTTGATGGGAGACGGGAGAAGAGGGAGTAGCCAGGGTGCAACGTCCTTAATTATGCTGGTGGCCTTGCCGAGGCAGCGGGAGGTGTAAATGGAGGCAATGGAATGGGGGTGGTTAGTGTGATGGTCTGGGTTGCGTCCACAATTCTCTGCAATTTCTGCGGTCTTGGATGGAGCTGTTCCCAAACCAAGCTGTGATGAATTCTGTAAACTATGGAGGCTATGACATGGCAGAGAGTTGGAAAGAGGAGCGAGATGGGAGTGAGACAGCAAGAGTGCAACTACAGGAGTCTGAGCAGACCCCATCCAACTAGCTTTTATTGTGTCACTACTTCTTTTGGACTGGAAAATAAGTGCTATCAGATGACGTTGGACGATACTAGGATGCGTGAAGTGGAGTGTTTCACCTGTAGTGAGGGGCCCTCTGGGAGGAGGTTTTCCCCTCTACCTGCCAACGGGGACTCAGGGTGGCAAGGAATCACCCTTACTTGGAAGTCAACTGTTTTCTCATTTCTTTATTTGGTACATGTTGTCCAGATGTTCAGACCTGCACAGTTCCAAGTTATCTGGAGATTTATGAATGCAATACAGGATTAGGTAAATTAAATGTCACGTAATACAATTAAATTGGTGTCATTCAATGTAAATGAGATGAATAATCCAGTTAAAAGGAGCAAGGTCCACCCATAATGAAAGATATATGGGATGAAAGTTTACAACATATACATCAATGCTCGTTAAATGCCAGTACTACAGAGACTGCACTATTCTAAAACAAAATTAAACAGAATTTTTCCAAATATCTCTCCTATCTGTGATAAATGTCAATATTTAGAAGCTAATTTAACTCATACTTTTGTAAACTGTAAAAAAATAAAACATTTCTGGACAGATATTTAAAAAATGATTTCTGAAGTTGTTAATATCCAATTGGATCCTGATCCAAAACTAATAATATTAGGAATTTCAGAACAAAGCATAAAACTTACAATAAACCAAATACATTTCCTTGATTATAGTATAATAATTGGGAAAAAATTAATATTAAAATTTTAGGAAAACCCAACAACCCCCACAATTAAAATGTGGATTATGGAAATGTCTGCGACTATTTGCTCGAATATGGTCTCCATTTATTGATTTTTCTGAAAGGGTAAATTGGTTCAGCACGGAAGTTTGACTGAAACTTGAATCCAGGATTGGATGAAAATTACACTTTACAATCTAGGGACCTATCTCCAAAATTGTGTTATTGGTAATCTCTTTCATTTATTTATTTATTTTTCTCCCTCCCTTCTCTCTATATATCTTTCAAAAAAATCTATAAAAAATAAACAATAGCTGTGTTAATATGTAACTGGTAAACAAATCATGTTTTGGTTATGATATGTATACACTTCTAATAAAAATAAGTAAATACATAAATAAATGGATAAATAAATAAATAAATAGATAGATAGATAAATGAATAGAAAGGAGCAAGGTCCTGGCTAAACTGAAAAAAGAAAAGGCTCAGGTACTATTTTTACAAGAAACCCACCTGCCTCAACAAGAACATGAGAAATTAAAACGCTTTGGCTTTAGAAACGCATTTTATTGTTCCGACAAAACTAGCCAAAAGAGGGGAGTGCTATCCTTATCACAAATGGAGTCAAATTTGAATGCCATAAAGAAGTCAGGGACAAAGAGGGAAGGTATGAATTAGTTAAAGGAAAGCTGGAAAACAAAGTAGTGACACTGATCAATGTATATGCCCCCCCAGAGAGTACCAAATGTTTTTTCAAAACTCTGTTTGTCATTATTGCTTGAGAGACTGAAGGTATTTTGATATGTGGAGGGGATTTCAATGTAGTCATGAATCATAATTTGGATACAAGCCTAAAAAAAAACCAAGATGCATCTGACCACGATTATTAACACAACAGTGCAGGAAATGGGCCTAATTGATGTTTGGAGAGAACTTCGCCATTTAGAAAGGGACTATACACATTATTCAGCACCTCACTCAGTCTACTCCAGGATTGGCTACTTTTTAATGAATACGGGTGAAAGCCACAGGATCACAGAGTGTAAAATCAGGGTGGCAGATGTATCTGATCACAGTGCAATCAGCTTGACAGTACACTTGAAAAGTAGAAAAATAAATACTATGTGGAGGCTCAATGTGGGTATTTTGAATGGTAAGGCAAATGTGGAACAAATAAGGGAAGAGATAAAAAGGTACATAGAAGAGAATGATAATGGAGATGTGGATCCTGTAATACTGTGGGATGCTATGAGGGCAGTCATACATGGAAAGCTGATCGCCCTGACAAAATCAATTAGATTTTCAAATTAAATTACAAGTGGATTTCAAAGTAACATTAGCAAATTTGCAGATGACACAACGCTGGGTGGCATTGTGAACTGTGAGGAGGATGCTATGAGAATGCAGGGTGACTTGGACAGGTTGGGTGAGTGGGAAGATGGGAGTTTAATGTGCATCAATGTGAGGTTATTCACTTTGGTATCAAAAACAGGAAGGCGGGTTACTATCTAAATGGTGTCAAGTTGGGAAAAGTGGAAGTAACAAGGGATCTGGGGGTCCTTGTTCATCAGTCAATGAAAGTAAGCATGCAGGTACAGCAGGCAGTGATGAAAGCGAATGGCATGTTGGCCTTTATAACAAGGGGAGTTGAGTATCGGAGCAAAAAAGGTCCTTCTACAGTTGTATAGGACCCTAGTAAGACCACACCTGGAGTATTGTGTGCAGTTTTGGTCCCCTAAATTGTGGAAGGACATTCTTGCTATTGAGGGAATGCAGCGTAGGTTTACAAGGTTAATTCCCGGGATGGCGGGACTGTCATATGCTGAGATAATGGAGCGGCTGGGCTTGCATACTCTGGAGTTTAGAAGGATGAGAGGGCATCTTATTGAAACATATAAGATTATTAAGGGTTTGGACACGCTAGAGGCAGGAAACATGTTCCCGATGTTGGGGGAGTCCAGAACCAGGGGCCACAGTTTAAGAATAAGGGATAAACCATTTAGAACGGAGATAAGGAAACACTTTTTCACCCAGAGAGTTGTGAGTCTGTGGGATTCTATGCCTCAGAGGGCGGTGTAGGCCAGTTCTCTGGATACTTTCAAGAGAGAGCTAGGTAGGGCTCTAAAATATAGCAATTTCAGGGGATATGGGGAGAAGGCAGGAATGGGGTAATGATTGGGGATGATCAGCCATGATCACATTGAATGGCAGTGCTGGCTCGAAGGGCTGAATTGCCTACTCCTGCACCTATTGTCTAGCATCACAAAAAAAGGCCCGGCTAGCTACATATGAACATAAAGTAGAAAAATTGAAAGAATTGAAGAAAAAACATAAAAACACACAGGATCAGTTGGTACTAAAACAGATTAAGGAAATAAGGGGGGAGAGAGATGAGATCCTCAGGGGAGATATGGAAAAAAGGGCAAGATTTGTAAAGCAGACCTATTATGAAGCAGGTCCAAAGGCAACTAGAATCCTGGCCAGACGCCTGAGTAAACAGCAGGCCTCTAAAACAATTCAGAAAATAAAAGATCTTAAAACCAATCAATTATCACATGAGCCAGATGAGATAGAAAGAATATTTGAAGAGTACTATAAGAAACTCTATTCTAAACCACCATCAGCTGACGAAAGGACAATGAGAAGTTTTCTTAAAACCCCCGTCACACTGTGCGAGCTGACCCACGAGGTGCCCCGAGTTTAAAACAAATTTAACTCGTGGTAATCACGTACAATTAACATAGCAGGAACGTCGGAACTCGTGGACGCAACTTAGCGACTCGTGGTGCTAACGGCAGGTACCCGTGAAACTTGATAACTCTTGAAAAAATTCAAACATGTTTAAAGTTTTCCATGAGTAAAATGTACCCTTGAAGTTAAAAATTGAAACATTTAAACACGTTGTAAGAACGTAGTCGCCCGTGCGTTTACCTTAGTGACTCGTGAGTCTACAACTATCATGATTTCATTTGGACTCTTCTCTGCCTTACAGGATTATTCCAAACATTTGTCACTCTTTGGGTAAAGCAATTATTTTTCTGGGTTTATGTTCTAAATATACTTTCCATTTGTTTCCACTTACAGCCCCCAGGTTAATAAATTATCTGACAATATTTAAGATTGTTTAAGTAATCTGCCTGTTGTAACTGAAATGGTAGTAATGTGTGGCATGGTGTGAATTTCCTCAAAGAATAGGTCAATGGTAGGATGGAATAGACAAGTGCCTGGTGTAATCCCTGTCAGGGCACAGGTTGGTTTACATCACTCAAACAGAAGACTGTCGTTCACTAACCTATGTCGACATTATTATAAACTCTCAACATGTTTCTCGTCTGTTTTCACTACCATATTCAAATGGTGACAGTGAACATTTGTGTCAAATCCATTTTATGTTGATGTTTGAATTAAATATACAGACTTATATACTACTGAAGTGTATGTAGCAAATATTATTAACTCTTTGCAGTCCCCTTAAGGCACATTTAAAAAAAAAGAACTGTGGAGTGATTTTCTTTTGGATTGGGGGTGAGATGAATTGGAAATTAAGCAGTAAACCTGCTATGGGACTTTAAACCGTGTATATAGGAGAACTGATTCCATGTGCGTGAGACCGTGAGGGGGGGGGGGTTTAATTCATAATTATTGTGACGAGCAGAACGGAGGAGAAAACCTCCAAATACGTACAGGTTTGTGGGTTCATTGACTTCTGTAAATTGCCACTTGTGTGTGGGATGCGTAAGTGGGATAAACGAGAAATTGGGTACGGGTGATCGATGGTTGGCGTGGACTCGGTGGGCCAAAGGTCCTGTTCCCATGCTGTAAATTCTAAACAATTACATAATGTGGCAGCAAATCCCTGCGGTAGAGAGCGATCAAGTGGAGTGTTTCAGTTAAAGGGAGGCCTCGCAAATAGAGGAAGAATGTAGGGGGGAAAATACTCTGAGAGGCGAGGGGGTGGCCAATGTCCCTGTGAATCCAAATCATCGCCAACTTTATGTCCTGGCTGTAGACCAGGGATTCTGTCACAATCTCCGTGTGTGTCAAGAATGGCACCCGCTCTGAGAGATTTACATGGTTTGGTTATGGAGGGGGTCATAGAGTGTTACAGCACGGAAAAAGCCCCCTCGGTCCAACTTGTTCATGCCAAGCTAGGTCCTTCCTGGAGGGCTTGGGTTGCAAGAAGAAGGTGAATAGGTTTGAGGTTTTTTTTCTTTGCAGTGCTGAGGGATGACCTCGTCTCACGATTGGCCTCTATCCCTCTAAACCTCTCATACCCACCAGGTTTCTGCTGAGTCTACAGTACAGCAAGGCTTGTGTTCCATTCAATATTTCCGCCACCATCTCCCACTACCATGGTGCTGTTGTCTTGAAACACAAAAGTGCTGAACTAACATCTGTGGAGAAAATGTTTCGGATCGCCACCCTGCATTTGGCTGCTGGGTTAATTTTGATTTTAGACTGCAAAGGATCACTTGTTGTTTCCCAAATGACGTGCAATCTGTATTTATTGCGTCTTTGGAATATCCAAAGTCTCCGCTTTTCCATTTCAGAACATTTATTCGTCAGGCATTAAACAAGGGTCTGAAGAAGGGTCTCGACCCGAAGCGTCGCATGTTCCTTTTCTCCAGAGATGCTGGCTGATCTACCGAGTTACTCCAGTTTCTTGTATCTATCTTCGGTTTAAACCAGTATCTACAGTTCCTTCCTACACATAAAAAATAACGTGGCGGTGGGAGAAGAACCCACTATTTCGGAAATCCCATGAAAGTGTACAGTAATCTTTGCTCCGCAGCAGAACTGGTTGAAGGAAGATTGCCGAAAACATATTACTCAGATAAACACGGGAGGTTGACAACATATTAAAATGTATCCGGTTAAACCAGTTTTTCTTACTGGGCAGCCACTGAATAAATGAGGAAGCAGCTTAAAATGAACTGTCGTTCAAAAGTAAATCGAGATAAGATCATAGGTACACAAAATTGCTGGAGAAACTCAGCGGGTGCAGCAGCATCTATGGAGCAAAGGAAATAGGCGACGTTTCGGGCCGAAACCCTTCTTCAGACTGATGGGGGTGGGGGGGGAGAACTAAGGAAAAAGTGAGGAGGAGGAGCCCGAGGGCGGGGGGATGGGAGGAGACAGCTCGAGGGTTAAGGAAGGGAAGGAGACAGGAAGGGCTAGCAAAACTGGGAGAATTCAACGTTCAACGAGATAAGATCATTATTGATTTAGCTTCACTCAATACAACGCTGCCCGCACTTTTTATGCATTCGCTCTGTTTTGGAGTATTTTATGTGTTAGTACACGGACATTTTTTGTAACTTAATCTAATTACCTTGTTGGTTACACTGACTATATGCAACCTGTCAACATTGTTCTCCCAGCTCTTCAACAAAACCACATCATAACACGTTGCCCTCTTGGACCAAACATCGGCCTCAGCTCACACCAGTCAGCCCGGACCCCGGCATCTGCTCCCGCCGCTGGCCCTCTCCCTCCCTTCTCTCCTTCCCTTCTTCCCTCCCCTTGTCTCCTTCCCTCCCTCCTTCCTCTCTCTTTTCCCTTCTCTCATTCGTTCCCTCTTCTTTCTCTCCTTCCCCCCTCCTTTCTCCTTCCCTCCCACCCTTCTATCCTTCCTCCCTTCTCTCCCTCCCTCCTTTCTCTCCCTTCCTCCCTCCCTCCCTTCTCTCCCTCTCTTATCCCCTTCCCTCCCACACACACATAACACACAGACAACTAACACACACACATCACACACAGACAACTAACACACACAACTAAGTTAGGATGGGGCAAAAGCCCAAAGGGTAGGATGGGGCTGAAGCCCAAAATGTAATGCCTGGACTGTTTTTTCACCAATGGTTATTGGTTTTCCAGGATCTATTTAATTAAATTACTTTTTTTTTCATTTCACAGTAACTAAAACGTGGTATTGTAATTATGTACTTTTCAGAGATGATCTACACATTTTGTTTGTTACTTGTAGGCTTACATGTATGCAATTTTATATTAAAATGTAGCTTAGATCTGTTTGGTCCATTAACTCTCAGGCACTTTTTAAGCGCACATTTTGATAACTTTCCATTCTACCATAGAGATATAAAGTCTATAATAGACTTTAATTATATTTCTATGAATCTACAGACCTTGGCTGGGAACCTGGGGCTCACCAAAATTGTTCCCAATTGGGCCCCGCACCTCTTAAGGCCGGCCCTGATGGCAATGTATACAGTTTCAGAAAATGGCGAGTTTATGAGCTTCCAAGATTTAAAGTCAAAGTATGGTCTCGAAAACAAAAAATTTTTTTTAGATACTTGCAATTAAGAGCACTTTACAAAAGAGATAAGGCCAGAACTAGACGAAACTTCAAAATATGTGATCAAGATGATTTTGGATGCAAACAAACAGAAGGGGTCTCGTGTCATCTCTGCTTTCTACCAAGCTCTAGTGGGAAGTGAGGGAGAATCAACGCTCTACATAAAAACAAAATGGAAGCAGAATTAAAAATTCATATAGCAGAAGAAGAATGGTATCAAATGTGTGAAACACAATGTTCATCCACAAGCTCACTAGTATGGAGAGAATTTTGCTGAAAGAATCTAACTCGCTTTTTTATAACACCCAAAATAAAAAGCAGACAACTTGCTGTACAACAACACTGTTGGAGGCTGTGCGGGAGGGAGTATGGAGGCAGACCACTCGCATATTTTCTGGAACTGTGTAAAGATAAGGCCATACTGGGAAAATGTTAACGTAGCTGTTAAAAATATCTTGGGTTATAAAATCCAAATACCTGCCCTGTGATGTATCTGGGGCACATTAAAGATATTGTAAAGATAGAAGATACTTATTTGATTAAAGTTTTACTTGCAGCAAAAAGGCCATTACCAGGCAGTGGCTTCATGAAAAAAACCCAAAACAGGAACAGTGGCTAGAAATTGTGCAAGACATCTTTACTATGGAGAAACTGACATATTCCTTGAGAGTCAAGGATAATTCATTTGAGAATATCTTGGAAAAATGGTCCGTTTATTTGAGCCATGACACCAACTAGATAAATGCCGAGCTAGATGTGGGAAGATTGTGTTATACAGAACTAGATGGTATGTTTGTGTGAATATTGAAATATCTCCAGATAACTAATCAATGTAACGTTTTTTTAAATTTGGTAAGGTGACTACCCACTGGTACTGCTCTCCAAGTTCGCTGGCTGCAAAGTTACAAATTCAGACATTAAGAAACCTAATGTCTGCTACTCACAGGATGTGATTCAGCAGTTTTCATTCATAAGCACAAAAGTTGGTTACAATCAAAAACTTTTCTGGAACAGAATGTGCCTTTTACATACTTGACATAGTTAAACTATTATTCTGGAGAAGTCACAAGGATGCAGATGCTAGAACCTTGAACAAAATTACAGAGTGCTGGGGTAACGCACTCGGTCAAGCTGCTTCTGTGGAGTTGAAAGAAGGGTCCTGACCCGAAACATTGCCTATCCATTCCCAAAAGGCTACAAGGTGCTGGAGTAACTCAGCAGGTCAGGCAGCTTCTCGAAGAGCATGGATTGCCCTTTAGTGTTGAACATTTCCACTCTGGGGAATAAGGTTCTGACTGTCGACCCCATCTATGCCTCTCTTAATTTTATATACATCTATCAAGGGGGTCTCACCTACTATCAAAATTTTCATCCACGTTTCTATGTCAAGGAATTGCAGATGCTGATTTACAAAAAGACAAAATACAAAATAACTCAGCGGGTCAGCCAGTATCTCTGGAGAAAGGTTCCACCCTAAAACCTCCAGCACTGTTTTGTTTTCCGACACTTTTTTCCCACGTCGGGACTTGATTATTCAATACTTTCCTGAATTTATTTTACCTTTGCTCCCTCAATAAACTGGATGTCATTCAAACCACTGCTATCCGTTTCCTTGGCTCCAACTCTGTCTGACATTCAGTTTTCAAATTCTCACCTTCATTTCCTTGATCTCTCTAATCTTTTCCCACCTTGCAACTGTACAAAATCCCCAACTGTTTCCCTGAATTTTAATTGCTTCTCTTCAGTACCTTTAACTCTGAAAAGGTCGATGAAGCCACACTTTCTAGGACAACTAGGAGTGGGCAACAAATGCCAGCAATGGCCTGGCCTAAACAAAGTAAAATAATGATTTCACCTAGCCTTTAGCTTCACATTCTCTACATAAATCTCTGCCTCTTGGGCGCCCTCCTCTGCTTTAAAATATTGTTTGAAATCTACCAATTAGTTTAGTTCTGTTTATTGTCACATGTACTAAGGTACATCTTTTGATGCGTGCTATCCAGACAGTGAAAAGATTATAATATTACAATTGAGCCGTCCACAGTGTACAGATACATGATAAAGGGAATAATATTTAGTGCAAGATAAAGTCCAGTAAAATCTGATTAAAGATAGTACAAGGGTCTCCAGCAAGGTAGATAGTAGCTCAGGACCACTCTCTAGTTGTTAATAGGATGGTTCAGTTGCCTGTTAACAGCTGGGATGAAACTGTCTCTGAATCAGGAGGTAGGCAAAAAATGCTGGAGAAATTCAGCGGGTGAGGCAGCATCGATGGAGAGAAGGAATTAGCGACGTTTCGGGTTGAGACTCTTCTTCAGACTGATGTGGGGGGGTGCGTGGAAAAAGAAAGGAAGTAGGCGGACACAGTAAGACGTGGGAGAACTAGGAAGGAGAAGGAGGGAGAAAGCAAGGACTATCTAAAATTAGACAAGTCAATGTTCATACCATTGGGGTACAAATTACCCGTGAAATATGAGGTGCTGGTCCTCCAATTTGCGCTGGGCCTCACTCTGGCCATGGAGGAGGCCCAGGATAGAAAGGTCAGAGTGGGAATGGGAGTTGAAAGCTGAGCAACCGGGCAATCAGGAGGTGTGCGTTGCAGGGACAGTTTCTTCCCAGCTGTTATCAGGCAACTGAACAAACCTAAAACAACTAGAGAGCAGTCCTGAGCTACCACCAGTTAGCTCATTGGTGACCCTCAGCGTGTCTTTAATCGGACTTTAACTTGCACTAAACGTTACTCCTTTTATCATGTGTCCGTACATCGTGGATGACAAAAGATAATTGTCTTTTCTCCCACTAATATCCCAATGGCTCAGCAACAAATTTTGTCCAGTCATTAATTTATAAAGTGTTGGGATATTTTACTTTTTTAAGGAGCTAACGTGACTCAACAAGTCGTTTAACACAGCTGCGATTGATAATGACTCTCAAAGCTCAACATGATCAGTCAAGGGTGAAAATATACACCACATATAAAAACATTGAGAAGTTTTTACTCAGAACAATTAATCAGATCTGCTTAAGAAGGAACTGCAGATGCTGGAAAATCGAAGGTACACAAAAAAAGCTGGAGAAAATCAGCGGGTGCAGCAGCATCTATGGAGCGAAGAAATCATATCTGCTTGACCTTTGTTGTGATTTACATCCACGAGATCACTCTAACCAGATAATTTAAATTTTCAACAACAATTCGGGTTCCCATTTGATGTCCACATGGATAGGATCCGAATAGCGTCGGAAGAAGGATCCCAAACAGAAACGTCACCTATCCGTGTTCTCCAGACATGCTGCCCAACCCCCTGAGTTACTCCAGCATTTTGTATCCTTTTGTGTAAACCAACAACTACAATTCCTTGCTTCTACTGCTTCTACATGAATAGGTGATATTTCAGGTCGGGAACTTCGAGCTTTATTATTCAATGGTCAGTCTGATAAAAAAAAACGTGTGCATTCTAGAGCAGATTAAATAACTGGTGCCGATGCTGGCTACCATTAATACAAAGCACCTGCGATGAACAAACCGTTGGTGATTTGGCTTGAAAGTCAGAATTTACACCAGATAATCCATGAAAAATTGTGCTTTCTTGAGCAGGTTAGAGGATGGTCCCAATGCAAACATTCATCGCTACAAAGTAGCAAGATGGAAAAGCCTAATGGCGATTCGGCTTCAAGATCAGAATCAACACCGAACCCTTGACTGATTTATTGCAAAAGCAAAAAGTAGGCGGCAAGAGTGACATCATGGTAGAGTTGCTGCCTCATAGCACCAGAGATATGGTGCTATGAGGCACCGAGCACCTAACTTCGGGTGGCGTCTGTATGGAGTTTGTATGTTCTCCCTGTGACTACAAGGGTTTTCTTCAGGTGCTCCGGTTACCTCCCACATTCCAAAGATGTACAGGGTTGTCGGCTAATTGGATTTGGTAAAATTGTTCCTAGAGTGTAGGATAGAACTAGTGTATGGGTGATCGCTGGTTGGCGAGGGCCAAAGGGCCCGTTTACATGCTGTATCTAAAAACAAAAAGCCTGTTCAAATTATTTTAAGAAACTGCATGGTAGCAAATGTAAGAATTTGTCACAAGTAGAGAAGGTGGATGAACAAATTTAAAGCAAGGGTTAATTTGTTCATCATTAAGGAGCACAGTGAAACAGCATGTTCTAATCATGTTGCAACAAATGTTTTTCCCGATTCATTGGCTCAGATAATTAGCAGACGGCATTGTAATTATGCTGAACAAGTGTTCACGGTGGATAAGACCGGATTATATTGAAAACATATGCCAGAACACACTGATACTGCAAGGGAGGAAAAGACTGCTCCAAGAGATAATAGAGCAAAAGAGAGACTTGGCCCCATTGCCTGGTGGAAATGCTGCGACAGAATAATGCTCTCAACCCAATATTTAGCTTGTTGAATCTCTTCCGGATGGGCCTCCAATGTAATACAGGGCCACTACCAATTTTCCAGCAACTGGTGGTCTGTCACCTCCTTTATTCCGGGCAAAATTACGTGAGTGCACATGTAACCTCCCCCCAGAAGCCCACCTCCACTAAAAAATAGTGGCGCCTATGCTAGGTGAGATGGCCAATCGCAACCTCATCGGAACTTCCGCACCCTGACTTCCGCAACCGGGCTCAGGAACTCTGATCCGTTCCCACAGCCGACTTTGTGGACCAGTATCTCGGCCCTCTGGCGGCCAAGGCGAGCCGTTTAACTCCTCTGAGGCTGTGATCTCTGATGGTCCAGCAAAACAGATAACACGGTAAGGCTCTGGAACCAAAGGTGCTGGAAAATCGGTGGTGGACCTGTATATCCATTACCAAATATGGGCACATTTGCATGTTCATCTATTCAAGGACATTGACAGCACCTCGTCCAGTGAACTGTAAGTCCAATAAGATGACTTGGGTGTTATTAGCCTTTTATTTTAAGGTTGTTTTAAGAAAACTACTAATTGCATAAACACATGGAAAATTACTCATCGCTATGAAGATCTTGGGAGGTTGGGGTTGTGAAAGATTATGCAAATGCAGGTCTGAAGTCCAAGTCTGAAGAAGGGTTTTGAGCTAAATGTTATCTATCATGTTCATAAATCATAGGAGCAGCATTAGGCCATTCGGCCCAGAGTCTACTCCGCCATTCAATCATTCCTGATCTATCTTTCCCTCTCAACTCCTCTCCTGCCTTATTCCCATAACCACTGACATCCTTACTAATCAGGAATCTGTGAATCTGTGCCTTAAAAATACAAAATGACTTGGCCTCCACAGCCATCTGTGGTAATTAATTCCACAGATTCACCATCCCTGAGTAAAGAGATTCCTCCACATCTCCTTTCTAAAGGCCGTCCCACTTGGCAATTTTTTCGGCGACTGCTGGCATCATTGACTGACGTATAAGGTCACCGAATATTTTGCGGCGTGATGCGGCGTGATGACATATTGGCCCGTGGTGTTTTATCAAGTGTCGGCAACATTTTTTTGTCGCCGCTGGATTTTGAAATGTTCAAAATCTTTTGGCCGGTAGTTGCCGAAAAAATTCGCAAAGTGGGACAGGCCCTTAAAGGTACGTCCTTTTATTCTGAGGCTGTGCCCTCTGGTCCTGGATTCTCCCATTAGTGGAAACATCCTCTCCACAGAACTTTCACTACTCTGTCAGTTTCAATGAGGTCCCACCAGATTCTTTTAAACTACAGCAAGTACAGGCTTGGTGCCATCAAATGGTCATCTTAGATTCATGCTATCCGTGCTTTAGATTAGTTTAGTTTAGAGATACAGCGCAGAAACAGGCCCTTTTGTCCACCATGTCCGTGCTGTTCAGCGATCCCTGCACATTAACACCATCCTACACACACTAGGGACAATTTACAATATTACAAGTCAATTAATCTACAAATCTGTATGTCTTTGGATTGTAGGAGGAAACCGGAGCTCTCGGTAAAAACCTACGCAGGTCATGAGGAGAACGTACAAACAACAGTCATATTTAGGATTGAACCCAGGTCTCTGGCGCTGCAAGGCAGCAACTCTACTATTGTGCCACAGTGCCGCCTTTTTATGTCCTCCAGAGATAGTGGCTGACCTGTTGAATTACTCCAGCACTTCAATGTTTCCTCTGCAGTTCTTCTGTCTATATATGAACAAGCTTTGTTTGTAAAATAAGAATATGTGTGTTATGATTGTGTTTATAATTTGTTTGGTTGTTTTGTTGTTTGTCTTTTGCACAAAAGTCCGCGAGCATTGCCACTTTCATTTCACTGCACAACTCGTATGTGTATGTGACAAATAAACTTGACTTGACTTGACTAAAAGAACACCCACATACTACAGTGCCCTCCATAATGTTTGGGCCAAAGACCCATCATTTATTTATTTGCCTCTGTACTCCACAATTTGAGATTTGTAATAGAAAAAAAAATCATATGTGGTTAAAGTGCTCATTGTCAGATTTTAATAAAGGCCATTTTTATACATTTTGATTTCACCATGTAGAAATGACAGCAGCGTATATACATAGTTCTCCCATTTCAGGGCACCATCATGTTTGGGACACAGCAGTGTCATGTAAATGAAAGTAGTCATGTTTAGTATTTTGTTGCATATCCTTTGCATGCAATGACTGCTTGAGGTCTGTGATTTATGGACATCACCAGTTGCTGGGTGTCTTCTCTGGTGATGCTCTGCCAGGCCTGTATTGCAGCCATGTTTAGCTTATGCTTGTTTTGGGGGGTAGTCCCCTTCAGTTTTCCCTTCAGCATATAAAAGACATGCTCAATTGGGTTCAGATCGGGTGATTGACTTGGCCACTCAAGAATTGAATATTGTTTAAATTTAAAAAACTCATTTTGTTGCTTTAGCAGTATGTTTAAGATCATTGTGAGGAAATTATTGGAAATACTGGGCTTGTATTCACTCAAATTTAGAATAGTGAGAGGGGATCTTATAGAAACATATAAAATTATAAAAGGACTGGACAAGCTAGATGCAGGTAAAATGTTTCCGATGTTGGGGGAGTCCAGAACCAGGGGCCACAGTCGAAGAATAAAGGGGAGGACATTTAAAACTGAGATGGTAAAAACTTTTTCACCCAGAGAGTTGTGAATTTGTGGAATTCTCTGCCACTAAAGGCAGTGGAGGCTAATTCACTGGATTAATTTAAAAGAGAGTTAGATAGAGCTCTAGGGGCTGGCGGAATCAAGGGATATGGGGAGAAGGCAGGCATGGGTTATTGATTGCGGAAGATCACAATGAAAGGCGCTGCTGGCTCGCAGGGCTAAATAGCCTCCTCCTGCACCTATTTTCTATGTTTCTATGTTTTTATTGTCTTGCTGTAGAATGAACCGCCGGCCAATGGGTTTTGAGGCATTTGTTTAAACCTGAGCAGATAGGATGTGTCTATACACTTCAGAATTCATTATGCTACTACCATCAGCAGTTGTATCATTAATGAAGTTAAGTGAGCCAGTACCTTCAGCAGCCATACAAGCCCAGGCCATAACACCCCCACCACCGTGTTTCACAGATGAGGTGGTATGCTTTGGATAGTGGCAGTTCCTTCTCTCCGCCATACGTTGCTCTTGCCATCACTCTGATATGTTAATCTTCATCTCATCAGTCCACAACACATTTTTCCATAAATGTGGTTGCTCTTTTAAGTACTTCTTGGCAAACTGTAACCTAGCCATCCTATTTTTACAGCTAACCATTAGTTTGCATCTTGCAGTGTAGCCTCTGTATTTCTATTCATGAAGTCTTTTGCCGACAGCGGTCATTGACAAATCCACACCTGCCTCCTGAAGAGTGTTTCTGATCTGTCGGCAGGTGTTTGGGGATTTTTCTTTATTATAAAGAGAATTATTCTGTCATCAGCTGTGGAGGTCTTCCTTGGCCTGCTAGTCCCTTTGCGACTATTAATCTCTCCAGTGCTCTCTTTCTTCTTAATGTTCCAGACAGTTGATTTTGGTAAGGTTTGACTGGTCTCTAACAGTTTTATTCTTGTTTCTCAGTCTCATAATGGTTTATTTTACTTTCATTGGTACAAGTTTGGTCCTCATGTTGATCAACAGCAATAAAAGTTTCCAAAGGTGATGGAAAGACTGGAGGAAAGACTAGGTGCTGAGAGCTCTCTTATACCTGTATTAAGGAGGCAATTAAACACACCTGAGCAGTTACAAACACCTGTGAAGCCATGTGTCCCAAACATTATGGTGCCCTGAAATGGGGGAGGGGGACGGTGACGACTATGTATAAACACAGCTGTAATTTCTACATGGTGAAACAAAAATATATAAAATACCCTTATAAAAATCTGACAATATGCACTTTAACCACATGTGATTTTTTTCTATTACATATCGCAAATTGTGGAGTACAGAGGCAAATAAATAAATGATGGGTCTTTGTCCCAAACATTGTAGAGGGCACTGTATATTAAACATGCCTCCAACTGGATACAGTCAGATATAAAAATACATTATTATATAATCAGTATAATTATACATAATCAGTCTGCAAGGCACCCAAACAAAGTTTAAGCATTTGAAAATATTAGCTTTAGTTTTTGCCATCAGCAGTCCGAGAGGAATGAAATCAAACTTCCCACCACAATTTACTGACAGTCTTACCCTAAAACGTGTTTGTCAGAGCTGCAAAGAAAATTCGAACAGCAGGATATTCCGTTGTGAATTCATGTTTGGTTATTCGACCGCTCTTCAAACATTGCAGTCTCTTTCCCACTTCCTAAACTCAAATTTTGTGTTTTTTTTAATTATATATGTCATGAACATGTTTATACATGTCAGGTATGCAACTCTTGTTTTACTTTTGTTTTGAAAAATGCGACATTTTTCTTTGAGCGAGATCACATTTCAACGGGGGGGGGGGGGGGGAGTCAGTCTACCACACAACAAAAGGGGGAGGAGTTGCAGTTTGACAGCACAAGGAAGAAGGATCTCCTGTGGCGTTCTGTACTACAACTTGGTGGAACCTGTCTGTTGCTGAAGGTACTCCTCATGTTGACTAGTGGGTGATCGAGAGGGGTAATATGTTGCATGAGGAGGCTAGAGGGGTAAAAGGCGAGGACTAAGGGATCTCCAAAGGATCCCAACCCGAAACATAATTTAACCAGAGTATGATGTTTACATATCTGTTGTGCTGCTGCAAGAAAGAACTTATCTTTAGAGATAAAGTACGGAAACAGGCCCTTCGGCCCATCGATTCCACGCCGACCAGCAATCACCCTTTACGCTACACACAATTTATTATGTTACTAAAGCCAATTAACCTACAAACCCACACATCTTTGGAGTGTGGGAGGAAACCGGAGCAGCTGGAGAAAACCCACATGGACACAGGGAGAAGGTACATACTCTGTACAGACAGCACCCACAGTCAGGATCGAACCCAGGTCTCCAGCGCTATAAGCAGCAACTCTACCACTGAGCCGCCCCAATTTCATTGTTCCGTTTTGGGACATAACAATAAAACATTCTTGACTCTTCATCAGAGTTACTGCCTGACCTGCCAAGTCATGGGCCGTGGAACCGGGGGGTGGGCTGGGAGCGTTGCAGCCACCCCACTTTTTTGGCTAGACATGTTTCAATGTCTCCGGCTTTGGACAAGGCACTGCTGTGCTCTGAGCAACCTGGTCGTGGGTGTTGGAGAGACGGGGCCGAAGGAGGGATGGAAGCAGAAGCAGCGGCGGGGGGACAGATGCGGTCGAGGAGCCGGGGCTGGCGAGTGTTTGCAGGCCTGGCGAGTCGCTCGCTGCAGCTTCGGTCATGGAGCAACCTCACAGTGCAAGAGTCCCGGGCCGTCGGAAGCGTTGCGTCGCTGCCATAGTCTCTGTGCTGAATTCACCCTGGTGACCGCCATGGACCAGGCTGTGGCTCAGTGCATCCTGGAGGATAACCAGTGGCTGCTGGAAGTAGGTACCAAGCACAGGGTAGAAGTGGTGGAAGATAGTGGCCTTCAAAATGGGGGTGGTTGGAGAAAGCATCCTGCTTGCCTGCTAGATTTTCACTTACTAGAACTGCAGGAAAAATGGTCCTGATGTTGGGGGAGTCCATAACCAGGGGTCACAGTTTAAGAATAAGGGGTAGGCCATTTAGGACTGAGATGAGGACAAACCTTCTTCACCCAGAGTTGTGAATCTGTGGAATTCTTTATCACAGAAGGCAGTGGACGCCAATTCACTTGATGCTTTCAAGAGTTACTGTAGATTTAGCTCTTAGGGCTAACGGAATCAAGGGATATGGGGAGAAATCAGGAACGGGGTACTGAATTTGGACGATCAGCCAGGATCATATTGAATGGCAGTGCTGGTTCGAAGGGCCGAATGGCCTATTCCTGCACTTATTTTCTATGCTTCTACGCGAGTATATGGCAATAAAACCCGACCACTTGATTTTGAAGCATTCATGCATGGTGGAGGTATAATGCAGTCATAGAGTGATACAGTGTGAAAACAGGCCCTTCGGCCTAACTTGCCCACATCTGCCAACATGTTGTTTAAGAAGGAACTGCAGATGCTGGAAAATCGAAGGTACACAAAAAAGCTGGAGAAACTCAGCGGGTGCAGCAGCATCTATGGAGCGAAGGAAATAGGCAAAGTTTCGGGCCGAAACCCTACTTCAGACTGATCGGGGGGGGGGGGGGGGGGGGGGGACAAGAAAGGAAAAAGGAGGAGGAGCCCGAAGGCTGGGGGATGGGAGGAGACAGCAGGGGGACTGAGGAAGGGGAGCAGATAGCAAGGACTAACAAAATTGGGTGAATTCGATGTTCATGCCCCCAGGATGCAGACTCCCCAAGCGGAATATGAGGTGCTGTTCCTCCAATTTCCGGTGCTGCTCGCTGTGGCCATGGAGGAGACCCAGGACAGAGAGGACGGAGTGGGAGGGGGAGTTGAAGTGCTGAGCCACCGGGAGGTCAGCTTGGTTATTGCGGACCGAGCGGAGGTGTTCGGCGAAACAATCGCCCAACCTCCACTTGGTCTCACCGATATAGACCTGCTGACATCTAGAGCAGCGGATGCAATAGATGAGGTTGGAGGAGATGCAGGTAAACCTCTGTCGCACCTGGAACGACTGCTTGGGTCCTTGAACGGAGTCGAGGGGGGAGGTAAAGGGACAAGTGTTGCATCTGCCAACATGTCCCAGCTACACTACCTATTTTTGGTCCATATCCCTCCAATCCTGTCCTATACATGTATCAGTCTAACTGTTTCTTAAATGTTGGGATAGTCACAGCCTCAACTACCTCCTCTGCCAGCTTGTTCCAAACACCCACCACCCTTTCTGTGGAAAAAAAAATTACCCTATCTCTCATGTAGGCCCTACATTATCTTAAAAATACTTAAAACAAAAAACATTGAAATCATACTTTACAATGCACTAAAACATGAATTTAATACATCAAATTTCAAAAAGTCCCTAAAGCCCCCCTCCCACACCCTCCCTTCACTCGGTCGCTCCACGCCCTCGCCGGGTACCCCCGAGGCCAGTGATCAGTGATCACAGCCCCCACCACTTTCAACAACGCTCCAAGTTACGCCATCGGTTTGTGCTTTTGTTTTGTAAACCAGCATCTGCAGTTCCTGCTGTCTACATTAATAGGGATGATGGAAGAAATGAGTGCAAGGACATCTACATACAAACACACACACAAACTCAATACCATGTGCTTCCAAAACAGCATTGTATCAAAACATCAACACCGCGATGCATCTATCTGGGTAAACGGGTACAAAACAGGGCAGAGAGGGGCTGGGTTGTAGGGTCTTGAAGGCTGTGGCGTGTCAAAGCTGAATCTCTTTAGTTGTGACACGAGACCCTCCGATGGTTTCTTGCAGAACATGGACCTTCTCAAAGCGTTGGGCGGACTGCTGTTTGTTGATGTCAGGCAGCGCAACGCAAAGATTACAGAGGAGCTCCTCTAGTATCTGCACACAAGGTGATCGGCTGCTGTAACACGGCCAGGCGACAATGCTCGGCCTTTCGGACAGAAGCCAAGGCGTTGAAGGAGAGGGAGGGTGGAAGGAGGTCGGGAGAAGGTGGACCCGTCCTATCCCTGCTCTACCCGCTAAAAGATGTCCCACCAGCCTCGCCCCTTCCCTCCCTCTCTCTCTCACCTCCAGCACTGTGGACCTTGCGTGACTTCCCGAGGAACGGCATCGTGGTGGGACGAGGCAGGCTGGTTCATGCTGGCGTGCTCAAGCGGCGGGCTTCTTGCGGCTCTGGCTCCGGGAATCCGGGGACGGGACACAGCGGGCCGGGCATTGCCGCCCGCGGGGGCACAGGCAGCGAGCGGCGGGACGGGACGGGACGGGACGGGCAGCAGGGGAACTCAACCTGTGCACTCTCCCGCTAATCCATCAGCTCACCGAGCACTCCGAATGGCTAGGTAGATTTGCTCATCATAATTCCACTTAATACAGCATCATTCAAAGGGACAGACAGGCCCTGCAAGGATGCTTCTCTGTCTCTGCCGCATTTGCTCTCAGAGTACAGTACAGCAATGTTTGTGCCAAACATGATGCAAAGAAAAAGTCATCCCATCCGCCTGCACCTGACCCTTATCCATGTATCTTAGAGCCCGCTGAGCGCTGACATAGGTTTAAGGTTAAGAGGGGAATTATTTAATAGGAACCCAAAGAACAACTTTTTATTTACACACAAAGGTGTATGGAACCAGTTGCCAGAAGTGGAAGCTGACGTTGGTACTATCACAACATTTAAAAAACATTTGAACAGGTACATGGATAGGAAAGGTTTAATGGGATATGGGCCAAAAGCAGGCAGGTGGAACTAGTGTTGATGAAACATGTTGGTTGGTGTAGATAAGTTGGGCCAAAGGGCCTGTTTTCACACTGTATGACTATGACTTTAAGGGCCTCTTCAATGCCACTATGATATCTGAATCCAGCATGTTCCAGGCACTCACCCCTATCTGTGTAAAAAAGCAATGCCTCGCACATCTTCTTTAAACTTTGCCCCTCTCGCCTTAAAGCTACAGCCTCTAGTCGGGTGATATTTCGGGTCACAACTCTTCTTCAGACTGAATGTAGGGGAGGGGGGTGTGGAGAAGATAAGAGGGCAGGAGAAAGCCCGGCAAGTAATAGGTGGATACGGGTGAGGGTTGTTTTTTGATAGGCACATGATTGGACAGAGATGAAAAGACAGAAAATGTGAGTCAAAAGGATTGAAGCGTTTCAAATTATGAAGATAGAGGTGGTGGGATGGGGGAATAGAAACATAGAAACATAGAAATTAGGTGCAGGAGTAGGCCATTCGGCCCTTCGAGCCTGCACCGCCATTCAATATGATCATGGCTGATCATCCAACTCAGTATCCCGTACCTGCCTTCTCTCCATACCCCCTGATCCCCTTAGCCAGAAGGGCCACATCCAACTCCCTCTTAAATATAGCCAATGAACTGGCCTTGACTACTGCGGCAGAGAGTTCCAGAGATTCACCACTCTCTGTGTGAAAAAAGTTCTTCTCATCTCGGTTTTAAAGGATTTCCCCCTTATCCTTAAGCTGTGACCCCTTGTCCTGGACTTCCCCAACATCGGGAACAATCTTCCTGCATCTAGCCTGTCCAACCCCTTAAGAATTTTGAAAGTTTCTATAAGATCCCCTCTCAATCTCCTAAATTCTAGAGAGTATAAACCAAGTCTATCCAGTCTTTCTTCATAAGACAGTCCTGACATCCCAGGAATCAGTCTGGTGAACCTTCTCTGCACTCCCTCTATGGCAATAATGTCCTTCCTCGGATTTGGAGACCAAAACTGTACGCAATACTCCAGGTGTGGTCTCACCAAGACCCTGTACAACTGCAGTAGAACCTCCCTGCTCCTATACTCAAATCCTTTTGCAATGAAAGCTAACATACCATTCGCTTTCTTTACTGCCTGCTGCACCTGCATGCCTACCTTCAATGACTGGTGTACCATGACACCCAGGTCTCGCTGCATCTCCCCCTTTCCCAATCGGCCACCATTTAGATAATAGTCTGCTTTCCCGTTTTTGCCACCAAAATGGATAACCTCACATTTATCCACATTATACTGCATCTGCCAAACATTTGCCCACTCACCCACCCAGCCTATCCAAGTCACCTTGCAGTCTCCTAGCATCCTCCTCACAGCTAACACTGCCCCCCAGCTTAGTGTCATCCGCAAACTTGGAGATATTGCCTTCAATTCCCTCATCCAGATCATTAATATATATTGTAAATAGCTGGGGTCCCAGCACTGAGCCTTGCGGTACCCCACTAGTCACTGCCTGCCATTGTGAAAAGGACCTGTTTACTCCTACTCTTGGAGAAATAGATGCAAGTTCAGGTGAAGGGGGGAGGGAATGAATGAAAAAGGGGAGGTAGGGAAACAAGGGAGAGGAGGAGGGTTATGTAGTTACTGAACATTTAATGTTCATACCATTAGATTGTAAGCTACCCAAGCCGAATAGGAGAGGCTGTTCCTCCAGTTTACATTGGGCCTCACTCTAACAATGGAGGAACAGCACCTCATATTCCACTTAGGTAGCTTACAACACAACAAACATAGCAGTCATCAATTTGTCCTCACTATAATGCCTCCGCTTTTTCTCATCCATCTCGTTTCCATTTTCATTATTTAATTGTGCTCAAGCTCCTCAACATACTTTTAGCTTTTTTTTTAAATGTACAATTAACTTTACTTAAAGAGTTCACGTCAAGTTCCAAGTGCATGATTATCAATTTTTCCTTGTAATTTAAGTACTTCAAAATTTGTTGCAGTGAAATGAGCAGAACGACATGGAGGGTGGGGAAGAGATATGCTTCCCCACGATCTTTTGCACGACCCACAAATGCACAGTCGCCATATTTCGGCGTTGTTTACAAAAGAAAACAGTCCAAAGTCCGGTCCACATGCTTAAGAAATATTTCCACATTTACAAATTCAGGTATTATGACTACAAACAAGAAAACTGTTGCTTAGCAAATTTTACAAGACACCAAATGGAATTAGAAATTGCCATCGCCCCAAATCCTGATAATAGTCTTTTGAAATAACACACCCAGGTGATGAAAATATTATGGAAATATTTGATCTAATTATGGACCAAATACATTAGAGACAAGAAGATGTTAAAAAAATCTTGTATAGTAATATTGTAAATTCACCCAGTCCCGTAAATTAATGGACCAAATTCTGAACAATAATTAAGATGTAATTATATCTGCGGAAGGATTTTCATCAAAGGAACTGGCCGTTTTCAATGGATCATATGCTCACTTTGAGCCCATTGCCAATTACATTAAGAAGATTGAGGTGGGGATTATAAACCAGAGATAACTACGGAGCTGTTCAAGCCTTTCAGGTTAACTAACTCACCCAGTTAATTCAAAAGTATGCAAAGCAAATTATTGTCCCAGCCAATTAATATTTTAACAGCAATTTTAACGATTATGCTGATCTGTAATCCTCTTTATATTTTATGACATTCCGATGCTTCACACTACCTACTTTAGGAAACAATGCTCCACCAAAATTGTCGTGCTCAAAATAATAATAATACCATTAAGAATTTAGCAATGCCTGAAATGGAGATGGAACGTTGAATGATAATATTGTGCTAGTTGTTGATAGATCAGAACTTACCAAGGCAATCAGTACAATTCTTCCAACATCTGCTGCATTTATTGATGCTATCATTTGAATCTGTATGAGGCATAAAAAACAAATCTCCTTATGTCAAAGGAATTGTCAAAGCTATTGAATATGCTTTCACTTCACTAAAATTTTGAATGAGTATTTTCAACCATATGCAAAACTATAATGCAGAGACCAGAGGCTTGCCTTGGGCATTTCATGCCTGTACACTTTTTTTACTACAACACACATCCAGCAACCAAGCCACCTTTTAGGATGGTAAAGTGACAATGATTCTTGCTGACCCGATTTTCAAAAATCCTCAATAAAGATTTCAACCACCAGATTCAATGGTCCATCTACTTTATTGTCACGTAGGCACAATACTGTGAAATTATTTTGCACAACCCACAAATGCACAGTCGCCATATTTCGGCGCTGTTTACAAAAGAAAACTGTCCAAAGTCCGGTCCACATGCTGGAAGTACTGGAACGCCCCCGATCCAGGTAAGCCCCAGGCTGCTGCAGGCCCGTGACCCGACGTCCTTCTCCTCGCCCTACCCCCACTGCAGCCGACCTTGAAGGACCAGCTTCTTCCCCTCTGTTATCAAGCTTTTGAATGACCCTTCCATAACCAAGGGTACAGTCCGATTCTCCATCCTACCTCAATGCTGACTTTGAACTTTTTCTCTGGAACTATAGCGCTACAATACTGATGTCTATTTTGTGCACTGTACCTTTCCCTTCAATCCACTATTGCAGTGGATTTTGGCTTGATTATATATTTTTGGCTTAATTATTTGGCTTTAATACTATATATAAAGTATTATCTGATTTGATCAGATAACATGCAAATCAAAGCATTTCACTATACCTCAGTACACATACCAATAATAATCCTAAACCAATCTTTGCTCACACATGGCAGTTGAGACACCAATATCTGGTCACATCCGATCTTCCAACCTGCCTCATTGCAGACCTTGGACTTTTTCTCAGGTTCCTATTCAATTCAATCTGACACTCTAGAAAATATTTCTTGAAATATCAGCACTATCAAAAGGACAATTAACAACTACACCACAACATTTTCGGCATGCCTACAAGATTGTGACCATTTTAATTTAAATATTCCAGCTTTCTCTCTTACAGAAAGGAGACTAATTAAAGCTATGCCAAGACTCAGGCACACTCACCAGTCTCTTCGTCTTCGTAATCTTCTGCCAGTTCCTCCATTTCTGGAACTGCAAAGGTGAACATCAGGTCATCAGCGGCAATTCTATTTTTACATGTGTAGGAAGGAACTGCAGATGCTGGTTTACACCAAAGATAGGTACAAAATGCTGGAGTCACTCAGTGGGGCAGGTACTATCTCTGGATAGAAGAAATGGGTGACGTTTCGGGTCGAGACCCTTCTTCAGACAGACTTAGTCACCCATTCCTTTTCTCCAGAGATGCTGCCTGTCCTGTGTTACTCCAGCATTTGGTGTCTATCTTCTATTTTTACCTGTATCAGGTTAAGTTTTACCCCATTTTTAAATATACAGTGCTCATTCTTGCCTTCATTCTTGAACCATAACCCTATTAACCCCCACAATTTACCTTGATGTGGATGGGAAATGTTTAGAGGGGTTTAGATGGATATGGACCAAAACAGGGCAGGTGAGACTAGTGTGGATGGGGTACCTTATGGGTCACAAGTTGCTGCGGGTGATAGTTGAGGCAGATATTATCACAACATTTAAGAAACATTGATCAGGTACATAGATAGGATAGGTTTGGAGGGATATGGGCCAAACGCGTTCAGGTGGGCCTAGTGGACATGGATCATGTTGGTTGATATGGGCAAGTTGTGTCGGAGGGCCTGTTTCCATGCTGCATGGCTCTATGACCTTGGTTGGCATGGGCAAGCTGGGATGATGGGCCTGTTTCCATGCTGTATGACTGTTTATAACTCTTCCCATCCTGTCCCTTGTAAGGAAGCCATCTCTTTCTCCCAATTTCTCCGCCTCAGCCACATCTGACCTTAAGATGAGGCTTTCCATTCTGGGATATCTGCAATGTCCTCCCTTAGTACATGGAAAAGTGCAGCACAGAAATAGGCCCTTCAGCCTAATAAGGCCATGCCGGACATGAAGCCAAGTTAAACCGATCTCCTCTGCCTGAATGTCATCCAAATCCCTCCATTCCCTTCATATCCATGTGCCTTTTTCAGGAAACATTGCTTATCTTCTACAGCGGTTGATCAAGCCCCCTCTCACATTTCCACTGTATCCCGGACTTCTGCTCTCATCCCACCTCCCTCTGGATAACACAGCGTTCCCCTGGTTCTCGCCTGTCACTCCACCAGCATCTGCATCCACCACCTCATCCTTCATCATTTAGAAACATAAAAACATAGAAAATAGGTGCAGAAGGAGGCCATTCAGCCCTTCGAGCTAGCACCGCCATTCATTGTGATCATGGCTGATCGTCCCCAATCAATAAACCGTGCCTGCCTTGTCCCCATATCCCTTGATTCCACTAGCCCCTGGAGCTCTATCTAACGCTCTCTTAAATCCATCCAGTGACTTGGCCTCCACTGCCCTCTGTGGCAGGGGATTCCACAAATTCACAACTCTCTGGGTGAAAAAGTTTTTTCTCACCTCAGTCTTAAATGGCCTCCCCTTTATTCTAAGACTGTGGCCCCTGGTTCTGGACTCGCACAACATTGGGAACATTTTTCCTGCATCCAGCTTGTCCAGTCCTTTTATAATTTTATATGTTTCTATAAGATATCCCCTCATCCTTCTAAACTCTAGTGAATACGAGCCTAGTCTTTTCAATCGTTCCTCATTTAACAGTCCCGCCATCCCAGGGATCAATCCCGTGAAATTACGCTGCACTGTCTCAATCACAAGGATGTCCTTTCTCAAATTAGGAGACCAAAACTGTACACAATACTCCACCAGAGCCCTATACAACTACAGAAGAACCTCTTTACCCCTATACTGAAATCCTCTTGTTATGAAGGCTAACATTCCATTAGCTTTCTTTACTGCCTGCTGTACCTGCACACCAACTTTCAGTGACTGGTGTACCTCCCCCTTACCTAACCTAACCCCATTGAGATAATAATCTGCCCCCTTGTTTTTGCCACCAAAGTGGATAACCTCACATTTATCTATATTATACTGCATCTGTTACGCATCTGCCCACTCACTCAGCCTGTCCAGGGCACCCTGCAACCTCCTAACATCCTCTTCACAGTTCACACTGCCACCCAGCTTTGTGTCATCCATAAACTTTCTAGTGTTGCTCCTAATTCCCTCTTCCAAATCATCAATATATATGGCAAACAGTTGCGGCCCCAACACCGAGCCTTGTGGCACTCCACTCGCCACTGCCTGCCATTCTGAAAAGGACCCGTTCACTCCTATTCTTTGCTTCCTGTCTACCAAGCAATTTTCTATCAGATTCAACACGTTCGCACTCCTAGCCAACTTAGTTGTGGGAACAGCTCTGCCACAAGATAACAAGAAATTGTAGATTTGTAGATGTAGCCAAGTCCATCGCACAGGCCAGACTCCCACCATTGTCTCCATCTACACATTACGCTCCTCGGAGAAGCAGCCAACATAATCAAAGACTTGTCCCACATCGGCCATTCCTTTTTCTCCCTGCTCCCCTCCGGCAGAAAGTATAGAAGCTTGAAAGAGCACACAATCAGACTCAGGAACAGCTCTTTTCCCTGTTATCAGGCATCCGAACGTTCCTTGCATATGCTAGGGTCCTGTCTTATTCACCTCTACCCCATTGTGGGCATTGGACTTTGTCTGTGGAACTGCTGCGCAACAATGCTGAGAACTATATTCTACACTATCTTTCCCTTTGCCTTTACCTATTGTACTTGAGTTTGACTAGATTGTATTTATGTATAGTATTATCTAATCTGTTTGGATAGCATGCAGAACAAAGCTTTTCACTGTACCTTGGTACACGTAACAATCACAAACCTAATCCTAAAACAACACCCCTCCCACCTCTTTCCACCTTCCACAGAGACCAATCCCTTTGTGATGCCCTGGTCTGGTCATTACTCCCGCACCCACCGACCAACACCTTCCAAGCCCCTGGCACTTTCCCCTAAAGCCACATACGGTGCATTTATCACAGAGACGCAGGGAACTGCAAATGGTGGTTTTTAAAAAAGAGGCAAAGTACTGGAGAAACATAGCGGGTCAGGCAGTTTTGTGAGGCAAATGAAACTTTTACGCTACTCGTAATTTACTTAAACTTTATTTAAGATTTATTTCTGTAATACATAACTTCAAAGCGTCTGGAAATTATTGCTGATTCCGCAGACCTCCCCGGCCCGAGACCCCGCACATGCGCACACTCTGGAAAGGCCCCGAACATGTGCACATTTCATTCTCCCTTTCTATTATAAGTTGAGATGGTCAGGAGGTTTAGTATGTCTTAAAGACCATCGCAGCACTGGAGCATCAGGAGATAATGGTGTTTCAATAGCTGGTGGTACATATATTGCTTGGTCATCAACTTCACTCATATTGTTATTTACATTTTCAATTTTAGAATTACTTATAGAAGTTTCCATAGGGGATGATGTTCCCTAGATGATGTTGAAGGAAATTCTCGATCAATATTATCAAGGAGTGATGGAGCTGATGGAGAAGACGGACATGGTGCAAAGTCACGAAGTGAGACAGTTGACTGAAGCCCATCCCGATACTTGATAGTTGCATAGGAAATGTTGACATCAGTCAGTTCTACTTCATCAACAAAGGGCTCATTCTTATTTGATCGGACAAACCGACGAAGCAATACAAGCCCAGGGCTAGTCAACCATGATGGCAGAGATGTACCACTAGAAGCCAATTCACTAGATGTTTTCAAGAGAGTCAGATTTAGTTCTTAGGGCTAAAGGAATCAAGTGATATGGGGGAAAAAGCAGGAACGAGTACTGATTTTAGATAATCAACCATTATCAAATTGAATAGCAGTGCTGGCTCGAAGGGCCAAATGGCCTATTTTTCTATGTTTCTATGAACAGTCAAACCCGATTTGCAGATTGATAAGGGTTTGCAAATAGTTGCAAGCTGTGACGGTAAGTATAAGGTCAAAAAGCTGGCTTAAGATGCAGTGCCCTCCATAATGTTTGGGACAAAGACCCATAGCTTATTTATTTGCCTCTGTACTCCACAATTTGAGATTGGTAATTTAAAAAAATCATGTGGTTAAAGTGCACAATTTCAAATTTTATTAAAGGCCATTTTTTACATATTTGTTTCACCATGTAGAAATTACAGCTGTGTTTACACATAGTTCCCCCATTTCATGGCACCACGATGTTTGGGACACGTGGCTTCACAGGCGTTTGTGAATGTGCACGTGTATTTAATTGCCTCCTTAATGCAGGTATAAGAGAGCTCTAAGCACTTGGTCTTTCCTCCAGTCTTTCCATCACCTTTGGAAACTTTTATTGCTGTTTATCAACATGAGGACCAAAGTTGCGCCAATGAAAGTCAAAAAAGCCATTATGAGACAGAGAAACAAGAATAAAACTGTTAGAGACATCAGCCAAACCTTAGGCTTCCCCAAATCAACTGTTTGGAACATCATTAAGAAGAAAGAGAGCGATGGTGAGCTGACTAATCGCAAAGGGACTAGCAGGCCAAGGAAGACCTCCACAGCTGATGACAGAAGAATTCTCTCTATAATAAAGAGAATTCCTCAAACACCTGTCTGACAGATCAGAAACATTCTTTAGGAGTCAGGTGTGGATTTGCCAATGACCACCGTCCACAGAAGACTTCATGAACAGAAATACAGAGGCTACACAGCAAGATGCAAACCATTGGTTAGCCGCTAAAATAGGATGGCCAGGCTACAGTTTACCAAGAAGTACTTAAAAGAGCAACCACAGTTCTGGAAAAAGGTCTTGTGGACAGATGCGACAAAGATGAACTTATATCAGAGTGATGGCAAGAGCAAAGTATGGGGAGAAGGAACTGCCCAAGATCCAAAGTATACCACCTCATCTGTGAAACACGGTGGTGGGGGTGTTATGGCCTGGGCATGTACGGCTGCTGAAGTTACTGGCTCACTTATCTTCATTGATGATACAATTACTGATGTTAGTAGCATAATGAATTCTGATGTGTATAGACACAACCTATCTGCTCAAGTTCAAACAAATGCCTCAAAACTCAGCAAGACAATGATCCCAAACACACTGCTAAAGCAACAAAGGAGTTTTTCAAAACTAAAAAATTGTAAATTCTTGAGTGGCCAAGTCAATCAGCTGATCTGAACCCAATTGAGCATGCCTTTTATATGCTGAAGAGAAAACTGAAGGGGACGAGCCCCCAAAACAAGCATAAGCTAAAGATGGTTGCAATACAGGCCTGGCAGAGCATCACCAGAGAAGACACCCAGCAACTGGTGATGTCCATGAATCGCAGACTTCAAGTAGTCATTGCACGCAAAGGATATGCAACAAAATACTAAACATGACTACTTTCATTTACATGACATTGCTGTGTCCCAAACATTATGGTGCCCTGAAATGTATAAACACTGCTGTAATTTCTACACGGTTAAACAAAAACGTATAAAAAAGGCCTTTATTAAAATCTGACAATGTTCACTTTAACCACATGTGATTGTTTCTATTACAAATCTCAAATTGTGTAGTACAGAGGCAAATAAATAAATGATGGGTCTATATCCCAAACATTATGGAGGGTACTGCAGGTCGGACTACCCAGCACATATGTGAGAGATCTTATTTGCTAGCTGCTATAAATAGCAATGCAGTAATGACCAGATAATCTCTTTCAGCAGCTGGATGGATAAAACCTTGGCAAGGACATCAGAAGTAACATCCCTGTGGTCCTACAATACTGTACGAGCCAAGTAGACGTTACTTTAGACTATTGAGATAAAAAGTGGAAATAGATCTTTTGGCCCACCGAATGCATGGTGATCAGCATCACCCCATCCGCTAGCACTATCCTACGCACTAGAGACAATTTACAAAAGCTAATTAACCTACAAATCTGTACGCCTTTGGAGTGTGGGAGGAAACCTGAGCACCCGGAGAAAACCTAGGGAGAACGTACAAACTCAGTACAGTGCCTGTAGTCAGGTTCGAACCCGGGTCTCTGGCGCTGTAAGGCAGCATCTCTACCACTGCGCCACTGTTCCACCCCTAAAGTAGATGAAACATGTTCTGACAAAGTTGTTCCCTTAGTGAAAGGAGGCATCGGTTCAAACTGATAATTAGCATGTTTGGATTCAACAATAGACTTCATGAATTATGGAATTATATTGTTTACCAAAGGAAAGATTTAGTGGAATGAACCATTAAGAATATTGTTGACATAGTTAATGGAGTCACTGTAATTAATCTCTGGCAACATGAGAAGATAGGAATAGAGCATCCGACCCCTTTCACTGCTCCAAAACTCAATAAGATGTTTAATTGTTTTTAAAGATACAGCATGGAAACAGCTGTATTACTAAAACTGAATAAGTATGGAAAGGTCAATTCCAGCCAATCTCCTCACTTGGGGGCCAGCAAATATGGAATTTTAGGTGATTAACATAAAATTGTTGAGGCTTCACTTAAGCTAAATTATATTTTAAAGTCAGTTACAAGACGACTGTGAAACAATTGTTTAAGAAGGAACATTATTAATGTCCTGAGGAAGGACATTATTGCCATAGAGGGAGTGCAGAGAAGGTTCACTAGACTGATTCCTGGGATGTCAGGACTGTCTTATGAAGAAAGACTGGATAGACTTGGTTTATACTCTCTAGAATTTAGGAGATTGAGAGGGGATCTTATAGAAACTTACAAAATTCTTAAGGGGTTGGACAGGCTAGATGCAGGAAGATTGTTCCCGATGTTGGGGAAGTCCAGGACAAGGGGTCACAGCTTAAGGATAAGGGGGAAATCCTTTAGAACCGAGATGAGGAGAACTTTTTTCACACAGAGAGTGGTGAATCTCTGGAACTCTCTGCCACAGAGGGTAGTTGAGGCCAGTTCATTGGCTATATTTAAGAGGGAGTTAGATGTGGCCCTTGTGGCTAAGGGGATCAGGGGGTATGGAGAGAAGGCAGGTACGGGATACTGAGTTGGATGATCAGCCATGATCATATTGAATGGCGGTGCAGGCTCGAAGGGCCGAATGGCCTACTCCTGCACCTAATTTCTATGTTTCTATGTTTCTATGAACTGCAGATGCTGGAAAATCGAAGGTAGATACAAATGCTGGAGAAACTCAGCGGGTGAAGTAATTCGCTCACATTCAATGCCAGCCTTACAGCATCAGAGTTCGAGGGTTCAACCCTGATCACAGGTTCCGTCTGTGTGGAGATTGCACGTTTTCCCGGTGACCACGAGTTTTCTCTGGGTGTTCCGGTTTCCCCCACATCCCAAAGATATGCAGGTTTGCACGTTAATTGGCCTCTTTAAATTGCCCTTGGTGTGAAAGTGGGACCCTGGTTCGAACCTGACTACGGGCACTGTACAGAGTTAGAAACATAGAAATTAGGTGCAGGAGTAGGCCATTCGGCCCTTCGAGCCTGCACCGTCATTCAATATGATCATGGCTGATCAACCAACTCAGTATCCCGTACCTGCCTTCTCTCCATACCCTCTGATCCCCTTAGCCACAAGGGCCACATCTAACTCCCTCTTAAATATAGCCAATGAACTGGCCTCGACTACCCTCTGCGGCAGAGAGTTCCAGAGATTCACCACTCTCTGTGCGAAAAAAGTTCTTCTCATCTCGGTTTTAAAGGATTTCCCCCTTATCCTTAAGCTGTGACCCCTTGTCGTTTGTACGTTCTCCCTGGGTTTACAACTGGTATGAACGGATGATCGGGTGGCATAGATTTGGTGGGTTGAACGGCCTATTTCCATTACAAACCCACTGACTCCAACAACTATCTCAACCACTTCTTCCCACCCTGTTTCCTACAAACTCTATCCCCTACTCCCAATTCCTCCGTCTACTCTGCATCTGTGCTCAAGATGAGGTGTTCCATACTAGAACATCTGAGATGTCCTCATTCTTTAGGGAACGGGGTTCCCCTCTCTCATGATAAATGAGGCCCTCACTCGTGTCCTGGTACGCTGCAGCGCCGCCCTTGCTCTCCCTCCCCTTATTAGTAACAGAGACAGAGTCCCCTATTCCTTACCTTCCACCCCATCAGCCGTCGCATACAGCACATAATCCTCCGAAATTTCTGCCACCTCCAACGGGATCCCAACACTAGCCACATTTTCCCATCTCTAACTCTTTCCGCCTTCCGCAGAGACCGTTCTCTCCCCAACTCCCTGGTTCACTCATCCCTTCCCACCCAAACCACTCCCTCCCCACCGCAGAAGATACAACACCTGTCGCTATGCCTCTTCCCGTGACTCTGTCCAGGGACCCCCCCGACAGTCCCTTCAGGTTAGACGTACCTCCTCCAACCTCAACTACTGTATCCGTTGTTCAAGATGTGGACTCATACATCGGCGAGACCAAACGCAGACTGGGCAATCGTTTCGCGGAACAGCTTCACTCAGCCTGCCTGAACCAACCTGATCTCCCAGTTGCTGGACACTTTAATTCTCCTTCCCATTCCTACACAACCGTTCTGTCCTAGATCTCCTCCATTGTCAGAGTGAGGCTAAATGCAAATTGGAGGAGATAGCATCTCATACAGTATTTTGCTTGCGTAGCTTACTGCCCAGTGGAATGAATTTTGATTTCTCTCACTTCAGGTTGCCTCGGTATTCCCTCTCTCTCTCTCTATCCCTCCCCCACCCAGGTCACACTAGCTTCTGATTTTCACCCTACAAACAGCTTACAATGGCCCGTTTCCTCTATCATCTATACTTTTTTGCATATCTTTCATTCAATGTTCTTTATCTCTCCACATCACCGTCTATATCTCTCGTTTCCTTTATCCCAAACCAGTCTGAAGAAGGGTCTCAACCCAAAATGTCGCCCATTCCTTCCCTCCAGAGATGCTGCCTGGCCCGCCGAGTTACTCTATCTTTTTGTGTCTCTCTTCGGCCTATTTCCATGTTGTATCTTTCAATCAATTCATTTTTTCTAATGCAATGGCATGCTCTATCCAGGGCAGTGTTTCCAAAATGTGTAACCTACCCACGAACGGCAAATTTACCTTCTTCCACGTATTAAGTCTTGTTCAACATTATATTGCGAAGGAATTATCACCTGTCTCAAATTCACCATCAATCAGTTCTACCATATCCCCTTGCAAAAGTAGGATTTATTTTGGTTTTATAATTTTTGCGCTGTATTTGGCCTAAGATTTATTTGTTCTGTTATGAATATTCAGGAACACCTTCCAGTAATTTTTGAGAATAAAAACACATTACTCTATATAAATGCCAAGAAACTGCCAAGTGAATCAGGTGATCAATTATTATTTTACCAATAAGTCTAAATACATGGAGTGACTCACAACTAATTTTCAATTGAGTATTTGTTCTAAACAGGTGAAACAGGGGGACTAATTAAAGCAGTGCTTCTGATAGTGCTTTTAAATATGACATGCGGATGGAGTTCATGCTGCTAATCGAAATGGGTGTAAGATTCACTGTTAACAAGGGCACAGCTTGAAGGTGAGCGGGTCAAAGTTTAATAGAGATGCACGGGGCAAGTTTAATGTACAGAGGGTGGGGAGGCACAGTGGCATAGCGATAGAGCTGCTGCCTTACAGCGCCAGAGACCCAGGTTCGATCCTGACTACGAGTCCTGTCTTGATGGTCTCCCTGTGACTATAATGATTGCTGGTTGGCGCAGACTTGGTGGGCTGCAAGGCCTGTTTCCACTCTGTATCTCTAAAGTCTAAAGAGTGGTGGGTGCTGGGAACGCACTGCCAGAAGTGGTGGTGGAGGCAGATATGACAGTGGCATTTAAGAGACTTTTAGGTAGCCACATAGAATTGCAGGGAGTGGAGGGATATGGGTCATGTGAGGAAGAGATTATTGTAGCATCATGTTCAGCACAGTCTGACTTTGTGGGCAAAAGGGCCTGTTCCTGTAGTGTATTTTCCTTCCTTAATATTGCCCAATATCCCAGGTAAATGTTCTACTTATGCACGATTGATATTACAATTTTCCAGTAAACTGCAAAGACAGCATGCTGTAAAGGAAAGGAGCTGAAACTCACACTGGCACTAGTTATTCTCATCTGCAGCAGTGCTCAAGCTCAGGAGCTGACATGTACGAAAGGGCTGGTGACCTCTGGTGCCTAGAGGCCTCCACGATCTTCCCCAGCTCTGCTCACATCCCCATCTCTACGCCATCTAGTGGGCCAGCTGAGGACCAATTTGAGTGTTGCATAAAAAAAAGTGCTGGAGTAACTCAGTGGGTTTAGTTTAGCTTAGAACACAGCATGGAAGCAGGCCCTTTGGCCCACTAAGTCCACGCTGACCATCGATAACCCGTTCACACTAGTTCTATCTTATCTCACCGTCTACACACCAGGGGCAATTCATATAGGGCAATTAAACTACAAACCCACACATCTTTGGGAGATGGTAGTAAACCAGATTTTGTCAGTCTCCCTACCTGCTTCCATTACCTGCAACCTCCGGCAACCACCTGCAACCTCCGGGAACCGCACGGAAACCTTGGGTGGGGCGCAAAGTCTACAGAGGCTTCCGTTCAGGTTTTCTAAGTGGAACAGGGGCATTACTGTACTATTTTATTAATGCTAGATTAAACTATAATTCAACCATACTTGAGCTCAACAACAAGTCTCACAGCACCCGGGGCCCGGGTTCGATCCTGACCTTGGATGCTGTCTGTGCAGAGTTTGCACGTTCTCCCTGTGACTACGTGAGTTTCCTTCGGGTGGGGCACAAAGTTTCCAGATGTTTCCGTTCAGGTTTCCTAAATGGGACAAGGGCATTAGGAAACAGGCCTATTGGCTTTTTGGCCTCATGTCCATGACACAACTCCAAATTACATAATAAAGGAGACTATCAGTTTATGAAATAAAGACATAAATAACCACACAATAGCTAAAAGAGAGAACAAGTGTCGCAGCGGTAGAGTCGCTGCCTTACTGCGCCAGAGACCCAGATTCGCTCCTGACTACGGGTGTTGTCTGCATGCTTTGTATGTTCTCCCTGTGAACGTATGGGCTTTCTCTGGGTGCTCTGGTTTCTTACATGCCAAAGAGATACAGGTTTGTAGAAGGGTCTGAAGAAGGATTTCGGCCCGAAACGTCGCCTATTTTCTTCACTCCATAGATGCTGCTGCACCCGCTGAGTTTCTCCAGCAATTTTGTGTACCTTCGATCTTGTGCAGTTCCTTCTTGAACACAGGTTTGTAGATTAATTGGCTTTCGTAAATTGTCCCCAGAGTGTAGGATGGAACCAGTGTACGGGTATTCGCTGGTCGGCATGGACTTGGTGGGCCGAAAGGCCTGTTTCCACACTGTATCCCTAAACTAATGTAACCAGATGGCTTTTAAAAACAAAGGTTTCTATCAATTCTATTTTGATACTAATACTATTCCATTATTATGGAATTCATCCACTTAATTCTCCTCTTTGTAGATAAACTATCCAGCACCAGGTCTGGAAACATTCCCGGGGTATTAGAGCAGTAATCTGAGAGATTAAAAAATGGGAGATCAATCATACTAACCTTACTGTCCTGGAACTCTTCCATTGCCAGTTAGGTCACATGCAAACTGGAGGAAACCTCATACTCCACTTGGGTAGGTGACAACCCAATGGTATGAACATTGAAGTCTTCAATTTTAGGTAACTGACCAACAAACATCCTCTCGCTCCGCCCGCCCCCCCACTTCCCTGAGCCCTTCCTGAATCCCATCCTCCTCCCCTTATATCTCTTCCTCTAGCTTCACATCTCTTTTCTAATCTCACAGCCTTTTGTCATATCTCTGGCCCTGTCCAACCACCTGCTAATCAAACCCCCCTTCACCCGTATTTGCCTGTCGCTTACCTGGCCTGGCTCTTCCCCCCCCACTACTATAATCAGTCTGAAGAATGGTCCCGACCCAAAATGTCACTAATCCATGTCCTCCTGAGACGCCGCCTAGTCCACTATTACTCCAGCACTTTGCGTCTTTTTCTGGAAACTCAGCATCTGCAGTTCTTTTTTTCTCTAGACTAATTTGATGTTCACATTGTTTCTAAAAATACCAACATCTTTGCCCCCAAAATCCTTTGGACACATAATCGCTATAAGTTTAACTATCGCAAGATTATGTACATTAAGTTCTCAACTTCCTTATTTCTGATGGAGGATATAGTTATTCAAGCTTCTGGAAAGCTACCAACATAATCAAGGACGTGTTTTATCCTAGTCACACCCTCGTTTTCCCTGTTCCATCAGACAAGAGATATGGAAGTATGAAAACTAAATGCCCCTGTCCCACTTAGGAAACCTGAACGGAAACCTCTGGAGACTTTGCGCCCCACCCAAGGTTTCCGTGCGGTTCCCGGAGGTTGCAGGTAGTGGAAGCATGTAGGGAGACTGACAAAAACCTCCGGGAACCGCACAGAAATCTTGGGTGGGGCGCAAAGTCTCCAGAGGTTTCCGTTCAGGTTTCCTAAGTGGGACAGGGGCATAATACCTGCAGATAAAGGGACAGTTTCTTCTCAATTGTTATCAGGCAACTGAACCATCCTATTGCTAACTAGAGAGCGGTCCTGACCCACCATCTACCACACCCTTGGATTATCTTTAATCGGACTTTACCTTGCACACAACGTTATTCCCTTGATGTTTAAGAAGGAACTGCAGATGCTGGAAAATTGAAGGTAGACAAAAGTGCTGGAGAAACTCAGCGGGTGCAGCAGCAGCTATGGAGCGAAGGAAATAGGCAACATTTCGGGCCGAAACCCTTCTTCAGACTGATTCCCTTGATCCTGTGTGTGAACACTATGGGTGGCTTGATGTTAATCATGTATTTTCTTTCCGCTGACACAACAAAAAATCTTTTCACTGCACCACGATACATGCAACAATAATAAACTAAACAAATCTACTTACTATTCCCTCAAACCTCAAAGAAGATATAACCAGTCATGGGAAGTTCTCATTCATAGAAACATAGAAATTAGGTGCAGGAGTAGGCCATTCGGCCCTTCGTGCCTGCACCGCCATTCAATATGATCATGGCTGATCATCCAACTCAGTATCCCGTACCTGCCTTCTCTCCATACCCTCTGATCCCCCTAGCCACAAGGGCCACATCTAACTCCCTCTTAAATATAGCCACTGAACTGGCCTCGACTACCCTCTGTGGCAGAGAGTTCCAGAGATTCACCACTCTCTGTATGAAAAAGGCTCTTCTCATCTCGGTTTTAAAGGATTTCCCGCTTATCCTTAAGCTGTGACCCCTTGTCCTGGACTTCCCCAACATCGGGAACAATCTTCCTGCATCTAGCCTGTCCAACCCCTTAAGAATTTTGTAAGTTTCTATAAGATCCCCTCTCAATCTCCTAAATTCTAGAGAGTATAAACCAAGTCTATCCAGTCTTTCTTCATAAGACAGTCCTGACATCCCAGGAATCAGTCTGGTGAACCTTCTCTGCACTCCCTCTATGGCAATAATGTCCTTCCTCAGATTTGGAGACCAAAACTGTACGCAATACTCCAGGTGTGGTCTCACCAAGACCCTGTACAACTGCAGTAGAACCTCCTTGCTCCTATACTCAAATCATGATGCTGTTTATGTTGCAAAGGGAACTTTGTGGAACATATTGCCATTCTAAACCCATGGAGGCGAAAACGAAACTTTCAATTACCATGAAGGTGACAGGTTTGCTCACAACAAAAGCTTTTCACCTCAGTACACTTGTCAATAAACTTAATTCAATCTCAAAGCTGCGAATGGTACGTTGACCAGATAAATTTAGATTAAATAAATTGGGAAACATAAGAATCTTTGACATGACAAAGAAAAATATTTTTATCAAAGCCAATGAGAGTTAATATATTTGCAAAGCTGATGTCAATAGTGCACTAAAGAAATTGATTTAGTGAGGGATGGGTGGGTGGAGGAAAATATAGTTCACAATCTTTTCGCGTTCATAGACACACACAACATCTGAAGTACACAAGGATTATTGCTTCCCAATCCAAAGTTTAAGGCCACCATCAAAAGATTTCATTGATATTTTGTGGGAAAATTAGTTCATTCCCTTGCAAATGTTTGCATTGTTTTTTATTTGCAGAACACCAAGCTTATTTTCAGTGTGTAAAGTTTTATTTTATTTATCATATTCAAAGATTATGAGCAATTTAATTCTGCTCGCCAGATACATTATACCATTAGTCAGACTGAATGACAATTGTTTTGTTAGTCTGCGCTGTTATCTTGTAACAAAAAGAGCACACCATAAATCATAATTGCATCTACAATACAATGTATTACGTATATGATTAATGTTCAATAATATACTTCAGGTTGGCTCACTTCCTTCAGCTCCATTCATTCCAATGACAAAAGTGCTCAGCTCAACAAAAAAAATCTAAAAAAATAAAGCTTCAGCAAGAAGCAATAAGAATGTATTTAATGGTTCTATAATATAATCTATAACCTTTGTTTTACAAATTCCCATAAGTCCGGTTTCTAGTGCTTAGAAATTTCCAAAATGAACAAGCAGCCCAAGTAAAGCTCTCCTCGATCAATTACTGGAGGCCAAGATTGGCTGTCGACAAATTGGACAGGTGGAGTTTTCTGAAAGCCAGCGATCAATGCAATGAATATGAAACTCGTGTGCACAAGGCAGGCGTCTGAGCTTGTTTCCAACTGCATAATCGTTAATACACACGCTGCAGGTTTTACTGAATTCATTCTCTGCACTAATACTTCCGTAATTCCGAGTCATAAGATTGTCAATTTGTTCTTTGGTTAGACCCCTCTGCCTCTCTTCCTCATCGTCGTCATTCAGCAAAAAGAAATGAGCAAGCCGTAATATTGGCAGGGTACCGTTTTCTACCAAACTGTTCGTATCTCGAATTTGTCTCGTCTCCATGCTTTCAGCAGCGCGGTCAAAGTTATCGTTCTGCAGGTTTTCGTGGCCCTGAACCCTCGCCGACTGGTTTCCAGTTAATCTGTCGGCTGATTCATTCCTTGAATGAGAGAGGTTTAGATTTGGGTTGGACTGCAGGTTTGCAGAATCAAAGCTGTCGGATAGGTTCGGCTGAACTCTTTGGTTAAGTTCAGAATCTGAATCATTCTCCATGAGGGAGCTCAGCTCACCAAATCCTGTCATAATCTGACGAAGTATTGACCTCAAGGCTATTGACGATGGCTCTCCAAGCCCAGTCTCAGATATCCTACGCAGAGGTATACGAATGGTGCTAACATAAGTTCTAATACCTGCAAGTTCTGATCGTGAGATGGTTCTCCGGAAACCGCCACTGTCACTTTCAAAAGTCACTGTGTTTTCTGCCATTCGGACTCGGGATCGAGTTCTGTTAGCGATGCTGTCACGATCTCGATTTTCTCCAGGACGTATCCTTCTAACCTGAAGATCCAACATAATGGTGGGATGTCTTCGAACGGCCGAAGACAATCCGCTGGAATGAATTCGCTCCCTTTCATCCATGGCCTCCTGTCTCAGCAAGCCTCCACCTGCCGGTGGGACCGTGGTACTCCCACTGGCAGCCTGCATTTCTTCCGTGGTCATCGTGGATTGGTCTACAGTCCCCCGTTGCCTCCTGGTACTCTGTCTCCGATCCACGTAGTTATCTCGCCGAGATGCAGTTGGATCTGAAGGATTTACAGCGGTGCTTTCTCTACGTAAGGGCGATCGGCTGCGCCTGTTCTGCAAATTCCTATAGGATCTGTGCTGTTCCAGTCGTCCCTGAAAGTCATTCTCATTTATCGCGGTTTCTATGGCGTGCCTCTCCAAGTCCTCAAGTGCAATGCGACCATGTTGCTCCTCTTCATGTATTGTTCTAACGTTCTGCCATTCTGCTCTGCGCCTACTTGTTCTCCGCTCCCCAACCACGCTCAAAGCTGCTTGTTGATTAGCACTCTGTCTCCTGGACCTTTGCCTACCGGTTGTGATCTCAATAGTTCTGCTCCTCATATTCCTTTGGACCACAGGTGGAGTAACTTCCACGCTTTCTACTTCCTCAACTCTAACCGCAGCTCCGAAATTACTGGCAGAACTGGTCCGCGCAATGGCTGGTTGGATGTGGGCTCGAGTTCGACTTCTGGTACGACTTGAAACACGAGACGCACTTTGTTGCTGAGCATTTTCCAAGTTCCTATTCGTTGTACCTTCCAGTGTGGACGTATCCATGGACTGACCACTGACCGCTTCGTGTTCATGATTGATGTTGATTTCGAGGCTGAAGCGGAATTCACCGCTGTTGGGGTTGGTCCGACTCACCGCTCTCCACGTCTGGTTCCCACTTTGTCCACTGCGCGTGGCATTTCCTGTGCGTCGAAATGTGTTCAGCCACTCCAGCAGGGAATCACTATTGGAGCTTTCTCCTGGCAAGTCAGAGCCTATAAAAAGATGGAGGGAGGGGAAACAAAATGTCAATTCGTCAAAAATCTAGGCTCAGCCATTCAGCATAGGAACAGGCCCTTCATCCCAGCTTGCCCATGCCCAACAAGGTGCCTCATCTACACTAGTCCCACCAGCCTGCATTTGACTGATATCCCTCTAAACCTATCCCATCCACTAAAATCTTTCAGTTAAGAATGGAATCACATCCTATAAAACACAAATTACATTTCAAAAGATATATACCTAAACAAAAACCCAGGATGAGGCTCAGTTGGGATGACACAATTACAGTTGAAAGAGCTGCTGCCTCACAGTGGCAAAGACCCAGGTTCGATCCTGACCTCATGACCTGTCTGCATGGAGTTTGCATGTTCTCCCTGCGACTATGAGGATTTCCTCTGGGTGCTCCAATATCTCAAAGACATGTGGGTTTGTAGGTTAATTGACCATTATAAATTATCCCTAGTGTGTAGGGAGTGGATGTGACAGTGCGATAATATATAATTTGTGAGAACAGGTGAGGACTTGGTTGGTGTGGTTGGTGTGGACTTGGTGGGCTGAAGGGAGTGTTCTGTATCTTCCAATCAATTAAAATTTAAAAGAGATATAAACAAAAACTCTGGATGCCATCCTGAAAAACAAAATCATATACAGTTAAAGATACAAAGTGCTGGTGTAACTCTGCGGATCAGGCAGCATCTCTGGAATACACGGATAGGTGACATTTCATAAAGAAGGGTCTTGACCTGAAATGTAACCTATCCTTGTTCTCCAGAGATGCTGCCTGACCCGCAGAATAACTCCAGCACTGTGTCTTTTTGCGTAAATAGCAACTGCAGTTCCTCGTTTCCACAAACACAGTTAACCTACAACAGAGGTTTGCACCTCATGAATTGCACAATGCAATTATACTAATGCAAATTTCTTTGCAATAATTTAAACCCATAGATTGCATTCATGGACAAACTAAAATTTTAAAAAGCGCATGACTTACAGAAATTAAAACTATTAAACTATTTCATATCAATTTTAATAGTAAACACTGACAAAGCAAAAGGGATTTATTCGTAGCCGGGGCCTTCCATTAGAGGCAAATTATTGATATCACTGTAGGACACATATGCAATTTAAATATAATAGGAGGTGCGTGGGAGCTAAATTTGGAGAATGAATGCTGCATTCTCCTATCCTCTTCCAAGAGAGGAGAAAAATGTAACAACACAAGCAACATTAACCCACCAATTCCAAGCTCTCAAATGAGCCGTAAGAAATATTTTGTATAAAATTGAGTTAACTACTCATATCTTTCGCAAGATGATTGCTGTATGCAAGATTTCCTTCTGGGTAGTCATCAGAGGAGCAGAATTATGCCATTTGGTCCATCCAGTGTACTCCGCTATTCAATCATGGCTGATCTATCTTTCCCTCTCTCCCCATTCTCCTGTCTTGTCCCCATAACCTTTGACACCCTTACTAATCAAGAACCTGTCAATCTCCACTTTAAAAACACCCAATATGTTGTCCTCTACAAGCGTCAGTGGCAATGAATTGCACAGATTCACCATCCTTTGGCAAAATAAATTCATCCTCATCTCCTTTCTAAAGGTCCTTTTATTGAGGCTGTGTCCTCTGGTCCTAGACTCTTCCACTAATGGACACATCCTCTCCATCCAGGCCTTTCTCTATTTGGTAAGTTTTAACAAGGTCCCTCCTCATCCTTCTAAACTCCAGCGAGTACTGGCCCAGTGCTGTCTAACGCTCATCATACATCCTAATAAACACCATGCGTTACAACCAAAGAGTAAAAGTATTTTATAAGGTCCACACACTAAAGCCTTAAATAAAAATTATTGTTGAAGGATCATTTAGGAAAACTGATAAAAGATTGGAAAATCTGGGAATAGAATAATATGGGATTAATTTTCCTCAAGATATTCTCCTCCATTTGATATGAGAAATTGCTAGTTATCTTAAGATAAAGTTGAAAATCTTAAGTTTTTTTGACAGAAGTCTCTGTTGTTAATTTACAAATATACACACCTCCTACAAAAATGTGAAGGCCTGATTTTCCTCAAGTAAAGCTCACAAACTGAAGATACAATTCTCAAACTTTACCTTCCAACACTGTAACTGGTAAAACATTTTAAGGTCACAACTAAAACATCAAACCCCAGATTCAACACTTGCCTTGATTCTCAGTACTCTGCTCATTACTTCCAAGGCTGCTTTGTGTCGTTAATTGATCTTTAGCTCCATTCAGCCGCTGCTGCAGTTCCTCTGCTGTAATTTCACCTGAAATGGGGTAAACAGAACAAGTCATACCTAATATGGCGCACTTACATCTAAATTGACATAATGTAGAAGTTCAAAATAAAATCGTTACTTTTCGACATTATTCAAGAAACTGCATTTTCAATGTTTGTAAATTTACAAATGTATATTGACATGAATTTATTTTCGATCAGCCAAGATATTTGCACTGATTTCTCAAACATTGTGTATTAATAAATTTCAAACAATTGGTGTTTTACATAAAGTACATTCCCACATGAATGCTTAATTTTCTTCCCTCTACCATCAGGCAAGAGGTAGAGAAGTGTGAAAACGTACACCTCCAGATTCAGGGACAGTTTCTTCTCAGTAGTCACCAGGCAACTGAACTATCCTATCACCAACCACAGCGGTCCTGAGCTATCATCAAACTGGGTGTCCTTGTGCATCAGTCACTCACTGAAAGCAAGCATGCAGGTACAGCAAGCCGTGAAGAAAGCAAATGGCATGTTGGCCTTCATAGTTGTACAGGGCCCTGGTGAGACCACACCTGGAGCATTGTGTGCAGTTTTTGTCTCCTAATTTGAAGAACGACATTCTTGCTATTGAGGGAGTGCAGCGTTGGTTCACCAGGTTAGTTCTCGGAATGGTGGGACTGACACATGATGAAAGAATGGGTCGACTGGGCTAGTATTCACTGGAATTTTGAAGGATGAGAGGGTACCTTATAGAAACATATACAATTCATAAGGGATTGGACTGGTAAGATGGAGGAAAAATGTTCCCAATGTTGGGGGAGTCCAGAACCAGGGGTCATGGTTTAAGAATAAGTGATAGGCCATTTAGGACTGAGATGAGGAAAAACGTTTTCACCCAGAGAGAGTTATATATCTGTGGAATTCTCTGCCACAGAAGACCGCGGAGGCCAATTCACTGGATGTTTTCAAGAGAGAGTTAGATTTAGCTCTTAGGGCTAAAGGAATCAAGGGATTTGGGGAAAAAGCAGAAATGGGGCACTAATTTTGGATGATCAGCCATGATCATATTGAATGGCGGTGCTGGCTCGAAGGGCCGAATGGCCTACTCCTGCACCTATTTTCTATGTTACCTCAATGGAGTAATTACTTGCAATGAACTGTATACAAAAATGAATTTTACTGTATCTCAATTCATGCGACAAAAAAGTACTATTGAAATAGTGCTCCCTAATTCATCAATCACGCTATGAAACATGTGTCACAGCAGAACTACCTGTAGCTGTCTCCAAATTTACGAAGGCATACATTTGTATTCAGAAGATTCACTGGGTTGAGTCCTGGAATGAATGGTTGTCTTGCAGGGAAAGGTTAAACAGATTTGGTCCATACCCAGAGCTTAGAAAAATAACAGGTAATATTATTAAAGGAAGGCAGGAAATTTGAATAGCTACCGAATATTGAATGGAATGAGTGGATGTGAAGTTGTTTCCACCAGTGGGAGAGTCTATAAACAGAGGCCATAGCCTGAAAATAAAAGGATGTTCTTTTGGAAATGAGAGGAGGAGAAATGTCTTTAGTCGGGTGTGGTGAATCTGTGGAATTCACTGCCACAGAAGATCGTGGAGGCCACGTCACTGGATATTTTTAGGGTGAGATTGACAGATTCTTGATTGGTACACGACCCGGGTTCGATCTTGACAATGGGTCCTGTCTATACGGAGTTTGTACGTTTTCGACCAAATTGTGACTGCGTAGGTTTACTCCCACACTGCAAAGACGTACAGATTTGTAGGTTAATTACGTTGGTAAAATAGTAAATTGTCCCGAATGTGTGTAGGATAGTGTTAGTCTGTGAGGATCACAGGTTGGCACAGACTCACTGTATCTCTAAACTAAACAAAATTAAGATCCATCACAATCAGGGGGAATTTGTCTATGCTTGATCTTACCAGGAGTGCCAAGTAAATTGCTGTCTCTCATTAGCCGATAGTCCTCTTCGCTCAGGTCGTTAATGAACTGATAGTACGCCTCCTCTCGGCTCAAACGCTCCAGCTGCCGCCTCTGCTCGTCTTCACTGCGGCTGATGTTTTCAGTTGGTGCCTGTTGATCGCTGTGGTGGTTGGTGGAATTAGGAGAGTCCATGGTCCTGGGAATTCCAACTAACTGCTCATAAAACAAAAATAATCCCTTTGAAATTAAGTTGATCTTCAAAGCAGGCAATTTATAAACAGTTATCAAATGAATGAGGAACATAAATGGTCAAAACAGTGTTTATATTTCCTGTTTCATTTCTAGTTCATTTTTATGCATGTGCACAATAAATCAGCCCTTTTTGTCCAAGTGATAAAACGGTGACAGTTCCAACAATTAATTCCATTAACTGCCTTGAAAATATCATTTTTTCTCTGGTTCACCGGTAACCCGTTTATATCAAAACTTAATGGTTGGCGCCAAATGCAATTCACCCTCCCTCACATTTGAAAATTCAGGCTAATTTTATGGATTACCTAAGGGAACAAAATAATTTTCTTTTTCTTGACATCATCTCTCAAAACGTTTAGTTTAGTTTATTAATGTTATGTGTTGATGTTTTTGTTGTGTGCTAACCAGTCAGTGAAAACACTATACATGATTACAATCATGCTGTCTAGTGGACAGATACAGGATATAGGGAATTTCTTGGCTGTACCTAGAATAGCAATCACAACACCGAAACAGCACGTCTGACACAAATGAATCCCTGTCTCACGTTCCCAATATGGACATCGCCACCACGCTGACACAAAGCGCTGAAGTAACTCAGTGGGTCAGGCAGCATTCCTAAGGAACATGAATAGGTAACGTTTAGGGTCGGGACCCTACTTCACCCTGAAGAAGGGTCCCGATCTGAAACATCACCTATCCATGTTTCCTCGGGATGCTGCCTGACTCCTTGCATTACTCTGGCATTTTGTAAACCAGCATCTGCAGTTCCCTTTTTCTACGTCACCATGATATACAGTATGACACGGGATACCAATATACATTCAGTTACACTACTTAGACAATAGGAATGCTTAATGATGATAGCAGGCATTAAAATATAAAGTTATTTTACTGTTTATCAATATACATTCTGGTTAACATTAAAATAACCCGAAACTAGACGAAAAAGGCAGTCTCAAATATTTTTCTGTCATGGCTAATAAAAGTCACATTCAACTTGTCTAATAACCATGGGAGCTTGATGTTAATTTTGCAAAAATATATTGTTTATTTAATACAATCGCAAAAGCATTGCATAACATGCGATAACATGTATAAATAGGATGTTATAGCAACTGAGAAATTATACAACTGGAATGCAATCAATAGGAATGCAAGATAATTAGCCATTGATGTTGATTTATGGTTTTAATCAATTTTACCAAAGAAATTTAGATCAAGTGTTCTATAAAAATGTAGACACAAGGATCTGCAGATGTTGGAATCTTGAGCAAAAATCAAAGTTCTGAAGGAACTCAATGGGTCAGGCAGCATCTGCAGAGGGAATGGGCAAACAGTGTTTCAGGTCTAGACCCAGACACTTTAAAAAAAGTTCTGTAGAACACACAAGAATTCGGATGAAAATCTCGTCAGAAATATTAGCTCTCTTCACTGATGCTTTCCATGTACCAAGATATTTAAAAAAACCGTTTCCAGCATCTACCATTTCTTTTTTCATCTTCACATATAGGATTATCATAACTTCATGTAGGCCAAACACTGAAACTGAAGCTGTGGATGAAAATCATGTAAGACACCCTTACATCAGAAGGAAGTGCAAGTTAATGCAACAACGTTGTAAGTGAAATTGTGAAGCTATTATTTAGAAAGTAACAAGTCATCAGGACAAATTATCATGAGGCTAAAAACATTTTACAATATTCTTATTGAATTAAGTTATTTACAACACTCACCAACATTATTAAGCATAAAGGTTAGATGTTCAATATTGAAGTATATTTATATCAGTATTTCAACATTACCATTCTCCCCTGTAAATCAAAACACATCATAACATGACAAAGACGAACATGAAAAAGACACTCTTCTTCAAGATGAATCATGAAAAAGAGTTCTCAGCTCTTCAGTTTCAATAAATCCAATGCAGATTAGTCCAATCATATTATGGGTTATGGGAAACAGGAAAATGGGGTCCAATCGTAATGATCTGGAGTAGACTTTGTAGCAGATATTTATATCTTCAGTTCTCGACTACCACGTAATAATGCATCGTGAGCCATAGCTTTGTTATTTGATGAAAAAACAATAAGATATTGAGTCTGAAGAAGGGTTTCTGCCCAAAACGTCACCTATTTCCTTCGCTCCATAGATGCTGCTGCACCCGCTGAGTTTCTCCAGCATTTTTGTGTATCTAGGATATTCATCCGACCTTCTTCTCTGACTCATACACTTTAATCTTCGTCAAACTCCAGCATATCGCTTTTAAACGTTAGAAAACTCCTCGTGTCTCGGCAAAACTCCACATGGTCAAAGGGTGTTCCTTCTGCCATGTAGCTCTAAAACTAAACTAAAAGTAAGCTTCTGCGCAAGAAACCCAGCAGCAAACACGCCTCTGACTATGTAATAAATCCCACCCACATAATTACGGGCAGACTAAAATTGCAAGACAAATGCCATAATTGATGACACACAAAATAAGCCAAATGGCCACTACAGACTTGATGGGCCAAATGGCTTAATTCTGCTCCTATAACTTTTGAGCTTATCATGGAGACATCAGGTTTCTCTAGCACGGGTCTGTCTCCAGTCCATAGAATTTGGTCAAACAAAATCATGACTGCATTTATTGAGTGCCAAATAAATTGAACAACTAAGTCATGTCAGAACAAGAGACATAAACACATTTTAATATCCTAAAGATATACCATATAACCATATAACAATTACAGCACGGAAACAGGCCATCTTGACCCTTCTAGTCCGTGCCGAACACGTATTCTCCCCTAGTCCCATATACCTGCGCTCAGACCATAACCCTCCATTCTTTTCCCGTCCATATAACTATCCAATTTATTTTTAAATGATAAAAACGAACCTGCCTCCACCACCTTCACTGGAAGCTCATTCCACACAGCCACCACTCTCTGAATAAAGAAGTTCCCCCTCATGTTACCCCTAAACTTCTGCCCTTAATTCTCAAGTCATGTCCCCTTGTTTGAATCTTCCCTACTCTCAGTGGGAAAAACTTATCCACGTCAACTCTGTCTATCCCTCTCATCATTTTAAAGACCTCTATCAAGTCCCCCCTTAACCTTCTGCGCTCCAAAGAATAAAGCCCTAACTTGTTCAACCCTTCTCTGTAACTTAGTTGCTGAAAACCAGGCAACATTCTAGTAAAAAACCTAGGCAACATTCTAGTAATACAGAATGTTTTAGTTAGAATAAAGAACATGAATTGAAATGTAATGCTTAAAATAACTCATAGGGAATGGCACAGAATTGGGTCCGAGAAGAGGAAGAAACTGTACTTAGAGAGGAGAAGAAAATTAATTAAAAGTTAAGAGATGAGGCTACAGGGATTGCATCAGAAAGGCTGGCTGATCTGTACTTAAGAGATATGGGGGCTTAGGGTCCAAGAAAGAATGTGCATTGAGGGAAGCCAAAGATCCTCGAGCGGAGCAAGATAGATCACTCCTGCAAAATCCAATGGACTGATGTGTAGTACGCAACGGAGCGTAATTTCCGCCATTTCACTAACCCGACTCTTTCTTTGACGCGACCCGACTTCAGTTATGCGTTTAGTTAAAACAGCACGTACCTTGTTCAGGGAGGAACTGCAGATGCTGGTTTAAACCAAAGCCAGATACAAAAGGCTGGAGTAACTCAGCGGATCAGGCAGCATTTCTGGAGATAATAGGTGATATTTCAGGTCGACTTTTTCAATAGCTGCCATAACCCATTACATCTATCGAAAAAGTCGAACCAAAATATCACCTATTCCTTCTCTCCAGAGATGCTGCCTGATCCGCTGAGTTACTGAGCGATTTCACCCTCCTCCCTCCTTTATTACAAAAAAAGAACACTTTCATTTCCCCGGACGGGTGGAGGGGGGGACCCGAATGCTGCAAAAGAAAAAACTTTTGTGTTCATCAACAGCCATCTTAGCATGACATGAAGTGTAAGTAGACAACAAGCTGCCTGACTGTGTCTTAGCTCGCTATAAACATTTTTTGTTGCTTGTTTTTTAAAATAATTTCTCTCCCTCCGCCACCTCCCTAACTCTGGAAACTTGCAAACCCAGCAGAAGTTGAGTTTCACTCCTGTTTACGTGGTATTTTCTCTTGTTTAAAAAAAACCCATCCCACTGGTTTGCAACAATAATTTTTTCTTGAAGTGTGGGTGTAAATATCACGCTGAATATATCTGCCCCCCAACCAAACGTAATATTTTTTTGTGTGTGTTTTAAAACATTGCGGGACCAGGGTTTGTTTTTCGGAAGAAGGTAGACACAAAATGCTGGGGTATGAAGGGTTCCGTCACCTATTCATGTAATCCAGGGATGCTAGGGATGGTAAGCTTAACCGCTGAGTTACCTTGTGTAGTCATTTATATAAAGCAGTTGGATAATGAGACAAAGGCAGTAAAATTAGCAGCATTGACAAAAATAATTAGATATTAAGCAAATAGAAGAAAAACACAATTGTAGATTCATCAGTTAAGATGCAGATTTGGTGTTCCGGCTGTCTAACCCTCAGGGACACTGAACACTATGGGTGCCATCCAGTGGAGAGAGCATGTTGCTGCATGTACATTCAAAAACTATTATTCAGTAGACTGTACAAAAACACATTTTGCTCTAGTTTGTAACATGGTGCAGCTTAAAATTAATTACAGCACTGCTGGGAATTTGTAAACTTATTCATGTAACCATCCGTCTAATGTCATAGATGCTGCCTTAATATATAGGACAGTAAACATACAAAAAAAACCCAGATTCCTCAAAAATCCAACAAATAGGAGGAGAATTAAGGGCATTTAGCCCCTCGTGCTAGTTCTGCTATTCAATTTGCACACAGCCTAAAAACATAATATTTTGTTTCAGATTTAGTTTAGTTTAGAGATACAGCGTGGGAACAGGCCCTTCGGCCACTGACCATCTGTTCAATGTTATCCCACTTTATCATCCTCTCCCTACACTAGTGACAATTTACAGGGTCAATTAACTTACAAAACTGCACGTTTTGGGGATGTGGGAGGAGACTGGAGCACCCGGAGGAAACCCTCGCGGTCACAGGGAGAACATGCAAGCACCACATAGACAGTACCCAAGATGAGAATTGAACATGGGTCTCTGGCATTGTAAAGCAGTTACCAGATATGTCACAGTGCCTCTCTTATTGGAGATAGTTATTGTCTGGTAGAATGTGGAATGGAATGGAATGAAGTGGAATTACCTGTCTGAATGTCGTATTGGTCTTGCTGCATACAGGATTGAACAGTTTAATCTGCTTAGCATTTGCAAATGGAACGGAACACCCTCTGCCCAACAGCACTGAGGGAATACCTTCACCAGATCTTAACTGGTTTCACTGGCTCACCACTAAACACCTCAAAGGTAGACAAAATTGCTGGAGAAACTCAGTGGGTGAGGCAGCATCTATGGAGTGAAGGAATAGGCGATGTTACGGGTCGAGACCCTTCTTCAGACTGATGTGGAGGGGGGGGGGGGGGGCTGGAAGAGGTGGAGATAGTGGGCTGTGGGAGAGCTGGGAAGGGGAGGGGAGGGGGGAGGGAGAAAGCAAGGACTACCTGAAATTGGAGAAGTCAATGTTCATACCACTGGGGTGTAAACTACCAAAGCAAAATATGAAGTGCTGCTCCTCCAATTTGCGGTGGGACTCACTATCGCCATGGAAGAGGCCCAGGACAGAAAGAGCGGATTTGGAATGGGAGGGGGAATTGAAGTGCTGAGCCACCGGGAGATTAGGTTGGTTAATGTGAACTGAGCGGAGGTGTTGGGCGAAGCTGGTGTAAAGACAAGACCGCTCATTTACTACTTTAAGTAAAGTTTCATTCACTTCCAAATTTAGTTCCACGCTGCAAAATCATTCAATATTTTAATTCCAGGATGAGGTGTTCCAAACCAGGGCATTAGGGGTGTCATTATTTTTTAGGGAACAGGGGTTCCCTCTTCTATTATAGATGAGGCTCTCACCAGCGCCTCCTCTATATCCCGTAGCTCAGCTCTCACTCCCCATCCCCCCCACTCGTAACAAGGACAGAGTCCCTCTTGTCCTCATCTTCCACCCTACCAGCCGTCGCATACAACATATAATCCTCTGACATTTTCACCACCTCCAACGGGATCCCACCACTGGCCACATCTTCCCATCTCCTCCCCTTTCTGCTTTCCGCAGAGACCATTCCCTCCGTAACTCCCTGGTCAATTTGTCCCTTCTCATCCAAACCACCCCCTCCCCTGGTACTTTCCCTTGCAACTGCAGGAAATGCTACATTTGTCGCTCTACCTCTTCCCTCGACTCCATCCAAGGACCCAAGCAGTCTTTCTAGGTGAGGCAGATGTTCACCTGCACCTCCGCCAACCTCATCTACTGCATCCGGTGTTCCAGGTGTCAACTTCTCTTCATCGGTGAGACCAAGCACAGGTTTGGCGATCGCTTCACCCAACACCTCCGCCCAATAACCAACCTGATCTCCCGGTTGGTTAACTTCTGCACTTCAACTCCCCCTCCCATTCCGAATCTCACCTTTCTGTCCTGGGCCTCCTCCATTGGCAGAGTGAGGTCCAGTGCAAATTGGTTGAACAGCACCTCATATTTCGCTTGGGTAGTTTATACCCCAGCGGTATGATCATTGACTTCTCCAATTTCAGGTAGTCCTTGCTTTCTCCCTCCTTTCTCTCCCCAGCTTTCCCACAAGCCTACTGTCTCCGCCTCTTCCTTTCTTTTTCCCGACATCAGTCCGAAGAAGGGTCTCGACCTGAAACGTCGCCTATTCCTTCTCTCCATAGATGCTTCCTCACCTGCTGAGTTTCTCCAGCATTTTTGTCTACATACCCTGATATTTATTTATAGGCTTGTACAATAAATAAAAAGCACTAGAGCAGGTTTATATATAATAGCTCAGGCTTAGGATGGCCTTAATACACCTAAATGTGTGCAATAGTTTTTGATGTATGCAATGTACTTGATGAGAATTCTGAGTGTCTGTCTCACCATATCCAAAACACTTTACAATAAAACAGTTGCTATGATCTTTGCATTTAGCCAATTCTGCACACCAAAGGAAGAGGAATGAATTTCTTATCATTACAGCATTCTGACAGCATGTGCTTAGTGAATGATGCCATATGTGAACCAAAATGTCATACCAGATGGCATCACATAAAGTGATACATTAAAGAATTTGTGGATTTGATTAATCTTATCCATTGCTATTTTCCTACCTACAGAACTACAATGCATGTCTGCTAAAGATACGAACATTCTAGTTTTTTAAAATTCAGTTTGTAAGATAAAACTGAGATTAAAAAATGCTACCTTGTGAGGTTACACACGTGAAAACAGTCATATTTGACCTGACCCTAAACAGTCAGCATAACATAAATTCACTTGATAAACTTCGAAAAAAATATGAATCATATATACAGTACAAAACAATATACCTGTAATGCTTTCAGAATTAGAAGAGATGTATTCCATAATTTTTCACATTTTTGGTCACACACATGACTAAGAATGGGCCATGTAATACAATTTCACTCAAAAGTGACACTAGATCTGGCAAGGATATTTATGCTCAGATGCAATTCATATTGGACTTTGGTAATATTAATGACTTTTTGACACATATTGTCATTCCAATCCGACATAGGTGAAGCCGCACAAATTAATTTTTGTCCCGAACCAAATGCAGCAGAAACGGGTAAATCAATTCTGCTTTTTCTCCAGAAATCCTAGCAGCAAAATGTCCATGCTCACCTGGACAAATCAGTGCAAAATCATTTTTAACTGTCACCCTAATCATGCAAGTTTTGGTGTTTATTGTCAGAATAGTGACTATTCACCGCTGTGCCAGTGAACTACTGTTTCATTGTAACTCAATACATAAAACATGTGTGACTAATTGGGAATAGAGATGCATTTCTAATTGGTAAATAAGAAGCAATTAATAGCATGGGTATCATTTCATGAGTTCATAGGGAAAGAGCTAGATGAAAGGCAGCATGTTGCATGAACTTTATAATCTCAATCATGTTATAAAATTGTTGCAAGTGTGCTGTACTGAAATAAATCGCCTTATTCACGTATAATTAAGTTAACAATTTCCATACGTAACATTTCTCTATTTAATATGCGATCCATAGAATTTTAATTTTGAAGAAGTCAACTAAACACCAACAAAAATACATTGTCTTTATTTTTGAAGGGAATACAGCATTTTTTAAATGCTCATGATATGAGTTGTGACACAAATAGGCAACAAAATGGTGGTATTATGTATGGGAATTTGAAACTTGTTAGTACTTCCAAAAGTTAATCAATTCTGCTAAAAACAAAATGCCCGTTTTCACTCGCAAAATTTGGCAGAAACCAGCATTCACTACAGTTTATATCTGCTTAATCACCGTTCCCTGAATTTCCTGGCTGTTCGTGAATGCTTGCCATGTACGAATTGACTGCCATGTGTGAACCCTTTAGTACAAATAACCATCTTGTGAAGTACAGTCAGTCATATAGCACAGTAACACAACCTTCAGCCTAACTCGTCCACGGCGACCAAGATGCCCCAACTAAACCTTTCCTATCATGTACCCGTCTAAGTGTCTTTAAAATGCTGTTATTGTACCTGCCTGAACCACCTCCCGTGGCAGCTTATTCCATATACCCAACACCCTCTGTGAAAAAGTTACCCCTTAGGTTCCTATTAAACCTTGCCCCTCTCACCTCAAACATGTTATTGATTCCCCTACCTTAGGTGCATACACCCCATCTATTCCCCCCATGATTTTAATCACCTCAGCCTCATGTGCTCGAAGGAATAAAGTCCCAGCCTGCCCAACCTCTCCCTGTAACTCAGCCCTTCAAGTCCTGACAACATTCTTGTAAATCTTCTCCACACTCCTTCCAGCATAATGACACCTTTCCTACAACAGGGTAACCAAAACCGAGCACTGTATTCGAAATGCAACCTCAAAACGTCTTGTACAACTGTAACATAATGTCCTGATTTCTATACTCAACACCTGACCGATGAATGACTAAAAACCTTTTTGACCACCCTATCTACATATGACACAAGATATCATAAGTGAAAGGAGCAGAATTAGGCCATTCGGCCCATCAAGTCTACTCCACCATTCAATGATGGCTAATTTATCTCTCCCTCCTAACCCCATTCTTCTGCGTTCTCCCCATAACCCCCGACACCCGTACTAATCAAGAATCTATCTATCTCTGCCCAAAAAATATCAATTGACTTGGTCTCCACAGCCTTCTATAGCAGATAGGATGACAGATAGGAATTAGGGATTTATCTGGTATTATTTCGGACATGATACAGCACTCTTTCCCACTACTTTCCTCTTCTGAAAAGAATGCTTGCTCTGAGAGGCAATAACAGTCTAACTATTAATTTCTTCTTTTCAAATAACAACTTTGCACTTTGTTCCTCTCCAATCTCCCAACTACAGTCCTACATACTCTTCCCTTCATTCTATATTTCAGTAATGTTGAAATCAAGGCCTGTTCAACTTTGACATCCTTTTTAGACTGTCAGAACGGTTGAATCCATTGATTTGCTGCCTCAAGCTCCAAAATGTTATGATTGGCATTGACTTCTCACTTTTTGTTTATGATTTACCTTAAAAGTTTTAAACTTAGGTGGTTTTGAATCCTGTTGATATTTAAAAAGCAACCTGCAGCTTTCAACAAACCAACCATCGCCTGTGGTGATTTCACCTACTGAAGACATGTTTCCCTTACTACTGGGTAGGCAGACTTCCTATTTGAACTTTTGGTGCTAGAGTTGATCATCACCTGCAAGGAGACTTCAACATCGGTGTTAGAAGTGTCCTCCATACTTTCGGACACGGTGTTACGCTTACGTGGACCCAGAGATGAATCTGTGAAAACAAAAATGTTAATTTTAATATGGGTTTGCAAACTGCAAATAAATTTAAATTACTGCAGTAAATTATTGTAGATGAGGAAAGATCACTTACATTAGACATCGGCATATTGTTGGATTTGCAATAGTTTTGACCTACACTTGCATGCTTGTTATGATGGACAATGAGCTTTACAGTAATATGTATTATATTTGGAAAATGCATAGAAATTATTCTATGACTTACCAGATATATCAGCAGTCGCAGAAGAGTAGATGGTTGTCTTTACACCTCGGTCTGTAGAGATGAATTATGATATCCCACAAAAGATTTTATAGTTTGCCAGCTGGTACTACTTTCTGCTGATTTTTGAGATTAATATTATTTATTAAAATCAAAATCTGATGGATATTCAGAAGCTTAAATGTTCACTTACCAAATGATGCTAAGCAGTACCTCATATCTCAGGAAAAAAAATTGATCTGTGGTTCTTTATGTTTCAAAGAATGGATGGTTTTCCATTGTCCATAATTATATTAAAATAGTCACTTTTACATCAACTGGAATCCTGGGTGATCTATGAAATTCCTTTTATTGACAATACTGTACCCAGTTGTGTTACTGGCAGTATATCTCTCTCTGTTCTTCACAATTTGTCCGTAGCTTTTACATGCATGTTGACACTATACTTTCACTGATGCTTCCAAGATATTAGTCAGATAAATTAGACATATTTTGCTTAGTTCTATGCTAATCTCTCAGACAAATACATTTATTACAGTACTTATTTCCCACTCTTGCACAATTACCTCTGGTGTCCCATGACCCATGCGGTTTATGTGAGGTAGACCGATCCAGATTTAGACTTTAGAGATACAGTGCGCAAACAGGCCCTTCAGCCCAGTGAGTCTGCGCCGACCAGCGATCACCCCGTACACTAGCACTAACCTACACACTTAGAACAATTTACAATAAGCAAGTTCGGTATTACAACTGTGCATGCCCAGGTCATGGATCATTCGGAATAAACATGTTCGCCAGCTGCGCTACTGTGTGTGTACGGACCTGCGTTTCATACATATTTTCCAGTTTTGCTTCTTCGAGGTAAGAAAATACTGCTTTCAAAACTATTAACGGTGTATTTATGGTTCATTTGTACAAAACTACGATGATTTTGGTGGTTTTATTGCTTTGTGCTTTGGTGAATGAGTGAGATCGTGACAATGAAAAACATATAAATTACTTTGTTGTTTGGTGCAGGCTTTTAAGTTGTTTCTCCCCAATAGGTAGGAAAGCAGCTAGTAAAGACTTCAAAAGTAATCCCAAAAGTAGTGGCACTTAAGATGCTTGCAATTCCATGCGGTGCTGTTGCCATTTTCGCATATAATCTAGCCTGTTGCCATTTTCCCATGTAATCTGACCAAGTTTATGCTTTTGCAGAATGCCTTAATATTCTCTTCGTCAGTGTTTTTTTCTGTTCAGTAGCAGCCTTTAGATTTGTGGTATTGTATTAGGTGTAGTTGATTGCTTCCAGAACTTCACTATGGTGTAGAACCTGTATTTTTGATAGCCTGAGAAATTGGGAAAACAAATGGTAAGCTAAAATCACCATTAGACCAAAGGTAAGTGCAATTATTTTAAAGAAAAGCTTAGTTTATGCCTATCATCCTCAAACATGTTATTATCATGGAAACTGAGGCTATTGTCACCTTTCCTTCGAGAGGTGAGGTTGGGCATACTGCATAACCCATTTCTAAACTGGCCCTTATCCAAGTCAAATATTTATCTTCTCAGCGGAGATCACTGCAGACATTGGTTAGGGACTTAAATGAAGCTGGTGGACTGGCAGGAGGATATTCCACCTTTTGCTTTCTTTCTTGGTTTGTTTTTCCCAAAGTTAAAACTATTGCTTTCAGCTGCTGTGGATTGCTGCCTCAGATTAAATATATTTTACACATATTATGAATAAAGATAAGAAAACATTTCAAACACAAGTAATATTTTCTTATTCCAGTAGCAAACACATTAAGGATTAATTGAAAATAATAAAATCTTTAATTTTTTGAATATCTCATAATTGCAGATTAATGAACTGAACTAGAACTGGGACTGTGTAAGTAGTGTGTGAACAGCAGAACAAGAAAGGAAGCTATTGAGTTGACAGAATTCTAGATTAATTCCTTGGTAGAATAGTTAACAATTTATACAGTTTATACAGCGCTGCGTTCGTTTTTTTAAAATACCGAATGACCTTTGACAAATCCCATGATTCCTTGCATTTATCGAGATACCGAACTCTCTTATTTTTACCAATGCCAATTAACCTACAAACCTGTACGCCGTTGGAGTGTTGGTGGAAACCAGAGCACCTGGAGAAATCATAGGTGGTCTCAAGAACTTACAAACTCCACAGACAGCACCCAGAGTCAAGATTGAACCCGGGCTGTAAGGCAGCAGCTCTACTTCTACGCCACTGTGCCGCCAATAATAGGATATTATCCAATTTCCTCTTGAAGGTCCCAATGAAACCTGCCTCCACCACACCTGTAAGAGCGTTTCCCAGAATTCAACCATACAGAGGACAAAACATTATATTTTCTGTCACTCAATCCACTTCACCGTTACTTTGCATCTGTGACCTCTGATCTTCAACCGCTCCATCAACAGAAATTGTGTATTATATTTGCTCCTCTCACCCTGCTGCTCTTCATAAAACAACTGCCCTAGCTTCTCCAATTTATCATTCTAACTGCAGTCCCTCATTACAAGTCTCACAGATCTTTACGTGAACCTCTCTTAGAGTTCATCCTAACCAGAAACTTTGAATGAACAAGGATTCACTCTCTGTTAAAGTCCAGATTAGTTTAGCTTAGTGATACAGCACGGAAACAGGCCCATTGACCCACCAAGTCGTGCTGAGCAACGATCCCTGTGCACTAGCTCTATCCTACAGACTAGGGACAATTTATAATTAATACCGAAACTAAATGAAACTGCAAACCTGGCGCGGCGATTGCAGAAAGAACATACAAAGTCAGTACGGACAGCACCCGTAGTCAGGATTAAACCTAGGTCTCTGGCGCTGGAAGGCAACAACTCTACTGTTGCGCCACCCAGTTCTGAGGCATTCAAAAAGGATGACCCCGTACTGTACAAGAAGGCTAAGTAGGACTAAGTAACAGAGCTCCCGTGGATTTTGAAAAACAGCAGCAAAGAGAAGTAGGACAAAGCAGTGATTGGCTCTAGCCCGAGTGGGAGGAGAGTTAGAAGTGAGTCAGAGGGGGGAAAACAGTTTAAAACTGTGGAATTTGGTTTGTAAATTAGTAAATTGGTAAATTAGGCAATTTATCAGTCAATATAAGCAAGACGGCTCTGAGGGAGCAGCCTTATGAGGGAAGTGCCTTGTGAATAAAGTGTGAGTCTTTGGCTCGAGTGAGTAAAGTGTGAGTCTTTGGTTCGTGAGTCTTCGACGAGGAGGCTACGCATAAAGCTCGAGAGCTGTGTGGAATGAGCTTCCAGTGAAGGTGGTGGAGGCAGGTTCGTTTTTATCATTTAAAAATAAATTGGATAGTTATATGGATGGGAAGGGAATGGAGGGTTATGGTTTGAGCGCAGGTATATGGGACTTGGGGAGATTATGTGTTCGGCACAGACTAGAAGGGTCGAGATGGCCTGTTTCCGTGCTGTAATTGTTATATGGTTATATGGTTATATGAGAGGACGGAACGCGATGAACGCATGTCGGGGCAGATGAGACAGTGTGAGGCTTGCAGAATGTGGGAGCCCAGGGACACGGCTGGAGCCTCTGGCTGCTACAACTGTGGCAAGTGATTCCAGCTTCAGCTCCTAAAGGACCGTGTTGGGGCACTGGAGAAGCAGCTGGATGATCTCAGGGCCAACCGGGAAAACGAGAGTTTCCTGGACAGGACCTACAGTGAGGTAGTCACGCCGAGGATACGGGAAGAACAAAGGTGTGTGGCGGCAGACGAGATGCGAGGATGGTCTGTTGCCTCCCTGGTCTGTGATCTGGTTTGTGCTTTTTAAATGTATTTATGAGGGTTCAGGAAGTCACGAGCCGAATTCAGAACATCCTCAAGAGAGAGAAGGTGAATAGCCGGCCGTAGTTGTGCACGTAGGCACAAACGACATCGGGCAGGTGAGGAAGGAGGTTCTCCAACATGACTTCAGAGAGTTGGGAAGAAGACTGAAATGCCGGACTTCTAGGGTGGTTATCTCTGGATTGCTTCCAGTACCTCGTGCTAGTGAGCACAGGAACAGGGAGATAGGGGATCTGAATGTGGGGCCGGAGCAGGGAGCAAGGATTTAGATTTATAGACCACTGGGATCTCTTCTGGGGTAGGGGTGACCTGTACAAAAGGGACGGGTCACACCTTAACTGGAGGTGGACCGACATTCTGGCAGGCAGGTTTGCTAGGGCAACACGTGTGGGTTTAAACGAAATAGTGGGGGGGAGGGATTGACAAATTGGGAGTATAAAGATGGAGTTGAAGGGGAAGTTACTACAGGAAAAATTACAAACAATTCTCGAATTAATGGGAAGGAAAGCTCGAGAATGGACAACAAAGTAAGGTCAGGGCCAATTGCGAGGGGGGAAGTGAATACGGAGGTCAAAGTGCTGTATATGAATGCGCGAAGAAAAAGGAATAAAGTGGACGAGCTTGAGGCTCAGTTAGAAACTGGCAAGTATGATGTTGTGGGAATTACTGAGACATGGCTGCAAGAAGGCCAGGGCTGGGAACTGAATATTCAGGGGTATACCTCCTATCGAAAAGACACAGGTGGGCAGAGGGGGTGGGGTTGCCCTGTTGGTGAGGAATGAAATTCAGTCCCTTGCAAGGGGTGGCATTGAAACAGGGGATGTGGAGTCAGTGAGGAAATATTATACAATAGATTTGCTGAAATGATAACTTCTGTGTGAGGAACATGTTAATTTGCAAGAGAAGGACTTGGAGCTGAGGTTTTCCCACAAAGAAATAAAGAACACACACATATAGGAGAACAGATGGCTACATGGAGATGTTGATGTAAATAGGCATAGCTTTGTTTGCTTTGAAGCGGCTATAACTCTGTCAGAAGTTGTATTTGGTTTAGTTTGGTGTTTAGAGTATAGGTTATTGATGGGGTTCTTCTCAGGACATGGGCATCATGGGTCCTTTCTTTATGGCACATCTTTGAGCTCGGGTGTGCAATAAAGGGGATTCATGGTTGTCTATATTGGGTCGTGGGCACCAAGGATAGATAATAGTCTGTGATCTGGTTTGTGCTGTTTAAATGTATTTATGTTGAGATAAGAGATGGCATAGGTGATGGTTGTGTGACCTTTGTATAAGGGTGGTTTCTTATGTTTGTAGAAAACTGAGAAAGTAACTGTTTTGATAATCTTCCATTTGCTGTGTGGAATGCTATTAGTGAGGAGGGCTTACATTCCTTTCGTCCGGAGATAGAAGGGGGAGGTTGTAATTAAAGTAGACCCGAGCTTGGGAAGAAGCAATCAAGTGTGACAATTAGTGACCTTTGTGTGGTTGGGGATTGTAGAAATAACTTAAGAATGGGGCAAAACTCGTATTTAATCCATAAGCAACTGTATTTTAACTATGAAGTAGGGAAATTATTTGTGAAGTGTATTGTGTTTTAATTAGGATTGTAAGTATTACACTTTGTTTAAATCTGAAGTTTTAGAAATAACTTTATTTTCCAAAAGTGAAAATATATGTTTTGTGTGTATGTATTGTGTGATTGCTGTATGGTGTGTATTTTATATTCTGACAGGTAGTCTCTGAGAATTAGTTTTATATTTCTGTGGTTTTGCTTCATTGAATTAAAATGATTTCGATCAGAGGTTAAAGAGAACCAGAGGGGAAAAAGGTTGTAAAGGGGCCAGAAAAGGGAAAATCATGTGACTATACGTGTTGTCAATCACTGGAAAGGATTTAGTTGATTGGTTAATGCAAATAAGCTAAATGTATGGTAAACATAATGATTGGTTAATAGTTTGCCATTCCTTTTGTATCATAATTGTCCAATATCTATATAATGTGTTACCTTTGTACCAAAGCAGTTGTTCTTTCGACCTGCCCCAGAGTTTCTAGCTCTGTATTGGAAGGTCTAAAGAATTATCCAGCGCTGTCAGAATAAAGAATTGGTTTTAGCAGCAATGGCTTGAATCAAGTTTTCTTGAATTGGACTGACAAAATAACTTAGTTTAACATTAGTATGGATAGAACTAAGGAATTGTAAAGGTAAAAAGACCCTAATGGGACTAATCTACAGGGCACCAAACAGTAACCTGGACATAGGGCGCAAGTTGAATCAGGAGTTAAAATTGGCATGTAGCAAAAGTAATGCTGTGGTTGTTATGGGAGATTTCACCATGCAGGTAGACTGGGAAAATCAGGTTGGTACTGGACCCCAAGAAAGGGACTTTGTAGAGTGCCTTTTTTTTTCAGATTCAGATTCAGATTCAATTTTAATTGTCATTGTCAGTGTACAGTACAGAGACAACGAAATGCATTTAGCATCTCCCTTGAAGAGCGACATAGCAAACGATTTGAATTAAAAAAATAATAATAAGTGTCCGGGGGGGGGGGGGGGGGGTGATTGGCAGTCACCGAGGTACGTTGTTTAGTAGAGTGACAGCCGCCGGAAAGAAGCTGTTCCTCGACCTGCTGGTTCGGCAACGGAGAGACCTGTAGAGCCTCCCGGATGGTAGGAGGGTAAACAGTCCATGGTTGGGGTGAGAGCAGTCCTTGGCGATGCTGAGCGCCCTCCGCAGACAGCGCTTGCTTTGGACAGACTCAATGGAGGGGAGCGTGGAACCGGTGATGCGTTGGGCAATTTTCACCACCCTCTGCAATGCCTTCCGGTCGGAGACAGAGCAGTTGCCATACCATACTGTGATGCAGTTGGTAAGGATGCTCTCGATGGTGCAGCGGTAGAAGTTCACCAGGATCTGAGGAGACAGATGGACCTTCTTCAGTCTCCTCAGGAAGAAGAGACGCTGATGAGCCTTCTTGATCAGAGTAGAGGTATTGTGGGTCCAAGAGAGGTCATCAGAGATGTTGACTCCCAGGAACCTGAAGCTAGAAACACGTTCCACCTCCGTCCCGTTAATGTGTGGATGGGGGTGTGCGTGCCGCCTCTGGACTTCCTGAAGTCTACAATGAGCTCCTTGGTCTTCTTGGAGTTAAGGGCCAGGTTGTTGTCAGCGCACCATGCTGCTAAGTGCTGGACCTCCTCCCTGTAGGCCAGCTCATCGTTGTTGCTGATGAGGCCAATCACCGTTGTATCATCTGCATACTTGATGATGGTGTTAGTACCATGTACAGGTGTGCAGTCATGGGTGAAGAGGGAGTAGAGGAGGGGGCTCAGCACACAGCCCTGAGGAACGCCGGTGTTCAGGGTGAGGGTTGAAGAGGTGTGCTTGTCTAACCTCACAGACTGGGGTCTGTTGGTTAGAAAGTCCAGTATCCAGTTGCAGAGGGAGGGGTCGATGCCCAGGTTACCGAGTTTGGTGATCAGTTTTGATGGAATAATGGTGTTGAATGCTGAGCTGTAATCGATGAACAGCATTCTTACATAAGTGTCTCTGTTGTCAAGGTGGGAGAGGGCGGAGTGAAGTGCCGTTGAGATGGCATCCTCCGTACTCCTGTTCTTGCGGTAGGCAAACTGATAGGGATCCAGTGTGGGGGGTAGGCAGCTTTTGAGGTGTGCCAGGACCAGCCTCTCGAAGCACTTGGTGATGATGGGGGTAAGTGCAACTGGGCGGAAGTCGTTGAGGCTTGCCGCAGTGGAGTGTTTTGGCACTGGCACGATGGAGGTGGCTTTAAGGCAAGTGGGGACAACTGCTTGGGCAAGTGACAGGTTGAAGATGTCAGTCCAGACGTCTGTCAGCTGCGCAGCACAGGCACTGAGCACGCGCCCGGGGATGCCGTCAGGGCCAGCAGCCTTACGTGCATTAGTCCTACTCAGTGCCACGTACACGTCGTAGGGGGTGAGTGTGAGGGGTTGGTGATCGGCAGGTAGCACAGCCTTGATGGCTGTCTCTAGATTGTCCCTGTCGAAGCGGCCATAGAAGTGATTCAGCTCCTCAAGGAAGGAGGCGTCGCTGGATGTGGGGGTGATGTTGGAGGGTCTGTAGTCCGTGATGGCCTGGATGCCTTGCCACATGCGTCGGGGGTCGGAGTTGTTGTTGAAGTGCTCCTCAATCCTGAGCTTATGGCAGTGCTTGGCCTTCCTGATGCCCCTCTTCAGGTTAGCCCTGGATGAACTGTAGGCTCGAGCATCGCCTGACATGAAAGCGGTGTCCCGTGCTTTCAGCAGTAGCTTTCACGATGGATTCGTAGAACAGCTTGTATTGGAGCATACCAGTTCACTGATATGATCGTTGTCAGCCGGATCAACAACAATGAGATGGAGTATAGGAAAGAGATTGGGAACCTTGTGTCATGGTATCAGGATAAAGACCTAGACTTAATATCAATGAGCCGAAAGAGTTAGTTATTGACCTAAGGAAGTGTGGGGTAAAACACAGCCACCCTCATTCACATAGCAGTTGTGGAGATCGACAACCTCAAATACCTCCGCCTTCCATATCACCAGCAACCTAACCTGGCCCTGTCAAGCTAATATGGCGACCGAGACAATGTATCATTTGCTTTCAAACATCGTAGAAGATTAGACCTTTTCACGAGGATGCTCTCAAACTTCTACAGATGCACTATCGAAAGCTTTTTGACGGGATGCATCTCAGCCTGGTAAGGCAACCGCACTGCTATTGACCGTCTGAATGCACAGTGGTGAACACAGCCCAATCCATCACATGCTCATCACTTCCATCCATTCCATCTTCAAGGGTGTTGCATCAGGAAAACTGGAAGTATCAAAGATGCCTACCATCCTGGCCATTCCCTTTTCTCTCTTACTCTCTTGACCTACTGGGAGAGGATACAAGGAATTGAAAGCCCAGGCGTCTCAGAATTGATAACAGCTGTTATCAGACTCCTGAACCAATCACCCTTTTCATACTCCTTCCCCAGAGTTGTTGCCAAGTTCTCTTACCTTATTCCGTTATTTCATTATTGCATTTTGTACCACTTCAGATTGCACTATAATCTTTTCACCATTCTGCTACTTGTTTTGGTGTTTGTATTTATTGTTAAATCCATCATTATAATGTGTAGGAAGGAACTGCAGATGCTGGTTTACACCGAAGATGGACACAAAATGCTGGATTAATTCAGCGGGTCAGGCAGCATTTCGGCTCGAGACTTCTTCAGACCCAATTATAATAGAGTTCACTAAGAACCTCATGCAAACTTCATTTCAATGCACTCTAGTTGTATAAGCCAATAAACTAATCTGAATCTAACAGCTTCACATCTTTCCTATAATGCGGAAAACAGAACTAAACACCAAATAAGTCTGATAAGTCTGTTACGTGCCATCTTCTGTCGGACAATATGCAATTACTTCACTCTTAAGTATGTGCAATTACTTACATCACCATTGAGTTGGGACCAGTATTTTATTAAGGTTTAGCACAACAGTCTTTTATACTCCACTCCCCTCCCCTCTCCCCCCCACTTCAAACATTAAACCTGTATGATGGTACCAATGGGTCCTGCTGCCCTACTCCCTCTTTAAACCACGTTACTTCTGCTACTCCCCACCCATACACCGCTCTCACCAATTTGACAAGCAACCATTCACCTTCTTCTGTTGCCTGTAGCTTAACTAAGTTTGTATTTAAAGTCCCCTTCTGCCAAATGCCTCAACTTTGGTCATAAATCTGTTATGTGGCATCTTCTATCAGGCAATGTGCAATTACTTCACCCTTACAACTCTGTTACCACTTCAAAAATATTTGAATCCAATTGGTTAAACATCATTTTTCATTAATAATATCCATGCTAGTTTGCCTTAATCACAAATAACTATTAATCCTGTCGAGGATCAATATTTCTAAATGTTTTCCCACCATCAAGATTAAACTGACTAGATTAATTCTTACCCCATTTTTGAACAAGGGTGTTCAAAATAACTATTACTAATTACTAATATTTTCCCTCACACCCGCAATCTTCAAAGAGCATCAAAATATTATGGTTGGTACCCTTGCCTCCTGATTTCCTCCCATACTTCATTCAGAACCCTACAATGTATGTAGGATACAAACACTGTTCCTGGTGACAGGATATTTTTATCCTCAGTCAGTCCCACTACAATCATTTATTGTACTTACTATTTATTTACCTAGGTAATACTTACGGATCCAATTTAAGGAAAACCTCAATTTTAAGATTCTCACCACCGTTTTCAAATTCAAATGTGATCTTCTCTACCCAGCAACTCTCCAAGGTCCCAACTCCATCAATTTTAGTCTTTTGATCATCCCCAAATGGAATTGTTCTATAATTGGCAGCCCTACTTTCAGCTACCAAGGCTCTAAGCTCCAGCATTCTCCCCTGAAAACCCAACTCGGAACATCAAGATACTTGCAATTTCTCTCACTGACCAAGCTTCTCATCATCCTCCTTAATTGTGTCTTTGTTGGCTAACCCCTGTGATTCTGGTTGCTATATTAAGAAGTGCCATTACAACAGCTTGCATATTTATTACTTGCTTATAGGTAACAAAGCACAAACTGTAATTAATAGACGCAAGTCATTGGTTGATTAAATTACATTTTTAAACATGCAAAATTGAAATAGCTACAAGTGTAAACCAAAATAATCAACATTGCAAATATTATAAATATGTCTCATTCCTCTATCTAGTATTAAAACCTGATCATACTTATAATTGGAGCAAATACTATTGCAACTCTCAGCCCAAAAATAAGACTAATATTTAAAGTTACTCTTTTAGCAGGTATACAGATTTTTACTAGGTTGGGAATTTGTAGTAAAATTATGGGTTAAAAAAAAAACTGCATTTCTGAAGCATGCCCTCGGTAACATTCGAAAACAGTTATCCAATAAATAAAAATGTATAAATACAATGGACACAAAAATGGTAGGATCAGCCACTGAATGCGTCTATATCAACAGTGCATCACAGATTAAATTGAATAATGACTGCAATTCTGTCCGTGATTTGCTGTGGCATAACTTTACTCATCTTCAAATTGTGAAACAGAGGCCAGTAGAAGGGTCTTTTATTTAATATCTCAATAAGCGAGTTTGGTATTCCGACTGCGCATGCCCAGGTCATAGGTCACTAACTATAAACAGGCTAGGCAACAGTGGTGCTGCATTGTATGCAGGCTTGCGTTTCGTCCGTGGTCAGGGCCTGGCTCTCTGCGTGTGGCCGCTGTTGAGATGCTGCTGGGCCATCCCCGTCCCCTCCCCGGTGACCCGTCCCTGTCCAGGGCGGCCCTAGACTTGCATGCAGTTGGCGCTGCAGCCGCTAACTCCAGCTCGGCTCTGCCTTTCCTGCCTGGTTGTCCAGCAGCCCTCCACTTCCACCCCCCTCCCCTCAGTCCGACACCGAGATCCTGCTGAAGATGGACAGCCGCCTTCCCTGCTCGAAGACGGGCGACTCGGGGCCCCTGCTGCTGGAGTCGCCCTGGTCGAAGAGATAGTCTGCGGACAGGCTACTGCCGCCCATGGAAGGCTGGGGCGCCCGCTGGAGCAGCTGGTGCTGTTGATAGTGCTGGTGGCAGCAACAACCTCCTCCTTCTCCCTTGCCCAGCCCCAAGCTCAGAGTTCGGGCCAGCTCCAACTCGGGTCTGAAGGCCACCCGCAGGTCGGCACAGTTGAGTGCCAGGCCGGAGGAGGCTGAGCCCAGGCTGGTGGTCTGGCACAGGTGAGACTGGGGCCCTCACTCCTCCTCGGGGTTGTGGACAGAAGCCAGTAGTGTGCAAGCTGTGGGCGAACTGGCACTTGTCGCTATAGCGGCCCATCGGGGAGCGGGTTCCTCTGGAGTTGGAGCGGGGTTCGACTGGAGGTGGCACATCTCTGCACTGTCTGTGGGTTCTCCGCGCTAGCTTTGGGCCTGGGGCCGCTGGTGTTGTTGGTTGTTGTCGGTTGGCCCAGCGGGAGAGGAGGAGGTGAGCTGGGGTTGCCGCTTCTCCGCGCAAGGCCTGGGGGCCGGTGTCCCATTGGTCCGGACGTCTCCGGCCACCCCCGGGCAGGGATGGGACACTCGAGTGGGGGACACGGGGATGATCCAGTGGCGGTTCAGCAGCGCTTGCGGTGCCGGGGACACAGGTTCGATCCTGTCTGCGGATGAGGCACAGAGCCGGTCCAGTCTCCCTTCATAATGATTGGGACACAGCAATGTCATGTAAATTAAAGTAGTCATGTTTAGTATTTTGTTGCATAACCTTTGATTGCAATGACTGCTTGAAGTCTGCGATTCATGGACATTACCAGTTGCTGGGTGTCTTTTTTGGTGATGCTCTGCCAGGCCTGTATTGCAGCCATCTTTAGCTTATGCTTGTTTAGGGGGCTAGTCCCCTTCAGTTTCCTCTTCAGCATATAAAAGGAATGCTCAATTGGGTTCCGATCGGGTGATTGACTTGGCCACTCAAGAATTGACCATTGGTTAGCTTTGAAAAACTTCTTTGTTGCTTTGTTGCTTTTAGGAGTCTGAAGAAGGGTTTCGGCCGGAAACGTTGCCTATTTAATTTGCTCCATAGATGCTGCCGCATCCGCTGAGTTTCTCCAGCAATTTTGTCTACCTTCGTTTTTCCAGCATCTGCAGTTCCTTCTTGAACAATTGCTTCAGCAGTATGTTTGGGATCATTGTCTTGCTGTAGAATGAACTGCCGACCAATGAGTTTTGAGGCATTTGTTTGAACTTGAGCAGATAGGATGTGTCTATACGCTTCAGAATTCATTATGCTATGTATCACTATGTATAAACACTGCTGTGGTTTCTACACGGTGAAACCAAAATGTATCAAAATGGCCTTTATTAAAATATGACAATGTGCACTTTAACCACATGTGATTTTTTTTTTCTATTACAAATCTAAAATTGTGGAGTACAGAGGCAAATGAATAAATAATGGGTCTTTGTCATTAGCATTATGAGGACAGTCAGAAAAGCAATTTCTTCTATGCCATCCATAAAAAAATAGGCCTGAAGATGCTCTCAAATACAGGGCAATGTGTTACGTAAGAAATATACAAAGATCCCAAAGAATGCATCCTCGCAAAAAAAATTAACGAAATAAAGCCAGACATTGAATGTAAGATAATCCTACTGAATGATCACAGCAGTATTTCCAGGCCATTCCCAGCAAGATCAGTGATCTACATTTATTTTGAAAATATGAAAAATTACTAATTCGCAATTGCAACTCAGATTTACCTGCCAAGAGACATTGTTGTACAACCACTGGTAGATAAGCAAAAATTACAGCATAACTAGGATTCACAAGCACGGACACACAGAGACTGCAGATGCTGGATTTGTGAGCAAAAAACAGTGGTGGAGGAGCTCAGTGGATCAGGCAGCATCTGTGGAGGGAATGGACAGACGATGTTTCAGGTTGGGACCTTTCTTCAGTCTGAAGGGAGGGATGGCAAGGGAGAGAAAAGAGAACAGCATCTCATATTCCACTTGGGCATCTTATAAGCCAAAGGTATGAACATTGAATTATCCAGTTTCATGTAATCCCCTCTATCTCAACACCCTAGCCCATCATCCCTCCCCCCCAACCAGTACATGAACATTTCTCCCACCACCTTGTTCATTTTCCCTCCTCCATATCATTCACCCCTCGCATCTTCAAGTCGCCAATTTCCCTAGTATCCCCCTTTCTTCCCCTCTCCCATTCAACCCACAACCACCCGCCTGCCCTCCACTAGCTTTCTTTATCTGACACTCCTTTGTCTCCCTTTCGTCGCTAGCCTTCATCACCATCTCCACCCACCTGCCAATCACTCCCCCTCACCCCTATGACCTATCACCTGCCAGGCTTTGTCCCCTCCGGCCTCTCTTTCCCAGCTTTCTCCCCCTTACTCCATCAGTCTGAAGAACGGTCTTGACCCGCAGGTACACAAAAATGCTGGAGAAACTCAGCGGGTGCAGCAGCATCTATGGAGCGAAGGAAATAGGCGACGTTTCGGGCCGATACCCTTCTTTAGACTGATGGGGGGTGGGGGGGAGAAAGAAGGAAAAAGGGAGTAGAGGAGCCCGAGGGCGGGGGAATGGAAGGAGACAGCTCGAGGGTTAAGGAAGGGGAGGAGACGGCAAGGGCTAGCAAAATTGGGAGAATTCAACTTTCATGCCATCCGGACGCAAGCAACCCAGGCGGAATATGAGGTGCTGTTCCTCCAATTTCCAGTGTTGCTCACTCTGGCAATGGAGGAGACCCAGGACAGAGAGGTCAGATTGGGAATGGGAGGGGGAGTTGAAGTGCTGAGCCACCGGGAGTTCAGGTAGGTTATTGCGGACTGAGCGGAGGTGTTCGGCGAAACGATCGCCCAACCACCGCTTGGTCTCCCCGATGTAAATCAGCTGACATCTAGAGCAGCGGATGCAGTAGATGAGGTTGGAGGAGATACAGGTGAACCTTTGTCGCACCTGGAACGACTGCTTGGGTCCTTGAATGGAGTCGAGGGGGGAGGTGAAGGGACGGGTGTTGCATTTCTTGCGGTTGCAACGGAAAGTGCCCGGGGAGGGGGTGGTACGGGAGGGAAGGGAAGAATTGACAAGGGAGTTGTGGAGGGAGCGGTCTTTGCGGAAGGCAGACATAGGGGGAGATGGGAAGATGTGGCGAGTGGTGGGGTCACGTTGGAGGTGGCGGAAATGGCGGAGGATTATTTGTTGTATTTGCCGGCTGGTGGGGTGAAAGGTGAGGACTAGGGGGACTCTGCCCTTGTTGCAAGTGCGGGGATGGGGAGAGAGAGCAGTGTTGCGGGGTATGGATGAGACCCTGGTACGAGCCTCATCTATGGTGGCGGAGGGGAATCCCCGTTCCCTGAAGAACGAGGACATTTCCAATGCCCTGGTGTGGAATGTCTCATCCTGGGAGCAGATGCGGTGTAGGTGGAGGAATTGGGAGTACGGGGATGGAGTCTTTACAGGGGGCAGGGTGGGAAGACGTGTAGTCCAGATAGCCATGTGAGTCAGTTGGTTTGTAGTGTATGTCGGTCAGAAGTCTGTCCCCTGCGATGGAGATGGTGAGGTCAAGGAATGGTAGGGAAGTGTCGGAAATGGTCCAGGTGTATTGGAGTGCCGGATGGAAGTTGGTGGTGAAGTGAATGAAGTCAGTCAGTTGTGTGTGGGTGCAGGAGGTGGCCCCAAAGCAGTCGCCAATGTAACGGAGGTAGAGGTCGGGGATGGGGCCCTGGTACGTATAGAACAAGGATTGTTCAACGTACCCGACAAAGAGGCAGGCGTAGCTGGGGCCCATGCGTGTGCCCATAGCTACGCCTTGTGTTTGGAGGAAATGGGAGGAGTCAAACGTAAAGTTGTTGAGGGTGAGGACCAACTCTGCTAGGCGGAGGAGGGCGTCAGTGGCTGGGTATAGGTTGCTCCTCTGGTCGAGGCAGAACCAGAGGGCTTTGAGGTCATCCTGGTGGGGGATGGAGGTGCAGAGTGACTGGACATCCATGGTGAAGATGAGGGGGTGAGGGCCTAGAGAGTGGAATGCGCGGAGGCGGCGGAGAGTGTCTGAGGTGTCTAGAACATAGGTGGGAAGGGATTTGACCAAGGGGGATAGTATGGAGTCAAGGTATGTGGAGATGAGTTCGGTGGGGCACGAACAAGCAGAGACAATGGGTCTGCCGGGAGAGCCGGGTTTGTGGATTTTGGTGAGAAGGTAAAAACGGGCCGTGCGGGGCTGGGGAACGATGAGGTTGGAAGCTTGGTCGGGCAGGGCGTGGGAATTGATGAAGTCGGTGATGGTGCTAGATATGGTGGCCTGGTGCTCGTCAGTGGGGTCATGGTCCAAGGGTAAGTAGGAGGAGGTGTCCGAGAGTTGGCACGTGGCCTCAGCTTTGTAGAGATCGACGCGCCAGACTACCACGGCACCTCCCTTGTCGGCTGGTTTGATAACCCAATCTGGGTTTTTGCGGAGTGATTCAATGGCAGTGCGTTCAGGGGGGGAGAGATTGGAGTGAGACGGGAGTGGAGAAGTTGAGGCAGTTGACGTCGCGGCGGCACTTCTGGATAAAGAGTTCCAGAGCCGGAACATTACGTGAGGGATTCCACGAGAAGGGGGTGCGTTGGACCGCATGTTGTCTGTCCAATTAACTCCACGGATTTTGCCAGACTCAAGCAATTTGTTTTTTTTTGCTCTGAATCCATATTAGAATGTCCATATTAGAGTTTATAATGGAAATATAAAAAATGGGGATATAATGTATAGATTTAAAATGGGACTGAGTTAGATTAACCTGCCCATTACAATCTGTCTAATTGCAATCTAGCCTCTAAATGCACCATTAAACTCAAGTCTGCCAAATGGCTCAAACAATTTTAATTTTACTAAAACTCTCATCTTATTTGTGAGTGTGCGTGCATGTGTGTCTGTGATTCATGACCTGACTTGCGCCAAAACGGTACACGATAGCGCTACAATTTTTGGACCACCGTACTCACCATTGTCCTGTGGTGTCATGAATCAAGTTTCATTCAGATTGATGTTATATTTTACAAGTTATTCACATTTTTAACTTTACAAAACTCACTTTGAAAAAAATCTTTCATCTCCACTGGCAGCTAGCAGCTATGACATCACAATGGGATCTCATTAACATAAACTGCCCCTCACCAATGTTGCACTGGCAGTTATCAGCGTATGACATCACAATGGGATCTCAATTACATAAACTGCCTGTCAACAGTGTTTCACACAGTGCAATGAGAGATTTGTTACATTGTTGTAAGGAGAGGGACGGAATCGGGAAAGGGAAGAGGAGAAATGTTATTTAAACATTGTGTTTAGTGGGGGAGTGCGATAGGGGAGAGGTGAGTAGTGGGGGAGTAGGGAGATAGAGGGAGGGTTTAAGGGAGGGAGTGACTGATGGCAGGGGAAAGGAGAGAGATGAGGGGAGGAGGAGAGGGAGAGGGGAAATAGGAGGGAGGGTGAAGAGGAGGGGGAGGGAGTGCTGGGGCTTATGGGGAAATGAGCCGCACCGCGCCTGCGCAGTTGGGGGCCATGGGTGAGTGATGGAATATTGCTTGGAGGGAGCGGGTCCCATTGGTCTAGTATATTTTAAAATTGAAATGCTCTCTAATGCTGAATATACTGCCTTTTTCCTTTTACAACCTAGAATAGCAAAGGAATACAATTCAGTACCATCCAATTGCCCAATTATTTTTGTGCCCCTGGAATATCGTCGACAATGTAATAGATTACAAAAAATTGATAAAACAATTTAAGATTTGAGAAAATAACTATTTGAAAGAATGTTTTTGAGCAGTGGGCAGGTTAGCGAACAAATTTAATTTCTCCTTGTAGCCAACATGGATCTAACAAACTACAGCTTCTACTTATGATCTTCCTCACTCTTCCAATGATCTAAACACTGACAGGATTGCATTGAAATATTTTAATTTAAATATTTATAGCCATTAACATCCACAAACCCATATAAAAACATTGAATTGTAAAACATAATCATTACAAAAGAAATTAAATAGATATAAAATGAATAATGTTATGATATACCATCCTGATGCACTCAATGCTGCAGAGGAGCAACAAATCCAAGTCATTAAACATAACTGAAGATACATACGTCTTAAGTTAAAACATGTCATGGTTGTAAATAAATGAATAATCAAAGATGTCTATACACATCTCTATTGTTTACACCCTGCAAAGTATTCCTTTGATGTGTTGAGCCAGGTCTGCTGATATATTCAGTAAAAAGTCATATGAAGAATGTTAGAAGTATGCACTGTCATCTGAACAAAATGGCAGCTGGATCACTATCACAGATATAATAAATGCTTTTTATTTGGAGTTGAAAAATCCCAGCGAAGGTATACTTTATGTGGCAGATATATAGCATTCAACAGGCAATGTCGGATTGATTTCCAATGTACAATAAATATATCTAATACTTCAAACCTCAATAGCTTGGAGTCAAATAAAGCCTTTAAACAAAATGAGCACTAAATTAGGAATAACTATTAAAAAGGAATGAATAGGGTATATCGACCTAATTGAAGAAAATGGATGTACCAAACTATTAATATGTTGCAATGGATAGCAAATTAGTGCAAACCTAAAATCAAAATAAACAATGTCAAATTGTGCTAAACAATAATATAAACAATTTGTGTTTATATAATTGGTTATTTAGGTGTTGGTCAGTTTATGTGATAACACCAAAGACGCTAAATTGCTGAGACATCAGTCTGAAGAAGGGTTTCGGCCCGAAATGTCACCTATTTCCTTCGCTCCATAGATGCTGCTGCACCCGCTGAGTTTCTCCAGCATTTTTGTGTACCTTTTATGCTAAATTGCTCAACGTCCTAATGTAAAATTATGTAACATCATTTAAAAAAAGGATGGGAGGATTTCTGCAAAGAATATACATTGAATTGTCCTGGATTGCACGAATATACTTGGGAGAGCAATAGATCACTATAAATTAAAGGGGATGATCTTGTTATCTCTTGCAGCTACACATTTTAAAAACAAGTAATAACAGAATTAAGGTTAGGAATCGCATTTGGCGATTGGCAAAAGTAAAATCAATACCAGTAGACTGAAAAACTTAATCAAGAAGAGTTAATCAAGATGAAACAAACACTATTACTAACAATAATTGTCTGATATGACGGCAAAGCTTTTAAAGGCCGGTTTAGGCCTTGGTTACAAGGCATGCAGCCTACCATGCTAGCTGAACTCAGTGATTGACACCCAAACTAACCACACACAATCCAAATACTCTCTGACGCCATTTTCTGCGACAACAGCGATCCAATCAGCATTGAACGGGGGCGGGCCCAGCTCAGCACGGTTGCTTGATCCGCAACGGATCGCCCAACAAACTCATTCAATGAAGAATAAAGATCCTCCGCGTTTCTACATCAATTGTGCTTTTATTGCTTTTTAAAGAACCTCAAGAAAGCAAGAGTGGGAGTCCCAATGTTTTAGAAAAAGGTACTACCTCAGAGTCGACGCTCCACCGTTTACACCGTGTCTCCTCCACAGCCGCAGCTCCGAACGTCAACCCGGCAACGGGCGCGCGCGACCGACGTGGGGCGGGGCCTAGGGGCGCGCGGCCGACGTAGGTGGGGGCTGTGGACGCGCGCGGCCGACGTGGGGCGGGGCCTGAGGGCGCGCGGAGCTGCCGGCGCCGACGTTGAGAGCAAACAGACGCGCGCGCCCTCCATATCGTCATAAATCCATACGTCATAGAAGCAGATTAGGCCACGGCTGATCTATCTTTCCCTCTCAACCCCATTCTCCTGCCTTCGCCCCATAAACCCCGACACCCTTACTAATCAAGAACCTGTCCATCTCCAAGGTCCTAGATTCTCCCACGTGGAAACATCCTCCATATCCACTCTATCCAGGCCATTCACTATTTGGTAAGTACATAAAAATGCTGGAGAAACTCAGCGGGTGCAGCAGCATCTATGGAGCGAAGGAAATGAACGTTGAATTCTCCCAGTTTTGCTAGCCCTTGCTGTCTCCTCCCCTCCCTTAACCCTCGAGCTGTCTCCTCCCATCCCCCCGCCCTCTCTTTTTTCCTTCCTTTTCTCTCCCCCCCCCCCCCCCCCCCCCCCCCCATCCCCATCAGTCTGAAGCAAAGATTATAGAGGAGCTCCTCTAGGATCTTTGGTCTGAAGAAGGGTTTCTGCCCGAAACGTCGCCTATTTCCTTCGCTCCATTGATGCTGCTGCACCCGCTGAGTTTCTCCAGCATTTTTGTGTACCTTCGATCTTCCAGCATCTGCAGTTCCTTCTTGAACACTATTTGGTAAGTTTCAATGAGGTTCCTCCTCATCTTTCTAAAAGAGAGGCACTCGTATCCACAGTGACGGTTGCTAACCATTTTAATTACATTTTCCCATATTCCAGGCGTACATTGGCCATATTCCCCAAAGCTTTCTCAGCTACATTGACGACTGCATCGTGGCTGCCTCCTGCACCTGTGCAGAACTCATGGACTTTATTAACTTCACCACTAACTTCTTCCCTGCCCTCAAATCTTGGACGATCTCAGACATCTCCCTTTTCTCGATCTATCTATCTCAATTACAGGGACAGAGTATCAACTGTATTCCACAGTTAACTGAACTGCATTTCCTCCCACCTGTCTCTCGCAACAATGCTAATCCCTACTTTAAATTCCTACATTTCTGCCACACCTGCTCCCAAGATGACGCCTTCCATTGCAGGGCATCCAAGATGTTCCAAACAGTTGATTTTGGCAAGCCTAAGGTTTGGCTGATGCCTCTAACAGTTTTATTCTTCTTTCTCAGTCTCGTAAAGGCTTCTTTGACTTTCACTGGCACAACTTTCGTCCTCATGTTGATAACCATATAATAATTACAGCACGGAAACAGACCATCTCGGCCCTACAAGTCCGTGCCGAACAACTTTTTTCCCTTAGTCCCACCTGCCTGCACTCATACCATAACCCTCCATTCCCTTCTCATCCATATGCCTATCCAATTTATTTTTAAATGATACCAATGAACCTGCCGACACCACTTCCACTGGATAAACAGCAATATTAGTTTCCAAAGGTGATGGAAAGACTGAAGGAGAGACTTGGTGCTGAGAGCTCTCTTGTACCGGCATTAAGGAGGCAATTAAACACGCCTGTGAAGCCATGTGTCCCAAACATCATGGTGCCCTGAAATGGAGGGACTATGTATAAACACAGCTGTAATTTCTACATGGTGAAACCAAATTTCCCCTCACCTTTATCCATCAATTACTTGCCTAGCTTGTCCAAACCAAAACATAGTATCCTCACAATATTTTCTACAGATACTGACTGACCCGCTGAGTTACTCCAGCACCTGCCGTCTTTTTTGGTAAACCAGCATCTGTGGATCCTTGTGTCGACAACCAGTATAAGTTCTAGATGAAGGTAATGAAGTGAAGCCATCTCATTTGCCCATCACCAGCAATTATGTTCTTGAGTTCCCACTGCAAATACCTTGTATCTCAGGCAGCATCTCTGGAGGACAAGGATAGATGACGTTAGTCTTCAGTCTGGAGAAAGGTCCTGACTCGGAACATTACCTATCCATGTTCTCCAGAGATGCTGCCTGATCTGTTGGGTTACTCCAGCACTGTGTCTTTTTTTTTTAAACCAGCAACTGAAGTTCCTGGTTTCTACACTGTCACCTATCCACGTTCTCCAAAGATGTTGTCTGATCTGCTGAGTTATTCAAACACTTTGTGACTTTTTTTGTAACCTTGCGTCAGCAGTTCCTTGTCAAAACTAATAAGTGAAGATGCTGGTTCCCAAACCATCTCCTATCTTTTTCCTCCAGAGATGCTGCCTGTCCTGCTGAGTTACTCCAGCTCTTTGTTATCTTTTTGGGAGTAAAGCAGCATCGACAGTTCTTTGTTTCTACACTGTCCCTCTTAGGCGATTTTTTAGGTGACTGCCATAGTCATAGCAGGTCGCCGAAAAACCGGCGACTGGACCCCCTATGACAATGTCTACAACAAGCTACAACAACCTACCACCTAGTCAACGTCAAGCTATGGCAAGCTACTGACAACCGGTGACCCAATGGTCGCGACTTATGGGCCTGTCCCACTTAGGCTATTTTTAGGCAACTGCCGGCGACTGTCATAGTCGTAGCAGGTCGCTGAAAAATATAATAAATCTATAAAGAATTATCACTTTAACAACAAAAAAGTTTGATTTATTATTACATTATAAAGAACATACAACAGTGTATACAAAAATAAATTTATTATAATCACATAAAATTTGAAATTATCTGTAAGAATCATCACTATAAGCACCTCCTTCAGTCTGATCAGTCCCATCAATCTATAAAAAAGGCAATAAATATCAAATAATGGCACGTCTGTGACATTGTATTTACGTATATTCACAACGTTCCCTGTATTTCTCTCCATAAAACTTGCAACTTCAACAGGTCTGGCAGGCATGTTACAGATACCTTTAACCATGATTTCACAAAAAGACTTATAGTAAGCTCAAACATTACACGACAAAGATACAAATAAAAATCCCAAAATTCAAAACTTCAATAATCGGGTTATCTTTCTTTCTTTCTTCATTTTGCTTGTACTGTTAACGATATATTGTATGACGTATATATGTGGTGTTTATCAATTATTTATGTACTCCCATACCCCAAGGAGGATCGTTGAGTTTCAATAAACTTAAAACTTTAAACTTCAAACATAATACAAGTGCAAAAACATACAAGACTTAAAATAATTTATGGACACATTACACTGATGGGCGATCTGTGTCCATTATTCCTGTAAAGCTCAAACTCAAGTCCCTACTTGCATCCTGGGTCTCTGTTCTGGGGATACACCCTGGTGTCACTGGTGCAGGTCTGGGTGTGTCAAGGCTGGGGTAGTCTGTGAATGCAGCTGAGAGTGCAGATAAGCTACTAGATCTTGCAGGCTGCAAGGCAGTGTATGTTGATGTAGTGGTTAACTGCTGTGATGGAGTTGATGTAGACTGTTGCTGTGAGTAGGGCTGCTGCTGTCCTGTGGAACTGGGTGGCCTGCCCATGGGCGAGGTGGCAATCGGTGAGCATGACATCACTGGTGGTGGCATCCGTGGTGGTCCCATCAGTGACTGTGGCTGCAACACAGAAACATAGCAATATTAAGTGGAAGGCAATTAAATTTAAACTTTTCACAAGCTGTGTGTGACAAATAATTTCGTCCAATTCACAAAAAGTATTATAAAATTAAATACCTGGTGAGCCTGCTGATGTGGTGGTTCCATCAGTGGCATCTGTTGTGGTGGTCCCTTCAGTCCTGTCTGTGGCTGTCCCATCTGTTGCTGTCCCATGTGTCCCATCTGCTGCTGAGTCTGAAACACACATGAATTCATTGTGAATATTTCATACAAAAACATAAATTTTAAGATCAAATATTAAAGTCAAATGTTCCCAAAATTCCACAAACATTACTTAAATTACTTACTGGCTGGGAGAAGTTATGGGCCATCGTCATGGCAGCCATGGTGTAGTTGAACCACACATTCTCTGGTATCTTGAGCAGCTCAGTCTTTAGGAATCCCAGGAAGGTGTCAACAGCCCTCTCATGTGGTGTCTGGGGCTTTGTCATGGCCTTTCTGGCCTCCCTGGCCTCGGTTGCCTGTTGCATGAGCTGCAACATAAATTAGTATGATACAGGTAAGTAAATTTGGGAAAAAAAATGGATGGATGGATGAACGGATGGAGAAATCTGCCAAAAAATGTCCCCAAAGGTACTTACCACCTTGATCAGCTCCTGCTGACTTGCCTCTCTCTCCTCTACCTCAGTTGCTGTTGGGGTGGAGCTGGCAGTGGTCCTGCTCCTCTTGCTGTGCTGCTGACTGGTGGAGGGGGTGGATCCAGAGGTTCCCTCAAGTGTATCAAACTCCTCTTCACTGGACATACTGGGCAGTGGCTTCTTCTTGTCAAACTGGAAGAAAATAAATGTGTTTTACAAACTTTCAAGACCATCAGGACATGGCAAGCAAGATGACAATCAAATTTATCAATTTCACAATAACTATTTTATAATAATTTGCTTCTTGGTGCTGTCTCCTCTCCACTCGTAGCGCATGTGAATTGATAAAGTCCCATTTGTTGATGATTCACTGCTGCCTCCGGGTAAAGTTTTTGCCACCAGACCCTGACTTGTTCCCACTCTGAGACAGCTTGCCATATCTTGTTCTCTGGCTTTTGAACCACAGACAGAGTTGGGCATCTGTAAAAAAAAAAAAATATATATATAATAAAGACCAGCATGAACTGCCTGCCTGCAGCAGTAATATTAGTAGTTTTCATTTTATTTTTATGCCTGCTACACAACATGAAGTTGCAAATTTCAGGACCAGAAATACAGAGAAACAGCCCAGTAAGTAGGTACTTACAGGTGCAGTCAGGAAACTCCTTGGTCTTGGTGTCAAGTAGTGAGTTCTTCCTGTCCTTGTTTCTATAATGTTGGTGGTTCTTGCCATACAACTCTGTGTTTGACTGATTCCACTCGACCAGCTCTCCTTCTTGTTCTCTGCTGAACTCATAAGGAACTACCTTGGGTCTCTTGCCCTTCTTCACCTCCTCCCGGACAGTGTACACATTAGAGACACTTGAGGCATCAGTGTCCTGAGCATCATCTGTAGGTGAGTCTGGGTCAGCAGCAGCAGTACCTATAGTCTTGGCAGGGCGGCCAGTCCAGGTTGGGGTGGTGGTGGGGACACGGGCCACCTCCCTGGTCTCCTCCTGGGCCTCCTCCTCCTGGGTCTCCTCGGTCTCCACCTGCTTGGTGGGTGGGGATTGGGGTTGGGCCTTGCCCTTGGGTTGCCCTCTCCTTCGAGCCATGTGGACTTGGGTTTTTCCAATGTCTGTTGCTACTTGACTTATCTTGATGCCGGTACCTGTTGCTGGTTGACATAGGTAGTCGCCAATCACTGGTCAGCACCAGCGACAACCTATGTCATCCTGGCGACAACCTACGACAGCACCTACGTCAGGAGAAGTCAAGCTACACTCATTGGCGTCAAACCCACTGTCGCCGAAATTTTGAAAATTTTGAAAATCCAGCAGCGACCAGAAAGACGCTACGACTCTTTGGGCGACTAAGGAGACTACTCACAACCATACAGGCGACACCCCGGCAACCATGTGGCACCTAAAAAATCGCCTAAGTGGGACAGGCCCTTACTCACCTTTCCGTCCTCCAGAGATGCTGCCTGATCTACTGAGTTACTTCAGCACATTGTCTCTTTTTTTTTTTAACCAGCATCTGCAGTCTTGTAGATGCTGTCAGACCCGCTGTTAGTTATTCCAGCACCTTGTGTCGTTTTTGTGTGTAAACCAGCAATCTGAAGTTCCTTGTTTCGACTAACATGAGTGGTTAATCTGCAATAATCTGCGACTCTTTGTGTCTGCACTGAACTCTCTGTCAAGAAGGGAGCGCGCGTCCCCGAGAGCGCGCGCCTCCCTGGGGAGGGGCGGGAGCGCGCGCGGGATGGAGAGCGTGCGTCGTGTGGACTGGGTTGACGACAGCGCCGTACGTGGTATTGGAGTGTGGGACCGGCGTCGCCACGGGCTGGAGAGAAGAGCAGAGGACGGCGGCGGTGCAGCGACGACAGGGGCGGCTTCACCAGCCCAACAACCACCAACAACCCCCTCCCTCCCTCCAGCACAGACAGACCTTTATGGTACCCCCGGCTGTGACATCCTGCGACACCCTTTAGCCGGCCAGACAATACCGCCCACCAACGAAATAAGGATCTACAAACTTCCCGAAAATGGACTATGATTTCAAGATGAAGCTGACGACGGAGCGGGAGCGAGTGGAGGACCTGTTTGAGTACGAGGGCTGCAAAGTTGGACGAGGCACCTACGGTCACGTCTACAAAGCCAAGCGGAAAGACGGGTAGGTGCAGGGCCCTGCGGTGTGTAGGCCACGCTGCTCATCGTTGCATTCTCATTTGCCCTCTCCTTTTTAATTTGATTTTGTGTCAACAACTTGACCCGATTTGAAACCAAGCTGCTGCCGGTTTGGTGCAGCTTGTTGAGTCTTGAGGATCATAAACAATCGACTGAGCTGAACAATGTATGCGTGGAAAGTGTTGCACGTAGGAAATTCTCCTGCGATTTTAAAGTGCCGGATAAATTATCATTGAATTTGTTCTTTTCTGTAAAGCTTTTAAACTACGTTTCAGTTATCTCATTTATTAACATTCAGTTAATTTACTATAGAAAACCAAGTTGATTGGAGTATCTATTTAGCTGGCAATTCTTTTTGAAGTTCGATTGATACATTTAAATATAACATGCTCTTTCCGCTAGTTTTGAATAATGTTTTTTGAATATAGTATTTTTGGAGCAGGCAAGGACATACAATTATTAATTGGCGTATTGATAATACTTCATGTGTTTGGCATGGAACAAATTTTCCTTATTACATCTTGACCTAAAGTAATTTAAATCAATTTAAATATTTTTATTGATTGAGGTATCTATTTAGTTGGTAAATTGTGTTGGTTTGATTAATACATTAAAATATGATATGCTTTTTCCATGATTTTTGAATAATGCTTTGAATACGATGCTTCTTGAGCAGGCAAAGACATTTCAAATGTTTGACATAAAATTATTAATTGGCATTCAAATGTGTTATTGATGATACTTCATGCATTTGGTATATAACTTTTTTTCCATCTTAACCTAATGGAGCAAAACAAAAGGGGAAGAAAAAAACATGTTTTCCACGTTGGAATTGGTCATTTTATTGTGTAGCATTTTGACTTTGAGTAGAACGGTCAAAACAATTTCATGTATTTTTGAGTATAATTTACGATACTGTATTTTCAAGTCACGTACTGTTTCCAGCACCATTCAGTTTTCTTTTCTCCAGTCCTGTGGTTGATTTACTTTTTCTGGTGTATTGTTGCATTAATAATGGCAACCTTCTAATTGCTTGTCTGTCTGACAGTTCTGTCATCAAGAAAGGTGACATTTGTATTGCATCATCTGGAGAGAGAACATTTGTTGATTTTGCCCCACCTATTTAAAATTCTGCATGTTCCACCTGCTGTCGCAGCCTAGGCAAAGGGTGAAACTGTGACCTGTTCATTTAGTTTAATGTTATTACATCCATGTGTTTCACCCCCTTGTGCTTCTAAGAAATCTTCAGTGCTTTATTTTTAAAACCAGTTTTTTTTTAAAATTCTCAATGTATGTGAAATAGTATTCCTCTTTTTGCATTTGTCATTATATTAAAATTGTAATTATCAATTGAATGATGCTAACCTGTAAATTTAGTTATTTTCCTCTTGTTTTCATATAACGCAATTTCAGTATTGATCTAAAATGATAAATGGAAAATAGACATGTTTTCCATAAGATCTGTTAATATCTTAATAGTCTTATCTCTATAAACTAGTGTGTATTGTTTTAGTGAAATAATTTAATCTATGAAAATAAAAAAATAACATGCTAAACTAGTCAAATAATAAATGTGCCTCACACTAATCAATTGGGACGAATCTGTTTGATACAAAGTTGAGTGCAAAGAATTAGCTCAATTTCTGATTTATTTTTAGTTGTTGTCACGGACCCTTAAGTTGTATGTTTTTGTCATATTCAACAGTCAGTTGAAATTGATTCTGCTTATGGTTATGTTGGTATTACTATCTGTGTACTGCAGTTACTGTGTCCTCTACAGTTTTACACAAGGTTAAATTGAATAGTTGGTTTAAAAACAATTCCTGACTTTAAAAGGTTTTGGCTGCTAACTGCAATCCAGAATATGGCCACTGTGGTGATGAGGTTTTAAGACGTGTTCAATTGCAACATTAAACTGAAGCTCCAACTGTTGCTTTCTGTGGATCAACAAAGATCTTGCGATGCACACAAAATGTTGGAGTAACTCAACAGGTCAGGCAGCATCTCTGGAGAAAAATGATGAATGTCTGAAGAAGGGTCCCGACCCGAAACATCACCCATTTTTCTTTTCCAGAGATGCTGCCTGGCCCACTGAATTACTCCAGCACTTTTTGTGTATCTTTGGTATAAACCAGCATCTGCAGTTCTTTGTTTTTTTACAATGATCTTGTAATGCTTGTTTGAAGAAGATTGAGATGTTCTCAGAGTATCATACCTCAGCATAACCAAAGGAGTTATACTGCTTATTGGTTTCATTGTCCTTTGTAAGACTTTATTCATCGTATTTGCCTACAAAATAACAATGTTTAGACTTAAAAGATTATTTAATATCCTTTAGAAAAAAATGTGCATTTGAGTATTGCACATGCTGCACAAATGGATGTTCGTTTTATGTTTAAATTTCGAGCCATAAGACCAATTCATCAACATTTATCTTCCTTATTTACTCTATTATCATCTTAAAGATTTGCAGTTTTCCTCCAAATAAAAGTACCAGCTTTGACATCATAGTAATCCCTTTCCCCTGATATCTTGGCATCGGACGGTGCACTTTTACAATCTGTTTTATTTTCTTCCTATAACAACGGCCTGATTGTTACCCAATTAAGAAAATGTAGTCACGGTTTCAGTTTGGCTTTGCATGTTAATAGATCACAAGTACCCATCTCATGAGTAAAGAGTTAAAACGGTTTAATTGTGGTATGCACAGGTAATGGAACAATGAAATTCTTAATTGCTATCGTTCAACAGGCCTGTAATCACAATAACCCATAAATAATCTATTGGATTTTTCATTATTATATATTAATAACCACAATACTCTGTAACCATAATACTGCAAAAACTGAAAACCGTAGTGCAACCAAAGACGTAATACCTCGAAGATTGTCGTTGCTGAGGTTTGTGTTGCATACTGTTTAAGAGCCTGATGGTCGCTGGGAAAAAGCTGTTCTTGAACCTGTTACTCATGGTTTTCAGGCTCATGCACCTTTTTGCTGATAGCAGTAGCAAAATGAGAGCATGGCCATGGAGGTATGAGTCTTTGATATTGGTTGCCTTTTTTTGGCCTCCTAAGATCCTTTTGATGGTGGGGACAGGCAGTGTCTACCACTCTCTATAATCTCCCTTGTTCCTAGGTGTTTGAAATGCTGAAGCGGACATGATGTAACCAGTTAATGTGATCTCTACTGTGCGCCTGTTGAAGTTTGATATTCGGCAACATACTGAATCTCTTTAATCTTCAAATTGAGGCGTTGAAATATATTTTAGTTTAGTTTATTATTGTCATGTATACAGTGATACAGTGAAAAGCTTTTGTTTACGTGCTATCCTGTCAAAGAGAAGACTGCATGAATACAATCAAACTGTCCACAATGCACAAATAAAGGGTACATCATTTAGTGCAAGATAAAGTCCAATTAAAGATAGTTCTTTATGATTGCAACAATTTGCTGGGCCCGCGACAGATCTTTAGAGATATGCACGGCAGGAACTTGAAGCTATTGACTCTTTCCATCACTGTGGCTCGTGAAGGTGGGTATGTGGTTCCTCGATCTTGCTGATGTTGGGAGCAAGATTGTTGTTCTGGCACCATTCAATCAGATTATCAATCTTCCTTGTACTCTCACTCATCAGCACCTGTATTCATCCAATAACTGGTATCGTTGTCAAATTTAAAGATGGCATCAGAACAGTGTTTGGCTACACAATCATCAGCATAGAGAGAATAGAACAGATGCTGGTTAACACAAAAGGGCACAAAATTCTGGGGTTACTCAGCAGAGCAGGCAGCATCTGTGGAGAACATAGATAGGCCGAGTTTTAGGTCGAGACCATTCTTCAGACATTTTGTAAGTTAATGTGTTGATGGTTATCGAGGAGGAAGTGTTGCTAATGTACTTATTGTGGTCTGTCAATGAGGAAGTCGAGGATTCAATTGCATATACTGGATCTCTGCTCATTCCTGAGTTTGATGATAAATTTGGAGGGGATGATGGTGTTGAATGCCAAGGTGTAGTCGAATCACAGCTTGATTGATGTGTTTTTATAGTGGAAAGGCAGCAAGATCGCATACCCTATTGAACTATCCAGGTTCTTAGTAAGGCAGGAGCTGATATGCAGTATAATTCATCACCACAGACGTTAGTGCCACCATTCGGTTGTAATTGAGGTAAGACACGTTACTCTTCTTGGGCAGCAGTATTAATTATGTCTTTTTAAAGCAGGTGGGAATCTCGGACATTAATAATGATAGGTTAAAGATCATTATTAAATAGAGGTTAAAGAGGTTTATGGTCACGTGTAACCAGATACAATGAAAAGCTATCCAGGCAGCAAGCAGAAAGACTGTACATGATTACAATTGTGCCGTCCACAGTGTACAGACACAGGATAATGGGATATTGTATAGTGCAAGATAAAGTCCGATTTATGATAGTCCAACAGTCTCCAATGAGGTAAATTACTACCGTCCAATGGCCTTGACATCCATCATCATAAAATGCTTTGAGAGGCTAGTCATGGAACGCATTAAAACCAGCCGACCAAGTAGCTTTGGCCCACTGCTGTTTGTCTACTGCCGCAACAGGTCCACGGACGATGCCATTTCCCTGGTCCTACGCTCATCCCTGGATCACCAGGATGAGAGAGATACCTACGTCATACACCTATTCATAGACCACAGCTTTGCTTTTAACATCATTATACCATCCAAGCTCATCACCAAACTTGCGAGACTTGGAGTCAGCACTCATGTCTGCAACTGGATCGACTTACTGACCCAACAGACCCGAATCAGTGAGGATAGGGGACAAATCATCCTCTATGATAATCCACAACACTGGTGCTTCACAAGGATGTGTTCTCATCCCCCTTCTTTACTCCTTGGACACCCACAACTGTGCAGCCTTACAAAATCTAATTCAAATTACAAATTCACAGACGACAATACCATTGTGGGCCGGGTATCAAATAGTGATGAGATGGAGTAAAGGAAGGAGATTGAGAACCTCGTGTACCGGTGTCGAGACAACAACCTTTCTCTCAATGTCTGCAAGACAAAGGAGAAAGTGATTAACCTCAGGAAGCGAAGCGGTACACCAGTTTGCATTGATGGTGCCGAAGTGGAGATTCCTTGGAGTAAATATCACCAACAACTTCTCCTGGACCATCTATACCGAAGCAATAGCCAAAGCACATCAATGCCTCGACTTAGAAGGTTTAGGAAGTTTGGCATGTCCCTAACAACTCTTACCAACTTTTACAGATATGCTGTAGAAAGCATTTTATCAGGATGTATCACAGCATGGTTTGGAAACGGCTCCATCCAAGACCGCAAGAAATTGCAGAGAATTGTAGGCGTAGCCCAGACCATCACATAAACCAACCTCTCTTCTATTGATTCCATTTAAACCTTGTGCTACCTCGGCAAAGCCACCAGCATAATCAAGGACGAGTCGCACCCTGGCCACTCCTCTTCTCCCCTCTCCAATCAGGCAAGAGGTACAGAAGTGCGAAAACGTACACCTCCAGATTCGAGGACGGTTTCATCCCAGCTGTTATCAGGCAACTGAACCATCCTACCATAACTGGAGAGATGTCCTGAACTACTATCTACCTCATTGGGGGCCCTCGGACTATCTTTAATCGAACTTTACTGGCTTTATCTTGCACTAAACACTGTTCATGTTATTCCCTTTATCATATATCTGTACACCGTGAATGGCTCAATTGTAATCATGTATATCTTTGTGCTGACTGGTTAGCACGCAACAAAGGCTTTTCACTGTGCCTTTATACACCTGACAATAAACTAAACTAGGTAGTAGCTCAGGACAGCTCTCTTGTTGTTGATAGGATGGTTTAGTTCCCTGATGAAGAAACTGTCCATAAATCTGGAGGTATGTGCTTTCGCACTTCTGTACCTCCTCTTGCCAGAGGTGAGCGGAGGGAGTGACCAGGGTGAGACCTTAATTATGCTGGGGGCCTTGCCGAGGCAGTGTAAAGAGTAGATGGAGTCAATCGAAGGGAGGTGGGTTTGTGTGGTGGTCTGACCCGTGTCCGCAATTTTCTGCAATTTCTTGGGCCAGTAAATTATGGATTAGCTGAGACTCGTCAGTGAGTCCAGGGATCGAGCAAGAGATCAGACGTGCCTGCATCTGACATCCAGCGCATGATTTTCCACTCGGAGGGTGGTAGGTACATATTAGCTGCCAGAGGAAGTAGTTAAAGTAAGTACAAGGACAAAATTTAAAAGACACTTGGACACTACATGGATAAGAGCAGTTCAGAGGGATATGGACCAAATGCAGGCAAATGGAACTAGCTTAGAGAGGACATCTTGGTCGGCATGAACGTTGGACTGAAGGACCTGTTTCCGTGCTCTATGATCCTATAGCTGCCATCTAGCTGTCTGTGCAAAACCATCCCATTAATGGGAGTAAAATGACCTGGAGTTCTGACTCATGAAAGGAATTTTGTAGAATTTCTGTGGTGTTTTCCTGCATTCCACAGGTATGTGATCTGCCCCACATATTTCATGGTTACTCTTGCAGACTCTCATGCTGTCCTTAGATTTTTGTTTACCTCCAATTGATTTGTAAGTCCAAGAAGCAGCTGTTTTTTGCCATTTCAAGATGAGACTGCCACTCACATTCTGCCATTGTTGACTTGCAAAGTTTGGGTGGAAAGGGAAAGTTGTCAATAAAGGATTCATACATCAAGGACTGGTTGTTCTCTCAAGAATATAATCCATGGCTGTAGTGTATCCTTTTGCTGCAATGAAATATCGTTGTCCAATCCTAAATAATTTTCACAACTTGTTAGAGTCTGCGACAGTTGGCCTATCTCGTTTATGCTGGCTTTCAGCAATCCCATCAGTCTCATTTACTTCCTTGTAACTTATTCTCCGTTTTTTGGTAACCACCTACGCCGAGAGGCAATTACAATGCCAAATAACCTACCAGCACATCTTTTGGATATTGGAAGAAGATGGGACACGAGGAGGAAGTCCACGCAGTCACAGTGTGAATGTGCAAACTCCACACAGGCAGCTTCTGTGATTGCGATCGAAACCAGGTAATTGGAGCAGTGTAGCTGTAACTGCTGCGCCATTGTACCTAGCTTATTGGGGCAGCCATCGTATCTCCTCTTGGAGCAGAAGCCTTGACCTTAGGATAGAGAATATTTGGCAAAGGGCCAGTCAACTTAAAATCAGCACTACAGGTTTCCCTTGCGGTTCCAACACAAAGGCAGGGCTCTCGCTTAACTTTTTTTCCCTGTTGCCAGCCGGGCAACCTTGGCAGCTTTTTAGGTTGCTAATTGACAGTTTAGGTGGTCATTTAAGATGGCTTGCATGATGCGTGCGATAATGTGCTCGGACGAAGTGCGTAGTTACCAGTCGGAATTATGCTCAATGAAGCATTCACATATTATTTCTGCTTCAAATAAAGTCACAAACTAAACATATTCACCAATCAAGACATGATATATCCCACAATGACATGCAGCAAAATTATAAGACAGTATCTCAACTCTTTTTACACATTGCAATTAATGCAATTTCTATTAGTTCTTTCCACTTCCAAACAAAAATGTGGTTGGATTATTCAGCGTATGATCAACCTGTGTCAATAAATCCTGGACCATGGTAACATATATGCGTACGTATAGTTGTGAATGTTGCTCATTAAATAACTACAGTACTGATACTCCATATTAAGAGCATTGATTTGCCGTTAAAATGAATTCTGTAATAACGTGTCAACGGCAGCAGTGACAATCGAACACTGCGGTTTTAATGTTTCACGTGTTCACAATTTAATTAATCCATCTTTATGGATTAAAACAAATAATAACATTGGGAATTAAAACACATTTGATTGCATTCCGTTATCAAACATAGTCAATGTTCGCTCTGAAGACATTTCCAGGACAATAGGGTCAGGGAGGGGGGTGTGTGTGAATCAGTGCGGGGTGGATAGATGGCGGGATGAATTGAGGCAGGTGAATTAGTACGTGTTGGTTGGAGTAGGTAAAATTGTGAGGGGAGAGCACGGGGGATGTCAGTGGTGTTGAATGGGGGGGTTCAGTACGGGATGGATGGGGGTAGACAAAAGTGCTGGAGAAACTCAGCGGGTGAGGCAGGATCTATGGAGCGAAGGAAATAGGCAAATGTTTCGGCTCGAGACCCTTCTTCAGACTGTCCCCCCCCCATTCTTCTTGAATAGGAGGATCAGTACAGAATGGATGGGGGGGGGGGGGGGGTGGCGGGGAGGAGGAGAGCAGCGCAGGATGAATGGGAGGGGAGGGGTCAGTACAGTGTGGATCGGAGGGTCTGTGCAGGATGAATGGGGGATCACTACAGGATGAATGAGGGGAAGGTGCAGGGTAAATGGAGGGTGGGTCAGTACGGGATGAATGCGTGGATTAGTACAGGATGGATGGGGGATCAGTACAGGATGGATGGAGGAGAAGTGCAGGATGGATGGGAAAGGGGTAAGTACAGGATGAATTGGGGGACCAGTGGGTGGGGTGGGTGGGGGTGAGGGGGGAGGGGGGGTAGCAGGAGAATCAATGCGAGGTGGATGGGGTGATCAGCGCAGGATGAATAGATTGGGGGGGGTGGGGGGGTGGAGATGGTGAGGGGGAGAACAGGGGATGTCAGTGAGGACTGAATAGAGGCGGGTATGGGGATCAGTGCGGGATGGAGAGGAGGGGTCCCAGGTTAAGGGGGGGGGGGGGGCTGGAGGGGGCGTACGAGAGAGAGAGAGAGAGAAGGGGGGCGAGGTATGGAGGAAGGAGGGTCAGCGCTCCTTGAACAACATCGCCCCGCTGCCTTAGCCGTTGGGAACTCCTCGCCACCGCCTCCCTCCTCCGCCAGCCAACAGCAAGGTGCGGGGCCGAGCGGTGCAGCTCAAAGATCCTATAGCTATAGTATCTTTGGTGCAGCTGCTTCAGAAGGGTTGGAGCAAATGACGGGCCCCGAACGGCAGCGGCAGCGGCCTCGACAGCGACTCCATCACCTCCTACTCCCGCCGTCCGCCTGCCCTGATAAGGACCGCTGCTTGCAAATGCGCTTTTCGGGGCCCGTCATTCGCTCTGCTAAACAGCGGCCGCTATCAGGGTGGGCGGGAGGAGGAGGAGATGGAGCCGCTGTTCGGGGCCTGTCACTCGCTCTGACCCTTCCTCACCCCGCACCTAGTATCTTTCCCACGCAATACAGCCGTCACTGCCGACACAAAACGTTACGTTTCTTTTCTCCAGAGATGCTGCATGACCCGCGAAGTTTCTCCAGTGTTTTGTGTCTGTCTTCGGTACAACCCAGTATCTGGTTGCCAAGCCGGGCAAAATGACTCGGTGTTTAGGTTGCCCGGCGGCGCTTTGAGTGGTCAGTGGCACCCGGGCAACCGTTAATTTCGAGCCCTGAAAGGTATTTTCAAAGTGCTGTTTGGTAGCGATTTTCTGAACATAGAACAAAGAGCAGTTGTTTAGCATGGTTGTTCAAAAAGATGACTGTATTTGAAACTGAATATATTAATATAATAATATAATAATAATAATATATTTTATTGTCATTGCACATAAGCGCAACGAGATTTGGGTGACGTGACCACCTGAGGGGGACAGTCCAGGGGGGATGGGGGGCACTCAGCAAGGCCGGTTCAAAGCCGCTATAGCTCTGGGAATGAAGCTGTTCCTGAGTCTGGAGGTTCGGGCGTAGAAGGACCTTGTAACGTCTGCCGGAGGGAACTAGTTCGAACAGTCCATTACAAGGGTGTGAGGAGTCTTTATGGATGCTGACGGCCTTCCTGAGGCACCGTGTGTGGTAGATGCCTTCCAAGGCTGGTAGCTGGGTCCCAATAATCCTCTGCGCTCTGTGGACGACGCGCTGAAGAGCTCTCCTCTCCGCCTCCGTGCAGCTGAGATACCACACAGAGATGCCATATGTTAATATGCTCCCTGTGGTGCAGCGGTAGAAGGTTGTCAGCAGCTGTTGGGGCAGACCAGTCTTTTTTAATGTCCTCAGGAAGAACAGTCGTTGCTGTCAGGTCCTCTGAAATGTGAGTGCCCAGAAACTTAAAGCTGGACACTCTCTCCACACTTTCCCCGTAGATGGAGATTGGGGCGTGTTCTCCATTATGGGACGTCCTGAAGTCAATAATCAGCTCCTTGGTCTTGGAGGTGTTTAGTGACAAGTTGTTACGTGTGCACCAGTCCGCCAGGTTCTGCACCTCCGCTCTGTATTTTGTTTCACCATCATTGGCGATCAGCCCAATCACTGTTGTGTCGTCTGCAAACTTCACGATGGTGTTGGTGTTGAATGCAGGAACAGTCGTGAGTGAAGAGGGAGTAGAGCATGGGGCTTAGTACACAGCCCTGTGTTGTGCCGGTGCTCAGGGTGATAGTGGAGGACAGGTGCGGGCCCAGTCTCACTGCCTGCGGTTGCTCCGTCAGAAAGGAAGGAACTTGAACAGGTAGTGTTCTGTTGTGCCTGATAGCCCTGCCCTTCCAAGTTGCGAGATGTGGTGTATTCATGAATTATTATTGGAAAAGCCCAAAGAAATCCTGCAGTGCATGTAGATTTTGTGTTGGTTTTAGAGATAGAGGTCTTTTGGCCCACTGTCCATGCTGACCAACGATCACCAATCAATTTACAGTAGCCAATTAAACTACAAACCTGTACATGCGGGAGGAAACCAGAGCACCCAGAGAAATCCCAGGTGGTCACAGGGGGAATGAATAAACTGCAGACAGCACCCCTAGTCGGGATCGAACTCTGGTCACTGGCGCTATAAGGCAGCGACTCTGCTGCTCCACCACTCTGCGCCTTAATTGCTGCACAGTGCATCACATAATGGAGAAGGTGAATATTTATGATGGTGTATTGGGTGCAAATCAATAGCTTCAGTTTGAAGATGGGTCCTCGAACTAAAACGTCACCTATCCATGTTCTCCAGAGATGCTACCTGAACCATTGAGTTACTCCAGAACTTTATGCCTTTTTATGTGCCTTATCTGCAGTTCCTTGCATCCAGCTATCTGGTTGTTTGTTCGTGTGTGGCATCAAGCTTCATGTTGGTTCTGCATTCATCCAAGCTGCTAGAGATGATTTCCTTTCACTCATGCATTGAAGATGGTAGAAATAATCTGGAAAGTAATGAGATTAATCACTTGCCATGGTATTCTCGTTCTTTGCCTATTATTTGCAGTCATGGTGTGTTTACACAGTTGGTCAAGTCATGCATCTGGTCCTTGGTGACCCCATGGTGAGAATGCAGTGGTGTTAAATATCAAGAGGTGGTGATTTGGTGCACTTTTGTTGATGAATGTCTGGCACTTGTGCTTTCTGAATATTACTAATTACTAATCACTTCTCACCACACGCTTGGTTGTTAAGGTAATGTTATACTTTGGAACATGGATGAAATTGCAAGGAATTACAGATACAGCAATGGAAACAACCCCTTCGGCCTACCAAGTAGACGCCAACCATAAATCATCCGTTCACACTAGTTCTATATTATCCCACTTTTGCATTCACTCCCTACACACTAGGGGCAATTTACAGAAGCCAATTAACCGATAAACTCGCATGCCTTTGGTATCGGGCGGAAGGCAGTGGGGGTGGGGGGCGGCTGGAGGTTGAACCAGAGCACCCGAAGGAAACCCATAAGGTCGAGGGGAGAATGTGCAAATTCCACACAAACAGCACCCAAGGTTAGGATCAAACCCAGGTCTCTAGTGCTATGAAGCAACAGCTCTACCAGCTGCGCACTGTGCTGCCCAGATCAGACTAATTGTGAATGGAACTGAGTGCATTTTAATGATCAGGAAATATCTCAATTTCTGACATTTATGGAGAAATAATCGTTGAAGCAGCTAAAGGTCTTTCAGGAAAGTTTAGGACTTTCCAATAACAGCTCCCTGAGACCCAGTTGATAGCCATGCCACACTTGGCTGAGTTCAGCAATAGAAACATTTTTCTCTCCGATTCCCATTGATTTTTCCAGGCCTCATTGAAATCATACTGTGTTAAATCTGCCTTAGCTTCAAGGACTGTTAAATTGACGGTACACAGCGGGTGCAGCAGCATCTATGGAGTGAAGGAAATAGGCGACGTTTCGGGCCGAAACCCTTCCTCAGACTGAGACTCTGTCTCTGATTTATTGGTTCTGTCCAAAATTTGATCGCAGCTGTACCGAATTTGGGATTTGAATGCAGCTTGCAGAACCCGAGCACCAGCAAGGCGGGTTTTAGATCAAGTGTGTGCGGCATGCTTAGAGTGAACCCATCCAATATGTCACCATGTTATAGGAAAGATGTTGCCAAGCTTGAAAGGGTTCAGAGAAAGTTTCTCATGATGTTGCCAGAACTTGAGGGATTGAGCTAAAGGAAGAGGTTGAGCATTCTAGGGCTTTATTCATTAGAGTGCAGGAGGATGAGGGGTGATTTTATATAGGTGTACAAAATTACGAGTAGAATAGATTGGGTAAAGGCACAGTCTTTTCCCTAGAGTAGGAAAATCAAGAACCAGTGGGCATGAGTTTATGTTGAGGGGGGGAAAGATTTAATGGGAACATGGGATGTAACTTTTTTTACACAATGGGTGGTGGGTGTATGGAACAAGCTGCCGGAGGGGGTAGTTGAGGCAGGTACTATTGCAATGTTTAAGAAACATTTAGATAGGTACATGTATAGAATAGGTTTTGAGGGATATGGGCCAAAAACAAACGGGTGGAACTTGTGTAGATAGCAGACTATTATCTAAATGGTGGCCAATTGGGAAAGGGGCAGATGCAGCGAGACCTGGGTGTCATGGTACACCAGTCATTGAAGGTAGGCATGCAGATGCAGCAGGCAGTAAAGAAAGCGAATGGTATGTTAGCTTTCATTGCAAAAGGATTTGAGTATATGAGCAGGGAGGTTCTACTGCAGTTGTACAGGGTCTTGGTGAGACCACACCTGGAGTATTGCGTACAGTTTTGGTCTCCAAATCTGAGGAAGGACATTATTGCCATAGAGGGAGTGCAGAGACGGTTCACCAGACTGGTTCCTGGGATGTCAGGACTGTCTTATGAAGAAAGACTGGATAGACTTGGTTTGTACTCTCTAGAATTTTGGAGATTGAGAGGGGATCTTATAGAAACTTACAAAATTCTTAAGGGGTTGGACAGGCTAGATGCAGGAAGATTGTTCCCGATGTTGGGGAAGTCCAGGACAAGGGGTCACAGCTTAAGGATATGGGGGAAATCCTTTAAAACCGAGATGAGAAGAACTTTTTTCACACAGAGAGTGGTGAATCTCTGGAACTCTCTGCCACAGAGGGTAGTTGAGGCCAGTTCATTGGCTATATTTAAGAGGGAGTTAGATGTGGCCCTTGTGGCTAAGGGGATCAGGGGGTATGGAGAGAAGGCAGGTACGGGATACTGAGTTGGATGATCAGCCATGATCATATTGAATGGCGGTGCAGGCTCGAAGGGCCGAATGGCCTACTCCTGCACCTATTTTCTATGTTTCTATAGGGCATGTTGGTTGGTGTGGGCAAGTTGGGCCGAAGGGCCTGTTTCCACACTCTATGACTCTATGTAGCTGATGATCTTGAATATGCTGTTATAGTGACAGTTGCCTCGATTAGATTTGTCTTGCTTTCCTATGTGTGCAGGGCATACTGAGGCAGTTTTCACTCCATCCAGTAGAGGCCAGCCTTGCAGCTGGACTGGAACAGCCTGGCAAGAGATGTAGCTCGTTTTGGAATATAGTTGGAGCTGGGTAATTGAATGGTGTGATAACCTTTTTTTTCTCCTTTTTTTTTCTGCATTCAGTGATCTTTTACATATCGTGCATTAAATGAATTAAATTGATTTAATTAGGCTGGCATGTAGAACTAATGCCTCACAGCTTCAGCGCCCCCAGTCCAAGTCAAGTCAAGTCAAGTCAAGTTTATTTGTCACATACACATACGAGATGTGCAGTGAAATGAAAGTGGCAATGCTCGCGGAACAACAAAACAACCAAACAAATTATAAACACAATCATAACACACATATTATTTTACATAATAATGTAAAATCCCCAGTCCAGTCCCCACCCAGGCGTTGTCTGTATGGAGTTTATACATTCTCGCTTGAGACCCTTCAGAAGCAGCGTTTAGTTTTTATGCACCACATATATAGAACAAACTTCCAGAAAAAAAGCAGTTCTTCTTATAAATTGGGACTGAAGACTTTTCTGTTTGACTCTTCTTTTTAAATGCTTGTAAATTTAATAATTATTCATTTCTTACACTGCACTGTAACTCTTATTCTTTTATTTTATACTTGTCTTATTCTATTTTGGCTTGTTTTTATTTTTTATTCTTTTTAATGACTTTTTAATTGCTTTTGATTGCTTTTTAATGCTTTGTGTAAAACAGTTTGACATGTTCCTGAAATGTGCTATATAAATAAACTTGCTTGCTTGCTTCATTAGGACTGAAAGAGTAGAGGGGAAAATACCCACTATAAAGAGGAGAGAGGAAGGTCCATGAGCTGAATGTGAATGCTGGTGGAGTGAAAGGTTTATAAACCCATGAAACTCTGTCCCTATTCTTTCTTGGGAGATGCAGGAAGAGTGAAGTGCAGGAAATGTAGGAGATGAGGGTGGGAGAAAGCCATGTTTCTGAAAAAAAGTAGAACACTGAAATGAATGTGGCAAAAGGTAAGGAGCAAGGAATCTCTCCTCTACTCTTTCAGTCCAGATGAGAGGGTCTTGATCCAAAACATCGACTGCCATTTTCATCTACAAGTGCTGCTTGACCTGCTGAGTTCCTCCTGCAGTTTGTTTCATATTTCCAACATTTTCAGTCTTTGTTATCGACTACCAGCATCAATTTTGTAAAATTTCAGGACAAAGCATTTTGTTTTGCCTGAGGTACCTTGCCGTGCTTGACATTCAGGAAGAAAGTCACACAAAAATCCAGAATGCGGGCTTTTTACCTGGTGCATGAAGAGGATTTGAAACGCTTTGCGCTGAAGTGCGTGCAGAATGATACGAGGTGGTTATGTATGTCCAATGAAAGGCAACATTTTGAGAGCTCTGTAATAAGTTCATAAGTTATAGGAGCAGAATTAGGCCAGTTGGCACATCAAATCTACTCTACCATTCAATCATGGCTGATCTATCTATCTTTCCTTCTCAACCACATTCGCCTGTCTTCTCCCCATTGCCCCTAACACCCGGACTAATTAATAATCTATTAATCTCTGCCTTAAAAATATCAATTGACTTGGCCTCCACATGGCCTCTATGCCTCTTGGCCATTAAAAGGGTTATTCCGGACATGGTTCCATGTGTTCTGGGCTTGTGCCACAATAAGCTAGTGTACTGCTCGATTCACCTTTACCCCATTGTGAATTTATCTCTGGAACCGGTGCACTGCAACATTAAAAATGATATCCTACAGCCTGTATCTTCATCTTTGCTCTACCTGTTGTACTTGAGTTTTATGTATGGTATTATCTGATCTAATTGGATAGCATGCAAAACAAAGCTTTTCAGTGTACACAACTTATTTTTTGCTTCCTCTTTTTATTCTCCATTTATTTGTTCCACAGAGTCATTTCGCATTGTTGCCATATGTGAATCATAGCATTGAACTCATTCACCTCACTGTATGCTGAGGCAATAGATTTCACAGTTACAAAAAGGGACATGACCCCAGATGTCACCATATCAAGCTTTAAAACATGCACCACCAGACTCGGGAACACATTCGTTCCCTCTGTATCAGGCTTCTAAAAGGTCCTTCAATACGCTAGGGTAATGTCCAATTCACCTCGACCCCATTGTGGACATTGAACTTTGTCTCTGGAACTATTGCACTACAATGCTGAGAACTCAAGTCAAGTCAAGTCAAGTTTATTTGTCACATACACATACGAGATGTGCAGTGAAATGAAAGTGGCAATGCTCACGGACTTTTGTGCAAAAGACTAACAACAAAACAACCAAACAAATTATAAACACAATCATAACACACATATTCTTTTACATAATAAATAATGGAAGGAAAAACGTTCAGTAGAGTTAGTCCCTGGTGAGATAGGCGTTTACAGTCCGAATTGCCTCTGGGAAGAAACTCCTTCTCAACCTCTCCGTTCTCACCGCATGGCAACGGAGGCGTTTGCCTGACCGTAGCAGCTGGAACAGTCCGTTGCAGGGGTGGAAGGGGTCTCCCATGATTTTATTTGCTCTGGAGTTGCACCTCCTGTTGTATAGTTCCTGCAGGGGGGCGAGTGAAGTTCCCATAGTGCGTTCGGCTGAACGCACTACTCTCTGCAGAGCCTTCTTGTCCTTGGCAGAGCAATTCCCAAACCAGATGGTAATGTTCCCGGACAAGATGCTTTCCACCGCCGCTGCGTAGAAGCACTGGAGGATCCTCGGAGACACTCTGAATTTCCTCAATTGCCTGAGGTGGTAAAGGCGCTGCCTTGCCTTACTCACGAGTGCTGAGGCGTGTGATGCCCATGTCATATCCTCGGAGATGTGGACTCCCAGATATTTAAAACAGTTCACCATATCCACAGGATCCTCATTTATCCTCAATGGAGTGTACGTCCTCGGATGATGTGCCCTCTTAAAGTCCATGATCAGCTCCTTTGTTTTTTTGATGTTCAAGAGGAGGCCGTTATCCTGGCACCAGAGTGCTAGATCAGCCACCTCCTCCCGGTAGGCCTTCTCATCGTTGTCTGAGATCAGGCCCACCACCACAGTGTCATCAGCAAACTTAATTATTGAGTTGGAGCTGAACCTAGCCACACAGTCATGTGTGTACAGGGAGTACAATAGGGGGCTGAGGACGCAACCCTGGGGCGATCCTGTGCTCAGGGTGAGGGACTTCGATGTATTCCCTCCCATCTTGACTACCTGGGGCCTGACGGTGAGAAAGTCCAGGACCCAGGCACACAGGGAGGTGTTGAGCCCCAATTCCATTAGCTTCCCGGCCAGTCTGGTGGGGACTATCGTGTTGAAGGCTGAACTGTAGTCTATGAACAGGATCCTCACGTAGCCCCCCTTCTGGCTGTCCAGATGGGAGAGAGCGGTGTGCAAGACCTGGGAGACCGCATCGTCCGTGGACCTGTTCGGACGATATGCGAACTGCAATGGGTCCATGTTCCGAGGGAGGAAGGCGCAGATGTGATTCTTCACCAGCCTCTCAAAGCATTTCATGACTACCGAGGTAAGGGCCACCGGACGGTAGTCATTCAGACAGGCTGGGGAGGCATTTTTTGGTACCGGTACAATGATGGATTTTTTTTAAGCAGGCAGGGACCACGGACTTGTCCAGGGAGAGGTTGAATAATGTAGTGAGCACTGGAGCTAGCTGCGTAGCACAGGACTTGAGTACTCGCCCCGAGATGCCATCGGGGCCTGCAGCTTTTCTCGTGTTCACCCATGTCAGAGCCCTCCTCACGTCGTGCTCGGACAGCGAGAATGTGTGCACATTCCTCCTTTCAGCTTCGGTGGTCAGCCAGCTGGTGGTATTGTCGATAGTCGGCAGACCTGGAGTGGTGTTGCCCCACTCGAAACGAGCGTAAAAGGAGTTCAGGTCGTCAGCTAGGGAGGTGCCGGCACATGCGGATGAGGAAGGGGTGCTCCGGTAGTTGGTTACAATCCGTAACCCCTGCCACAGGCTTCTGGTGTCCTGCTGCTCCATCTGTAACTCCATCTTGTCCCTGTACCTTCTCTTTGCGTCCTTCACCGCCCTTCGCAGTCGGTAGGACTCTGCCTTGTAGACGTCCATGTTTCCTGATGCCAGACCCGAGTTGTAAGCAGCGGTGCGAGCATTCAGGACCACACGAACAGACCTGTCTACCCAGGGTTTTTGGTTCGGAAAGGTGCTTACCCTTACCGTGGGGACGATGTTGTCGGTTACTGTTGCGATGAAGTCCGTGACTGCTTCCGCAAACTCACTGACGTCACTGGAACTTGCTTCGAACATATTCCAGTCGACATCGCTCAGTGCATCTTGCAGCATGGCCTCTGACTGGTCGGACCACCGCTTTACGTCCCTCGTCTCTACCGCTTCCCGAACTATCCTCTGTTTATACTCCGGCAACAGGAAAATGGCAGCGTGGTCAGATTTTCCTAGGGGAGGGAGTGAAACGGCCTTGTAGCCTTTCCTGAACGGTGTGTAGCAGTGGTCCAAAGTTCTCTCCCCCCTGGTGGCACACGTGATGTGTTGGTAGAAGTTCGGCATGACCTTCTTGAGATTTGATTTATTAAAATCTCCAGCCACCACCATAGCCGCATCCGGGTACTTGTTTTGATGTCGACATAGCACATCGTGTAGGGCCGATAGTGCCACGTCGGTGTCCGCCTGCGGTGGAATGTAGACGGCTGTGACGATCACTGAGCCGAACTCCCGGGGAAGGTAGAATGGGCGGCATGAAATCGTCAGGTGCTCCAGGGCCAGCGAGCAGGAACGGGAAAGCATCTTGATATTTCCAGGGTTGCACCAGTTGTTATTGGTCATGAAGCAGACTCCTCCACCCTTGGATTTCCCAGATGCTTCTGTTCTGTCAGCACGGTGGACAGTGAAGGACTCGGTTGGGCAAATTACCTGATCCGGAATCAGTGAGGTCAGCCATGTTTCAGTCAGGCAGAGGATGTCGCAGTCCCTTATGTCCCGCTGGAATCTGATCCTCTGATCCTGGAGGTCATCCAGCTTGTTTTCCAGGGACTGGACATTCGCCAGAAGAATGCTGGGCAGAGGGGGACGAAAGGCTTGGGCTTTCAGCCTATTCCGAATCCCCCCCCCGCTTCCCTCGATGTTTTCTCCGGGTTTTCCTTGCAGCCGAGCTCCCTTTGTTGTTGCAGCAGCTTCTGTTGATCTCTGCTGGCCATGCTGGATCAGTAAGTACAGAGTTTAAAAAGTCTCCGTTTGCCCTGGAGTTTAGATTTAAGAGGGTTTCCCTGTCATACTTTGTTAGTACTAGGGAGTTAGAACTTAGAAATAAGTTAAAAAGGAACATAAAAGTTAAAAACACACACAATTTTCGCGGAGCTGCCACAACGGCGACTGGACAGGGCCGCGCCATTTTTTTTACTATTTGCTGTCTTGTTTCCTTTGCACTACCTATTGTATTTGACTTTGGCTCTGCCTATTTTTAGTTTAGTTTAGAGATACAGCATGGACACAGGCCCTTCGGTCCACTTAATCCGCACCGACCAGCGATCAGCTAAGACTTTCCTACAAACACTAGGGATTTTTTAAACATTTATACCAAGCCAATTAACCGACAAACCTGTACGTCTTTGGGAGAAAACACCAAAGCTCTTGGAGAAAGCATACGCTGTCACGGGGAGAATGTACAAATTCCGTACAGATAACACCCGTCGTCAGGATCAAACACGGGTCTCTGGTGCTGTAACTCTAACGCCGCGCCAGCGTGCTGCCCTTTGCCAAGTCTTTGGTGAAGTGATGAGCTGTCACAGTATGGCACTGATGCAAGTTTTTTTTCATTTGATTACTTCAACTAAATAGGAAATCCTGTGAGAAGCTGCATTTCCTCGTTTGGTACAGAATGAATGTCTTTCGAAAGGGTAAATAAAGCTTAAAGAATATAATTAAAAATAATAAGTATTGTTTGTGCAATTCTCTCTGTTTAATGGAACTGAATTAATGACGATCGATGATTTAACAGCTATAATTGGTTGCCTGTGCAATGTCTCCTATGCTGCATTGTGAGATTGTAGAACAGGTACCCAGTTAAAACTTTATTTGCCAAAAAAAATCATGTTGTTACTATTTGTTGCTCTTTATCGTATCTGTTCATAATTTACTTGATTTTGAAATTGTTTCAGAGGCAATATGCAGACATATCTACGTGATTTTGTTTTTCTGTTAGGCATTCAGCAGCAAGAATGGGGTTTTCAGCTGATGAAAATCTGGATGAAAATCCTGGAAATGATATGGAACAATTATGCTGATATTAAAATCAGATGAATGTCATACTTAATCTCACAAGATAGTAAAGATAAATGTCTCTTGTTAAACCGTACACACATGGAATTAGTCCCCCCTGCCCAAACCATGTACATTAAGTTATTTATTAATCTATCTCTGCCATTTAGCAAATTCCTTCCTTAAATTGTGTAAAATGAAGTTAAGCAGCGAAGGCAACTTGCACTTTTATGGGAACTTTTAATATGTGTACTGCCTGACTTTCCAGAGTAGACACCTCTTTCAACTTTTTTTTTAAATATGGGGAAAATAGAAAAAAAAAGAAGCATTTATTTTGTAAAGTAGATCAGTGTTCAGGCACAATACTACTTCATTAGGAAGGCGATGTTAAGTAGACCATATGCATAACTGTTAATAATATGTGTGTACACAGCAAAAATCCAGTACTTTTATTGAATAATTGCACCACTTAAACTGTTTTCTATTATGCCACAATTGGTTTATTTTTGCATTAATACAGTGATGAATTAAATGGTGAACTGGACAACAGTAAATTAGTGGTTTATAGATTTGCAAACATATCAATGGAGCAATGAGAGCAGCTGGATGCTGGGGTAGGAAGCATAAATTATTTAAAAATATGCGACACACCAAATCATTAATAAAAATTATGTTTTTCAACACAATAAGAAAAAAAACTTGGAAATCATGAGGGCAGTTTTACAAAATTGAGATGTGTTCTCAGGGTTTTTAGAGGCCAGAACCCATACAGCATTACAATCAGCAGTGATAGTTCATGTATTCACATTTACAAACAAATGTTGGTGGAATTATGGGTCAGTCTGATAGGACTAAGGGTTGCTAATGTATGCCACGGATAGGATTTGTGGGCCACCAGTATAATTTTTGCTGTACATTCATGGAAAAGGAGTACTGACACAGGAGCAGAATTAGGCCATTCGAGCCCAGCAAGTCTACTCCACCATTCAATCATAGCTGATGTATTTTGCCCTCTCAACTGCATTATCTTGCCTTCTAACCATGACCTTACTAGTCAAGAACCTATTGATCTGTGCTTTAAAAATATGCAATGACTTGGCCTCCACAGCCATTTGTGACAACAGTAGATTGGCTATTTCATACCAGCCAATTATAGTGCTTGTTAGTAATAGCTCCGCCTAGTATGTACTTTTATAATATCGAGAAGTCGCTTATGTTAGTTAGTGTACGGGATGCATATGAAAGGCTTGAAATCGGCATCAGTAGTGGCCTGCAGGCACGCTGCGCCTAGTTTGTACTGGGATGCATCACAGGTAAGCGTCACCGGTAACTCCAGAGCGAAGTAGGTGAGTGTAGGTGCGCTAGCCAGCTGCAGTTTGAGAGTGTCGCAAGCCCTTTGGTGCTGCGGGTACCAGGACCATGCCGCGTCCTTGTATGTCAGTTCTCGCGGGGGGCCGATATGTCGCTGAGTTTGGGAATACATTTTCCCAGGTAGTTAACCATACCGTGGAATCATTGTAAACTCGTGACATCAGTAGGAAGCAGCATTTCGTTGATAGCTGCAGTTTTCAGCAGATCTGGTCTGAAACCGTCGCTGGTAAAAGCATGTCCAACGTAAGTGACCTCAGGAACTCGAAACCTGCACTTTAGTGGATTGAGTTTAAGCTGAATGTCATTGGCAAGATCAAGTAATCTCTTCAGATTGGCGTCATGTTCAGCCAAGAGGATTTCAGTATAGGAGTAAAGAGGTTCTTCTGCAGTTGTGTAGGGCTCTGATGAGACCATATCTGGAGTATTGTGTACAGTTTTGGTCTCCTAATTTGAGGAAGGACATCCTTGTGATTGAGGCAGTGCAGCGTAGGTTCACGAGATTGATCCCTGAGATGGCGGGACTGTCATATGAGGAAAGATTGAAAAGACTAGGCTTGTATTCACTGGAGTTTAGAAGGATGAGGGGGTTCTTATAGAAACTTATAAAAGGACAGGACAAGCTAGATGCAGGAAAATGTTTCCCAATGTTGGGCGAGTCCAGAACCAGGGGCCACAGTCTTAGAATAAAGGGGAGGTCATTTAAGACTGTGAGAAAAAACGTTTTCACCCAGAGAGTTGTGAATTTATGGATTTTCCCTGCCACAGGGGGCAGTGGAGGCCAAGTCACTGCATGGATTTAAGAGAGAGTTAAATAGAGCTCTAGGGGCTAGTGGAGTCAAGGGGTATGAGGAGAAGGCAGGCACGGGTTATTGATAGGGGACAATCAGCCATGATCATGATGAATAGCGGTGCTGGCTCGAAGGGCCGAGTGACCTCCTCCTGCACCTATTTATGTTTCTAGGTCGCGACCGTAGACGAGAATATCATCAACAATGATGGCGCGTGGGTACTCTGCAAACAATTGATCCATAGTGCGCTGGAAAACTTCACTAGCGGAGTTGATGCCAAAAGGCATTCTTAGAAATTTGTAGCGGTCAAAGGGGGTGCAGAACATAGTGAGGTTGGATGAGTCCGGGTCTGGTGGAATCTGCTAAAAGGAGCTTTTGGCATCCACGACTGAGAATTGTGCTGCGTTGCCAATCTGTCCCTGGTGTGAAGGCAAGAATTTAACTATTAAAATATATATTAAAAATTATAATTTGCTTGTTTAGAAACTTCCTTTGAATAAATCTACTGTGGAGACTTGACATTATTTGTTAGTTTCTTAGACTAGGTTGGCTTTGTTGAGCATGTTAAACCTAATTCCCCTTCTTAGTGCATCTACATTTTAGAGGTTTTGCTGAAAATGTACATAGTTGCTGGAGTGAAAATTTAACATGTAAAATACCAATAACTGCTCAGAAATATAAAGGGAATTGATAGGGCTTTTAAACACGCTAGGAGAATTAGGAACCAGAGGACATAAGTTTAAGGTTCAATATAAAGGACAACATTTTCACTGAGTATATGGAATTAGCTGCCTGAGGAGGTGGTTGAGGCAGGTACAATTGAAAAGGTTAACTGCTTTTAAATATATAAAAGATACATAGTGGAATACTTGACTAGGTTGTAGCTTGTATTCCAAGAGAAAAAGACAAGCCCAGGCTTGTCTCGGGTTGATGTATATTGAGACAATGACTGATGCCTTTGAAATGTCTTGCCCTGAATGTATCATCTGATAAGAGACAGATGCCTTTGAAATGTCTTGTCCTGGAAGTGCCAACTTAAAAGATGCCTTTGAAATGTGTTTATTAATTGATAAGAGACAAGTTCAGACTCGTCCTATGGTGATGTGTATTGGCTGCATCTCGTGACCATGATTAACATCTTTGGAATGTGACTAAGTGACACACAGAATAAAACACCGTGCAAATCTTTGTTCATTGAAGTGGTGGCACGGGGAAGTCAAGTGTCCGTTGCTTACTTGACTGGTGTATCCCCGTCATTTCCGCTGGCTGATGATCAGTAAAGCTTGAGTTGGTTTACCGTACGTTTTTGTGAGTTGTCTGTTTTTAAAGTAATGAACCGTATCACAATAACAACACGTAAAAGACGCTTGGACCGGGTACATGGATAGGAAAGGTTTAAAGAGGTATGGACCAATACAGGCAGCTTGAATGGGGCACCTTGGACAAGTTGGGCCAAAGGTTTTATTTCCATGTTGTATGACTAATAATATGGTGCAATTGTATTTTTTACGAAGAGAGAGAAACAATTCTTGAACAGAAATGTTATCTGTCCAGAAGGAAACAAAGATATCTGCTGCGCAACGATAGCTAGAATCTTTCATCTTTACTTCCATTTTCAGCATTTGCAATATTTTGTTTTATGCAAGGAGTATGTCAAAGAGCTGGCACATGCTTCCTCCATTAGGTTACACAAAAAAGCTGGAGAAACTCAGCGGGTTTCGTGTTAAATTACGTGTTAAACACTGCTTCCTCCATTAGTTGGCTGATTAGGTCTATTCAGGTAATTGCATTAGAATGCTAACAATATTCGTTCATATGTTATATGAGCAGAATTATGCCATTTGACCTAGCAAGTTTACTCCACCATTCAATCATGGATGATCTATCTATCCCTCTAGACCCATTCTCATGCCTTCTCCCCATATTCGTACTTATCAAGAATCTTTGAATCGCCGCATTAATTGACTTGGTTACCACACCCTTGTGTGGCAATAAATTCCACAGATTCGGCAATCTTGTTTAGTTGAATAAATTAACAGTTTTGCAGCAAGTTTGGCATAAGAATCGGTGGACAAAATGGCAGCAAAATATTGTAGGATTCTAAATCATATGTTGCTCCCTTCCAACATGAATGATTGGATAAAATATTTTATAATGAAGAGGACTATCCCAGTGGGCTACAGGACCCAGTATCTTTTAGTACAGGTATTCATTTCTGGCGATACTCAATTGGTTTAGGTTTCTACTTATCAGCAACTCTACCGCTCTGCCACCATGACGGTGATTTAAAATCGTGTAAATGTCAGGAAATAAAGAAAATATATTATTCTGTGGAAGAGGGCAGACTGGAAAAATAGAGAGAGGTTTCCATCGTAGAAAATTAATGCAGATAGTTATTTATACGTGTATTTGACCGAATTGATTGATTGAAAGATGCAGCATGTAAACAGTCCCTTCGGCTCACTGAGTCCAAGCCAACCATTGATGACCTGTTCACACCAGTTCTACATTATCTTGCTTTCGTATCCACCCTCTACACACTAGGGGCAATTTACAGAGGGCAATTAACCTACAAACCCACATGTCTTTGGAATGTGGGAGAAACCCAGAGCACCCAGAGAAATCCTACACAGTCACAGAGAGAACCTGCAAAATCCACTCAAGTAGCTCCCGAGGTTGGGATCGAACTGAGGTCTCTGGCGCTGTGAGGCAACAGTTCTACCCACTGCCTACACTGAACAGTGACGACTGTAATCTGTTAGAAATGTGATCATTTTTAATGAGTAATTAGCTCTTCATCCTTTACTCAATGCTGATACTTTTTTTTGTGAATTTTGACTTGGTATTTATTATAACGTCAAATATATTAAATTACTCTATGGCTTTGGCTGGTTATGGTAGCATGCAAGAATGAGAAATGTTGTAATTTGGACGACCATTTGCAAACATGAACTTGCACTTCCTGAGGAATGTGTGGTACTGTTATCACTGCATCCTGACCTAATGCAATAGGCCTGTAAGAAGAGCAGCAGCAAACATCTCTCAGGAAGTTCAGGACTACTATGTTCACATGTGGCCATCCAGGTTCAAAAGTTCTTGAGTTCAGAGGTGTAGTGTCAAATTCCTACTATTAAGACCTGGGTGAAATTTAGCTGTCCGTTGCGCCGTAAAATTGCAACTGCAGAGAATTGTGGACGCAGCCCAGACCATCACACAAACCAACCCTTCCATTGACTTAATCTACACTTCAAGCTGCCTCGGCAAGGCCACCAGCATAATCAAGGATGAGCCTCTTTCACCCGGGTCACTTCCTCTTCTCCCCTCTCCTATCAGGCAAGAGGTACAGATGTGTGAAATTGAACACCTCCAGATTTGGGGACAGTTTCATTCCAGCTGTTATCAGGCAACTGAACCATCAGGAGCAGTCCTGAGCTAATTTCTATCTCTGGAGACACTCGGACTATCTTTAATTGGACTTTACTGGACTTTATCTTGCACTAAAGGTTTTTCCCTATATCATCTATCTACACTGTGGAAATCTCGATTGTAATCATGTATAATCTTTCCACTGACTGGTTAGCACACAACAAAAGCTTTTCACTGTACCTTGGTACATGTGACAGTAAACTAAAATAAAACGTATTAATTCTTCTGCAAAATATTTAACCACCTTTATCCTAGCCTGAAAATGGTTAAATATTTAGCACAAGATGTCATATCTTTTATGGGTAAACATAAAGCTGGCAGACAGTCATGTACCAATAATTGTGTGATACCAGACCAGCGAGTGATTTTTTATTTTTTATTTATTTTTTCTCTTTCATCTACGCGGTTTCAGTATCCTAAATCAATTTGAGCTAATCTGCCCACTTTATTGTTATAATGTGAACTCCTTCATTCCGAATTTGAAAACATGTCATGGAAAGAGATCTGGCGAGATGTTGTCCCACTCTTGGTGCTTGATAATTTTTTAAGGATAATCAATTAGGTTAGCAAAAATAGGGTTACCATGTGAATGGAGAAATTTGCCATTGCAGTATTACATGTACTCAATATTGCCAGCTTCATTTCATAGCAAAGGGTGAAATTGAGACAAATATGATTCAAAATTAAATCAGCTGTAGTTTTGCAGGGTACTTTCATAAAATTATGTTTGGGGAAAATAGAGCAGTAAAGTGGCACAGCAGTAGGGATGTTGCCTAACCAGGTTCGATCCTGTGCCAGAGACCCAGGTTCGATCCTGATTATGGGTACTGTCTATACGGAGTTTGTACGTTCTCGCTGTGGCAGTAGGATGTTTCTCCAGGTGCTCTGGTTTTTTTTCCCCCACTCTCGAAATACATGCAGGTTTGTAGGTGAATTGGCTTTGGTAAAAATCAGTAAATTGTCCCTAGTGTGTAGGATAGCATTAGTGTATGAGGTGTTTGCTGGTCGCTGCGGACCCAGTGGGCCAAAGGATCTATTTCTGCGCTCTATCTCTGAAGTCTAAAGCAAAGTAAATTGTAGCTTTCGGATTGGATAACATGACTTTTAATAAAGTTTCTTTTAACTTCTTGCCAACAAACCCCTTTCTGCAATAATTTTTTTTCTAATTTTTTTTTTGTATAGGAAAGATGAAAAAGACTACGCATTAAAACAAATAGAGGGTACTGGAATTTCTATGTCTGCTTGCAGAGAAATAGCAGTAAGTAAACACTAGTTTTTATCTTCTAAATGGAAAGCTGTGGCAGAATATTATGTCATCTGGCTGAGGGTAAATATTCCTTGTAAAGTTAATGATATTTCTATCAAATATCAGGATTAAAATGAAAGTTTTATATGAAGTATGGGTCTGTAAATTTGCACTGCCAGAAATTGTCCTGGAGACAAACGAGTAATTACTCCCTAGACCACATCAGCAGCTTATTAATATAGAATGCATGTTGGACATAGAATTTCCTGATAATTAATGAATGTTTATGAAGAGAGTATTTAGTGTTGTTCCTAGACTTCTATTGTGAGCAGGGGTATAGGAGTACTGTTTGGAACTGTCCTGATAACACATTGCTACCACATAGTGAAAGATGAAGGGCAGTTCCAGAAAATGTCAAATTGGGTTATTCATTAATTTCTGTAAAAGTAGGTATGAACAGTTGCAGGTTCTAATCTCTATCCGTGATCATGAACTGGGTTAGTGTAGGAAGGAATTGCAGACAAAATATGTAGGAAGGAACTGTAGATGCTGGTTCACACCAAAGATAGACACACAAAGCTGGAGTAACTCGGTGGGCCAGGCAGCATCTCTAGAGTAAAGGGATGGGTGACATTTCAGGTCAGCACCCTTCTTCAGACTCAAAACTTCATGCATCCTGTTTCTCCAGAGATGCTGCCTGACCCACTGCATTGCTCCAGCACTTTGTGTCCATCTTGGGTTAAAGTAAGGATGGGTGTCTGACTTTTCATTTCTGTCAGCACTCGAGTTTATTTTAACCTGCTCCAGTTTGATCTTTACACTGATTCCACAATTTTGACAGCAACTTTATCCAAAAGTATTTCCTGCGATTATGCAATTTCTAAGTACAAATTAGCTTGGCAGCAGCATGAAAGGCAAGTTCAACTAGTCTTTTTTGCATGCTATTCCAGAATCTTTCATAAATATAATGACACACAAAATTTAGCTTTTTGCAAGAACATTTGAGCTCAATCGACATTCTAGATACCCACTTATTCTGGTTGTTGATGGATTGCTGCATTGGATGACAAATTGAGCTGAGGATCCCCCTAATTCCTCAAGATATCATCAGACATAGCTTTGCACTATTTGCATATGAGCACTGAAAAAATGAAATGTGAGATGAACTTGGTGGGTCGGGCGGCATCTGTGGGGGGAATGGACAGATGACGTTTCAGGTCAGGACCCTTCTTCAGACTTTCTTGTGTCTCCATGAATATGAGCTGTTGTTTTCCCAGTTCACCATCAGTTATTTATCTCTCAAGTTCATAAAAAATGTTGTATCTGGTCATCCTCTGGTGTTGCTATTTGTGCAAACTGTTTCATACAGTTAGAAAGCTATTTTTTGTGAAATTTACTGACACATTTCACTTCACTTTAATATTTGCATTCTTGTAGTGTGCTGGGACATCCTACGGTTGTGAAAACTCTTTAAAATTCCAAAGCTTATATTCTCATTCAAAGTAATTGAATTTATGTCATGTACTTTGATTTGTTTTTGAGTGATGTTGGATCAGGTTGTCTTATAGGATGACTTTCCTATAATTTGTGCTTGAAATGTACACCACTTGCTATCTAATACGGAAGGAAGCAGTCTGAAGAAGGGTTTCGGCCCGAAACGTCGCCTATTTTCTTCGCTCCATAGATGTTGCTGCACCCGCTGAGTTTCTCCAGCAATTTTGTGTACCTGCTATCAAATAATGTCATTTAATACGTTACTGGCTTGATTCGATCCAAGTGCATTGATAAATCTTCTATGTTTTACATCTATCTTTTTTTTGGACTGAGATGGAGATGGCCTTGTTTGCTCCATGCCCTGTTAGTTTAGTTTATAGATACAGTGCGGATACAGGAATTTGGCCCACCAAGTCCGCGCCAACCAGAGATCCTCGCACACTAACACTATCCTACACACGAGACAATTTACAATTTTACCAAGCCAATTAATTTACAAATGTACGCCTTTTGAGTGTGAGAGGAAACCGGAGATTGCTGAAAAAACCCATACAGGTCACGGGTAGAAGTTACAAACTCCATACAGACAGCACCCGTCGGGATCGAATCCTGGTCTCTGGCGATGTAAGGCAGCAACTCTACCGCTGCTATTAAAGGACTTAACAGAGAAATGTCACCTATATTTCTTTTTCCACGATTATCATGTGGGACATAATGGGAGATTGAAAAATTAAATAAGTATAAGCGCCAGCTGTAGACACAAGGAACAGCAGATGCGCTTTTACAAAGAAAAGGACACAAAGTACTGGAGTAACTAAGCAGGTCAGGCAGCATCTCTGGAGAACATGGATAGGTGACGTTCGGGTTCGGACCCTTCTGCAGACACTTTTTAGGCACGGAAGGAGAACTTGCAAGAAGCGGTGGATTAAAAAGATCACAAAACGCAAGAGTAACTCAGTGGGTCAGGCAGCATCTCTGATACTGTTCTTTAAATCCAGCAAAAATGTATCTCTTCAAGCTTTTAAGATAATGAATGTTGCCTTGTCATTTACGTCATGATTTCTTCCTTGATCGCAATACTTCATTATTAATATTCCATAATTCAGTTAATAATTTTGTTCAACCTTCTTAACTGTGCTCCTGCCAACTAATCCATAACCTAACTTACAACGTTTAATAATGTACATTTGTAAAACATTTGATATGACAGAATAATTTCCCTCCTGGGATAAATAAAGTTTTATCGTATCGTGTATGAAAAATGCCTTATAACATTATGTCAACAGATTCATTCTGTAGCAATTGAGGCCATCTTTTTGGTCTCCTTCCCATTCTCTATTGTTTTCATCCTAATTCATCCTCGGCTGCACCAACCATCCAATCCTTGTCATTTATAACTCTCATTGTTGTAATCTCCACAAATTAGAGTTTAGAGATACAGCATGGAAATCGGCCCTTCGGCCCACCAAGTCCATGCCAACCATCGATTACCCGTGCACACTAATTCTATGTTATACCACTTTCTCATCTACTCCCTACACACTTCACAGAAGCAAATTAACCTACAAACCCACACGACTTTGGGATGTGGGAGGAAACCAGAGCACCCAAAGGAAACCATGCGGTCACAGGGAGAACTAGCAAACTCCACACAAACAGTGGCCAAAGCCAGGATCGAACCCGGGTCTCTGGTGTTTGTGAAGCAGCAACCCTACCCGCTGCGCCATTGCTAACCCTACATACTTATTCTCTGCAATCCAGTTGCTGATCATCTAATGTTTTTATCTTGTATCACAATCCTCAACGCCATACAACCATTCCCCACGGCATTACTGGGCGGCTCAGTGGTGCATTGCTAGAGTTGCCAGTTGCAGCTCTAGACACCTGGGTTTGATCCTCACTATGGGTGCTGTCTGCACGGAGTTTGTACGTTCTCCCTGTGACTGCACAGGTTTTCTCTGGATGCTCCAGTTTCCTCCTACACTCCAAAGATGTACAGGTTTGTAAGTTAAAATTGTCCCTAGTGTGTAGGATAATGCTAGTGTACGGGGTGACTGCTGTTAGTCGCGGACTCGGTGGGCCGAAGGGCCTGTTTCCACGCTATATCTCAGCTCAGTGGGACAGGCAGCATCTCTGGAGAGAAGGAATAGGTGATGTTTCGCGTCAAGACCCTTCTAGCGTTATGTTTGGTAGTGTTCACAGAAATATCATTGTACCAGGCACTCTTATCCCTCATGACACCCCCTCAATATGCTACAAGCTTTCTGATGAATGTGGCACTATAGAATGTGGATGAACCATTTTGCTTGATCTTGATATACCTTTTGCCATTGTTGACTACCAATAATGAAGCTTGAACCATGCATAAATGGAAATATAAATATAAGTAATTGTTTTGAACAAATAAGTTGTAATTCATGTAGCACCTCAATGTGCTCTAGTGCATATTAAAGCAGTTTGTTGTCAGTTCACTACTTTTGAGGAGGATTCATTGTTTAATAAGTAGTAATAATAGAGTGAATGTGGAGATAGTGGGAGAGTCTAGGACCAGAGGCCATAGCCTCAGAATAAAAGGACGTATCTTTAGAAAGGAGATGAGTAATTTCTTTAGTCAGGTGGTGATGAATCTCTGGAATTCATTGACACACATGGTGTGTGGAGGCTGTCAATGGATATTTTTACAGGTGTCGGGGTTAGATCAGCCATGATTGAATGATGGAGTAGACATGAGGGGCAGAATGGTCTAATTCTGCTCCTATAACTTGTGAAATAATGCATTGTAGCCTGCCATAGCAACGACCCACCAGCAGTTTTGCTGATATACATTGGAGGATGGGTCACTGGGACAATTCCTATACCTTGTTAAATCATACCATAAATCTATTTGCATCTTAACAGCAGAGAAGTCGTCGATTTGATGCCTTTTGAAAAACATGGTACTTCACAAAATGCAGAGCCACTTGGAATTGAGAGAAGGATCAAAAGGCAGATGCACCAAAATTGGTCACAAAGTGAGCAGAGGCAGGTCCCAAGAAGTCCAGGGCACACTGAATGCCTGAGTACCTTTAGTTCCGAATGGAAACAGCAGATCATCTCGTGGTTTCACCGCTAAGGGCTGTTTTAATTTTTTTTTTAATGTCTGATTCTGTGGGGTTAGACTGTGAGGTAAGAAAGGGGAAAGATAGAAAGATTGTTTGAATAGGGTAGTTCACAACCTTAAGTGATTAAATGCCCAGTTGGTATGTAGGAAATATAGCAACAAATAAAACAAAGTGCTGGAAAACCTTGGGTCAGGCCACATATGGAGAGGGAAACAGAACTCCTATCTATGTGGGCAGACAAGATTGTTATTTTTTTCTTTGCTGACACTGCACAATTTCAGGGCTCGAAATTAGCGGTTGCCCAGGTGCCAATGGCCATTTATAGTCCCGCCAGGCTACCTAAAAGCCATGCCAATTTGCCTGGCTTGGCAAGCAACCTAGCGTTTAATTCTGTGCAGGCCCCCTCTCTATCTCTCACTCTCTGTCAATCTCCGTCTCCGACCGCTCTCGGCTCTCCGCTCGGCGCTAGGCCTCTGGCTCGGCGCTAGGCTCTCGGGTCTCTGCTCGGCTCTCGGGTTTCCACTCGGCTCTCGGCGCCAGCACATTATCGGCCGTGGTTGTGCGCCCCTGCACATGCGCACTGCCACGGCAACTGGTCGGCGTTGGCCACGTTCTCCCTCCCTTTGCATTGTGGGAGTTCTGGCCGCCATTGCTGTCTGGTCGCTGCCTCACTGCGACCGCAGAAAAACAACGCAGAATCACTCCCTGGAGTTGGAGTAACTCCCTGGAGCTGGAGTAACTAAAGGGGAAATCTTTAAAAAACCGAGATGAGAAGAAGAGACTTTTCTCACGCGAGGGTAGTTGAGGGCCAGTTCATCTTGCTTCTAGGTTTCCTGGTCCTCCAAAAATAATGGAAATGGAATTTAAACTGGTGGACCCACCACCACGAAACTCCAAACTCTGAAAAATAACAGCCAATTGCATTTTATCTGTTTATTTATTGTGTATATATATGGTCTATAGTATATAGACACACTGAACTTTTATCTCCTGTTCTGTATTATGTTTACATATTCTGTTGTGCTGCAGCAAGCAAGAATTTCATTGTCCTATCTGGGACACATGACAATAAAACTCTCTTGACTTGACTTGGACTTAAGCAAAAATTTTCTCTGGTTTTAGTGTTTTTAGTTTAATATAAAGATACAGCGTGGAAACCGAGTCCACGCCGACCACCAATCACCCGTACTCTAGTTCTATCCCACACATCAGCGACGTAAGTTAAGAGTCAAGAGTGTTTTATTCTCTCACGTCCCAGTTAGAGCAATGAAATCCTTACTTGCAGCAGCACAACAGAATATGTAAACATAGTACTCTGTAAATAATGTTATAAACGAGAAAACAAAACTCCATACAGGCAGCACCCATATTCAGGATCAATTCCGGGTCTCTCGCAATTTTAGGCAGCAACTTTATGGTCAATCTACTGCTCCAATAGCCTTGAACTGAATTAAAACATACAGAAGCTGTAAAGGGGGACATAGCGACATAGAGATTTAAGACTGAAAATGGATAGTTTCTTTTTTTTTAGTAACCACCAAGTTATGTATAATTTTTTGTGTGTTGGAAAATAAAATATAGTGGCATAGCTGGTGGACTTGCTGCCTCACACGCCAGAGATCTGTGTTCGATCCTGTTCTCGGGCACTGTCTGTGTTGAATTTGCACATTCTCCCTGCAAGCATGGGGGTTTCCTACCACATCCCAAAGACGCACTGGCTTTGTAGGTTAACCTGTCTGTAAAATTGCCCCTAATGTGCAGGGAGTGGGTGAGGAAAATGGGATAACAGAACTTGCGTGAATGGGTAGACAAAAATGCTGGAGAAACTCGGCAGGTGAGGCAGCATCTATGGAGCGAAGGAAATAGTGATGTTTCGGGCTGAGACCTTTCTTCAGACTGATGTGAGGGTGCGAGGGGGGGCGGGAAGAAGAAAGGAAGAGGCGGAGACAGTGGGCTGAGGGAGAGCTGGGAAGTGGAGGAGAAAGCAAGGACTACCTGATATTGGAGGTCAATGTTCATACCGCTGGGGTGTAAACTGCCCAATAGGTGACGTTTCGGGTCGAGACACTTCTTCAGACAGATGTCGGGAGGGGTGGGGTAGTGGGAAAAAGAAAGGAAGAGGCGGAGACAGTAGACTGTGGGAGAGCTGGGAATGGGAATGGGAGGAGAAGGAGGGAGAAAGCACAGACTACCTGAAATTGGAGAAGCCAATGTTTGTACTGCTGGGGTGTAAACTACCCAAGCAAAATCCTCCAATTTGCAAGTGGGCCTCACTCTGGCCCTGGAGGAGGCCCAGGACCAGAAAGGTCGGATTCGGAATGGGAGGGGGAGTTGGAAGTGCTGAGCCACCGGGAGATCAGGTTGGTTATTGCGAACTGAGTGGAGGTGTTGTGCGAAGCGATCGCCAAGCCTGCGCTTGGTCTCACCGAGGTTGATCATACACTGAATAACCATATTTTTGTTTGGAAGTGGAAAGAGATAATAGAAATTGCATTCATTGCAACGTGTAAAAAGAGATGAGATACTGTATTGTAATTTTGCTGCATGTATTTGTGGTATATATCATCTTGATTGGTGAATATGTTTAGTTTGCGACTTTATTTGAAGCAAAAATAATATGTGAATGCTTCATTGACCATAATTCTGGTAACTATGTACTTCGTCCGAGCACATTATCGCACACGTCATGCAAGCCATCTTAAATGACCACCTAAACTGTCATTTGGCAACCTAAAAAGCTACCGAGGTTGCCCGGCTGGCAACAGGGAAAGAAAGTTAAGCGAGAGCCCTGAATCTGCTCCATTTTTTCCAGCGGTTTGTTTCTACCTCATATTTCTTGTATTCGTAGTATTTTGCCTTTGTATGAATGTACCAGCTATTTGTACATGGTATAATCCCCAAAACTGTAATGTGGTAATAGATAAATAATGATGTTGGTTGAGGGTTAATTATTGCCCTATGAAAATTATAATGGCATCGTACTTAAGGAAGGAATAGACTGAGGTCTCCAGTTTGAAGGTTTTCTTCCCATTTGAGGGATCTGGACTTTGCAGGCTGAGCTAGCGTTTAATTACCCATACCTCCCCATAGGGCGGCACAGTGTGCAGCGGTAGAGTTGCTGCGTTAAAGCGCCAGAGACCCGGGTCCAATTAACCAGAGGCAAATTAACTTACAAACCCGTATGTCTTTGGTATGTGGGAGGTAACCGGAGCACCCGGAGAAAACATACACGGTCACAGCGAGAGAGTGCAAACTGCACGCAGATCACACCCGAGGTCAGGATCGGACCCGGGTCCATGGCGCTGTCAGGCAGCCATTCTATCAGCTGCATCACTGCCGCACTGTGAAGTTGATTATATGTGGGATGTTAATAAAAGAGCTAATCATATTTTTGAAAGTTATAAAATGTCTATGTCAATTATAACTAATGTTTTCCATTTTATTCTCTCACAGTTACTGCGGGAGTTGAAACATCCAAATGTCATTGCTCTTCAGAAAGTATTTTTGTCACATGCCGACAGGAAAGTGTGGCTTTTATTTGACTATGCTGAACATGACCTCTGGGTAAGGTCTACCTTCTTGGACTGAAATGTGCTTACTGTATATTGCATTATTCTATTGTTTTTGTTAATTTTACTTACTAATTTAACAATGCATTTTTGCAGTAGCAATCATTTACAAACAATGTCCCATGGATCTTTCAAAATTGATATCAAACTTAGAATCACAAGCTAAGCTAATGTACATGATTTGAGTAGCAGAAAAATTATCTGAATTATTAACTTGAATGACACAGCATGGAGCCAGCCCCTTTGGCCCATTGAGTCGGTGCTAACCATCGATCACCTGTTCACACTCTCTCATCCACTCCCTTAAACACAAGAGGCAATTTACAGAGGCCAATTAACCAACAAACCCGCAAGCCTTGGGATTGTGGGAGGAAACGGGAGCACCCGGAAGAAACTTGCACCGTCAGAAGGAGAATGTGTAAACTCCACATCGACAACACCCGAGGTCAGGTTCAAACCTGGGTCACTGGTGCTGTGAGGCAGCAGGTCTACCAGCTGCGCTAACTTTTGCATAATATTTTAGAATGTCGTGAATGGTAATTAATAAAGCATGAAAATAAAATTTGCTTAGCAAGACCCATCTTTTGCTTTTATCTTTCTTTGTTTTATCTGCCCATTAAGTTTATACTCTTATTATGAGTACAAATTGTGAATATTGTCACTGTAAGTAAAAAACAACTAAATTTCTACTATTTTTAATCAACAATGAGTTGCATAAGAATTTGTTTAATAAATGCTAGTCATAGTGTAGTCATAGGGTCAAATTGCATGTTAACAGGCCCTTCGGCCCAACTTGCCCATGCTGGCCATGATGTCCCAGCGACGCTAATCCCACTTGCCCGTGTTTGGGCAATATCGCTACATTTTCTTTCTCCCCATGTACCTGACCACACGTATTTTACATTTTGTTATAGTACCTGCCTCAACTACCACCTCTTGCAGCTCATTCCATACATCCACCAGCCTCTGTGTGGAAAGTTATGTCCCTCATAAGGTCATAAGGAATAGGAATAGAATTAGGCCATCCAACTCATCAAGTCTACTCCACCATTCAATCATGGCTGATTTATCTCTCCCTCCTAACCCTGTTCTGCCTTCTCCCCATAACCTTTGACATCTGTACTAATCAAAAATCTATTTGTCTCTGCTGTAGAAATATCCACTGACTTGGCCTCCACAACTTTCTGTGGCAAAGAATGCCGCAGATTCACCACCTTCTGATAAAATTAATTTCTCCTCGTCTTCCTAAAAGAACGTCCTTTAATTTTGATGCTATGACCTTTAGTCATAGAACCTCCCTCTAGTGTAAACATTTTCTCCACAGCCACTCTATCCAAGCCTTTCACTATTATGTATGTTTCAATGAGTTCCCCCCTCATTCTTCTAAACTTCAGTGAGTACAGGCCCAGTGCTGACAACGCTCATCATAGGTTAACCTACTCATTCCTGGGATCATTCTTGTACACCTCCTCTGGACCCTCTCCAGAACCAGCACATCCTTCCTCAGATATGGTGCCCAAAATTGCTCACAATATTCCAAATGCGGCCTTACCAACGCCTTATAGAGCCTCAACATTACATCCCTGTTTTTGTATGCAAGCTCTCTTGAAATAAATGCTAGCATTGAGTTTGTTTTCTTTACCTCCGATTCAACTTGCAGATTAACTTTTTGGGAAACCTGCACCAACTCTCCCAAGTTCCTTTGCACCTCTGATTTCTGGATTCTCACCCCATTTAGAAAATAGTCTACGCCTTTTATTCCTACTACCAAAATGCATGACACAACACTTTGCTACACTATATTCCATCTACCACTTCTCTGCCCACTCTCACAACTCAGATCCTTCTGCAGAGTCCCTGCTTTCTCTACGCTACCTGCCCCTCCACCTATTTTCGTATCATCCGCAAACTTTGCCACAAAGCCTTCAATCCCTTCGTCCAAATCATTAATATATAACGTGAAGAGTAGCGGCCCCAGCACCAACCCATGCAGAAGTCCACTAGTCACTAGTAGCCAACCAGAAAGAGCCCCCTTTATTGCCACTCTTTGTTTTCTGCCATCCAGCCAACCTGCTATCCATGCTAGTATCTGCCCTTTGATACCATGGGCTCTCATCTTCCTAAGCACCTAACGCGTAGCACCTTATCAAAGGCTTTCTGAACATCTACTGACTCTCCTTTGTCTGTCCTGCTGTTTACTTCTTCAACAAATTACAGCAAATTTGTCAAGCAAGGGCTCCGCTTCACAAAGCCATGTTGACGTCAGCCTATTTTATCGTGAATTTCTAAGTACTCCGTAACCTCATCTTTTATATTTATAATGGAATCTAAAATCTTACCAACCACCGAAGTCAGACTAACCAGCCTATAGTTCCCACTATTCTGCCTTGCTCCCTTTTTGTGCAGCGGGATAATATTGACAATTTTCTAATCATCTGGGACCACTCATGACTCTAGTGGTTCCTATTAAATCTAGCTTAGATTAATTTATTTTGGTTCATTTTAATTTCAGTTTACTTGGAAATATTAAAAAGATTGTAGTCCAGGTATACCATGTAACTAGTGAGTATAATAGAACTCTTGACAGTACATGCTAAGTCAACTAAATCTTTCCTCAAATGTCAAAACTGCCAGTCCAGGAGTCAGTGTGTTGAGCCTATACTGACTGCACACCCTCTACCCAATAAGATCCTCATGTAAAAAGGCTAACCACACCATTTGCCTTCCCGATTGCTTGCTGGTGCTGTATATTATCTTTCAGTGATTTCACATGCAAGGACTTCTAAACAGCAAAGCTTTGAACCTCTCACCATTTAAAATTAACTCACTACCTTTCTATATTTCTTTTACAACTGTGGATGATTTCACATTTTTTATCCACATTTATATTCCATCTTCTTTCTTCTTGCCCATTCACTTGGCCAGTGTATTTCAACAGTGCATTATAAAACATATCTCTTGAAGAAGGGTTTCGACCCGATACGTTACCTATTTCCTTCGCTCCATAGATGCTGCCTCACCCGCTGAGTTTCTCCAGCATTTTTGTCTACCTATTTCTTGTATCAACTGAGTTTTGCATGCACCATACAATCCTTTACACGTGAACTAGGATAGCAACTGTGAAAAGATAAAAGACCATTTATTTCTTCTCGGGCAGCCTTTCAAGTTTGTTTTTGCAGCTACAGATGGCAAAATGATAGCAGCGTGTAGGCATTTGTTAGTGTGCATCAAATATCAAATTAATGCCCTTGCCTCTGCTTCTTGCTGAATTAGTTTAATGTTGTGAACTGTAAAACTTCACAAGATATTTAGTGTAGTACCTGACAGTCTTCTTTATTATTCATAATTATGCTTGCTCTGTTCATAATTTATTTTGTACTTGTCTGCGCTTAACTTGTGACTCCCGTCATAAATAGAGCAAAATGTCTTGTTAACTTTCATTTCACAATGTATATTTATCACAGGCAGACATGTACTCATTTCTGCACAGCAAATTAGTTTAGTTTAGAGATAGAGTGTGCAATCAGGCACTTCGGCCCACTGAGTCCTTGCCAACCACGAGTTATTCGTAAACAAGTTCTATCCTACACACTAGGGATAATTTACAGAAGTCAATTAACCTTCAAACCAGCACATCTGTATAGAATGTGGGAGGAAATTGGAGCACCCAGAGAATGCCCACACGGTCACAGGGCGAACGTACACACAGACAGCACCCAAGGTCAGGATTGAACCCGGGTCTCTGGCAACTCTATCGCTGTGTCACTAGGCCGTCCTAATTATTTTGTAGTCATATGAAAATTCCCTGATTCATTTATATGGTAAATGATAAATGATTTTAGGAGTACCAGACACCTTTTATAATTTGGCAATTCAAATTTTATATTGTACCAATTTTTTTTAACCAAAATTGAACACCAGTTTAATTTAAACTATTTAACAGTATCGCACAAAAATCAAATTGCATACTTAGCCATATTAATTTGTCCAAATATAATTCAAAGCGAAGGATTGCCATTTATTGAAAGTTGTGCCTCATTAGTTTAACTGGGATACCACCAGACTGAGATTCAGTCTGGTGGTATCATAAACACGCATTTTAAAAAAACAAAATAAAAATCCTGATTTATTTTTAGCTAATTCACAAGTTCGATTCCCTTTTTAACTTTGCGTCTGAGGAAACTAGTCCAGACTAGTGTTTATACCACCAGACTGACGTGAAAACTCATTTGATTTACGAACATAAATTTGTGTGGGAAATCTAACTTGTCTGGCTCCAATATGACTTCAGTCACAATGCTCCAACAAATGACGTCATTAACCTGATACTTCTGAATTCTTGCTGTGGTGAATCCCAGTTAACATTCTAAATAAATAATTTCAATAAATGGCAATGCTTTGTTTTGAATTATATTACTAATTCACTAACAAAATGGCTCTGCTACTGATTTGTAAATGATTTGTACTACAAAGCAACTTTGTAAGAGAAAGCTTCAGAAATAGTCCAATTTCTGTGAGATTTGCATAACATATATTATACAATTCAGACACATTTTCCCAGCAAATACATCATTGATAGAGTAGATTCGATGAAGCTGCAGGTGACAATGTATATTTGAATTTACTGTGGCAATTTTTTTTTCTTTTTTTTTTTTGTCTGACCCAAGTCTTCAAATCTCACAGCAGGATTCACCCTGTTTAAATTGATTTTGTAATCTTGGAACCTAAGTATAGTTCAGACAAACTAGTCATTCTTTTGTTCTTTGTAAGCTTGTTTTAATAATTGTTGACTTTGTATTTCAACTGTCATTAAATTCCACAATCCCCTTGTAAACAGGATGTCTGGCCATTGTTTGTACCAGCCTTTCTGATGTCTCCTGCTGCCTTCACTTTATGAACCTTCACTTTTTTTTACACATGTCCATATTTGGCCCAACTTTCCAATTTTCAACTCTAATCATTTGATTTTTTTTGTTGGATTTATTTACTTAAATACTTGCCTTATGGCTCAAAAATATGTTTGTAGCCTTTTGGTCTTTCAGCTTGTAAATGATAATCTGTTTCTCAGAGTAAGATGTTCCTGAAGTATCGTGTTTCTGTCTGGTAGTATCAAACTTGACCAATTATTTTTGCCCATCATTGTACAGGTAGTATGTACTATTTTAAAGTTTTATCGCCTAAATTCATTTCCTACATCTGAATGTGTTTTATTACATGATTGCCCCAAACAATCACTCATCCAATCAAAATGTGATCACAGAAATGTTTCAAAATATTTAAAAATAAACCCCCAAATTCATACATTATGGCTAAAAAGAAACACAAAGGCCTTTTTATAATGGTGCATTCTTTCAGCTGCATGTACATTATATTCCAGGTGTTGGAAACAATAAGGGGTATGGTTAGTTCTTCAACTGTGGCTGACTCAGATGGGAATCCTTTATGATGCATGTATTGATGTGATTGTGAGGGTGGGGGGGGGGGGGGGGGGGGGGGGGGGGGGGTTGGGGGCACATTAAAAGTGTTTTAAAAGAGCTGAGAATGAAAAAGCAAGGGAGTTTTAAATGTGCCAGTTCACAACCAAGAATTTACTCTCTGGAATGCAGATTCACGAATAATGTGGTCCCAGTCTCTGACTCTCCGTTTATTCGTTTCTTCTTTCAGCACATAATCAAATTTCACAGAGCTTCTAAAGCAAACAAGAAACCAGTTCAATTACCTCGAGGGATGGTGAAGTCCCTATTATATCAGATTCTAGATGGCATTCACTACCTGCATGCTAACTGGGTGTTACACAGAGATCTGGTGAGTGATTTACTGGGGATACTTGAAAGGAATAACAGTGCTTGAATAGTTATTGAAAGGTAAAAGCTAATTTCATTGCTCGTTGCTTTAGTTACAGATCAAACATCTTAACTGCAATGGCGCAATCAAGGGTTTTAGTTGTAGTAAATGATGAATAACATTCTTTGGATTTTTTTGTGCCTTGCTGACATTTCTTTATCCTATGTTTTGAATTGTGATTTTAAAAACACCACAGAAATATTATTTCCATTTCCTCTCAGCCTCCTCATCACTAGCTTCTTTGCTTCACTCATTATACTTTGTGCTATCATCTATGAAAAAGGTTGTAAATGCCTCAATGTGAAAGTTATTATAATTAGAAAAGAAATAAGATTTAGGGAAAATATCTTCTGCTATTTTATTTAATTGTTTCTTTAAAAAAAAAGCTTTGTACATTTAGATTTCTGATATCTAAATACTAATCCTACCCCCAAGCAGATTAATGATCAATTTAAGGGAGCTGTGAAATGTTCACATATGGCTTCCTTTATTTCAAAGAGCAAACTTGAAGGCCAACACTTCAATGCTCTACAGAGGAATTGCTAAACTGCTGAGAGTGCTATCTTACAGAGGAGAGATTTGTGTGAGGTTCTCACTGCCATCAAGAAGATGTCAAATGTCAAATTGAACTATTTCAAAAATGAGTAGCTAGGCTATGGTCATATTTAATCCTTAGTCAACGTTTAAAAACACAAATGAAAATAGACACAAAATGCGGGAGTAACTCAGCGGCATAGGCAGCATCTCTGGAGAAAAGGAATGGGTGATATTTCGGGTTGAGACCCTTCAGACTGAGAATCTGGAGAGGGAAACTAGAGATATGGAAGTGTAAGGTGTGAAACGACAGATCAAAGCAGACAATGACAAGAAAATGTAGAATGGTTCATAGTTGCTGAGGGGAAGGTGACAATGAAGCATACAAACAGTACAATTAATCAGGAGGACAGTAAAACTAGTCGGAGATCTAGGATGGGGAGGGATAGTGAGAGGAAAAGCAAGGGTTATTTGAAGTTGGAGAAATCAATATTCATACCACTGGGTTGTCATCTGCCCAAGCAAAATATGAAGTGCTGTTCCTCCAATTTGCATTTGGCCTCACTCTGACAGTGGAGGAGGCCCAGGACAGAGGTCAGTGTGGGGATGAGCACCTTGTAATGTTATCATCCAATTACTGTCTGAGGCTACTGTTAGAGTGACTACAGTTCAAAAGCACTTCATTGGCTGTAGATCTGTTAGGTACATACTCAGAGCATGAGAGGTATGTAAATGTTCAATTTTTTTCCTTTTAAAGCGAACTGGTACTTCAAATTGGTTTAGAGCGGCTGAATTGATTGTTAGGTTTTTGAGTTTGCTTTGCCACATGATTTGCTCGGTCAATGTACATTGTTTCTGGTGAATTGAATCAGTCTTTCGAAAATACAACTTCATATTATGTATGTATGATTGAAAGGGTGATGAATTTTCAATAGATCTATGTTACTAATTGGAGGGAAACTGTTCCAAATATTGCAATGCAGTGTGCTTTACCAAAGCAACCAGTGTAGAATGCATTGCACTGACCTGCTTATTGGTAACTAATGAAGTTGATATTCCAAACTGTGACCAACAAACAGTCTGTTATATTGTGACCATAAAATAAACTATTTATACCAGTGAAGGTAACAGGTCTGATATCCATTATTAATTTCAAGAGAAGTTTTATGAATTTGTTTCAGCATAACTTGTCACAAATTATTGATGCAACAGTCAACCTGACAGCTGAAATTTGCTCAGGTCCATCATTAGACAATATGCTGCAGGAAACATTAATCTAACTACCATAGATGGAGGGTATGATGCTATGAGTCCTAGATTTAAAATAGATTTTTGGTGGTTGCAAAAGGATGATTGTTCTTACTCTGTTTCTAGACATTTGATTGAGGAATACTTTCACCATGTAGAAGTTACATGTTTATATATAGTCCCTCCATTTCGTGGCACCATGATGTTTGGGACAAGTGTTTGTAATTGCTCAGGTGTGTTTAATTGCCTCCTTAATGCAGGTATAGGGAGCTCTCAGCACCTAGTCTTGCCTCTAGTCTTTCCATCGCCTTTGGAAACCTTTATTGCTGTTTATCACCATGAGGACCAAAGTTGTGCCAATGAAAGTCAAAGAAGCCATTATAAGACTGAGAAACAAAAATAAAACTGTTAGAGACATCAGCCAAACCTTAGGTTTACCAAAATCAACTGTTTGGAACATCATTAAGAAGAAAGAGAGCACTGGCGAGCTTACTAATCGCAAAGGGACCAGCAGGCCAAGGAAGACCTCCACAGCTGATGACAGAATAATTCTCTTTATAATAAAGAAAAACTCACAAACATTTGTCCGACAGATCAGAAACACTCTTCAGGAGTCGGCTGTGAATTCACCACTCTCTGTGTGAAAAATATTTTCCTCATCTCGGTCCTAAAAGATTTCCCTCTTATCCTTAAACTGTGACCACTTGTTCTGGACTTCCCCAACATCGGGAACAATCTTCCTGCATCTAGCCTGTCCAACCCCTTAAGAATTTTGTAAGTTTCTATAAGATCCCCCCTCAATCTTCTAAATTCTAGCGAGTACAAACCGAGTCTACCCAGTCTTTCTTCATATGAAAGTCCTGACATCCCAGGAATCAGTCTGGTGAACCTTCTCTGTACTCCCTCTATGGCAAGAATGTCTTTCCTCAGATTAGGAGACCAAAACTGTATGCAATACTCCAGGTGTGGTCTCACCAAGACCCTGTACAACTGCAGTAGAACCTCCCTGCTCCTATACTCAAATCCTTTTGCTATGAATGCTAACATACCATTCGCCTTCTTCACTGCCTGCTGCACCTGCATGCCTACTTTTAATGACTGGTGTACCATGACACCCAGGTTTTGTTGCATCTCCCCCTTTCATAATCGGCCACCATTCAGATAATAATCTACTTTCCTGTTTTTGCCACCAAAGTGGATAACCTCACATTTATCCATATTATACTGCATCTGCCATGCATTTGCCCATTCACCCAGCCTATCCAAGTCACCTTGCAGCCTCCTAGCATCCTCCTCACAGCTAACACTGCCCCCCAGCTTCGTGTCATCCGCAAACTTGGAGATGTTGCATTCAATTGCCTCGTCCAAATCATTAATATATATTGTAAATAGCTGGGGTCCCAGAACTGAGCCTTGCGGTACCCCCACTAGTCACTGCCTGCCGTTGTGAAAAGGACCCGTTTACTCCTACTCTTTGCTCCTGTCTGCCAGCCAGTTCTCTATCCACATCAATACTGAACCCCCAATACCATGTGCTTTAAGTTTGTATACTAATCTCTTATGTGGGACCTTGTCGAAAGCCTTCTGAAAGTGCAGATATAACACATCCACTGGTTCTCACTTATCCACTCTACTAGTTACATCCTCGAAAAATTCCATAAGATTCGTCAGACATGATTTACCCTTCATAAATCCATGCTGACTTTGTCCAATGATTTCACCACTTTCCAAATGTGCTGCGATCCCATCTTTAATAACTGACTCTAGCAGTTTCCCCACTACCAATGTTAGACTAACTGGTCTGTAATTCCCCGTTTTCTCTCTCCCTCCCTTTTTAAAAAGTGGTGTTACATTAGCTACCCTCCAATCCTCAAGAACTACTCCAGAATCTAAAGAGTTTTGAAAAATTATCACTAATGCATCCACTATTTCTGGGGCTACTTCCTTAAGTACTCTGGGATGCAGCCTATCTGGCTCTGGGGATTTATCGGCCTTTAATCCATTCAATTTACCTAACACCACTTCCCGGCTAACCTGGATTTCACTCAGTTCCTCCATCTCTTTTGACCCCCGGTCCCCTGCTATTTCCGGCAGATTATTTATGTCTTCCTTAGTGAAGACAGAACCAAAGTAGTTATTCAATTGGTCTGCCATGTCCTTGTTCCCCATGATCAATTCACCTGTTTCTGACTGCAAGGGACCTACATTTGTTTTAACTAATCTTTTTCTCTTCACATATCTATAAAAGCTTTTGCAATCAGTTTTTATGTTTCCTGCCAGTTTTCTTTCATAATCTATTTTCCCTTTCTTAATTAAGCCCTTTGTCCTCCTCTGCTGGTCTCTGAATTTCTCCCAGTCCTCTGGTAGGCTGCTTTTTCTGGCTAATTTGTACGCTTCATCTTTTGTTTTGATACTATCCCTGATGTCCCTTGTTATCCACGGATGCACTACCTTCCCTGATTTATTTTTTGCCAAATTGGGATGAACAATTGTTGTAGTTCATCCATGCAGTCTTTAAATGCTTTCCATTGCATATCCACCGTCAACCCATTAAGAATCAATTGCCAGTCTATCTTGGCCAATTCACGTCTCATACCCTCAAAGTTACCTTTCTTTAAGTTCAGGACCCTTGTTTCTGAATTAACGATGTCACTCTCCATCCTAATGAAGAACTCAACCATACTGTGGTCACTCTTGCCCAAGGGGCCACGCACAACAAGACTGCTAACTAACCCTTCCTCATTACTCAATACCCAATCTAGAATAGCCTGCTCTCTCGTTGGTTCCTCTACATGTTGGTTTAGAAAACTATCCCGCATACATTGCAAGAAATCCTCTTCCTCAGCACCCTTGCCAATTTGATTCACCCAATCTATATGTAGATTGAAGTCACCCATTATAACTGTTTTACCTTTGTTGCACGCATTTCTAATTTCCTGTTTGATGCCATCCCCAACTCCACTACTACTGTTAGGTGGCCTGTACACAACTCCCACTAGCGTTTTCTGCCCCTTAGTGTTTCGCAGCTCTACCCATATCGATTCCACATCCTCAAAGCTAATGTCCTTCCTTTCTATTGCGTAATCTGCTCTCTAACCAGCAACGCTACCCCACCTCCTTTCCCTTTCTGTCTATCCCTCCTGAATATTGAATATCCCTGGATGTTCAGCTCCCAGCCTTGGTCACCCTGGAGCCATGTCTCCGTGATCCCAACTATATCATAGTCATTAATAGCTATCTGCACATTCAACTCACCCACCTTATTACAAATGCTCCTTGCATTGAGACACAAAGCCTTCAGGCTTGTTTTTACAACACTCTTACCCCTTATACTATTATGCTGAAAAGTGGCCCTTTTTGATTTTTGCCCTGGATTTGCCGGCCTGCCGCTTTTACTTTTCACCTTGCTACCTATTGCTTCTATCCTCATTTTACACCCCTCTGTCTCTACGCTCACACATTTAAGAAACCCTTTCCCTTTAACTCCATCCTCCACTATCCCATTCGACACCCCACCCCCCTTATTCAGTTTAAAACCACCCGTGTAGCAGTGGCAAACCTGCCTGCCAGAATGCTGGTCCCACACCTGTTAAGATGCAATCCGTCCCTTTTGTACAGTTCCCCCTTACCCCAAAACAGATCCCAGTGATCTAAGAATTTAAATCCCTGCCCCGTGCACCAGTTCCTCAGCCACACGTTCAGGTCCCGTATCTCCCTGTTCCTGCTCTCGCCAGCACGAGGAACTGGAAGCAAACCGGAGATAACAACTCTGGAGGTCCTGCTTTTCAGCATTTTTCCGAGCTCTCTAAAGTCACGCTGCAAAATATTCATCCCCTTCTTTCCGACATCGTTTGTGCCGATATGCACCACCACTTCTGGATGTTCACCTTCGCCCTTGAAGATTTTCTGCACTCTGTCCGTGACATCCTGGATCCTGGCACCAGGAAGGCAGCACACCATCCTCGCATCCCGTCTGTTGCCGCAGAAATCCCTGTCCGTACCTCTCACAATGGAGTCTCCCACTACAATGGCGTTGCCTGCCTTAGGCCTTTTTGGTTTTGGCTCAACAGCCCTATTCGCATCGCAAGCCAGTCCGCCGCTCAGTGTAAACGCGTCTTCTGTCCCGACAGCTTCTAAGCGGATGAACCTGTTCACAAGAGGTACATCACCCGGGGACGTTGGCATTCCATGCTTCCCTCCCTTTCTCACTGTCTCCCACCTTCTCTCTTCCAGTACCTTAGGTGTAACAATCTTACTGTAGGACTTGTCGAGGAACGACTCCGTTTCTCGGACGAACCGGAGGTCATCCACTTGCTTCTCCAGTTCCCCAACACGGTCCTTCAGGAGCTCTACCTGGATGCACTTCTCGCATTTGTAGCAGCCAGAGGCACCAGCGGTGTCCTTGACCTCCCATATACTGCAAGCATCGCACTGAATCAGCTTGCCCGACATCTTCTTACGTCTCTACCTCTCAAGCGTAGTACAGGTGATGTGGTCTCCTCTCCTCAGCCGAAGACTCTTGAGCCAAAGACTCGCACTTTTCTCACAGGGCACTTCCCTCACAAGGCCACTCACTCACTGCCGCTCCCTAAGAGCAGTCTTGCTTAAATTGACTCATTTACCAATTTACAAACCAAATTCCTCAGTTTTCAACTGTTTTCCCGGCATTGACTCACTTCTCTCCTCCCACTCGGGCTAGAGCCAATCAGTCGTATGTCTTGCTAATCTCCTCCTGCTGTTGCTCCCAAATCTACAGCAGTTCTGAGTAAAGTCTGCCTGTGCTTGGCTTCTACTTTTCAACTGTTTTCACCCCTCTGACTCACTTCTCTCCTCCCACTCGGGCTAGAGCCAATCAGTCTTATCTCTTGCTAACTCAGCGGGTCAATCAGCATCTATGGAGAATATGGATAGATGAGGTTTCGGGTTAGGACCCTTCTTCAGACCCGAAACATCACCTGTCCATGTTGTCCGGAGATGCTGCCTGACCCGCTGAGTTACTCCAGCACTTTGTGACTATTGTGTTTAATTTCAATGTCATGTAGTCCTCCAATGCCTATGGTCCTCCAGTGCCTAAATGAGGTGGCTGTTCTTCATGTGTGATAATAGATCACAAACTATGTGTAAGAATTAACTGCAGATGCTGGTATAAGCCAAAGATAGACACAGAAAGCTGGAGTAACTCAGCTGGTCATCTCTGGAGAAAAGGAACAGGTGATGTTTTGGGTCGAGACCCTTCAGACCAAATTGACCAGGTGGCGGTAGAGGGGAAACCCACTGGAAGTGTATAAAATATGAGAGGCATAAATAGGCAACGTAGAGTCAAAACCTTTTTCTCAAGGTGGAAATGTTAAAGACTAGACGGTACAGCTTTAAGTTGAGAGGGGCAAAGTTCAAAGGGGATGCGTGGAGCAAGTTTTTTATTTACACAGAGTGGCGGATGCTTGGAGGGCGCTGCCAGGGGTGGTGGTGGAGGTATACATGATAGTGATATTTAAGAAACTTTTGAATAAGCAGATGGAATGGAGGGACATGTAGAGGAAGATAGTTTAACTTTGCAATGGTGATTGGTGTGGACATTGTAGTCCAAAGGGTTGATACCTGTGCTGTACTGTTCTATGTTATTTGATCTTAATTCCAAGAAATGATGTCCATATCCACATACGGGTTTGCAGTTATCTGGACTCTGAACGGCTCGATTGTAATCATGTATTGTCTTTTCCCTGACTGGTTAGCATGCAACAAAAGCTTTTCACTACCTCGGTACACCTGACAATAAATAAACTAAACTAAAGTTAGAATAATCCGATTATGATCAACTAGCTTTGTCCTTTCATGTCTTTCTTACTTTTCTTCCTTCTTGGCCACAAATACTTCAGTGGGATGTAAATGGATACATGCGTGCAAATGTATTCCTGGAAGAATCTGTAATTGATTTAAATGTTAACTTTAAAATAAATTTAAAAAATGCTAAAATGCAAAACTTTTGTTAGCTGCTTATTTATTTGGGCTGATTATATTGTCTTTGAAATTAAGTTGTAAGATGCTTTTAAAATGATGTTCTGAAATCTACAGTGGAATGGCTTATTTGATAAACTCAAATAGTTTTACTTTCACGTTTTACTTTTACTTTATCCTCCACTCTCATGGTTATTATTATTTGTTTATCTAGCATCAAAAATCCCTAAACCGTCTTTGTTTTATAATAGTTATATTCTATCAGATACTTTCACTTTAAAAAGAAACGTTAATTTAAAAAGGTTCACTCCCATGCCAGTTAAGAAGCTTTTCACTGAGAAATATGTGCTTTATCCATGGGAAGCTTTTGGTTGTTTGACTAAGCAAACATTCTTGCCGGATATCTATTGTTTCATAAATGGTCAGAAAGAAAAACATTGTAAAGTAATTAAGCCCTATTTTCAAGAATACAATAGTTTTATCTGCATTTCAAATATCCACCATCCTGTTTTGACTACCACAATTTTTACAGGATCTGAGTTTACTGAAGATGTTATCTCATCACACTGATATCCATCGATGTTAACTTCTTGCTTTATTCAAACTATAGTTCAGAATTTGAACATATAAACTCTCTTGACACTTGAGTACATTAGAAGTACTTCATTATCACTGGCATCATCTTTTAAACACCGCTTAAGCAAGACTTGCTTTCCCTGCTCATACCAAGTGAAGGACCGCCAGAGAAAATAACGTTGGAAGCGTCAAAACTGAATATTTATGTGTTGCAAGTTATCTGCCATTATCCAGCATTTTCTTTTTATCCTTTAATTCCAAAGCTAAACAGGCAAAGGAGAGTCAACAAAACACATTGAACAATATTGATAATCTCTAATCACACGCCTTTGAATGAGTGGAACATACACTTTATAAAGCATGTTGATGCCTTGGAGAAAATACACAACAGACCTGCCACAAACGTAGAGCCTAAAGAAACTGCAGTTGCTATTTTACTATCCCACTTGCGCATCCACTCCCTGCACACTTGGGGGCAAATTACAGAGGCTAATTAACTTACAGACCTTTGCGAGGTGGAAGTCCATTGGAGCACCCAGAAGAAACCTACGCAGTCACAGGGCGAATGTGCAAACTTCACACAGACAGCACCTGAGGTCATGATCAGACCAGGTCCCTGGCACTATGAAGCAGCGGCTCTACCAGCTGCGCCACTGTGCCTGCAGCATGGTTTTGAAAAATGTGTTTTTAATAACAATTAATTCCCATGGTTCACAAAATAAATATTTCAAATAATTTTTGGGTTGGTGGAACAGCTTAACAGAAACGGCTGCCAGAGCAGCAGATGTAAACTAATTTTGTCATCCATGGAGAGAGAAATGTCTTTTCTGGGAATTCAAATCTTCTGGTATTAAAGGGAAACATATCTTTTATTCGATAAACAACGATACATATGCATGTTGTACATATATATATATATATATATATGCACATCTGTCCCTCTGAACATCACCACTACTCTATTGCTTCATATTTAACAAGTACTATACATTTTCATTCTGTTCACCAAAGTTGAGGACTCCACCATTTGTCCACCTGCCATTGTATTCCACCTGCCTTGTTCTCATTTACTGATTAATATCCCCTTAAAATTTCATTACATCTTTCTCCACGTTCTCAACCGCATCTCTGGTTCCTTCCATCCATGAGAAGAATTCCAGAGTCTATAGAGCTTTGAAAGGTAACAATCAGATCCTCCACCATTTCTAACTTGACCTCTTCCTAAACTCTTGGATAAATCCTAGGATTGATCAGAATTCAAATGCACCAACTTAGTCATACATCGCAGAAATAGGCCCATCGGCCCAACTTACCCATACGACCAACATGTCTCAGCTACACTAGTCCCACCTACTTGTGTTTGGCTCATATCCTTCTAATCCTATCCTATCCATGTATCTGTCTGAATCTTAAACTTTGCGATGATACCTGCCTCATCTACCTCCTCCATCATCTCGTTTCATTTACCCATCACTCTGTGTGTAAAAAAAAAAAAGTTATTTCTCGGGTTCCTATTAAATCTTGCCTTCCTCACCTTTAACCTTTGTCCCCTGGTTCTTAATTCCCCAAATTCCCTAATGCTATTCTCTTGACGAATACTAGGCTTCCTTAATTCCTCATTTTCTCTCTCTCAAGTTAGGGAGCAATAAATGTTTGGATACTGAGAAGTGTTGAGGAATATAGAAACTTTAATAAAGTGGTTAAGAAGCTAAATTAAATAGTTATCTTTATTGGCCAAGGCACAGAATGTGATAGCAGGAAAGCCATGCTGGAGCAGAGTAAAACATGAGTCAAACCATGGTAAGAGTATAGCATGAAATATTACTCGATGACTAGTTTAGTTTAGAGATACAGAGTGGGAACAAGCCCTTCGACCCACCGATTCCACGCTGACCACCGATCGCCCGTACATTAGTTTAGTTTATTGTGTGTACAGTCAAAAGCTTTTGTTGCATGCTAACCAGTCAGCAGAAAGACAATATATGATTACAATAGAGCCATCCACAGGTACAGCCGCAACAGGTACCAATACATGATAAGGTGAATAATGTTCAGTGCAAAGTAAAGTCCGATTAAAGATAGTCTGAAGGTCTCCAATGAGGTAGATAGTAGTTTAGTACAGCTCTCTCGTTGATAGATCTACAGTGCCCTCCATAATGTTTGGGACAAAGACCCATCATTTTATTTATTTGCCTCTGTACTCCACAATTTGAGATTTGTAATAGAACAAATCTGTGGTTAAAGTGCATATTTTCAGACTTTATTAAAGGCCATTTTTATACATTTTGGTTTCACTATGGACAAATTACAGCTGTGTTTACACATAGTCCCTCCCATTTCGGGGCACCATGATGTTTGGGACACATGGCTTCACAGGCGTTTGTAATTGATCAGGTGTGTTTAAATGCCGCCTCAATGCAGGTATAAGAGAGCTCTCAGCACCTAGTCTTTCCTGCAGTCTTTCCATCACCTTTGGAAACTTTTATTGCTGTTTATCAACATGAGGACCAAAGTTGTGCCAATGAAAGTCAAAGAAGCCATTATGAGACGGAGAAACACGAATAAAACTGTTAGAGACATCAGCCAAACCTGCTTACCAAGATCAACTGTTTGGAACATCATTAAGAAGAAAGAGAGCACTGGTGAGTTTACTAATCGCAAAGGGACTGGCAGGCCAAGGAAGACCTCCATAGCAGAACTCTCTCTAAAATCAAGAAAATTCCCCCAAACACCTGTCCGACAATCAGAAACATTCTTTGGGAGTCAGGTGTGGATTTGTCAATGACCACTGTCCACAGAAGACTTCATGAACAGAAATCCAGAGGCTGCACTGCAAGATGCAAACCACTGGTTAGCAGCAAAAATAGGATGGCCAGGTTACAGTTTACCATGGAGTACTTAAAAGAGCAGCCACAGTTCTGGAAAAAGATCTTGTGGACAGATGAGACAAAGATTAACATATCAGAGCAATGGCAAGAGCAAATTATGGAGGAGAGAAGGAACTGCCCAAGATCCAAAGCATGCCTTTTATATGATGAAGGGAAAGCTGAAGGGAATTAGCCCTAAAAACAAGCATAAGCTAAAGATTGCTGTAATACAGGCCTGGCAGAGCATCACCAGAGAAGACACCCAGCAACCGGTGATGTCCGTGAATCGCAGATGTCAAGCAGTCATTGCATGCAAAGGATATGCAACAAAATACTAAACATGACTACTTTCATTTACATGACACTGCTGTGTCCCAAACATTATGGTGCCCTGAAATGGGGGGTGGGAACAAAGTATAACACCGCTGTAATTTCTACATGGTGAAACCAAAATGTATAAAAATGGCCTTTATTAAAATCTGACAATGTGCACTTAACCACGTGTGATTTTTTTCAATTATCTGCGAAATAATTAGTGGTTGAGCAGAAAGGGCCAATCTCCCTTAATGAGTTAAAGGCAGAAGGATTATTTCCATTTTTTTTTAAATCACTCTTGAGATTACAAGGAGCTTGCTGCCTGAAAATGGCAGAAATCCATTATTTTTAAATTAATTTATAGAATACCTTACTTTCTAGCGGCGCCAGGATTTATTGCCCTTTAGAAAGTGACAGTGAATCTCCTAAAAGTGTCTTTGAGATTACAGCACTCCCTCATTTAAGTAGCACCGGGATGAATGAGTTGTGTCTTAATTTACAAGGCAAGAGACCTGGAACTGTAAAGTTGGATTAATGCAAATAATTATTTTTCAGCAGGCATTGGTACATAATGTTACATGGTTGCCTTTTGTGTTGTTTCACTGTTTGTGACACAATATGATGGTGCCTTGAAGAGAAAATACATTTTAGAAAATGAATCTCTTCTATTAAGATAATTTTTCTTTAAAACAAAAGCTGTGATAACTCTTTATGAGGGTAAATATTGGTGGCACATTAAGGCAACGCAGTGGTGCAGAGGTAGAGTTGGTTGCTGCCTTACAGCATTAGCGACGCAGGTTCGATCCTGACTGGGGGTGCTGTCTGTAGGGAGTTTGTTCATTCTCCCTGTGACCGCGTGCGTTTTCTCCAGGTGCTCTGGTTTCCACCCACATTCCAAAGACTTGCTGGTCTGTAGGTTAATTGGCTTCTAGAAATAATCTAAAGTGTGCAGCCAACATCATCAAAGACCCACACCATCCTGCCACACACTCATCTCACCACTGCCATCGGGAAGAAAGTACAGGAGCCTGAGAACTGTAACGTCCAGGTTCAGGTACAGCTTCTTCCCTACAGCCATCAGGCTATTAAACACTACCTCATAAGCTCTGAACTACAATGGACTATTATTATTATTATTACACTGTTATTGTTTGTTCTTTATTTTTTCTGAGTTTTTATTATATTATTTATTATGATTACATATTCTGTTGTGATGCAGCAAGTAAGAATTTCAATGTTCTATCTGGGACATATGACAATAAAACACTCTTGACTCTCTTGACTCTTGGAACTGGGGATCATGACAGAAGCCTCCTCGTGGCGATCCATGGAAGCGACGACGCGATGCACTCGGTCACGCGTCGGGCGACAATTCATGTTGTACGACGACAGAAGCCAACAGCGAGCTAAATCGTCTGACATACAAACGAACGAACAAACTCTTAGTACTTGTGTGAACGGGTGATCGCGGGTTGGCATGGACTCAGTGGGCCGAATGGCCTGTTTCCCAGCTGTATCAACTAAACTAATACTATAGGCAAAACTCTATTGAGTTTTGGAAGTACAGGTACTGGATTTATGTTGAGTTATTCAGCATATTACTCCATACAATGGCATTGAACACAAATATTTATTCTGAACATCATAAGGTCATCAATAAGATGATTTACTCAGAATATTTTCAGCACCAAGAGGAAATTCAATATTCTGCATTCTACATAAATTATTTATTTTTTGGAAGCACTTCCATCTTCGAGCAATAGTTTTTTTTTTAAATATAGTGTGTATGTGTGTGTGTGTGTATATATATATATATATATATCTATATCGACATCTGTTCAATGTAAGTGTGAATAGTAAACTATATAACTCACCATTACAGGCTGACAATGAGAATTTATGTGAAAATACCACAAAACTAACCTGTCCAGTGTTTCTGAGTTCTGGCTCTTGGACATATGAAAGCACATCCATATGTGTGCAGTGGTAAATTCTATCTTCTCTTTCCTGTCAAGTTATAATACAGTGTGCCCATGTTATACCTATCACCTAAATAATTGATTATGTACAGATTGCTTGCGACATATGCATTTTGCCACTCTTCAATGTCTTATCATTTGCTGAAGTGAATCAATTGGTGCTGTTGAAGTCTCCCACTTGCACCTAATTATTTTAACCTATCCATTGGAAAGTCTGATACGCAGCTGATGGTAGCTGCACAAAATTATTTAAAATGGAAAAAATTATTTCCAAAAGTAATATTCACAGTGCCCTAAAATGGTTGAATCACCTGTTGATGGTGGTATAACATTGGGTCACTATTTAGAATTCAGTTTGAGAAGTACGTAACATTTGATAATCTTTGTGCCATGTTTTATTCATCACCACTCCATAGCCATGAAAGTTAATGATAATGTTTAAAACTTCAATCAATTACTTACTCAGGAACAGATTAAAACTTGTATTGCATTTTTTTTCCTGATTTAACTAACTAGGTCGACACATTCCAGTTTTTATTTAGATTCTTCGTTATATTTTGCCACTCAGTAAGTAATGACTGATTTGACCTAGTTCATTTTATCCACGGTTGAACCAAATTCTTTAATGCCTTTGATAATAAGCTGACTGATTAAAATTAACAATTAAAGAAGCATTGGATGCTGTTTGGGCTTGGGTTACAAACTTAGTTACTTAAAATAAAGTTTACCAACTTTCCACGTGACAGCAGGTCAAGAAACTGCAGGCGCTCGAATCTTAAAGAAAAAAAATTGTTGGAGGAACTCAGTGGGTCAGGTAGCATCTATGGAGGGAATGGACTGACGACTTTTCGGGGCTGAGATCCTTCAGTCTGATGAAGGGTGCCAACCGGAAACATGGTCACCCCATTCCCTTCACAGATGCTGCCTGATCTGCTGAGTTCCCCCAGCACTTCCTGAGAGGCCCAACACTAATGTTTAGATAAATATGTTAGTTAAGTTCCCAACTAACCAGATATAATTACACTGCATCTAATCAAGCTCTCATTTTTATGTTGAAGCCTTCCATCAAGTCACCCTTAATTCTATAAAGTACAGGCAATGCAACTTCTATTATATCTCCTTTTTGTTTTAACCCTTAAAGTCCAGATTTCATTTTGATCTGATCTGACTGTCTATCTATGCCTGTCATCAGTTTATATTTTTATATCAAGTCTTCCCCCAATTTCTGATACTCCAGAGAAAACAATCCAATTTGTTCAACCTTTCTAGCTATAATACCCTCTAATACAGACAACATTCTGGTAAACCTCTTCAATACACTTTCCACTGTTTCCACATCCTTCCTGTAATGGGGCAATCGGAAATGCAGATCAGCAGTAAATCAGCATTTCTGGAGAACATGATCTCTTGAGAAGGTCTGTCTCCATGTTCTCCAGAAATGCTGCCTTACGTGCCGAGTTATTCCAGCACTTTATCTTTTTTGTAGTTTTAAGAATAGAGTTGGTATAAATCTATCTCTGTTGGAAAGGGAATAGCTCTATAATCAGCTGTCTTGCCTCACTTGTGAATTTGTTTGTCGATATGTTTGAAGGTTTTAATAAGATTAGTTATTAGTTTGAATGCTGAATGCACCAAGTAGTCATTTTTTGATACAATTACCAAGTGCTCTACCAAACAATTTCTTAACAAATATTGATCACAACATATTTGTTTAATATTAATATATTTTAATATGAGGATAGTGCTTCATATCGATGAAAGACTCAGATCCACAATGAAAATTGATTTGGAGAACATGAAGTGAAACTGGCCTATTCTGGGAAAGCTGAGATTCTGGTTTTTGATTTGATTTTGCAGTATCTGCATTTTATCACACATCAATCATTCTTTCCTCAGTCTCAAATGTGCGGTATTGGGGAGAGATTTGAAATAAATTGAATGAAAAAAAGGATTTGAAACTTGTGGGCAAAAATTTAGATGCTGGTTTACACTGAAGATAGACACAAAATGCTGTAGTAACTCAGCTGGTCAGGCAGCAACCCTGGAAGAAAGGAATATAGGTAACATTTTGTGTCGACACCCCTTTTCAGACTGAGAGCCAGGGGGGAGGGATATGAAAAGGTACAAAGTACAAATGAATGAACGGTTTGTAAAAGGACAGCTAGAGATTGATTTTCTTTTTGAAGAGCCTGAGAAAGCATGTTAAAGGATTTCCAAAACAAGGCAAATTACCTAGGAGTGTTTAATAAGGCACTGAAATATGTTGCGTGCAGTGGTGATCCATAATTCAAATAAATATGGCCCGTAAGTTGTTATCACACTTTCCCTAGCCAAGATTGGCTTCACCCTTCCTGAGGTCATCTATTTTATCTCACCACCCCCCCCCCCACCCCACCCCCAACTACTTTCAATCAAAAGGGTTCCAACCCAAAATGTCACCTATTCATTTTCTCCAGAGATGTTGCCTGACCTGCTGTTACTCAAGCATTTTATGTCTGTCTTCAGCTGAAATACAATTTTTTTGCTGATATTAATCATACAGCACATTAATAGACCATTCAGCCCAAAATGTTTGTGCCAAACATGATGCTAAGACCAACTCTTATCTGCCTACATATATTCCCTATCCCTCCATTCCCTGCATGTTTTAATATCTCATCAAGCCTCAGTCATAGTGTCATGCAGAATGAAAATAGGCCTTTTGGCGTTCCGGCGGCGGCCCGACTTGGAGCTGTGGCGGCGTTCCGGCAGCAGCGGCCCGACTTCAGAGACTTGGCCGCGGGCCCAGTGGACGACATCGTCGGGAGCTCGCAGGTCACAGGTTGGTGACCTGTTTTTCCGGAGCTCCCGCAACAACAGCTTCGTCCGCTGGACTGGAGGGCGGTAGCTTCGACCAACCCGGGCCACGAAGTTTAACCGGCCCGTTCGCGGAGCACGGTTGAGCCGCGGGACTTACTTACCATCACCTGGTGGGGTCACAACATCGGATGCCTGGATCGCCTCAGCGCAGAGGGAGAACAAGGAGGGAAGAGACAAAGACTTTAGGACTTTTGCCTTCCATCACGGTGAGGAGGTGCCTGGTGAACTCACTGTGGTGGATGTTAAGTTTGTGTTTATTGTGTGTTTTTGTTATTTTTATTATATGTATGACTGCAAGGCAACAAAATTTTGTTCAGACCAAAAGGTCTGAATGACAATAAAGGATACTTTGACTTTGACTTTAATTTGCCCACACCGACCTATATGTCTCATCTACACTCGTCCCACCTGCCTGCATTTGACCCATATCCCTCTAAACCTATTCTATCTAAATACCTGTCTAAATGTTTCTTAAACATTGCGAATCATGAGACAATTCTCAAAACCTTTCAAGATGGCAAAGCCACAGTCTCAGTATTATTGTAGGCACAAGTAACTGCAGATGCTGATTCACAAAAAATACACAGGTGGACTAACTCAACGGGTCAGGCAGCATCTCTGGAGGGAATGGATGGGTGGCATTTCGGGTTGGGACCCAACCCTCTGTGTCTTTTTTTCCCCCACTGTTTGTCAAGCTATCAACATTTATCAATGCCTTTAAGTATGTATCCATGATATTTAGACATTTAGAACAAAATAAGAATGAATAATAAATCAAATATTTAAAAAAAAAATTAAATCTAAATTATGTAATGTTCTTCAATTGACATACACTCAGAACTAATTGAAGGTGTACAGCATAATGATCATCTAATCTTCAGACAGTCTCCCCTTGTAGAGGAAACCATGAAGTCACTATTAAAAATGTTGCCAAATTTAAAAAAACAGATAAAAATAAATGTGTTGTTTAAAGGTGGAAATAAATGTCATGTACAGATTTGTTATTACTAGGACATTATCTTCACCAGTGCTGTCATAATAATAACTGCCATCCGGTAAAACTGGTGACAATGGGAGGGCATCTGGTACTGGAAAATTATTTTAATCAGTTGTTTCTTCAACTTACGCGTAGGGTATACATTTCAGAGATACAGCGTGAAAACAGGCCCTTCGGCCTACTCTGTCTGCGTTGACCAGCGATCACCATGTACATTAGCGTTATCCAACACACTAGGGACAACTTACAATTTTACCAATGCCAATTAACCAAATTTGCACATCTTTGGATTGTGGGAGGAAACTGGGGCACCCGGAGAAAGCCCAATGCGGTCACAGGGGGAACATGCAAACTCCGTACAGACAGCACCCACAGTCAGGATCGACTCGGGTCTCTGGTGCTGTCACTATGCTCTCTAGACAAAAAACCTGGTGCCCTGATCTGATTTCTAAGTCTCAGTTTCAATCTGCTTTATTACAATGGCGGCTGTATTCCCAAAGTATATATTTAAAATATTTTTGGGATCTCTTTAAGTTTTGAATCTTACTTTTCTATCTTGTACTCTGTCATAGTTGTAAAGCTTATTGAGTGAGCAATGTACCATTTGTTTTATTTGTCTTGGAGATACGAGGAACTACAGATGCTTCCAGTCCCGGCAGTCACTCCAGCACATTGTGTAGCAAGGAACGGCAGCTGCTGGTATATACCGAAAATAGACACAAATTGCTAGAGTAACTCAGATGGTCAAGCAGCATCTCTGGAGAAAAAGGATGGGTGGCATTACAGGTTAAGACCCTTCTTTAGACTGAACGCTCCTAACGTGACCGCATCCTTTTTCTCTGGAGATGCTGCCTGATCCGCCGAGTTATTCCAGCACTTTGTGTCTATCGTCAGTACTTTGTGCTCTATTTGTCCATGTCCACAACACAAAAGCTTCAAAATGAATATTAGGTTGTCTGCAGTCTTCACAATTTAAATGTAGATTATACTTTACTTAAAACGACATTTACTGTAAATATTTAAACATGATTTTGGTTCTACAACCATTTTGATCCACATGAATATTCCAAAGACATGAAAAGCCACGTTTTTTGAAAATAACCACGATTGAATGTGATATGCCAATTAAGATAATTCTTTTAGTTCAGTTTTGAGATACAGCGTGGACACAAGCCCTACGACCCACCGAGTACATACCGACTAACGATCACCCATACACTAGTTCTATCCTACAAACTAGGGACAATTAACCTACACACCTGCCCGTCTTGTCGTGTGGGAGGAAACCGGAGCACTCGGAGGAAACCTACGGAATCACAGGGAGAATGTACAGACAACACCAACAGGGTTGAACCCTGGTGTGGTGCTGTGAGGCAGCTGCTCTGCCGCTCCATTTTGCATGATATTAGTCATAGTGCTATTTAGAAAGATGAAAAGTTCTCCAATGCATTTGTTAGCCAGAACTTGTCAGTGAGAATTGATGATTTGATTTGAAGCTGAGCAGTGAATTAACCTTGGATTATTTGCATGATCTAACACATATGTTGATGTTTGGGGAAAAAAATTGTTGGAAATTGAATCAGTTAGCACTGAACAATTTGATTAGTAAGGGTGTCAGGGGTTATGGGGAGAAGGAAGGATAATGGGGTTGAAAGGGAAAGATAGATCAGCCATGATTGAATGGCAGAGTAGACTTGATGGGCCGAATGGCCTAATTCTGCTCCTATAACATGAATATGTTCATTTCAGCACCATTGACTGATAATGTACTTGCCATGAGGTGAGAAATAAGAACAATCACTTCTTGATTTATTTTAACCTGTGAAAATGCAACTGAATGCTTCTTTCACCTCTTCTCCACCATCCACTGATTTCCTCCACCATCCCAACGCACATTTAATTCCTGACATAATCCTGGTCCTAGACACAAAAAGCTGGCGTAACTCAGCTGATCTGGTAGTATCCATGGCGAAAAGGATGCCCATTCCTTTTCTCCAGAGATGCTGCCTGACCCACTAAGTTTCTCCAGCTTTTTGTGTCTATCATTTGGTGTAAACCAGCATCTGCAGATCCTCCCTACACATTATCCTGCTCTTTCCCCACCCTCCCCGACTCAATACCCACCCTGGTCACTGTTGGGGGAAAAAATTAAACGTGGTTCATTTGTACCCCAGACTAATTAATCTGCAGCTTTTCGTATTTTTTCAATTACTGGTGTGAGATGTGAAATGGAAGTAATTTAACAGAGCAGCGGCTTAAGTGTCCCTAAGAATACAGTCACTGATTCTATCTTGCAATGAAGTAAGTTGTTGCTATGGTGATTTGGCTTGTTGTTCTCACCTTTTAAGATCTGGATTAGACTCATCTAATCTAATGAATCTAACGGTAGAGTTTAACAGGAAACTAGTTTGATCAGTTTTTTGTTCATGTTAATTTTTCCTGCATTTTTATTCCGTTTCTTCTGTGTATGATATATCTGTATATTTGTGTATATTTGTATTCTACTTTATAATAAACACTCAGATTATTTTTAATGGAAATGCCTACTTAACAATTTGGTTTCACCATGCAGAAATTACAGCAGTGTTTCCCCCCCCCCCCCCCCCCCCCCCCCCCCCAATTTCATGGCACCATAATGTTTGGGACACAGCAATGTCATGTAAATGAAAGCATGTTTGTCCATGAATCGCAGACGTCAAGCAGTCATTGCATGCAAAGAATATGCAACAAAATACAAAACATGACTACTTTCAATTACATGACATTGCTGTGTCCCAAACATGATGGTGCCCTCAAATGGGGGGGGACTATGTATAAACACTGCTGTAATTTCTACATGGTGGGACCAAAATGTATAAAAATGGCCTTTATTACAATCTGACAATGTACACTTTAACCGCAAAATGATTTTTTCTATTACAAATCTCAAATTGTGGAGTACAGAGGCAAATAAATAGATGATGGGTCTTTGTCCCAAACATTATGGAGGGCACTGTAGATAGGTATACAGAATTGCATTTACAGTTTGATCAGACACAATCTCATCAAATGGCAGAGGAACTGAATGATCAGAACGTTCATGGACACAGTTGTGTTATAGTACAATTCTTTTTAACATGAGGTCTCTTGGGAATGCAACAGTCGTGTTATACAGAACTGCCTGTAAATAATTTGGGTTGTTTTGATTGCTTTAGACTTTAGAGATGCAGCGTGGAAACGCGTCCTTCGGCCCACTGAGTCCACACCAACCAGCAACCACCCCTTATGCTAGCACTATCCCACACACTAAGGACAATTTACAATTTTAGCAAAGCCAATTAACCTACAAACCTGTACGTCTTTGGAGTGTGGGAGGAAACCGGAGCACACTGAGAACCTACCAACTCTGTACAGACAGCACCCGTAGTCAGGATCGAGCACCACTATGGGGCTGTAAGGCAGCAACTCTACTGCTGCACCACTGTGCCACCTATACATTTAAGGGGATCCTGAAAAATCCTGAAGAGTGGAAGATCATGCTAAAAGCATTTGATGTGGAAGGTTAAGAATGGAGCCTAAATGGCAGCATGCACTAGGTACTGATTACTTTTATTTGGGAACACCTGGGTGACACGTAAGCTTTTCTCACTGAGCATGAGCTGAATTTTTTTGGCATGCATTGATTATAGAACACCATATAACCATATAACAATTACAGCACGGAAACATGCCATCTCGGCCCTTCTAGTCCGTGCCGAACACTTACTCTCAGCTAGTCCCATCTACCTGCACTCAGACCATAACCCCCCATTCCTTTCCCGTCCATATACCTATCCAATTTATTTTTAAAGTATAAAATCGAACCTGCCTCCACCACTTCTACTGGAAGCTCATTCCACACAGCTACCACTCTCTGAGTAAAGAAGTTCCCCTTCATGTTACCCCTAAACTTTTGTCCCTTAATTCTCAAATCATGTCCTCTTGTTTGAATCTTCCCTACTCTTTTTTTAATCTTCCCTACTCTTAATGGAAAAAGCTTATCCACGTCAACTCTCATAATTTTAAAGACCTCTATCAAGTCCCCCCCCTTAACCTTCTGCACTCTAAAGAATAAAGACCTAACTTGTTCAACCTTTCTCTGTAACTTAGGTGCTGAAACCCAGGCAACATTCTAGTAAATCACCTCTGTACTCTCTCTATTTTGTTGACATCTTTCCTATAGTTTGGCGACCAAAATTGTACACCATACTCCAGAATTGGCCTCACCAATGCCTTGGACAATTTTAACATTACATCCCAACTTCTATACTCAATGCTCTGATTTATAAAGGCCAGCACACCAAAAGCTTTCTTTACCACCCTATCTACATGAGATTCCACCTTCAGGGAACTATGCACAGTTATTCCTAGATCTCTCTGTTCAATTGCATTCCTCAATTTGCTACCATTTACCATGTACGTCCTATTTTGATTTGTCCTGCCAAGATGTAGGACCTCACACTTATCAGCATTAAACTCCATCTGCCATCTTTCAGCCCACTCTTCCAAATGGCCTAAATCTCTCTATAGACTTTGAAAATCTACTTCATTATCCACAACACCACCTACCTTAGTATCCCCCGCTGCCTTAGCAGGGCAAAGAATATCATCAAGGACAGCTCCCATCCTGCGTTTGGACTGTTCGACCTGCTGCCCTCTGGAAGGCGCTATAGGTGCATCAAATCCAGGACAAATAGACTCAGAAATAGTTGTTTTCCGAAAATTATAACTACTCTTAATTTACACATGCACTGACTTCACAGCCCAACACCTGGACTTCCATCTGTATATATGTATATAGCGCCGCAGAATTGTGCACCTTTTCCCCCCCCCCCCCCTTCTCCCTTCTGTTTTTGTTTTCTGTTTCTTGTTTTTTGTGCTAAATTATATGTATGCACTGAGTACGAGCAGCTTTTAATTTCATTGTACATGTATAGTGACAATAAATGGTATATCTATATCTATCATCTGCATACTTACTAATCCAATTTACCACACCATCATCCAGATCATTGATGTATATGACAAACAACAGTGGACCCAACACAGATCCCTGAGGCATCCCACTAGTCACCGGCCTCCAACCTGACAAACAGTTATTCACCATTACTCTCTGGTATCTCCCATTCAGCCACTGTTGAATCCATCTTGCTACGCCACTATTAATACCCAACAATTGAACCTTCTTAACCAACCTTCCATGTGGAACCTTGTCAAAGGCCTTACTGAAGTCCATATAGACACCATCCACCGCTTTACCCTCATCAATTTCCCTAGTAACCTCTTCAAAAAATTCAAGAAGATTAGTCAAACATGACCTTCCAGGCACAAACCCATGTTGACTGTTCCTAATCAGACCCTGTTTATCCAGATAATTATATATATTATTTCTAAGTATCCTTTCCATTCATTTGCCCACCAGTGATGTCAAACTAACAGGTCTATAATTGCTAGGTTTACTCTTAGAACCCTTTTTAAGCAATGGAACAACATGTGCAGTACGCCAATCCTCCGGCACTATTCCCGTTTCTAATGACATTTCTGTCATAGCCCCTGCTATTTCTACATCAACTTCCCTCAATGTCTTAGAGAATATCCTGTCAGGACCTGGAGAGTTATCCACTTTTATATTTTTCAAAAGTGTCAGTACTTCCTCTTCTTTGATCCTCTTCTTGGTGAATACCGAAGAAAAGAAATTGTTCAATATCTCCCCCGTCTCTTTTGGCTCTGCAGATAGCTGTCCACTCTGACACTCTAATGGACCAATTTTATCCCTCATTATCCTTTTGCTATTAATATAGCTGTAGAAACCCTTTGGATTTACTTTCACCTTACTTGCCAAAGCAACCTCATATCTTCTTTTAGTTTTTCTAATTTCTTTCTTGAGATTCTTTTTACATTCTTTATACTCCTCAAGCACCTCATTAACTCCATGCTGCCTATAATTATTGTAGATCTCTCTTTTTCCGAACCGTGACAATTTCCCTTGAAAACCATGGCTCTTTCCAATTATTACCCTTTCCTTACAACCGAACAGGGACATAAAGATTCTGTACTCTTAAAATGCCACCTTTAAATGTCTTCTACATCCTTCCCATAAAACAAAATGTCCCAATTCATTCCTTTAAATCCTTTCGCATCTCCTCAAAGTTAGCCTTTCTCCAATCAAAAATCTCAACCCTTGGTCCAGTTCTGACCTTCTCCATAATTATATTGAAACTAATGGTATTGTGATCACTGGACCCGAAGTGCTCCCCAATACATACCTCCGCCACCTGACCTGTCTCATTTACGAACAGGAGGTCCAGCACTGCCCCTTCTCTAGTAGGTACCTCTATGTATTGCTGCTAAAAATTATCCTGCACATTTTACAAACTCCAAACATTTTACTGTGTTTCCCAGTCTATGTGTGGAAAATTGAAATCTCCCACAATCACTACCTTGTGCTTACTACTCTCCTTACATATTTGCGCTTCCAATTCTCGCTCCCCATTAGGCGGTCTACAATACACCCCTATAAGTGTTGCTACACCCATTTCTCAGTTCCACCCATATAGCCTCTCTAGACGAGCCCTCTAATCTATCCTGCCAAAGCACTGCTGTGGTATCTTCCCTGACAAGCAATGCAACACCTCCACCTGTTGCCCCTCCAATTCTATCACACCTGAAGCAACGAAATCCTGGAATATTTAGTTTCCAATCACAGCCATCCTGCAACCATGTTTCACTAATCGCCACAACATCATACTTCCAGGTGCCAATCCAGACTCTAAGCTCATCCACCTTTCTTACAATGCTCCTAGCATTAAAATATACACATTTAAGAAACCCACAACCTCTTATTCTCTGTTTATTATCTTTTTTTTCTTTCTCCCCTACATGTTGGATCTGAGTGTTTCCTTTCTCTGCCTCCTGCCTCACACACTGTCTACTAGCTTTCTCTATTTGAGTCCCCCCCCCCAATCGTTCTAGTTTAAAGTCTCCCCAGTAGCCTTTGCAAATCTCCCCGCCAAGATATTGGTCCCCCTCGGGTTCAAGTGCAACCTGTCCTTTTTGTACAGGTCACACCTTCCCCAAAAGAGGTCCCAATGATCCAGAAACTTGAATCCCTGCCCTGTGCACCAGTCCTTCAGCCACACATTTATCCTCCACCTCACTCCATTCCTACTCTCACTGTCGAGTGGGACAGGCAGTAATCCTGAGATTGTTACTTTTGTGGTCCTTAACTCTCATCCTAACTCCCTAAATTCTCCTTTCAGGACCACTTCTCTTTTTCTACCTATGTCATTGGTACCTATATGTACCACGACCTCAGGCTCCTCTCACTCCCATTTCAGGATATCTTGGACACGTTCAGACACATCCCAGACCCTGGGAGGCCAAACTACCATCCGGGTCTCCTGACTGCATCCACAGAATTGCCTATCTGACCCCCTAACTATAAAGTCCCCTATTACTATTGCCCTCCTCTTCTTTTCCCTACCCTTCTGAGCAACCGGGTCTCTGTGCCGGAGGCCCGGCCACTGTCGCTACCCCCAGGTAGGCTGTCCCCCCCAACAGTACTCAAACAGGAGTACTTATTGCCAAGGTGTACAGCCACCGGGGTACTCTCTAGTCCCTGCCTCTGCCCCTTGCCCCTCCTAACATAGACCCACTTGTCTGCCTCCCGTGGTCTTGGAGTGACCACCTCTCTATAACTCCTCTCTATGACCTCCTCACTCTCCCTGACCAGACAGAGGTCATCGAGCTGCTGCTCCAGGTTCCTAATACGGTCCCTTAGAAACATAGAAATTAGGTGCAGGAGTAGGCCATTCGGCCCTTCGAGCCTGCACCGCCGTTCAATATGATCATGGCTGATCATCCAACTCAGTATCCCGTACCTGCCTTCGTTCCATACCCCCTGATCCCCTTAGCCACAAGGGCCACATCTAACTCCCTCTTAAATATAGCCAATGAACTGGCCTCAACTACCCTCTGTGGCAGAGAGTTCCAGAGATTCACCACTCTCTGTGTGAAAAACGTTCTTCTCATCTCGGTTTTAAAGGATTTCCCCCTTATCCTTAAACTGTGACCCCTTGTTCTGGACTTCCCCAACATCGGGAGCAATCTTCCTGCATCTAGCCTGTCCAACTCCTTAAGAATTTTGTAAGTTTCTATAAGATCCCCTCTCAATCTCCTAAATTCTAGAGAGTATAAACCAAGTCTATCCAGTCTTTCTTCATAAGACAGTCCTGACATCCCAGGAATCAGTCTGGTGAACCGTCTCTGCACTCCCTCTATGGCAATAATGTCCTTCCTCAGATTTGGAGACCAAAACTGTACGCAATACTCCAGGTGTGGTCTCACCAAGACCCTGTACAACTGCAGTAGAACCACCTTGCTCCTATACTCAAATCCTTTTGCAATGAAAGCTAACATACCATTCGCTTTCTTTACTGCCTGCTGCACCTGCATGCCTACCTTCAATGACTGGTGTACCATGACATCCAGGTCTCGCTGCATCTCCCCCTTTCCCAATCGGCCACCATTTAGATAATAGAAACATAGAAACATAGAAATTAGGTGCAGGAGTAGGCCATTCGGCCCTTCGAACCTGCACCGCCATTCAATATGATCATGGCTGATCATCCAACTCAGTATCCCGTACCTGCCTTCTCTCCATACCCTCTGATCCCCTTGGCCACAAGGGCCACATCTAACTCCCTCTTAAATATAGCCAATGAACTGGCCTCAACTACCCTCTGTGGCAGAGAGTTCCAGAGATTCACCACTCTCTGTGTGAAAAAAGTTCTCCTCATCTCGGTTTTAAAGGATTTCCCTCTTATCCTTAAGCTGTGACCCCTTGTCCTGGACTTCCCCAACATCGGGAACAATCTTCCTGCATCTAGCCTGTCCAACCCCTTAAGAATTTTGTAAGTTTCTATAAGATCCCCTCTCAATCTCCTAAATTCTAGAGAGTATAAACCAAGTCTATCCAGTCTTTCTTCATAAGACAGTCCTGACATCCCAGGAATCAGTCTGGTGAACCTTCTCTGCACTCCCTCTATGGCAATAATGTCCTTCCTCAGATTTGGAGACCAAAACTGCACGTAATACTCCAGGTGTGGTCTCACCAAGACCCTGTACAACTGCAGTAGAACCTCCCTGCTCCTATACTCAAATCCTCTTGCTATGAAAACCAACATACCATTCGCTTTCTTTACTGCCTGCTGCACCTGCATGCCTACCTTCAATGACTGGTGTACCATGACACCCAGGTCTCGCTGCATCTCCCTCTTTCCCAATCGGCCACCATTTAGATAATAGTCTGCTTTCCCGTTTTTGCCACCAAAATGGATAACCTCACATTTATCCACATTATACTGCATCTGCCAAACATTTGCCCACTCACCCAGCCTATCCAAGTCACCTTGCAGTCTCCTAGCATCCTCCTCACAGCTAACACTGCCCCCCAGCTTAGTGTCATCCGCAAACTTGGAGATATTGCCTTCAATTCCCTCATCCAGATCATTAATATATATTGTAAATAGCTGGGGTCCCAGCACTGAGCCTTGAGGTACCCCACTAGTCACTGCCTGCCATTGTGAAAAGGACCCGTTTACTCCTACTCTTTGCTTCCTGTTTGCCAGCCAGTTCTCTATCCACATCAATACTGAACCCCCAATGCCGTGTGCTTTAAGTTTGTGTACTAATCTCTTATGTGGGACCTTGACCACATCCACTGGTTCTCCCCTATCCACGCTACTAGTTACATCCTCGAAAAATTCTATAAGATTCGTCAGACATGATTTACCCTTCGTAAATCCATGCTGACTTTGTCCAATGATTTCACCACTTTCCAAATGTGCTGCTATCCCATCTTTAATAACTGATTCTAGCAGTTTCCCCACTACCGACGGTAGACTAACTGGTCTGTAATTCCCCATTTTCTCTCTCCCTCCCTTCTTAAAAAGTGGGGTTACGTTTGCTACCCGCCAATCTTCAGGAACTACTCCAGAATCTAAAGAGTTTTGAAAGATTATTACTAATGCATCCACTATTTCTGGAGCTACTTCCTTAAGTACTCTGGGATGCAGCCTATCTGGCCCTGGTGATTTATCGGCCTTTAATCCATTCAATTTACCCAACACCACTTCCCGGCTAACCTGGATTTCACTCCAACTCCTTTGACCCGCGGTCCCCTGCTATTTCCGGCAAATTATTTATGTCTTCCTTAGTGAAGACGGAACCAAAGTAGTTATTCAATTGGTCCGCCATATCCTTGTTCCCCATGATCAACTCGCCTGTTTCTGACTGCAAGGGACCTACATTTGTTTTAACTAATCTCTTTCTTTTCACATATCTATAAAAGCTTTTGCAGTCAGTTTTTATGTTCCCTGCCAGTTTTCTTTCATAATCTATTTTCCCTTTCCTAATTAAGCCCTTTGTCCTCCCCTGCTGGTCTTTGAATTTCTCCCAGTCCTCCGGTATGCTGCTTTTTCTGGCTAATTTGTACGCATCATCCTTCGCTTTGATACTATCCCTGATTTCCCTTGTTATCCATGGATGTACTACCTTCCCTGATTTATTCTTTTGCCAAACTGGGATGAACAATGTGGACGTCTGGAAGGCTATCAGACTCCATGACTTCCCACATCTGACATCCAGAACAGTAAACTGCCCTGGCACTCATACTCCCTCATTACCCAGGATATAATACAAAGTGCTGGAAGAAATCAGCAGGGATCAGACTCCCAATCAGCTGCTTCCTCTAGTCCGCTTCCATCAATCAGCGACTTCCTCAAGCCCACTTATTTTGAAGTGTGATGGAACGTTGCAGAGTGGGCGCTCCAACCGCTCCTGGGCCTCTGTGGAACAAAGCCCCGCGCTCCGTTTTTAAACTCACCGCCCGGATGCCGCTCCTGGGCCTCCACTTCACCTCCTGTATTGTTAGTCACCAAGAATGCCATCTTCAGAAATCCTGCTTAAGTGAGCAAACAGATTAACATCTTACCGTGTCCTACGTTCCTTGACGGGGGAGAGAGAAAGTGTTTTTGAAATTGGGTGGAGGCTGAAATAATATTTGAGGCTCTGTCCATAATGCAATCTATCAATTGTTGCCTCACTGTTTAGTCTGTTACTTGGCTCCAGCAACATCCTGAAACCGATTGTGAATAGAAACCCAAGGAAAAGCCTATCTGCTTCTTGAGATGAAGGAAAGGTGGAGTATAAGTGGTAGTTCAAGCCACTTTCCAAATTTATCTGCTAACACAAACACTCAAATCTGATAGAGATGCATGTCCATAGTGTTATGCCTACTTCATGAAAGGATTTATTCTTGATCTGTTGGGAATAATGAAGATATAATGCGCCTTTTGACCCAAAATAATGATTGTTCTTTTTTTTTCCAGAAACCTGCAAACATTTTAGTTATGGGTGAAGGTCCAGAACGAGGGAGAGTCAAAATAGGTATAGTGTGCTATGATTTTTTTTTGTTTCCATTTATATTTTGTTACTATATTGAAAACTGACTTGGAAAGCGTTCCTATAATCAAGACCAAAGGTTATTTAAAAACTGGAAAGGTCAGGAGTTTGATTGTGCTGTCTTATTTTACTTCCTATGTAAAGTATCATATCTCAAGCCAAAGATCAGCCAACTTCAGGTCTTAAGACGTAGATGACTCAGCAGGGAAATAAATTGCATTTGCCTTCTTTCCTGTCCCGGATGGCATCCAAGTTGTGGAATTTCCTGATCTTACTGATTCATAGTCGCATTCAAATGGGAAGGATTGCTGGAAGGAATGGGAAGGTTACTTCCGTATGTTTGAAGTTAATTACTTTTACTGAGATGAATCCCCACTGTGTGTGAATACCCACAGAAGAAAAATAATCAAATATGTACGTTGTGATTTAATCAAATACTTCAACCTTTCATAGATTCATTTATGGAAAATGTCTTGTTGGAAACATTTCCATGACCTGGTGTATGCACACTCACTCTAATGCCAACACCAAACTATTTGCATGTTTATCCATTTAAACCAAAATTTTAAACTGATTAGTTTAACTTATGATGCATCATTTTTGGAATATTGTGGTTTATGATTGCCTTTTCAAAAATTTTAGTCTTGGATTAAGGCACAAATCTCAATCTTAGAAGGAACTGTAGACTTCTATAAAAGCCCAGTTCTTGCATTCAAGCGAAGTACTCCAGCACTTTGTGTATATATTTAGCCGTTTTTCATTCTTGCCTTTATTTGCAGATTCTCTTCTGTCAAATAGGAGTTTTGTGGTTTCGTGGGTTTTTGTAATACCACTGCTGTGGTCGGTACAACTGACAATTAAACACTCTTGATTGCTGTTGGTTTTATTCAAGATTCCAGCATATGCAGTTCCCTGTGTCTCTCTTGCTTCAGTAATGCTCGTGTAGCTAAAGATCCTTGTTTACAATAACATATTTTTGACATGCTGCTACATTTTCTGCCCTTTGCATGCTGTACTATAACTCTTTCAACATTTGTATCTTTCATGCAGCGGACATGGGTTTTGCTCGATTGTTTAATTCGCCCCTGAAGCCTTTAGCTGACTTGGATCCGGTAGTAGTAACATTTTGGTACCGTGCACCAGAGTTGTTACTTGGTGCAAGACATTATACTAAAGCCATAGGTGAGTATTGGGAATAAATGGAGGTTATTAAGGTCTTGGAACACCATTTGCCTTGGTCAGAGAAACCTGAAGTAGCGATCTGTTGTTAACAGTTTTAGTAATCAGAATTATCACAATCTGGAATGAAAAATGTAAAGGTTTAAGTATGCACATTACCAAATGTAAAACAATTGAACAGTGGAATATTGTTAAATTAATTCAAATGGCATGGTTTACTCTTACTCAGTGGAAAAATGAATACATGACATATTGCTGTAATGAAAGGAATGGCAGATGCTGGTTTATCCCAAAGATAGACACACAATGGTGGTGTAACTCAGTGGGTCAGGCAGCATCTCTGGAGAAAATGCATCAGTGATATTTCAGATCGGGACTTCTTCAGACCGATTCTGAAGAAGGGTCCCAACCCAAAATGTTATCTCTCCATTTTCTACAGAGATGCTACCTGACCTGCTGAGTTACACTACCATTTTGTGTCTATCATTTCTTGCTGTTTGGTTACTTGATGGCAGATACTTAATACTTAAAATACTTAAAGCATTTTGTTTAGATGTATTATAATGGGTTCTTAAAATATAAAATTATTGTTTTTTAATTGTAATAAATCATAATAAAGTTTTAGTAATGCTTTAAGAAATACCTGAAATGTGCTACGATGTGTCATATTTAAATTAAGAGAGTTTCCTTGAACTTGATTTTTTACAACTTATTATAACTTGTTATAATAATTAGATGCTTTATTGAATTCTACTTGATTTGGTTAACAACTTAACAATCCTTAAGTTTAAATTTATAAATAGCCAAAGCAAAATTGTCACACAGAAAAGAATGAAAATGTTTTCACATAGTCATATAGCATGTAATCAGGCCCTTCAGCCCAGCTTGTCCATAACCACCAAGTTGGCATTCTGAGCTGGTCACATTTTCCTGCATTTAGCCAATATCCCTTCAAACTTTTCCTATTTGCATATCTTTTTAGAAACAATAATTGTATGCACTTTTGTAGTGTCCTCTGGCAGTCCTTTCCTAATATGGACTTCCCTCTGAGTGGACAAGTTTGCCCCTGAAGACCCTTTTTAAATCTCTTCCCTCTCATCTGAGAAGTCTAGGCTCTCTTGTTGTAGAATCCGATACACTTGGAAAAAGACTGCAAGCATTCACTTTATGCATATACCTTGTGAAATTCTTGGATGGCTATGACGTAAATTGCACTAAATAGATCAGGATGGTGTCTCTACGTAACATTCACAAAGGAGAAAGTTGTGTAATCTAATAGGCATTAGAAACTGAAAAATATCTAACTTGGTAAACTTTGTTTTGTCCATTTAACTTACTTGTCTCCGCTTTTATTTTAATAGACATTTGGGCTATAGGTTGTATATTTGCTGAGCTATTAACATCTGAGCCTATTTTCCATTGTCGTCAAGAGGATATTAAGACTAGTAATCCTTATCATCATGACCAATTGGATAGAATATTCAATGTAATGGGATTTCCAGCAGGTAAGTTTGGAATCTTCACTAAATTGATCTTGTGTTAATTGAAGATTATTTTGTACAGACATATGTATGCTTGCTTTCATAGGGCGGGGCATCCAGTTTAAGCGACAGGAAGTCATGACACAGCTTTATAGGACTGTAAGCCTGTTTTTGGACCTCTTTATAACTGATTTTGGCTAAAGCAGACGGCCTACCGTGCTTCCACCAGGCTATGCTGCCGACCCTATACCCGGCTCGCACCGCCTTCCAGGCCGGGCTGCCGACCTTCACTGCCAGGCTAGGCTACCTACGCAAGCACAACTTCCCCAGCCATTTCCAGGCTAGACCTACTGCCACCACTGCCAGCCCACTCAGCTCCCTCAGATGCTTCCAGGCCGAGCCTGTCGCTGCCGCCGACCCTCACATGTGCACCAGCAGCCCACAGGCCGGGGTCATCAACTCACCTGGATTTCACACCGGATTCCAGACTGAGAGTGAGGAAGGGTCTCGACCTGAAATGTTACCTATTTGGGCTCTGCAGAGATGCTGCGTGACCTGCTGAGCTTCCCCAGTACATTATGGCCTTTTGTGTATTAACCAGCATCTACTACTTGTGCAATGATAATCCCTTACTTGGTTATAATGAACAATCTGCAATAACCGACACCGCCCCATCCCTCCATGATACGTTATAACATGGGATTATTGTATAACAGAAATTAGTTTGTAAATTGAAAGATTTTCCACCATTTGGAAAAAACAGATATTAAAGGAATGTTTTCTCTGAAAGATAGTCCAGTAATTTCTCGTTAGACACTAAATTGTAGTACAGTTGCACAACCTTTTATCCGGAGTTCCGGAAACCGAAAAGCTCCGAAAACCGGACATTTTTTCCAGGATGTCGTCTGCACACCAAAGCTCGCGTTTGGTGCCAAACTTGACCCGAAACGACCCACGGTCAACCCAGGTCTGTACTACTGTAGCGGCTGCCTCCTCGCCGGAGACTGGGGAGACACTTAAACATCTGTAAATCATTGCTTAAATGTTAGTCAGTTAGTTTGGAGGGCTTTTATGTGAGGGGGGGGGGGGGGGGTGAAGGGGAAAACTTTAATTCTTAGTCCCCTACCTGGTCGGAGAGGCAGGGAGCGGGCAATGCCTTAACGGGTCGCCGTGCAGTAAGCACCGGAGTGCTGTGGCCGCCGACTCCCAACATCGCAGAGCTGAGGCTGCGGGCGTCCGGCCGCGGGCGGCGCTGGATTTGGAGCGCCGCGCAGCCAGGGGTAGAGTTGCAACCGGCGCCGCCCGCGGCCCCCAGCTCCGCGATTTGGGAGTCGGCGGCCACAGCACTCCGGTGCTTACTGCACGGCGACCGAAAGGTAAGGCATTGCCTGCTCCCCGCCTCTCCGACCAGGTAGGGGACTAAGAATTAAAGTTTCCCCGTTCAACCCCCACCACATAAAATCCCTCCAAACTAACTGACTAACATTTAAGCAATGATTTACAATGATTCCCCGGTCTCCGGGAAGGAGGCAGCTGCTCCAGACTTTTCAAGCCGCCCGCGCTACCTACCTAATCTAAGCTAAAAATCTTCCATTCGGAAATCCGAAAAATTCGGAAATCCGAGAAGTGCCTGGTCCCAAGGCTTTCGGATAAAAGGTTGTGCACCTGTAGTGGAGTACTAAATTCAGCTAATGTGACAGGTTACTACATAAACAAGTTAGCTGTTGTCCCTGCCTCTTAGTATGAAGAAGGGTCTCAACCCAAAACTTCACCTATTTTTCTCTAGAAATGCTGCCTGACCCACTGAGTTACACCACCACTTTGTGTCTATCTTCAGCAAATGTATTTAGTTAGCACAATAACCAATGGCGGATATAATTTTATAATTTAACCGTTATAATTTAACCTTTGCCAATTCATTACTGTAGCCAAAATACTTCACATGGCATTGATAAATGGCTCCCGGTTGTGGTATCCGATACAGTTCTGCGTCATTTGGGGGCATACTGACCTCCCAGCCCTCTTGCACAAGCCACAAAACTTAAGTGCCCTTTACTTAACGGTTTCAAAAACAGAAACAAGCCACTAAAATAGTCCAGAAATTCTTATTTGATGCATTATTGACATTAATACTCAGAATCCTTTTGAATTAAAAGAAGTATATTTGCTTCATCGAATAGTGAGGAATTTGATATTCCCATTTGTTACTTTGAACACACAGAAGCAGCAAATGTAAACTAAATTTATTCTTCTGGAGTAACTCAGCGGGACAGGCAGCATCTCTGGAGAGGAATGGGTGACATTTCAGGTCAAGACCCTTCTTCAAACGGTTTTGAGTCGTCCCACTGTTTTCTTTGTGGATTGAGTGTGAATCCTTAAGGGCCTGTCCCACATAGGAGACCTAAACAGCAACCTTTGGTGACCTTGTCGCCACCCAATGTTTCCATGAGGTCACAGGAGGTTTTGGTCACTCTCCTTAATGGTTGAAAGTGGTTTCCGCGAGGTCGAGGCTTCATCTAAGTTGCTGCTATTTTTTCATCATGATTAAAACCGGCCTCAACTAAAAATAGATTGCCATTTTAAAAATCGATCATTTTTTAGTCGCAGGTCTAGTCGAAGCCGGTTTTCTTCATAGTCGAGGAAGGTTTTCAACATATGCGTGGGTGGTGGTAGGAGGTTGCAGGTCACGTCGACCTTGATTTTTTTCGGTGGCGGGCAAGGTCACCAGAGGTTGCTGTTTAGGTCTCCTAAGTGGGACAGGCCCTTAAGTCTAGTTTCAAGTTGTCTGGTGATAAGGAAGGTAGAGGAAGCTTTTGTATTCCATACTGTATGTCAGTTCTTCATTTTAATATTTGGTATTAAAATATTTCATTTCCCATCCTAACATTGATTATGCAAACACAAGCATCATTTAGCTTAGTACTTTGAACACAATCGAGTGGAGTAATTCATTTTACTCATTTAGGTTTAGGTTTATTTTTGTCACATGTACCAAGGTACGGTGAAAAGCTTTCTTTTGCATGCTATCCAAACAAATATACATAGATACAGTCAAGTTAAACTCGAGTACAATAGATAGAACAAAGGGGAAGATACAAGCAGAATATAATTCTCAGCATTGTAGTGCATCAGTTCCTTAGACAAAGTCCCATGTTCGCAATTGGGTAGAGGTGAATTGGACAGTACCCTAGCTTATGGAGGGACCGTTCAGAAGCCTGATAACAGGGGAAGAAGCTGTTCTTGAGACTGGTGGCGCGTGCTTTCAAGCTTCTGTCCCTTCTGCCAGATGGGAGCAGGGAGAAGAAGGAATGATCGGGGTGGGACGTCTTTGCTTATATTGGATGCTTTTCCGAGGCAACGTGAAGTGTAGATGGAGTCAATGGTGGGGAGTCTGGTTTGTGTGATGGACTGGGCTACATTTACAAACAACTGTGATTTTTTGGGGTCTTGGACAGAGCTGTTCCCAAGCCAAGCTGTGAAGCAACCCGACAGTATGTTTTCTCTGTTGCATCTGTAGAAGTTTGTGAGATTTAAAAACCATGCAGGTAAAACTTTAACTTTGTCAAATATATTTTCCAGATAAAGATTGGGAAGATATTAAAAAGATGCCAGAACATTCAACATTGATGAAAGATTTCAGAAGAAATACGTGAGTTTTGTCTTAATTTGGTCACAAAATAAAAGAGCATTCTGCAAATTCGAGTGCTGTTTTGAAATTGCCTTTCGTGATGTTTGAAGTTGCCTATCATAATGAGATTTTGTGCCATTCGGAACCATTGTGTCTTTTGGAGCAACTTTGCGTTGGATGGGATTAGTAACAATGTATTGTATTGTGCAGAAAGACTAAAGAGCCTAAAAAACAAGTTCTCTTATGCAGAATATCTGGGTAGTTTTTGGTGTTTATTTTGCCAGCTGAGATGTAGAAACCAAATTCTGCCTGGAAATCTTTCTCCATTTCCCAAAGAACCCACCATATTTTTTCTTCCATAAATTTCAATAGAAAGCAAACCCAGCAGATTCTGTGACTAGCAAGCAACTTCTGGCCACATATACTCTCAACCCAGGGAAGAGAGGCGGCACAGTGGCGCAGCGGTAGAGTTGCTACCTTACAGCCCCAGAGACCTAGGTTTGATCCTGACTACGGGTGCTGTCTGAATGGGGTTTGTACGTTCTTCCTGAATGTGTCAGTTATCTTTGGGTGTCCGGTTTCCTCCCACACACCAAAGACATACAAGTTTGTAGAGTAATTGGTTTCGGTAAAAGTTATAAATTGTCCCTAGTGTGTAGGATAGTGCTAGTGTGTGAGGATCACTGGCCAGCGTAGACTCAGTGGGCCGAAGAACGAGTTTCCTGCTATATCTCTAATCAAAAACAAAAAGGTTGACTTCTATTATCTGAATTGGTTTCATAGAAGAAGACAAATTTGTATCTTTTTCATTGATTTTTTTGTAACGGCAGCAGCCATAAGATACCGCTTCTCCACACATCAGCATACGACTGAGAAATGGTGAACATGGACACTCACATAGCATGTATTCAATTATTTGAGATTGCCAGATTGATTTAAGGTGGTGAGTTCTTTGCACAGGTTGTCCAAATGAACATATCAATGAATTAATAAAGAAAGCCTTTGTTTTTTCCATAAACATTTACTGACAATCTTCTGTGACTTTAGACTTACAGTGCGGAAAAAGGCCCATCAACCCACTGAGTTCACGCCGACCAGCGATCACCCCAAACACTAACACTATCGTACACAATAGGGACAATTTATAATTTTACAGAAGTCACAGGGAGAACTTACAATCTTGCACCGAATGGGAGATCCGGATCATACCGGGTCTCTGGCACTGTAATGCAGCAACTTTACTGCTGTACCACTCTACCATCCTAAATCTTTAGGGTTTGGTTTTGGGGATCTATGCGATGAACTTGTCCGCAACCGATTGGTGAGTGACATTTTGAACAATAAAGTGAAAAACGAACTACTACAGGATGCTGATCTAACTCTCATCGGAGCATAGAATGTCTGCCGCATTGCTGAAGTTATTGACTCTCATACCTGCCTCGCAGGGCCGTGTCCACATTCCTCGTACCATGTGAATGCTGCCAACCTGTTCTACTGTGCTCAACGCCTGCCACCAGAAGTGCAGCAGCCTGGCAGGTTCCTCGATAAATGTAATAATTGTGGTGGTTCACACTCCGCTCTCCGCGAGCAATGCCCTGCCTACAGGTAAGTTTTACCACTCCTGTAAACGAATAAATCACTTTATTCGCTGCTCTCGTGCCCGCCGAGATCGTACAGAACCCAAGCAGTCAGTGCACCTGCTCCAGCACGATGATTCCCACAGCATAACTGATCGAGACCGTTTCCCTGTGAGAATCCATCTGAACCTGACATTTCCAGTCTAAAGATACATTCTCTGTATGAAACCTCATGTAAACTTCACGATCCCGAGGTCACTTTTTGAATCGACAATACTACAGCTGTGGCAAAAAATTGACCCTGGAGCTCGTTGTAATGTCATGTCCTTATCCGAGTCCGCAAGGGTCAGAAATGCAGAAGTTATTGTAAACACCAAAGCTTCGTTAGTTCCCATCGGAGCGGGGGAGGTTCACCCAGTTGGAAGGGTTGACCTGCAGTGTCATCTAGCGACACGTGTGCACAAGCTGAACTCCTTCATAGTCCCAGGAAAGGTGACAACCTTACATGGCATCGATGCCTGCCAGGACTTGGGATTGGTAAGCTTTGGAGAAGAGGTGCACCACCTTTTGCCTGCCCAAGATATTACCGAACAGTTTCTATCTCAGTACAAGAAACCTTTTGACAACAAAATCGGCAAACTACCTCACAAGTATTCTATTGTAACTGACCCCAACGTCCTGCTCATTGTTTGAGCCCCTCATAGAATTCCCCGTGCCATGCGCGACCGCATACAGAACGAACTTCAAAGAATGGAATCCTGGGCGTCAACGCTGCAGTTACTGACCCGTCGGACTGGGTCTCAACCATGGTGGTGGCTACCAAGAAAAACAAAGATAAAATACGAATTTGTATTGACCCCAGAGATTTGAATACTGTAATCGTGCCCGCATTACGCAATGCGCACTGTAGAAGAGCTAGCAGCACACCTGGGCAAAGCGACTGTGTTCTCCGTTTTAGATGCAAAAAACATTCTGGCAAATCCTGTTAGACCACAAATCGTCTGAACTAACCACTTTTGGCACACCTCTCGGCCAATACAAGTTTCTGCAAATGCCCTTTGGCATCAACTCCGCTAGTGAAGTTTTCCTGCGCACGATGGAACAGCTGTTTGCAGGTTACCCATGTGCCATTATTGTCGAGATATCCTCATTGCTGGCCGTGATATGTCAGAGCATTATGCCAATTTAAAGAAAGTACTGGATCATGCAAACGACATCAATCTCAAGCTCAACACCCTAAAGTGCAGACTTTATGTCAAGGAAGTGAAGTACGTGGGACATTTTCACTAGTGATGGGCTCAAACCAGATCCTTCCAAGACCATTGCCATCAACGGACTGCCGACTCCCACAGACGTAACCAGTCTACAGAGATTCCTGGGCATGGTGAACTACCTGGGTAAGTTCATTCCGAACTTCAGTAAACTGTCAGCCCCACTGCGGCAGCTAACACACAAAGACGCAACCTGGTCCTGATATACACAATACCAGAGGGCGTTTGACATCCTAAAACAGCAGCTGTACTGTGCCCCGACTGGTTTACTTCAACGTGAAGTTGCCTGTAACACTAACCTGGGATGCCTCCCAGTATGGATTGGGTGCTGCCTGTCTTCAGAGTACGAGTGAGGGTGACAGCAGACCTGTTGTATATGCCTCTTGCACAATGTCCGAGACTGAACAACGCTATGCTCAAATTGAGAAGGAACTACAGGCCTACAGGTATTCGCCTGCGAGAAATTCAAAGACTTTATTTTTGGAAAGACTAACTGTTGAAACAGACCACCAGCCGCTAATCAGCATCTTGAACAAGCCAATCCATGCCACTCCTGCCCGACTGCAGCGGATAATAATGCAGCTTTAAAGGTACAATATTAAACCTGCGAGCAACAACCATCGGACAACAACACCTACATTGTGATGATGGTGTTCTACCTTCCCACTAAATGCTTGGACACCTTGACTGTGCAGACAGCAGTCAATGACACCCTACAGTCCCTGATCTCAAGCATCCGGCATGGCTGGCCGGATAAGCAACACAGGGTACCAGTTGCTATTCGCCCTTACTTCCTGGTCCGCAATAAGCTTGTGCTCCAGGACGGTGTGATTGTCAAGGGACACAAGGCGGTCATTCCAACTGCCCTACGGGACAAATATTTCGACTCTGTCCACGGGGGCCATCCCGGTATCGAGGCAACCATTCTTCAAGCTAAGAGCAATCTTTTTCTAGCCCGGTGTGACCGAGTTCATACAGGAGAAGGTGGAAGCCTGCGCGATCTGCAACAGCCTGATGCCCCATCAGTTCAAGCAGCCGCTTCCCTCCCACCCAGTTCCTGCCTTGCCATGGTCCACAGTGGCAACTCACATATTTGAATGGCGTGGTAAGCAATATCTGGATCTTGTTGACTCGTTCTCGGGCTGGTTTGAGATTGACTTGCTTCCCAGCCCCACTTCAGCGGTAGTGGGTCAAAAGCTAACATGCCACTTTTCGGCTGACGAGGCGCCCTCGAAACTTCTGTCTGACAACGGAAGCCAGTTCACCAGCCAGTGTTTAGAGAATTTGCCCGACGATGGGACTTTCATCACATTACGAGCAGTTCCGAGTTCCCTCAATCGATCGGGCTGGCCGAGCGGACGGCCGAAGCGCCAAACAGGTGATGGAAAGGTCGCATTCGGCAAAATCTGATGTTTATATGGACTTGCTCAAGATAAGAAACATTGCCCATGACGCAGTGCTAGGATCTCCTGCCCAACGTCTCATGTCAAGGCAGACCCGTACCCCGCTGCCCGTTCCCAAGCAACTACTGCAGCCACAGGTTTGCAAGCCATCGGTAATTCAAGCACAGCTTCAGCACAAGCGCGAGATCCAGAAACAATCTTACGACAAGACTAGCAGGTCTCTCAAGCCTCTGGCGAGTGGCCAAGTTGTTCGACTACAGTCTGACAAGGGCCACTATCGCCTTGGCTTAATCCGCAGCCCTGCACCGGAACCATGTTCGTACATGGTCGATTCGAATGGAGGGACCTACCTGCGAAAATCGTCTACCAGTGAAGGAACCATATCCCACGATCCCGTATCCCGATGTTCCAGGACTGTTTAACCGAATGACTGATACACTTTCTTCCCCGACCCGACGTCCGTCCACGGAGTCCGTGCCCATCATGTATCCTGCCTTCTCACCACCACGTTCGGTGCCCTGGTTTCCAGCTTCACCCCACCTGTCTCACGGATCTCCGGTGTTCCAACAGCCCCCAGTCGCTCAGTTTTCGTTGGTGAATGATGGAGATGCGAGCTTATACCGAACGCGTGCGGGTCCTATTTGTAATCCTACCCTTAGATACAGTGACTATGTTTAACCTGCTCCAGCACTGAAGCAACTGTCTATTTTTACACGCGCTAGTTAAAATTGATTCGTCGTACTTACATATATATTCACAATTAGGTTATTTTCTTAAGAGGAAAGATGTAGATCTGCTCTACTTACATGTTGACTAATACTAAAACACAAATACTACACACCACTATTATCTATAATCCGGTCCAGGTTTTCATCATACTGGCACTATTCATATTAACGGATCCCGGCACAAGCTGCGAGTCGTGATCCAGATACAGTGATGCCAACATGCTGTGTAACTTTATTGTATGTCAATAAACCTGTTTGATCGCTACTTTGAGTATGTGTTATTTGCCCTACACTCACTAGATAAGATGGTGCCCAAGCCAGGTAGCTCTCTGCATGCTAGTCCCAGAAATGGACCTGCAATCATTCATTACAATCTCTGCACCTTTTAAAATCTCTAATCCAACAGCAGATCCTTACACCGTGGATGGTTTGATTGTAATCATGTATATTCTTTCCGCTGACTAGGCTTTTCACTGTACCTTGGTACATATGACAATAAACTAAACGACACGGGTAGATTGTCACAGATGAAACTGGGGGAATCATTGAATACCTAGCATTGTTTTTGCTTGTATTTGTATCCACTACTATCCTTCCTTAGAAAAAGAGATTTCTCTATGTCAAAATCAGAGCATTTCACAGTGGTAATTGTTTTGTTTTTTTCTAGTTATACAAACTGCAGCCTTATAAAGTATATGGAGAAACATAAAGTAAAGCCGGATAGCAAAGCTTTTCATTTGGTAAGTGTCAGATTTAATATTTTATAAGATCAATTGAAGAAATAAATAGTAAAAATCAAATTAATTACACGTCTGCATTACTTACAAAGATCTAACACAACTTTTTACTTGCTACAATTTTACACTATTTACAATGTATCTAACATATTAAATGGCCAAATATAAAGTACTATATCCAGTGCAGAAGTTAAAAGCTTCCAGCTGTATCAGTCAACAAACAAAATAGTAGAAAGTAGAGCAGTACCACCTTGTGCCCCACGATGTCTGTACCAACCATGATGCCAAGACCAACTCTTGTAGGAGTACATTTTTATTCATTAAACAGTCATGGGACAACATGAAATATTTGAGAGAAACATTGGACTGGAGTGCACATTTTCCAACAGTTGGAAAGGCAGGATACAGCATAATCTCATATTATCCTGGCGAATTGCCATGTTAAATGAGGAAAAGATGAAGGTCACTCAGAGTAAAAAGTAATGCTAAAACATAATTAAAAGAAAATGATCTCAACATTATCTGTTTGATTAAAATGGGAAATTAAAATCTTTAAATATATTAGACTGAAGCAAAAATGCAATCTGATGAAGAGGGAAAAGATCCCTGTGAAACATTTGTAGTATTTATATTAGAAATTATAGTAATTAGGGTTCAGATTGCATCTTAAAACTCCTAAAAGCCTGGCACCAAAAGATCCGCTGCTCTCTGTTTCAGTAAATTACACTGGCTCATAGCATTGCAACAAGGTTTGGCATCAACTTGACAAGGACACTTCTTGATGCCAAAGACATCACTCCACATAAACTGCAACAAAAGGTTCCATTTATATTTGTGGAGACAAAACCATAGGAAATATAATATTCAGTGACAGGATGTATTGTATTTTGGGTTATATTTTGTCGTAATAATTAAATATACATTACACTTATTGCTATGTGAAAAGGACATAGAAATGAAAACACAAAAGGAAGTAATTCAGCTTATTTTCAATTGAACCTGCATTGCAAGAATGCAGTAACTTTTTGATTTTTAACTGGTTTCAACCAGTGCAATGTAAGTATATCTTTCTCAATAGTCTGCAGCTTTTGAAGCAATTGTCACGACAGTAGTGACGGTGGGACCAGGCTTGCCCGTTCAGTCGTAACTCCAGAAAGACATCCAGTGGTTATTCTTCCCCTTCCTTCACTGTGACGTCTGATCTTCCCCAACGATCTGTCTTTGGTCCCCTTTCGGTTTCTTAACAAGTACTGTCCCTCTGTTTCATCATCGTACATATCACTTCAGTTTTACTATCTCGATGGTACCAACACTATACCTCCTCGCCACCTCCCCGAGACTGAAACTATTTGACTTGTGGTCCCATCACAAAATTCAATTCCCTGGCCACATCCTTCATTCCCCTCCCTTTGAAACTTTGGCAACAGCTTTGGACTAGAGATGGGTTTCTCATCACCCAGTCATGTATTTATGCCATCTCACTGGCAACCATGTTCCACCCACAAAACATCACTCCTGCGCTTATTGTTTTCATGAGCTCTAGCACTTAACTGTTCTAATGCACCCATGATCACTTGCCACGTGTTTAGCCCTCCAAAAGCCAGAGTGCATCCAAAATTATTTTGCCTAACTTTTATATCCTGTTTGTCCATTTCTCCTGTGCCCTTTGATTCTTATTAGCTTACAATGAAGCAACTCTGAATTATAAAATGCTCAAACTCTTTTATAACTTCATCTTTTCTACCTCTGTGCAATCTTCCAGTCTTGGAGATGGTCATCCTATTTGGTCCTCTTGAAAATCACTGATTTTAGTCATTGTGAGGCAGCATGGTGGTGCAACTGTAGAGTTGCTGCCTTACAGCACCAGAGACCCGGGTTTGAACCTGACCACGGCTGCTGTCTGTACGGAGTTTTACGTTTCCCCATGACCTGCGTGGGTTTCTCCAGGTGCTCTGATTTACTCCCCACACTCCAAAGACCTGCATTTTTAGGTTAATTGGCTTTGGTAAAATTGCAAATTGTCCCTAGTGTGATGGTGTTAGTGTGCGGGGATCGCTGGACAGTGTGGACTCGGTAGGGCCAATGGGCTGTTTCTGTGCTATATCTCTAAAATAAAATAAACTGAAACTATTACTTTCAGTTGAAAGGGGCATTTGAAATTCCCTTTCTAAATCTCTTCACATTTCTTTCACACATTCCTTAAATCTCTTTGTTTTTGTCACCTCCACTTGTATCCCCTTATTTGATTCAGTCAAATGTATTTTTGTAATAGTCCTATGAGATGCCGTAAGATATTTCAATACATTAAAGGTGCCATATGATTAAGTTGTTGTTGAGACTGCATTTTGTTGATATCAAAAGGAGCACTGACTAAAGCAATGTTAAAATAAACTTATTCTTGGATAATTCTTTATGCATAAATCACTCTAATGTTCAACATACAAAAAAAAATCTGAGCGTTCAGAAATTGAAAACAAGTCAAAACAAAAAACAGAAAAGTGCTGGAAACACTCATCAGGTCTCAGCAGAACATTGTACAAAAATATGGACCTGCATTGTTATACCCTAATTGTACCAACATCGTGGATTTAAATGGAAACCCTATCTAATGTCTCGAGATATTTTAAATCACTCGTATATAACTCTATTTAAAGTACCAGTACAATGTGATATAAATGGCGCTTTTAATGATTACAGCAACCGATATCTTGATTGGTTTGAATATAACATCTACGTGCAGACCATAAATATTTGACTACCAATTTCTGTAACTAGTTTCTATTGCATAACAATTGCACATTTTTCCCCGATTATATTGATTTGAATGTCAGGAAAATATTGAACATAATATCATTAATGCATGCTTTCCTAATTCCCAAAAGTGACAGGGGAGGGAATTATATGAAAGATGGTGCCATAGTCAACCATTAATTTTGGTGACTACCATTACAATTAATAGTTTTTTTTGTAATCTCTACTCAATTTCAGCTTCAGAAGTTACTCACAATGGACCCAACCAAGAGAATTACCTCAGAACAGGCTATGCAAGACCCCTACTTCCTTGAAGACCCACTCCCAACATCAGAGTATGTTGAATCGCCTTTTAAACAACAACTTACACTCGTATTCACCTTTAATGTAGATTTCCCAAGAAGCGTAATAGAGGTATATTCAGACATAAATGAACACTGAGCCAGGGTGATCAATGGAGGTATGGCCAAAAGATTTGCCAAGATGTTTTGTGGTGAGAATTAAAAAATATATATATGGTCGTCAGGGGCTAAAATTAGAAATTCTAGATTATGGGCCTAGATAGCTGGGAGGTGCTGGGAAGAGTTGTAGGGATGGAATCAATTAGAAATAGAGATGAGAATTGTTTAAAGTTTAAATTGGAGGTATTGATAGAAAATAAGCCAACCAACACAGGCCAGCAAGGACAGTAGAGATAGAGCGGGAACTGGTGGAAGATGGAATGGGTGCAACAGTGTTTAGATTGAACTGAAATTTGCAGATAGTGGAGGATGGTAGGCCAATGAGAAGAGTATCATAATGCACGTTCAGAGATCGCAGAGCTTTGAATGACGGTCATCACTAAAGATGGACTTCAAATATGCAACTGTTCATTCTATTTATCAGTGTGTTCAATCCCATTAAATAAAATAAGTTTCCACTTCTATCCAGTGTGTTAGTATGGAGTATCTGTTGACTTGTGTAACTAACGTTGGTCATTTTCTGAAGTGGTGAAATATGTTTTACATAGGATTGGCAAAGACTAGGTTTGATTCTTGGCCTCTAATATTCATAGCTTGCACACATTTTGGAGTACAAATTTTAACAGCCAATGTTTCTATAAAAGAAAGACACAGTAACTCAGCGGACTCTGAATAGAAGGAATTGATGACGTTTCGGGTCAAGACCCTTCTTCATATTGCAGCGTTTTATTCCCTTGCCAGCAAAGAATAACTTGCATTTGGTAACCAGTTTGTCTCATTTTGTTATCAATCTGTTTTGTTCTGGTATACAGTTCTCCTGTAGAAAATTCTGTTATAGGATTGGAATTTTTTTTCCTTGTTTTCCTGTCTCTGTTTCAAAAGCTTAAGTTGCTGGGTATAATTGTGAACTTCAGTTTATTTTGTCTTTTTTTGATTTTTGCAGTGTTTTTGCTGGTTGTCAGATTCCCTATCCAAAAAGAGAATTTCTTACAGAAGATGAACCTGATGACAAAGGAGAAAAGGTAGGTTTAAAGAACAAAGCATTTTAATTAATTTCTGTTCAGCGTGGACTCCTTGAAAATGAAACAAAAAGCTAGTTTGGTGCATGTTAAGATTTACAGTTTAATGTGAAAGTTTGAAATTGGAAGTTTGGATAAGAAGTTCCAGGAAAGATCAATATGAATTAGGGAGACTCAACTCTTTGGAGATTAAAGAAATATTGCAGAAGAATTGTATAGAATTTCTTAAAACATATAGAGCAGCACAGTGGCGCAGCAGTAAAGTTGATGCCTTACAGTGGCAGAGACCAGGGTTTGATCCTGACTACAGGCGCTGTTTGTGCGGAGTTTGTCTGTTCTCCCTGTGATCGCGTGGGTTTTCTCCAGGTGCTCCGGTTTCCTCCCACACTCCAAAGACGTACAGGTTTGAAGGTTAATTGGCTATGGTAAAAATTGTAAATTGTCGGTAGTGTGTAGGATGGTGCTAGTGTACGGGGTGATTGCTGGTCGGCGTGGACTCGGTTGGCCGAAGGGCCTGTTTCTGCACTGTATCTATAAAGTAATAATTTATACAATTGAATTATGACTGCAGGTGATTTTATGAATTTTATTTAACTCTGAGATTTGATACTGAATTTAACTGCTATAGTTTTGACCAACACGACTAAGAATTTATCGTAAAAAAATGTTGGAGGAACTAATCTGGCCAGGTAGCATCTTTCATGACTTCATCCAGCACCGCATGTTTTGCTCGTAATTCCAGCATCTGCAATTCCTTGCGTCTCCATTTGTTTCTCGTTGCATCAACGTACATGACTTTTTAAATCATTTAACTTTTTTTCAGCTTTTATTTTGTTAAATAGAACTATGTGTGTTTATTGGAATATACAGTTTCAGATTTCTCTCCATTTTGTTTTCCCAAATTGAGAAGAACCAACAGCAGCAACAAGGCAATAATCACACTAATGGAGGCGGCCACCCAGGGAACCAAGACAACAGTCACACGCAGGGACCCCCTCTCAAGAAAGTCCGTGTCGTCCCTCCTACCACTACCTCAGGTGGGCTGATCATGACCTCAGATTACCAGGTAGGCTGCTCATGTTTAAGTGAATATAACGTTTACAAGCTGTAGATTGTTTACAGTGTTAAAAATAGAAAAGCTGGTTCTTTTTTTAAGTGGATCGTAAACATTTTAAAGGAATATTTGCACGGAGCTTGTACGTTCTCTGGATTAAGGCATGGGTTTTCTATAGGTGCTCCTCCCACACTCCAAAAAAATACTGGTGTGTAGGTTAATTGGCTTTGGAAAAATTGTAAATTGTCCTTAGTGTGTAGGACAGGGCTAATGAACGGGTGATCGCTGGTCGACAAGGATTTGATGGGCCGAAGGGCCTCTTTCCACACTGTATCTCAAGTCTAAAGTAATACCTTAATGCATTGGATAATAAAAATACACTGATATTTTAAAACCACATATTTTCTTTCTTTACCATCTCATTTTATGGCATGCTTGACCAACTGAAATGAAATGAAATGAAATGATTCGATTTATTGTCATTGTCAGTGTACAGTACAGAGACAACGAAATGCATTTTTAGCATCTCCCTTGAAAGGGAGACACAGGGCGTCGCGGTGTGCCCGCGCCTGCCGCCGTAACATTCCATTACAGGCAAAGGTGGGTGAAGTGTCTTGCCCAAGGACACAACGACAGTATGCACTCCAAGCGGGATTTGAACCGGCTACCTTCCGGTCGCCAGCTGAACTCTTAGCCCATTGTGCTATCTGTCGACCTTGTGCTATCTGTCGACCTTGCACGAAACACAATAAAATACAAGAACGTTCAAAGCTAGCAAACAAATTCTGTTTAATATTTTAACAGAACTAACATTGACCGTCTTTTTACTGTCCATGAATAGTTGTGCTCTTTCAAAGATTTAAAAACTGATTGTACTTATTGAAAGCATAGCACTTTAAGACTCGAGAAAGAAAAAGTTGTAAAACAAAAATCACCTTGGGAGAATACAATTACAGCACAAGAACATACCCTTTGGCCCACAATGTTGCAGCACAAGAACATACCCTTTGGCCCACAATGTTGTGCTGAACCTGATGCTATACTCCTCCATTTTCGAAGACCTTGTCATAGTGTCTTACAGAGAGGAAACAGGCCCATCGGCCCAACTTGCCCACGTCAAACAAAATGTTGTATCTACATTAGTCCCACCTGCCTCCGTTTGGCCCATATCCCTCTAAATCTATCCTATCCATGTATCTGTCAAAATATTTCTTAAACGTTGCAATCGTAGCTGCCTCAGCTACCTCCACCAGCAGCTCATTCCATACACTCACCAACCTTTGTGTAAAAATGGTTACCCCTTAGGCTCCTATTAAATCTTTCCCCCCCTCACCTTGTATACTTTCAAAGTTATGATTTAATTTTTAGGACTTGATTTTTTTTTTCTCTAGTGAAGAGCATTATCAGACATGGTGGACTACAATTTTATAAATCATCAAACTTTCATTTTCTGCTTAACATACTATTCCTACTTCCCGAGTGGACTTTGAATGGTGTGCTTTGATTGATCTCTCTGTACTGAGACATAAGATTTGGTTGAGATAATATTTGTCAATCTTTAGCATAAAAACACCATTGAGATTGATCTGTAGTTCACTATAATTATGAGAGACATGGATAGGGTAGACAGTCAGAACCTTTTTTCCCCACGATGAAAAAATTAAATACTACAGGGCGTAGGTTTAACGTAAGTGGGACAAAGTTTAATAGAGATGTGCAAGTTTTTTTTAATGCAGATGTGTAATGAGTGCCTGTAATGCGCTGTCAGGGGTGCTGGTTGAGGCAGTTACTATAGTGGTATTCAAGAAACTTTGGATAGCCACATGGATAGGCAGGGGATGGAGAGATGTGGGGTATATGCAGGCAGATAAGAGTTGGTCTTGGCATCATGTTCAGCACAGGCATGATGAGCCGAAGGGCCTGTTCCTGTGCAGTACTGTTCTATGTTTGTTATACAGGTACACCACCGATTTTCTGGCAACTGATAGTCAGGCACCTCCTTTAATCAAGATAAAATAACAGAGCGTTGTTTGTGCCAAACGCTCTTTCGGGATGTGTGCCTCTGTCCCAAAAGAGTTAATTGTTTACTTCTTTATTAATTGTTAAATCCTTATTTGGGCTTCCAGCAGTCCATGGTGCTTTAGAGATATGGGAGGGGTATAATTAGTAGGTGTATTGCTGAACTGTTATTACGTGATTTTTGTTTGTCTAGCAAAATGGATAATCTGGCATGGGTCTGGAATCAAGGGTGCTGGGAAATTGGTGGTGGACCTGTATAATAATAAATGTAACGTTTTTTTTAAAAGTAATTAAAACAAATTATTTGTCTTTTTTTTCAGCGATCAAATCCACATGCTGCCTATCAGAATCCTGGACCAAGCACATCACAACCACAGAGCAGTATAGGATACTCAACTACCTCCCAGCAGCCACCACAGTACTCACACCAGGCACACCGGTACTGAGCTGTAGTATTTCCAAGCTCATTGCCCTCACTGAGGCTATAGTCTGGACATACAGCTGGCAGCCTGGGTCTGGCTCAGATCCCAAGAATGTACTGTATCAACCACATTAGCCAACTCCTCTTGTTTCCACAGGCGGAGGGAGCGGTGTCTGTGATGGAAAGGACTTGGGGTAGACTTGAAAAAGAATCTCTAGCACAGTTTGTGTTTATCGACATGCTGCTTCCATAGTTTACTTGACCTGCTTTTTAAGACCAATTTTTATTTTTCCTTTATGGTTACAAATTGTAGCAGTTGAAGCCGTGAATGTACAATGATTTCTATCTTTGGGCGGTGAATATTCTTGCTGTTTATCAATGAACTACCATAGCAAGAAAATGTCTTCTAAACTGGTACTTGAAGAACAGTGTTTGATGGTCAAGGCATTCATGATGCAGAATATACTTTATTTGGTACAGATTTCACATCTAATTGTATGTTGCAGTTGGTTACTTCATGTTTATCAGTGTTTTATCTTTAATGTCTTTGCAGCACAAAACTTCACAATATGTAAAGCATAATTTATCAATTGATTGTAACTTCGAAAAGACTCCCACCTGTTTCTGAACTTTGCAGTGACCTTCACCCAACTCAACCCCAATAGTTACAAACTGACTTGACTTAAAACGGATGCTACCTTTAATTTTACCAATAGTAAATGAACTGTACTGAGTATTGCATCTGTGACGTTCATCCAGACCTTCAAGGGACAATTACTTTGGACAGTGTTCATTTTCTTTTCTACACGTGTTGCTGACTTGTGGGCAAACAAAATCGCATGCATTGTCTCCACGTTTTCAACATCAGCTCGGATATTTTGTCATGAATTTATAAAGCTGGGATTGTGTAGTGAATTTCCTTTTTGTTCGATCATATTTTTCATGAAAAATGTACATGCTTTTACTGAGTGCCCTTAAGATGAGTGTCAGATGTAGAAGAGCCTTAGAATTCATTTATAAATGTAACAATTGTATTGTCTCATTTTACATGAATGAAGCAAGTATTCTGAAAATAAATTTTGAACATTATAGTAGTAACTTTACTACTAAAATTTTATCAAGTGGTGTGGACAGCATTAATGTGTTGAATGAAATGCTATTGCTTGCAGCATATGAATGCTGAAATTCTAAAGGGTTGGGAAAAACAGAAAACACTGGAAATGTTTGAATCCAGCTGGCTGAGTATCTGTTTATATGGAGAGCTGGAATCTTAAGCATTTTTTTGATTGATTGAAAGATGCAGCATGGAAACTGGCCGTTCAGCCCACCAAGTCCATGCAGACCTTTGTTTTCCCACTTTCGCATCTGTCCCCTACACACTTTGGGCAATTTATAGAGGCCAGTTAATCTACAAACCTGCATGTCTTTGCGATGTCGTAGAAAATTGGAGCACCCGGGAAAAACTTCCATGGTCACAGGGATAACGTGCAAACTCTGCACAGACAGGGGCCGAGGTCGGGATCAAACCGGGGTCTCTGCCGCCGTGAGGCAGCAACTCTACCAGCTGCACTACTCTATTGCAGACTGAACCTGCTTCTGGACTTGTTTATTACATTTTAACTTTTTATTACAGTTACAGATGTGGCTATCTGTTTTTCTAACAATTAAAAAGGTTTAAAAAACTTGCAATGATATAAACCATCATTTCAATACTCGCACTTGCCTGATTTACAAATATTAGTTGTAGTATATTTGTCAATCCTCCCATTTTGTGGCTCGCCTGCAGTCCGTCTGTCTTTACTTTTTGTTGTTGTTTTTTTTGTCTTGTTTTAGTTAAAGTTTTGGTTATTAGGTTGTGTTATGTGTGGGGGGGGGAAGCTGAAACATGGTTTTCTTTCTCTCCCTTCGGGGGAATGCGACTCTTTCTGTCGTATCCCCCCCTTCTCTGCCTCCGTCTGCGCTGAGGCCTAATGGCGGAGCTGGGGGCCTCCAACCTGCGACCGACCTCGAGGCTCCGGAGGCAGAGCCAGCCAGGATTCACCAACGCGAGGCTGGCTGAATTCGGAGCTGTGGCGCCGTTCGGGCGCTCCAGTGGCACGACTCGGGGCTAAGACGGTGCTCCGGTGAGGGCGGCCCGGCTCAGGGCTGGGACGGAGCTCCATTGAGGGCGGCCCGGCGCTGGGCTGAGACGCTGCTACGGTGAGAGCGGCCCGACTCGGGGCTGGGACGGTGCTACGGTGGCTGAGGCGGCGTTCCAGCGGCGGCGACCTGTATCCGGGGCTCGGCTGCAGGCCAGTGGACGACATAGTCGGGAGCTCGCAGGTCACAAGCTGGTGCCTGTTTTCCGGAGCTCCCGCGGCAACAGCTGCGTCCGCTGGACTGGAGGGCGGCAGCTCCGACCACCCCGGGCCGCGGAGCTTCAACCGGCCTGTTCGCGGAGCTTGGTTGAGCCGCGGGACTGACTACCATCGCCCGGTGGGGTAACAACATATCGCCTCAGCGCAGAGGGGAATGAGGAGGGAAGAGACAGTAACCTTAAGACTTTTGCCTCCATCACAGTGAGGAGGTGCCTGGTGAACTCACTGGTGGATGTTAATTTGTGTTTATCGTGTGTTTTGTTGTTTATTATTATATGTATGGCTGCAGGCAACGACATTTCGTTCAGACCGAAAGGTCTGAATGACAAATAAAGGATCTAATCTAATCTAAACCATTAGTTTCGCTATACTGGCTGATTTCTGATGTCCCCTTTTGACGAATAAAGTATCTGCAAGGTAAATCTTGATACTTATTGCCTTAGAATTTGTCAATTTACTTGCCTATAATATTTTAAATAGTTCATCTCAGCATTTAGGTATCCTTAAATGCTTAGAAGAACTATTTAAAATGTTATAGGCAAGGATGCCTAAATGCTTAGATCAACTATTAAAGTTGAAGTTTAATAAAGATTCCAAAGTTGCATATTTCCAGTTTAATTATGAAGCTAGCCAGTCATTCTTCTGCTTTAAAAAGCCTATTTCTGTAATATGCATTGGCAATTTTCTAATTGCCGAACCAACAAAACAAATTTTGAAAGCAAATGAAGAGATGATTTACAGAACGCACACCAACCTCGAACATTTCTCTTTGTTACACCTCTTGGTAACTCAAAGATGCCTCCTAGTGGATCAGTTAAGAAACAGCATTGTTAGTATCTGTAGATGGCTTAGATATGGGAATGTTACACCAATATTGAATATTTATAAAAAATAATTGTGAACCAAATTAAAAACTACAACTTTCATTTGTTTACAAATTCTTCCTCCTGCCTCCCTTTCTTCTGTTCTGTCTCTGCCTCTATCTCTTCCCCCCCCCCCTTCCCCCTCTCTTCTCATGCCCTCTTTAAAGTGTCAGTTTTATTTCTACATGAAGAAACAAAGAACAACTATGACTAGAGGAACTTGCAAGTGTTGATTGGGAGAGGCAGTTTGTAAGGAAAGGTGCATGTGGGATGCTTTTAAAAGTGTGTTTAGGGTGAGTTCAGGGCCAACATTTTCCTTTAGAGTGAAGGGCAAGGATGGCAGGAATTCTTAACAAAGCAAGAGCTGTGGAAATCAAATCAGTGACTAACCTGCAAGCAAATGTTGATGTCCTTTAAATGACATTGGTGAATCTTTATCAATTTACTGTGATTAATACTTGGCATAAGCTGCACAGTGACAGCCAGTTTGGCAGCACGAGACTTAAATCAACATTAGACACGACTGATCTCATCCGCTGCTTGCTCTGCACATTTCTAATGCTTAATACCATTAGCAAGCTTAAGGATGTCATTCAATGTGCCACTTGGCACGACCTGTCCTAGAATGCACTGGCTGTATTGGACAATAAGTTAAATGCAACCTGTAGAAGCAAGCTACAAATAAAATTCTGTATTCAACAGCTTAGAACTCTTTGCAGGACAAGCGTGGTCTGAACAAGTTCTATTGAAACTTAACATAACTTTTATAACTTTCAGTTGTATCCCTCTAGGATTTAACCCCAGATCGTATCTTGCATTTGATTTTAATAATGTGCTACATAATCCTCGATAATGCTCACAATGCTTAACAAATAAAGAAGGGTTTACTTTGTAATATAGGCGTCATGGTATGATTGAATAATTTGTGATATCATCCTAAGAAATAAAATCATTCATTTTCCTTAAAGGCAGAAAGAGATGAATTAGCAACAAATACAATGATAGTGCTAGAGGTAAATCTCTTGAGTAGACCATATTATTAGGCTTTCACAGTAACAGTTTACATTGCAGATTTTATCTGTCTACAATTTTTATTATATTCAACTTGACTACATCTACCTAAACATCTGAAAGTAAAACAAGTCAAATGTTGGTACCATGTTGCGATTTTCTTTTAAAAAGGGGTCTGATCAAGGAATCCCAGCTTTGTATTGATTTTCTATGAATTCACTATCCATCTGTCAGTGAAAGTACTTCAAGAGCAGTTTAAATGTAATTAACGGGTGAAGTACAAAGGTTACATGAATGCATTCCTTAAGTTTGGTCACTTTTGTAATTGGATCCCCAAATAATCATCCCCAAAATATGTATCTTGGACAAAAGTTGGTATGGTGGGTGGTGTGGGAAAGGTTAATGGACAGAATAGGCAAAAAGCCAGAGAGCGAGGAAGGAGGGTTGGTTTAAACTGCACGTATTTTAATGCAAGGGGCTTGCATACAGGTAAGGCAGATGAGCTTATAGTGCTTTCAGAAAGTATTCAGACCCCTTCACTTTTTTCCAAGTTTTGTTACATTACAACCTTATTCTAAAATGGATTAAATTTTTTTTTTAATCATCAATCAACACACAATACTCCATAATAAAAAAAAGTAAAATCAGGTGTAAAGTAATTTAAAGGAAATAACTGAAATATCACATTTACATAAGTATTCAGACCCTTTACTCAGTACTTTGTTGAGGCACCCTTTCGCAACGATTACAGCCTCAAGTCTTCTTGGATATGACGCTACAAGCTTGGCACACCTGTATTTGGGCAATTTCTCCCATTCTTCCCTGCAGATCCTGTCAAGCTCTGTCAGGTTGAATGGGGAGCGTCGATGCACAGTTATTTTCAGGTCCCTCCAAGGATGTTCGATCGAGTTCAAGTCCGGACTCTGGCTGGGCCACTCAAGGACATTCACAGACTTGTCACAAAGCCACTCCTGCATTGTCTTGGCTGTGTGCTTAGGGTCATTGTCCTGTTGGAAGGTGAACCTCCGCCCCAGTCTGAGGTCCAGAACGCTCTGGAGCAGGTTTTCATCAAGGATCTCTCTGTACTTTGCTCCATTCATCTTTCTCTTGATCCTGACCAGTCTCCCAGTTCCTGCCACTAAAAAAACATCCCCACAGCATGATGCTGCCACCACCATGCTTCACCGTAGGTATGGTATTGGCCAGGTGATGAGTGGTGCCTGGTTTCCTCCAGACGTGACACTTGGCATTCAGGCCAAAGAGTTCAATCTTGGTTTCATCAGACCAGAGAATCTTGTTTAGGTGCCTTTTGGCAAACTCCAAGCGGGCTGTCATGTGCCTTTTACTGATGAGTGGCTTCCGTCTGGCCACTCTACCATAAGGGCCTGATTGGTGGAGTGCTGCAGATATAGTTGTCCTTCTGGAAGGTTCCCCCATCTCCACAGAGGAACTCTGGAGCTCTGTCATAGTGACCATCGGGTTCTTGGTCACCTCCCTGACCAAGGCCCTTCTCCCCCAATTGCTCAGTTTGGCCGGGCGGCCAGCTCAATGAAGAGTGCTGGTGGTTCCATAGTTCTTCCATTTAAGAATGACTGAGGCCACTGTGCTCTTCAGGACCTGCAATGCTGCAGAAATTGTTTTATACCCTTCCCCAGATCTGTGTCCCGACACAAGCCTGTCTCGGAGGTCTACGGACAATTCCTTCGTCTTCATGGCTTGGTTTTTGCTCTGACATGCACCGTCAACTATGGGACCCGATATAGACAGGTGTGTGCCTTTCCAAGTCATGTCCAATCAATTTAATTTACCACTGTTGGACTCTAAGTTGTGGAAACAACTCAAGGATAATGAATGGAAACAGGATGAACCCAAGCTCATTTCTGAGTGTCATAGCAAAGGGTCTGAATACTTATGTAAATGTGATATTTCAATTATTTATTTTTAATTACTTTGCAAAAATGTCTAAACACCTGTTTTCGCCTCTTCATTCTGGGGTATCGTATGCAGATTGATGTTAAAAAAATGTTTTAATCCTTTTTAAAATAAACCTGTAACGCAACAAAATGTGGAAAAAGTGAGGGGGTCCGAATACTTTCTGAATACACTGTAGGGCGTGGATATGTACGAGCGACTGGGACGTTGTAGCCAATACTGAAACCTGGTTAAGGGAGGGGCAGGACTGGCAGCTCAATGTTGCGGGTGCAGGAGCTTCAGGAGAGATGGGTGAGGGAAAAAGGGGAGGGAGAGGGGGAGTTGCATTGTTGGTTAAGGGGGATGTCAAGGCTGTGTTCAGAAATGACATTACGGACGGTTTGTCTAGTGAGGCTATATGGGTTGAGCTGAGGAACAAGAAAGGGATGATCACCTTGTGTGGGGTGTACTGCAGACCCCAAAATAGTCAACGGGAATTAGAAGAGCAAATGTGCCGGGAGATTGCAGACAGCTGCAGGTCAAATAAGGTTGTTGTAGGGTATTTCAACTTTCCCAATATAGACTGGGAAAATCATAGCGTGAAGGGCTTAGATGGGGTGCAATTCCTCAAAAGTGTTCAGGAGAGTTTTCATAAACAGTATGTGGAGGCCCCCACACATGAGAGGACAACGCTGGATCTAGAATTGGGAAATTGGGAAGGGCAAGTTAATGAAGTGTGTGTGGAGGAGCCTTTTGGGACCAGTGACCATAGTTCGGTTAGGTTTAAGGTTGTTATGGATAGGGACGGAGAGGGTCCACGTGTTAAAATGCTCAACTGGGGTAAGGCCAAATTTGAGGGTACGAGAGAAGATCTCGCTCGTGGACTGGAGCATGTTATTTGAGGGGAAAGGAACATCGGCCAAGTGGGATGTTTTTAAAAGTGTACTGAAGAGAGTTCAGGATGTGTACGCCCCCGTTAGGGTGAAAGGCAAGGCAGGCAAACATAAGGAAGCTTGGCTGACGAGGGAAATTGAGACGTTAGTCAAAAACAAGAAGGATGCATGGGCAGGTGCAGGCAGCTGGGATCAAGTGCATCCCTGGAGGATTTTCGGGAACTAAGGAGCAATCTAAAAAAGGAGATCAGAAGGGCAAAAGGGGGCCACGAGATAGCTCTGGCGGGTAGCATAAAAGACAATTCTAAAAGATTTTATTAATGCATAAGGGGGAAAAGGGTAGCTAGAGGGAGAGTGGGATCTCTCAGGAATAAAAGCGGTCTCCTCTGTGTGGAGCCGCAGGAGATGGGCAAGGTCAATGAGTATTTCTCCTCTGTATTTGATGAGATATATCTGAGGACATTGCGGGAGCCCTGGTTGAAATGTATTAGTCGTCCTTAAATACGGGAGAGGTGCCAGAGGATTGGAGGGTGGCAAATGTGCCTCTTTTCAAGAAGGGCTGCGGGGTATATGCTGGGAACTCTGCCGGGCCGCTGAGGAGGAGGATGCTCACCGTCGGGGCTCGGCGTCAGCGTTCCACCAGCCCGGCGTGAGGGCCTGAACATCGGGCCACCCGGGGCGGCGACTGCAGGTGCTCGGAAGGCCCCGACTACGGATGGACACGGAGGGGAGGCTGGCTGGACTATGGTGCCGTCCTCACCTGGGTGCCATTTATGTTATGTTGTGTTGTGGACTTTTTGTGTTTGTGCTTTTGTTAAATTTTTAATTCAATTTCAATTTTATTTTTTTTTAATATGTTTTATTATTTATTTATTATTTATTTTTATTATTTTTCTTGTGATTTTTTTTAACGATACTGCTGTACGGGAAATTCATTTCGTTGTCTCAAAGTGAGGCAACGACAATAAAATTTGAATACAAGAATACAAAAATACTATAGGCCGGTGAGCTTAACATCTGTAGTTGTTAAGTTACTGGAAGTATTCTGAGGGATAGGATATACAAGCATTTGAATGGGCAAAGGCTGATTATGGATAATCAGCATGGTTTTGTATGCGGGAGGTCGTGACTCACAAATCTGAATGATTTTTTTAAGATGTGAGCAAAAAGGTTGATGAGGGCAAAGCTGTAGGTGTTGTGTACATGGACTTTAGTAAGGTGTTCGACAACGTGACGGATGGTAGGCTGCTCTGGTAGGTTATAAAATTACATTATTATCTAAATGGTGTCAAGTTGGGAAAAGGGGAAATACAATGGGATCGGGGGGTCCTTGTTCATCAGTCACTGAAAGTAAACATGCAGGTACAGCAGGCAGTGAAGAAAGCAAATGGCATGTTGGCCTTCATAACAAGAGGAGTTGAGTATAGGAGCAAAGAGGTCCTTGTGCAGTTGCACAGGGCCGTAGTGAGACCACACCTGGAGTATTGTGTGCCGATGTTGGGGAAGTCCAGAAACAGGGGCCACAGTTTAAGAATGAGGGATAAGCCATTTGGAACAGAAATGAGGAAATACTTTTTCACGCAGAGAGTTATGAGTCTGGAATTCTCTGCCTCAGAGGGCGGTGGAGGCCGGTTCTCTAGATGCTTTCAAGAGAGATTTAGATAGAGCTCTTAAAGATAGTGGTCAAGGGATATGGGAAGAAGGTAGGAATGGGGTACTGATTGCGGATGATCACCCATGATCACATTGAATGGCGGTGCTGGCTCGAAGGGCCGGATGGCCTACTCCTGCACCTATTGTCTATTGTTAGATCTCATGGGATCCAAGGAGAGATAGCTGAATGGACAGCAAATTGGCTCCATTGAAGAAAGCAGAGGGTTGTAGAGGCGCAAACGTCGTGAATAAATGGATTCTTTATTCAGGCATTGTAGGTTGGAAATACATGCATGTTTAGTACTCTAACATAATAGTCGTTGTTGTTGCTGAGAGGCTGTTGTCTTGTGGGTTCGGTTGAGCTCCTGCTGAGGTGGCAGGACACTCTCATGAAGTGAGAGGAAGCAGAAGAGAGCAAGAGAGGGAAGGTCAGTTCCTAAATACCAGGGCACACCCCTGAATCCCGTGACTCCGTCTCGTGACTGCCGAGGATCGCATAGCTAGAGTGGCCTAACCACTAGGTGCCACTACAGGATGATGGTGGAAGGTTGCTTCTCAGAATGGAGGCCTGTGAGAAGTGGTGTGCCACAGGGTTCGGTGCTGGGCCCATTACTGTTTGTCATCTACAGCAATGATTTGGATGAGAACATACAGGGCAAGTTTGCTGATGATACAAAAGTTAGTGATTTTGCAGATAGTGAAGAAGTTTGTGAACGATTGCAGCAGGATCTGGATGGATTGGCCAGGTGGGTGGAGAAATGATTGATGGAATTTAATATAGAGAAGTGCGAGGTATTGTATTTTGGGACGTCGAACAAGGGCAGAACTTACACAGTAAATGGTAGGCCTCTGAGTAGTGTTGTAGAGCAGAGGGATCTAGGAGTACAGGTGCATGGTTCCTTGAAGGTCGAGTCGCAGGTAGATAAGGTGGTCTAAAAGGCTTTTGGCACTTTGGCCTTCATCAGTCAGAGTACTAAGTATAGAAGTTGGGAGGTCATGCTGCAGTTGTATAAGACATTGGTGAGACCGCATTTAGAATATTGTGTTCAGTCCTGGGCACCATGTTATAGGAGAGATATTGTCAAGTTTGAAAGGGTTCAGAAAAGATATACGAGGATGTTGCCAGGACTGGAAGGTGTGAGCTATAGGGAGAGGTTAAGTAGGCTGGGTCTCTATTCCAGGGAGCATAGGAGGATGAGGAGAGGTCTTATAGAGGTACACAAAATCATGAGAGGAATAGATCGGGTAGATGCACAGGGTTGAGGAATTGTGGACCAGAGGACATAGGTTCAAAGTGAAGGGGAAAATAATTAACAGGAGTGCGAGGGGTAACTTTTTCACACAAAGGGTGTTGGGTGTATGGAACAAGCTGCTAGAGGAGGTAGTTGAGGCTGGGACTGTCCCATCGTTTAAGAAACAGATGGACAGTTACATGGATAGGACAGGTTTGGAGGGCTATGGACCAAGCGCAGGTAAGTGGGACTAGGGTAGCTGGGACATTGTTGGCGAGTTGGGCCGAAGGGCCTGTTTCCACACTATCACTCAATGACTCTAATAGGGTCAGGCAGCACGGAAACAGGCCCTTCAGGAAACAGGCCATCTTGCCCATGCTGACCAAGATGCCCCATCTACGCTAGTCCTACCTGCCTGCATTTGGCCCATATCTCTCTAAATCTTTCCTATACATGTACCTGTCCAAATTCCTTTAAATGTTGTTTTAACTGTTGAGGAATTGATTGATGAACATAGAACTGTACAGCCAAGAACAGGCTATTCGACCTACAATGTCTGTGCTGAACAAGATGCCAAGACAACTCTTATCTGCCTGCACATAATCCATATCCCTCCATTCCCTGCATATCCATGTGCCTATCCAATAGTCTTTTAAATGCCACTATTGTATCTGCGTCACAACCAATCCCCAGCTCTCAGTTCCAGGCACTCACTGCCCTTTATGTAAAAACCTTGCCCACACATCTCCTTTAAACTTTGCCCCTCTCACCTTAAAGCTGTGCCCTCTAGTATTTAATTTTTCCAGTCTGGGTAAGAAAAGGTTCTGACCTTTCTTTGCCTCCCACAATTTTATATCCTTCTATCAGGTCTCCCTGCAACCTCTGGCATTCCAGAAAAAATAATCTTAAATCTGTCCAGCCGTTCTCTGTAGTTAATACCCACTAATCTAGGCATCATTCTGCTAAACCTCCTCCACCTTTCCAAAGTGTCCACATCCTTCCTGTAATGGAATGACCAGAGCTGCATGCAATACTCCAAATGCAGCCAAACCAAAATCACATGAGGCTGCATCATTGTGTCCCGACTCTTTCACTCAACGCCGCAACCTATGAAAGCATGCATACCATATGCCTTCTTTACAACTTTAAGAAGGCAAACCAAAACATTCGGTTTAACAAGAAGAATTGTTCATTTTCACCAGAATTTAACAAAGCACCATTGGCAAACCCTTTTTCAAAATGATATCATAGCATAACCTGCCATCCTTCCCATGTACAGACCGATTTAGAAGCTAATCAAAGCCAAGGTGACAGGTTTATTGGTTGACTATTTGCAGCGGATTACCAGCTCACCGGTGGAGGATCTATATTATACTCATTTCTATCCGTCATTCATCTAGATTTCATCAACCAATATGAAAATTTACACTGTGAATTGATCTGGTTTTGGATTTTTTTTCCCCATCTGAATGACAAAGATCCTCAATCACATTCAAACAAGTATATAATGATATCATTCAATGGATGCCAATGATTCTTTTAAAGATAGGTTTACAGAAAGTTGTCAATATGGGGTCATTAATATTAGAATGCCCATCCATTTTGGACACCATCCAAATGTTATTCCCAGCTGAAAAACTCCAATAAAGTGCAGAAGAATGCTCCATAATTGCTGCTGTACAATGTTTTCAGCCTTATAGGCAGTTTTTCCTATAGCCATGCTGCCGACATACCATCAATCAGTATGGAATAATGATCTGTATAGTGCTCTAAACACTGTAGAGATCGATATGATTCGCAGTGCACAAGACATTTTGGCCAATTTCAAGTCAAAGAGCAAAGAGATTGATAAAACATCTTGAGCATTACAATACAGATAATAGTTTTGGATAAGCTCAAATTAATGGAAAATGGGAGGACAGCCAGAAGTAAATTAGAATAGACGAGAGAAAAGAAAATGTTGAACAGTTCTGTGCTAGTTCTATTTTCATGCATTTTAACCATATCCCTCTCAATCCTTCCTGTCCCTATAACTGTTCAAATGTCATTTTTGGCCCACAAATGATGACCTCCACCCAAAAGAAACTTATGCTCTACTTTGCGGAATGAATATCTAGAAATAGTTTACAATTTCTCAGGGGATAAAGTGAGAAATTAGAATTGACACTTAGTAAAAAAGCAATGGTGCCATAGAATCATACAGCATGGAAATAGGCCCTTTGGCGCATCTTGTCCATGCTGGCAGGAACATGCCAGGGGCTCAGGGGGGGGGGGGGGGGGGGGGGGGGGGGAGAAGCAAGAGGGACTATATTATAACTTTGTCTGCGCACTTTACGTGGCGACTCTTTGTATATTTGTGTCCTGTATGCAAAACAAAGAATTCCACTATACCAAGTAACAATAGAGTATCAATCAATCAACCATCCAGGAGATATGTTGACCCCCATGAAGTGTCATAGCATCAGGTGATCTATGGACAAGAACCTCTACTGCTGATAAATCAGTACTCTTCCACATCTGGCCACATACTCACTGATGACCTGATCACTGTTACAAGAGCAGAGACTGTTGGAAGCACTCAGCAGGATAGGCTGTATCTGTGCATAGCAAAATTGAGTTAAAATGTTGGATCGAAGATCTTTTGTCGATATTTGGAAAGAAGGAAAGCAAGTATTATACCTAAAATGGGAAATCAATTTTCTCTTTCCATGAATTCTGCCTGATCTGCCAAGAGTTTCCAGCGTCTTCTGTTTTTGGTTCAGATTTATGGCACCTGCAGTTTTGATTTTCATATTAATCATAGTCATAAAGTGATACAGTGTGGAAACAGGCCCTTTGCCCCAACTTGCCCACACCAGCCAACATGTCCCAGCTACACTAGTCCCACCTGCCTGCACTTGGTCCATATCCCTCCAAACCTGTCCTATCCATGTACCTGTCCAACTGTTTCTTAAACGTTGGGATAGTCTCAGCCTCAACTACCTCCACTGGCAGCTTGTTCCATACACACACCACCCTTTGTGTAAAAAAGTGATCCCTCAGATTCCTATTAAATCTTTTCTCCTTCACCTTGAACCCATGCCCTCTGGTCCTCGATTCCCCTACTGTGGGCAAGCTCAGTACACGATCATTGATATTCAATTTGGCTCTGCCTGGGTGAAATAGCTGGATCTCATTACATTCATTGACCATATAAGAGATAAATTCCAGAAGAGATATAAGAGTGAAATCAGGAGAGGTGTAGCTAGATCTGGGCAACATTTAGACATCCATACAGCAGGAATATTTATGATTTACAAAAATGTGATGCAACAACATATCCACAAAGAGAAAGTTTTACATATTCGGTTGAACTTTAATAGTTTTATTGCTGTTGAAAACCTCACGATAAATACCCTGGGTGGGTGGATACTGAGGGGTAGCCAGAGTCTGGGCAGAATTCAGCATAGTACCTCCTAAAGCCTCTCAACACTTAAAAGCCACAGCCAAGACCTTCATTGCATTCTCATCATTTACCTAGATGGTCAGCTCGCCAACATGCAAAGAATTAGATCGCAGGGGGTAGGGTGGTCAAAAAGATTTTTGGCACTTTGACCTTCGCCAGTCAGAGTATTGAGTATAGAAGTTTGGACCGGGGGGTCACATCGCTGTGATATAAGACATTGACCAGGCCACACATTTGGAGTAGTGTGTTCAGTTTTTGGCATGGTGTTATAGGAAAGATGTTTTCAAGCTGGAAAGGGCACAGAGAAGATTTACGAGGATGTTGCCAGGACTCAAGGGTCTGAGCTATAGGGAGAGGTTGAGCAGGCTAGAACTCTGTTCCTTTAAGTGCAGGAGGATTGGGGGTGATCTGTGATAGGTCTGTACAAAATGTTGAGAGGAAGAGTTCGGGTAATCGTACAGAGTCTCTTGCCCAGAGTAGGGGAATCAAGAACCCGAGGACCTAGGTTTAAGGTGATGGGGGGAAAATTCAATAGGAACCTGAAGGATAACGTTTTTTAACACAACGGGGGGTGGGTGTATGGAACAAGCTGCCGGAGGAGGTAGTTGAGGCAGGGACTATTTAGTCAGGTACATGGATAGGACAGGTTTAGAGGGATTGTGAGCCAAATGCAGGCAGGTGGGACTAGTGCGGCTGGGACATGTCAGTTGGTGTGGGCAAGTTTGCCCAAAGGGCCTGTTTCCACCCTGTATGACTAACTCAACAGCATCCAGTGCAGTAAAATTCACTTTATTGGCAAACAGCTTCAGCTTAAACATTCATTCACGCAATCAATGGTGCAACTTGGCAACTAGCTGATTCTTTTCAGCATCAACTCCCACACCAAGGAGGTCATATACCTCAAAGGACGCACCACACAAGAACGTTACGATCTACAAGTCCCTTCCAAATTGCACGTCACTATGACATGTCAACATAGCTTCATCATCACAGGGTCAAAATCTTGGAACTCCCTACCTACCAGCAGGGAAGTACCTTTGCAGTATGAGTGGTTGCTAACTACCTAGTGGTAATGTCAAACGCAATTAGGGATAGAGAAAAAAAATGCTTTCTTCCCATTTACATCTGTAATCCAGGAATAAACAAATTATAAGGTGGACACGAGTCTGGCCTAAATTCCATTCCATACAAAATGTCCTTTTGTTAATTTCCAAATCCGATTAATTGCTTTGAGTTACTCACATGAGCAGATTTTATAATCATTTTGAAATTCAAGCCACAATAAAATTGAAATGGCGTTAATAATTGAGGCATTATTTAAACCTGACACATGTGTTGTAAATGACAAAAACTATCAGTTCAAATCCTTGTACTGCAATGAAAAAATAACATTCAAATGTTCATGCTTAAAATGAGAGTTAGTAAAACCAGTTATTTTTGAAGATAGTTACAAAATGTAATTTAAGGTGAAACTTCAGGAGCGATATGAAATGGTCAGGAAGAATGTATAAACGTCGTACAGACAGGATCCATAGTCAGGATCGAACCCGGTACTCTGGTGCTGTAAGGCAGTAACTCTACCGCTGTGCCACTGTGCCACATTTACCTTTTCTCTAAATAAAGAACATTCAATTTGTTACCAGTGTTTTAAGAAATGACAAATGACATCTTACATTTATATAGTACACAAATCCATTTCAAAAATGGAATGCTGTTCAGAAAAGTGTGATGAAATAAAATTTGATATCAGGCCTTTTAAGGAGATATGTAGACAAAGGCTTTGTCAAAGCAAAGAACATGTAATACATTTCAAATTTTCAGCCGTGTAGAGTAACAGAGTAGAATCGGTGTGGGTAGAACTGTGAAATAGCCAAGGGCCGAACACGCTTGTTGGAGTGGTAAACAGACCATCAAGCAGCAGTAGAGGGGTTGGGGATAGCATCAAGCAAGAAATTAGGGATGCATGTAGCAAAGGTAACATGGGTGACTTTAATCTACATATAGATTTGGGCCAACCAAATTGGTAACAGTGCTGAGGTGGAGGATTTTCTAGAATGTACAGTGTTTGGATGGGATTTTAAACCATACTGTAAGGCAGGCCATCCTAGACTGGGTTTTGTAATGAGGAAGGAATAGTTAGCGATCTTGTTGTGCTAGGCCCCTTGGGCAACAGTGACCACAATATGGTGGAATTCTGCATTATGCTTTAGAGTGACACGGTTAATTCAGAGACTAGGGTCCTGAACTTGAATGAAGGAGACTTTGAAGGTATGAGACGGGAATTGGCTAGGATAGGCGGGCAAATTATACCTAAAGGGTTGACAGTGGAGATGCAATGGCAAAGATTTAAAGACCGTCTGGATGAACTCCAGAAATTGTTCATCCCTGTCTGGCCAAAAAATAAAACTGGGAATGCGGCTCAACTGTGGCTGATGAGGGAAGTCAAGGATAGTGTTAAATCCAAGGAAGAGGCATATAAATTGGCCAGAAGAAGTGGCAAACCAGAGGACTGGGAGAAATTTAGAACTCAAGAGAGGAGGACAAAGGGGTTAATCAAGAGGGGGAAAAAAAGAGCATGAAGGAAAGCTTGCGGGGAATATAAAAACTGACTGTAAAAGTTTCTTTAGGTAGGAAAAAAGGAAAATATTAGTGAAGACGAATGTAGGTCCCTTACAGTCAGAGACAGGTGAATTTATAATTGGAAACAAGGAAATGGCAAAACAGTTAAACAAGTACTTTGGTTCTGTCTTCACTAAGGAAGACACAAACAATCTCACGGAAATAGTAGGGAACCCAGGATCTATAAAAAAAATGATTAGCGTGTAACTGGTATTTCTGCTGTAGTTCCTGAAATAAGAGAAAAATGTATTTTTGATAAAGGTCTCCCACCATTTTAATTCCATGGGTTTTCCATTGGACAAATCCTCTATCTAAAACAGATGGTTTAAAAGAAGGGTTATTTACAATCGGGAGAAAAAGCGATAAATTACCCAATTTTAGAGTGGGTTTTAATTGTTTCCACATACGAATAGCATTATGTATAATCGGATTTCCTCCGTATGTTTTTTTATTCAAATTAATCGGGGCTAAAATAATCGAGCCTATTTCAAAAGGTAAGCAGTCCTCCTTCTCCATCTTTAGCCGGTCTAGCTGTTGTTCAATGTCATCCAGCCAGAAGGTTATATTTTAATATTAACTGCCCAGTAATAAAATAGAAAGTTTGGTAAAGCTAATCCTCCATTAACTATGGACTTGCATAAGCGTTTTTTATTTATTCTGTGGTTCTTATAGTTCCAAATAAAATTTGTGGGAGGGAGGAACTGAAGGGAATCCACATTCATCAGAAAATGGTGTTAGGTAAGCTATTGGAACTGAAGGCAGATAAATCCCTAGGACCAGATAGTTTGCATCCCAGAGAACTCAAGGAGGTGGCCCTAGAAATCGTGGATGCACTGGTGATCATTTTCCAATGTTCTCTTGACTGGATCGGTTCCTGTGTGTAGATTAGTCACTGTGTCTACAGTCCATGTTGAGCTATTGCAGACGCAGTGCCTGGAGAAAGTAGGCCGTTTAGAATGGAGATGAGGAAAAACTTTTACACCCAGAGAGTTATGAATCTGTGGAATTCTCTGCCTCAGAAGGCAGTGGAGGCCAATTCTCTAGATGCTTTCAAGAGAGAGCTCTTAAAGATAGGATAGAGGATATGGTGAGAAGGCAGGAACGGGGTACTGATTGTGGATGATCAGCCATGATCATATTGAATGGCGGTGCTGGCTCAAAGGGCTGAATGGCCTACTCCTGCACCTATTGTCTATTATAGGCAACTAGATGATGCAGCTAGCAGTTAAACAGTCAACATGGCGGATGGATTCCGGAGGCCAGACCCACTCGTCTTGGACGGTAACATCGGTGAAAACGGGCGGATTTTTGAACAAGAATATGACATTTTCATTGAGGCGTTCTGTTTCTGTGGGAATTCACTCATGTTACCTGCAGCCCAGAGTATCCCCAATCTAATGGGTTAGCTGAAAGAGCTGTCCGCAGTGCTCAACAACTGATGGAGAAGTCTCACAGAGATAGAACTGATGTGTTTCTAAACCTCCTCAATCTCAGAAACGTGACACAAAGCTTGGATCTCCAGCTCAAAGACTAATGTCAAAGCACACACGTACTACTCTCCCCGTCTCAAGGAAGCTGCTTGAACCAAATATGCGTAAGATTCAGGAGGTAAAAGCCGAGCTTCTAAATAAAAGACTGTCACAGAAAGTGTGTTATATGACGAATCAAGCCGACCACTTCAGCCTTTGATGGAAGGACAGGTTGTCAGGTTACAGACCCCACAAGGTTACAACTGGACAGGCATGGTAAAGGAGATATGCCAGGAGCCCAGGTCTTACCTTATTCACTCAAAAGGAAAGCTGTACAGAAGGAATTACAGACACATTTTGCCTGTAAATGAACCTGCCCCAACACAGCTAAATCCAAGTGACACCGATCGCCACAATACTGGACTTGGGTCAAAAGACTATAACACAAGAGACAGACAAGAGATAATGGACACAGAGCAGCTCCAGCTTCAGGTTCAGGTGCCTGTAACTAAGCTGCTTTTGAACACCACTGAAAGTCTGTACAGAACATGCTCAGGTGGTGCCAGTAAGCCAAATCCCAAATGCAGAGACTTTGTCAGCTAACTATACTTAGACAGATTGTTCAGGTTAATCTATAGTGTGCTAAAAGCTGACAATCAGGTGTTCACGTCAATATGTTAAGTATGTTTACTATGCTGTGAACTTAATTTTGTGTTTTACAGTGTATGTACTTGTTTGGCAATGGTAATTGTTTGGCTATAGTAACAAAATATAGATATTGTATTTTGGTCATTTTGCGACATTTTGTAAGTCCTGCTTCATTTACTACTTAACAAGATATTTTATCATTATATGGAGCAGGAGCTAAGGAAAGGGGATGTAAATTAGTCACTGTGTTTACAATCTATGTTGAGCTATTGCAGATGCGGTACCCAGAGGAAGTTATCCTGCGCATGCGGAGGTTACCCAGGGTGTGGGGGTGTTAACAGGGGTTTTCGGTGACTGCGGCTTTATCTGTAACGTTGCATCCTCGATAGGCATTAAATCAGATTTGAAACTAAATAACAACATTATTTGTGAAACCACAAACACCGTGGACTGGAGGGTAGCCAATGTAACTCCACTTTTTAAGTTCAAGTTCAAGTTCAAGTGAGTTTATTGTCATGTGTCCCTGTATAGGACAATGAAATTCTTGCTTTGCTTAAACACAAAGGTGGGAGAGAGGAAACGGGGAATTATAGACCTGTTTGAGGATGTCACAAGTTGAATGGATAAGGGAGAGCCAGTGGTTATGGTGTATCTGGTCTTTGACAAGGTCCCACACAAGAGATTAGTGTGCAAAATTAGAGCACATGGTATTGGGGGTCGGGTATTGACATGGATGGAGAACTAGTTAGCAGACAGGAAGCAAAGACTAGGAATTAATGTGTCCCTTTCAGAATGACAGGCAGTGACTAGTGGGATGCAGCAAGGCATATTAATGATTTAGATGAGGGAATTAAATGTAACACCTCCAAGTTTGCGGATGAAACAATGTTGGATGGCAGTGTGAGCTGCGAGGAGGATGCTATAAGGCTGCAAGGTGACTTGGATAGATTGGGTGAGGGAGCAGATGCATGGCAGATGCAGTATAATGTGGATAAATGTGAGGTTATCCACTTTGGTGGCAAAAACAGGAAGGCAGATTATTATCTGAATTGTGTCAGATTAGGAAAAGGGGAGGTGCAACGAGACCTGGGTGTGCTTGTACATCAGTCACTGAAAGTAAGCATGCAGATACAACAGGCAATGAAGAAGGCCTTCATTGTGAGAGGATTTGAGATTTAGGAGTAAGGAGGCCCTCCTGCAGTTGGTCAGGGCCCTGGTGAGACCGCACCTGGTGTATTGTGTGCAATTTTGGTCTCCTAATTTGAGGAGGGACATTATTGTTATTGAGGGCGTGCAGCATAGGTTCATCAAGTTAATTCCCGGGATGGCAGGACTGACGTATGATGAAAGAATGGGTCGACTGGGCTTGTATTCGCTGGAATTTAGAAGGATGAGAGAGGATCTTATAGAAACATATACAATTCTTAAAGGATTGGACAGGCTAGATGCAGCAAAAATGTTCCCGATGTTGGGGGAGCCCAGAACTAGGGGTCACAGTTTAAGAATAAAGGGTAGGCCATTTCGGACTGAGATGAGGAAAAACCTCTTTTGCTGGCTCGAAGGGCCAAATGGCCTACTCCTGCACCTATTTCCTACGTTTCTATGAAATTTAACGACATGTCACAGAACCCTGAAGGTAACTAGACTGGGAGATAAACTGAATGGAAAAGTAAATAGGATATTTTATTGGTCGCATTGCAGAATTAAGGAGGATTGAGTTTATGATTGAATTCTATTAAATGCCATTGGACCATCGCTCGAGGATTATGTACACGTTTGATCACATTATTGAGAGGATGTGATTGCTTTCTTGGAACAGAGGGGAGTGGATAAAGTGATTTAATAGGAAAATGTTAAAGCTTGTGTTAATTGTAACATAACACACAATACTGAAATCAGCGGGTGGACTACTACAGGTATAGCCATTTACTTTTTTCCTCACCAGAGAAAGAGCTATTTCTCTGAAGAAGCTGCACAGGAAAGACCAGGAAGTCGGCAACTGAAGGATTAGAGAGGTTGAGGAAACATTATTTTAGCTAGAGAGGTGGATTTTTAATTAAATGTCTAAACAGGAGATAGAGACGCGACCATTTGTTACATTTAAAAAAAGCAGCTGACTTGAAGTGTCATAATCGGCAAACTTTTGGAATCCAGAAATGAATCTGATTTTTGTTTAGTGGGTAAACTGGCATAAGGAGCTGACGTTTGAAATTTGTATTCAGCAATGTTGCCAATAATGTGTCCTCCTGACCCATTTGACACTTAAAGCAGAGTTTTCTATAAATTCACTTAGTACTTGGATACTACTTTGGATATGTAAATTACATAAAGAGGAAAGGTAAATCTACAAAGATTGTAATGTAGGATATTTCAGAGCTACAATGAATAAAATAAAGCAATGAAAATTGCAATGCATACAAACATGTTATCAAGGTTAGATTAAGATAAATCACAATTGTAATGCATTTACAGTATGTACAATGTTTACATATGTATTGGGTTGTCCATCATACTGTATACCCATTGTTCTGCAAGATGGATTTAATACATTGTTTGAACAGGCTGTACTCGCTGTTCCTACATGAGGCAAAAAAGATTGAAAGCACTGGATCAGATTCAAGCAAATTATTGGAAAGGAGTATTGAAGTTAATCTCTTTAAACAAAAGGTCGTCTACCCTTCTTCCTATGGATCAGCTGAAATACAAATTATTAAACCTATGATGAAGAAGGCAGAAATAAAAGGTTGAGATGGAAAGGTAATTAAAATTCCCAAACGTTCATTTTCTGTCTTGTAATCCTTGGTGACAGTGCACAAATGTGGATATTAAGCCAAGGTTGGTGGATCCCTTGTACGGTTGTTTCTCAAAATCAAATTTCCTGCTATTTCCCTCTCTCTGTCTGAAGGGTCTCAACCACCTATTCCTTTTCCCCAGAGATGCTGCCCAACCCACTTGAGTTACTCCAGCATTTTATGTCTATCATCTGTGTAAACCAGCATCTGCAGTTCCTTTCTACACATTTTGCCAGCTATGTTGGCTGATATAACAAACATTGCTTTAATAAAGCAAGGAGGTTGTGAAGTTGAATTTCCTATGTGATTTCCCCACGTATTTGTGAAGATTTTGGTGCAAGCTGCATTGCAATTTGGTGAAATGTATTGTTTTCATTTCTTATATCTGGGAATCTTGTTCGGGAACCGAGGTCCCCAATTAGATCAACCCATGTAGAAATTTGACATTTTCAAGAAACAGGCAAAAAAGAGAACACCACCTTATAAAATATGATGGGTCTAGAATACATCAAAGAGTAAGTACATTTTACACCTTGTGTGCAAATAGAAACATAGAAAATAGGTGCAGGAGTAGGCCATTCGGCCCTTCGAGCCTGAACCACCATTCAATATGATCATGGCTGATCATCCAACTCAGTATCCTGTACCTGCCTTCTGTCCATACCCCCCTGATCCCTTTAGCCACAATAGCCAATGAACTGGCCTCAACTACTTTCTGTGGCAGAGAATTCCACAGATTTACCATTCTCTGTGTGAAAAAAATTGTTCTCATCTCGGTCCTAAAAGACTTCCCCCTTATCCTTAAACTGTGACCCCTTGTTCTGGACTTCCCCAACATCGGGAGCACTCTTCTTGAATCTAAGGTAATCATGATCTTTGCTGAATTGTAATCTTGTTTTCACTCACACAATGGAGAATAATCTGGTCCTGCTATACAACTCTTCCTGTGTCTCATTAAATTATTCATAAGCAGGAATTTTGGGGGATTATGTAATCAGTCCTGAACATGTCCTGAACATTAGAGAATTGTCATTCAAATATATTTATGCCATATGACTAACTTATCATTTAATATTTTTTTCAGTTGAATTTCTTGTGCAATAAAAGACATTTGGACAAGTATATGGGCTGGAAAAGTTTAGAAGGATATGGGCCAAATGCAGGCAGGTGGGACGAGTGTAGAATGGCCAATTTAGGCAATGGGCAAGTTGGGCCGAATGGGCCGTTTCCGTGCTGTGTAATTCCATGACTATCTTTTTTTTTTGTTTATTTTACAGATACAAAGCGGTAAAACAGGCCATTCGGCCCATTGTGTCCACGCAATCCAGTGATCCGTGTACACTAACACTATCCTACATACTAGGGACAATTTACAATTTTAGCCAAAGCCAATTAGCCTATAAACCTGTAATGTAGGAGAAACTGGGAAATGGGGAAAATCCATGCAGTCACAGGGAGAACATACAAACTCTGTACAGACAGCATCCTTAGTCAGGATCGAACCAGGGTCTCTGGCGTTGTAAGGCTGCAACTCGACTGCCATGCCACCATGCTGCCCAAAGCTTTCAATTCCCATACCCGGGCCACCTGGTAAAAGCCCAGGCCACCTGGTGAAAATCAGGAATCCTAACCGCTAGACCATATGGGTGATTGATGTCAGGATAACTATTCTGAAACACAGGAAAAAATTGGAGAACATTTAAAGGGAGCAAACAATTTCAAAGCAAAAATAAATTGTTACAAAACATCAAACTGTTTGTTGAAGTCAGAGATTGGACTGCTACATTTATTTGCTTTATTCACCAAAGATTAGGTTTGCCACATTACTAATTGACATGTGACAATTTTGAAGTCAAGGTTGTGCTCAAGGAAGGAAACATAAAATTCTTGAATGCCATCACTAAACATTTTTATAAAAATAAAAACATTATCTTCAATCAAAGATATGATAAAATTGCAAGTATATTTTTGTCACCGTTGTGCATATGAAAAAGCATTAAATCAGGAGTATAAAACAATTTGCAATATAGTAAATAAGCAGTCCATCTTTAGCAGAATATTCCATCATTTAAATTATTAATTTGAAATATTCACATTAGTCACACATATAGCACAATAGCACTATCAAAGTATTCAGTTAGCATTAGTAAAAATGTTCATTCTTTATTCACAGCAGAAACTATTACAGAAAGTCATGGATTCACAGAGATTTACAACACAGAAGCTGTCCCTCCAGCTCACTGAGCTAGCACCAACCACCCATTTCGATAATTCTACATAAATGACCCCCCCCCCCCCCCCCCCCCCCCCTCACATTCACAGCAACATCTCCCCCCTAAGGGGACACAAATTAAAACTCAGACCACTTCCCACATCAGGAGTCACCTCTCTGTGAAGGCAGTCATCAATGATGAATCCCGCCATTACCTTCAATGCATTTCTGCAGCTTTTTATCAACTGGAGATGACTGGCGGCACAGTGATGCAGCTGGTAGAGCCCCTGCCTTACAGCACCAGAGACCTGGGTTTGATCCTGACCTCGGGTGCAATCTGTGCAGAATTTGCACATTCTTCCTATGACCGTGTGGATTTCCTTCAGGTGCTTCTCTTTCTTCCCACATCCCAAAGACGTAGAACAATGTTATTTAGATTTGCCTTATTCAATGGTTCCAAATGTTGTACCTGCTTTATCTGTTATGTGACATAACCCAAATATTAACTAAATCGTGTCCTTGTGACTATTGGTCATTGCAAACTTGATGAAAAGAAAACAATTGTGCCATAAATACCCTTTGTTGTATCCTCTATTGAATTCAGGATTAAATGGCACTTGAGACATTGGAGTGGGGTGGAAGATTGCAACCTTCACGTGGTCCACCCTGTTTCGCCGAATGAAACCAACCCGGCAAATAAGATCAAATAGAACAAGTTGTCCTACAACTTTAGGCTATGCACGCCATAAGCAAGAAGAGGAAGAAGACATTGGAGTCAGATAGATGCTCTCGTCTCTGAGAAGATAACCAGCTCCACTTCCATTATAGACACAAAAGGCTAGAGTAACTCAGCGAGACAGACAGCATCTCTGGAGAGATGTTTTGGGTCGAGACCCTTCTGTTGAGCCTAATGATTTATTACATTCTCTGGTCAATACTGACATAAAAGGCAAGTGCAGTATTTCACACTTTCTATTAACAATTGCCTCATTCAATGTTTGATTTACCAATTTTGCTGAACTTGATTGGAAGATCTCCAGTAAGAAGCAATTTACAATTAATTGTTAATGTTCCCCTGGAAAACAGCATCACTTCAAAAAAGCATTGGATTTTTGATATATTATGCATGTCTCCAAAGTGCAGAATGTTACGGATGTATTTGGTATCAATATGGCAGACTTCATGAAGAGTGGGAGTACTGTCTATTAATGAGCAGTCAGGATATTAAGATTGTGTATGTGTGAATGTTTGGTCTCCCAGCTACAATGTAATTCCTTCAATTTATGACAATTTAAGGTGCTACAATAATTTGGAAGCTGCAAGAAAAGTAAAAAAATAACTCTTTTTAAGGCAAAAGCTGAAATGGTGTCATTCAATGGTGGGGAATACCTCATTTTCAGCATGAATTTAGTCATGTTGAATTAAATTAGAATAAAACATTTTTTTTTAATTTGAAGACTTCAAAAACCTGCACAACATGGAAACTGTAAATTTACAACAAATTCCTACTCAAAAGCTCTCACTAACAGCATGACCTCCACCCAGTTAGAGGCTGAATCTGGGCAAAATTACATCATAGTACAGATCAAACAATTTGAGGCAAACATGAGTCATAGCTATGTAATTTCAACTAAATACTATTTGCATAGAGCCTTTAATGTAACAAAAACATCTCAAGCATGTCACAAGAAAGTTATTACATTATGCTTGAAAATAAAAGTGTTAAGGGTTATCATAAAAAGAGAAACGTTTAGAGGCAAAGATGCTGAAGTAGGCAATTCCACAACTCAGTATTTGGGCAGCTGATTACACAGCTGCTAATAGTAAAGTAATTAGGGGGTGGGTGGGTGGGATTATGCCTCAAACTCACAAACTACTCTATTGTCTGTCCTATCAGGCACATCCTATAACACCAATGGAAGAATTTGCTGTCTCACATTGACCTCAATGGCCACCTCAGAACTGGACCAGAGGCAAGTCATCCTCATTCTTAAAGCAATGCCATAGAAGGTCATCAATAAATGCAATTTGTTGGCAAAATAATTTCAGATACCCTCAGAAGAATGACAGATTGTTTCAAGGTTGGTTATACTTAGGTCTAGATATAACAAAGGCATAGTTTCACCAGCAGATGAGCGGAGGCAGTGTTAGATCCAGTGACTCTCATGGCTATCTGGACTACACTTCTTCCCACCCTGCTTCCTGTAAGGACCTTATTCCCTACTCCCAATTCCTCTGCCTATGCCGCATCTGCATCCAGGAGGAGGTGTTCCAAACCAGGGCATTGGAGATGTCCTCGTTCTTTAAGGAACGGGGGTTCCCCTCCTCGACCATAGATGAGGCTCTCACCAGGGCCTGCTCTATATCCCGTAGCTCCGCTCTCACTCCCCATCCCCCCACTCGTAACAAGGACAGAGTCCCCCTTGACCTCACTTTCCACCCTACCAGCCGTCACATACAACAGATAATCCTCCGACATTTTCGCCACCTCCAATGGGATCCCACCGGCTACATCTTCCCATCTCGTCCCCTTTCGGCTTTCTGCAGAGACCGCTCCCTCCGTAACTCCTTGTTCAATTCGTCCCTTCCCACCCACACCACCCCCTCCCCTGGTACTTTCCCTTGCTACATTTGCTGCTTTTCCTCACCCCTCGACTCCATACAAGGACCCAAGCAGTCCTTCCAGGGGAGGCAGAGGTTCACCTGCACCTCCTCCAACCTCATCTATTGCATCCGCTGCTCTAGGTGTCAACCGCTTTACATCGGTGAGTCCAAGCGCAGGCTTGGCGATCGCTTCGCCTAACACCTCCGCTCAGTTCGCATTAACTAACCTGATCTCCCGGTGGCTCAGCACTTCAACTCCCCCTCCCATTCCAAATCCGACCATTCTGTCCTGGACTTCCTCCATGGCCAGAGTGAGTCCCAGCGCAAATTGGAGGAGCAGTACCTCTTATTTTGCTTGGGTAGTTCACATCCCAACGGTATGAACATTGACCTCCAATTTCAGGTAGTCCTTGCTTTCTCCCTCCTACCCCGCCCCTTCCCAGCTCTCCCACAGCCTACTATCTCCACCTCTTCCTTTATTCTTCCGCCCCGCCCCCCCTCCCACCCCCACATCAGTCTGAAGAAGGGTCTCGACCCAAAACATCACCTATTTATTCGCTCCTTAGACTCTGCCTCACCCACCAAATTTCTCCAGCATTTTTGTCTACCTTCATTTTTTCCAGCATCTGCAGTTCTTTCTTAAACATTAGATCTAGTGATAGTACTTTAGAAATGGAAGGTCTGAATGTCACAAGCTTATTTGTAGAAATGTAAGACTTTTTAGTGTAATACTCGACCAAGTGAGACCTGTAGGGCTGCGGGGGTGGGGGGTCACGGCCTGCGGCGTAACACACCCACTACCCCCCCTTGATATTATATTAATATTACTAATTTGCTCCTTTTCCCCATCCCCCGCCCTATCCACTCACGCATAACCCCCAACTGCGCAGGCGCAGTTAGAGAGGGGGAGGGAGGGGGGTAGAGAGTAAGGTGGAGGGGGTAGAGAGGGAGGGGGAGGCGCACACACACACACACACACACACACACACACACACACACAGTTTTAAGTATATAGGATAGATTACTCAAGGGCAACATGTAGACAAGAAATGATAACTCAAAAGCAGAAAAGTATTCTGGATGGCACCAAATAACCTTGAATCCCTTTGTTCAGTACACACAAAAGTCCAGTGTAATTGGTGGAAGGAGTGCACTATTAGCCACCTCCTCACCCCATCAATCATTATGATCCAACCAACTACAACAGGTCTCACACACAAAAAAGAGGTGTGTAAGGAAGTCATCCAATTTCCTGATTGCACTGGAGGTGAGGAATGGGAAGGGCAAATTGTTGTTATCTTTGGACATGTTGGGAGTCACTAGTGTCACCTTGGATGTAGGTTCTAATTTCCCAGATCAAGTGTTCAATTTCAATATTTAAAAAAATTAAAGTGCCCATATCATACAGCAAAATGCCACTAAGCAAGTAAAATAATGGAAGTCCAATTTGCAACATGCTAATTGTGTATATTTCTGTGGGAGCTATTTTAATAAAGTTAAAGTTTTCTAAGACAGTAAACTGTGTGATCGCCAAAGTTTCAAGGTTTTGATATGAATTGTGTCACTGTTGTATATTTTGCATGCAAAGAAATGTTAGTTGTTAACATAGTACAACACAGGAACAGGCCCTGACTGTCTACCCTACCTATGCCTCTCATTAAATATGTTAGACTTTAGAAATACAGCACGGAAACAGAGACTTAGAGGTTATTTCGGCCCACCGAGTCCACGCTGACCTGCAATCACCCTGTACACTAACCCACGCACACTAGGAACATGTACAAGGGATATGGGGAGAAAGCAGAATCCATGATCATATTGAATGGCAGTGCTGGCTCGAAGGGTCGAATGGCTTACTCCTGCACCTATTTTCTGTTTCTATGTAACAATTTTCCAACCTGCCAAAGCCAATCAACTAACAAACCTGTACATCTTGAGTGTGCGATGAGACTGGAGCACCCGGGGAAAACCCACGCGATCACAGGGAGAACGTACAAACTCCGTACAGACAGCACCTGTTGTCAGGATCAAACCCGGGTCTCTGTAAGGCAGCAACTCTCCCGTTGCACCACCATGCTGATGCTGTCATATCTATCAGGTTTCCCCTCCAGAGGAAACAATTCAATCTGTCTTTACCTTCCCCTTCAAACCAGTTCCTTGCATCTACCCTCTAATCCAAACAGCAACCCAGTGAATCTCTTCAGCACCATCTCCAAAGCCTCCACATTATTTCTGGAAGGAGGACCAGAACTGCGCACATACAAGTGCAGCTTAACTAACGATGTGAAAGGGAAAGAAAAAATAAAACTTGTGGAAGACATTGTGATTTTTCAATGCATAAAATATAGATTTCAATAATTTATTTCGGAGAGAAAGACAAAAGGACTAAAGCGAAAATTAATATTAATTGCACTAAGATGCGGTTCATCCATTCGACTCGCAGGCGACCACTTGATAAGAGAGCCCGGCTCGGCAACTGACAACCGCAGCACACGCCCAACACACGGACCTGTGGACACGACATGCTGGATATGCATGTAACTCAGCGGCTCAGGCAGCATCTCTAGAGCCAGGGAGCTGTGACTTCCTCAGTCTGAAGAAACGTCAGCCATCCCTTCTCTCCAGAGATGCTGCCTGTCCCGCTGAGTTACTCCAGCACTTCGTGTCTCCAGCATCTGCAGTTCCTCCGCCCCCTCCCCACACACACACACACTAACCTGATGGCCGTCCTCGACTTCAGCGCTTTTCTCATTGGTCAGCTGGGCGGGTCCGCATCGAGAACCGGCGTTCCGATTGGCTGCGGCGCACGTCAATCAGCGGCGCGGGCCGTGGTCAGGTCAGGTTAGGTTGGCCGGCGCGCGGTAGTGGTGGCCCAACGGTCGCAGCGCGAGCGAGCGAGAGAGAGCGAGCAGCAGCAGCAACAACGGCAACGCAGAGAAATATTCCGTCTCCCCCCCTAAAGCTGTGCAACTAATCCGACCCAGGTCAGTACGAAGCCAGCGACAGAGTTAACGGTCAAGAGTGCAATCGGACTGCTGTGTAGCCGGAGGATGCTCGGTTTATAATAATTATATCGTAGTTGCGAGCAGATGGCCGCTGAAAGCCAATGCCAGGGGTAAAAACGTGTATATAGACCGTTTGCTGATGGCCCTGTGAACCCGTGACTGCCTTTAAAAAAATATTATATTGCGGTTATCGGTCATTGCAGGCGGAAGGGGATTGCATCCCTGGTCAAGAGGACAGCTCCCCCTGGGTGAGTGGGTGACCAGGGGAAGACTGTCCTCTCCTCCTCCTCCTCCTCTTTAATCTGCAGCCCACTCGTGCAGTACATTTAATATCTTGGCATCGATTTTAAATGATACCGTTTTAGATGCAATAGCTTCAGGAATCATGAATCGGTCCATTAACTGACAATACAAGTATGTAAAGATTAGTTTTAGGAATTTAAAGTTTTGGGAAAGTTGAAGTAGGGTTTTTAATGGAAAAGTTGAAGTAGGAATTAAATCTGGATGTTTGCAATCACAGTGATTACAGTACTAAATGTCAAAGAACATTGTTCGAACGAGTAAAGAGAAACCAACGCAAAAATAAATCGCCGTTTTAAAAATTGAATGTAATGTTCATAAAACGTAGTTTGTAAAACGTAGTAATTTAAGGTTGTTTCATATGGTAATTGTCGATTGACGCGACGAATTTTCTTGATTAAACCTCTGCATGACCCAGTCAGATACTTGGTCTTGTAATTGCAGAAGAACATTATTGGAGAAGATATACGAGTTTTCAACCTAAGACAACTTATTAGAAATTTAAAACAAACCTTGTGAACCCGTTAAGGACGGACCATTGCTTGAAAACATATATTGAGTCTAAAGGACAGTTACACCATTTTGCCTTCACATTTTTAAAGGATGTTTATAATCATCATTCATCGTCGTTCTTGACAGGTATAGATATTCCTTCTGGTGCAGATATTCTCATAGTTTTGTGAGTAGGGAGATAGATATGTGATGGTGGATATCTAGTCCATGTATGATGGATACAAGGAACTGCAGATGCAGAGTGGGAGTGGAATGGGGGGTCATTGTTCATGCCATTGGGTTGTAAGCCTCATCTGCGCCCAGGATGAGTTTTTCCATACTAGATCATCGGAGATGTCATCATTCTTTCGGAAACAGAGGTTCTACTCTTCCATTATAGATGAGGCTCTCACTAGGATCTCCTCGATATCCTGCAGCTCTGCTCTTGCTCCCCCTCATTCGCAACAAGGACAGAGTCCCCCTTGCACCCCATCAGCAGTCGCATACAGCATATAATCCTCCAACACTTTCCCTACCTTCCACGGGATCCCACTACTGGCCACATCTTCCCATCTCCACCCCTTTCTGTTTTTCGCAGAGACCGTTCCTTCTGCAACTCCCTGGTCAACTCATCCCTTCCCACCCAAACCACTCCCTCCCCAGGTACTTTCCCCTGCAACTGCAGGACATGCAACACCTGTCCCTTTACTTCCCCTCTCAACTCCATCCAAGGACCCCAACAGTCTTTTCAGATGAGGCAGAAGTTCACATGCACCTCCTCCAACCTCATCTACTGTATCCGCTGTTCCAGGTATCAACTTCTGTACATCGGCAAGACCAAGCGCAGGCTCGGCAATCGTTTCGCTGAACACCTCCGCTCAGTCTGGCTTAACCTCCCTGATCTCCCGGTTGCTCAACACTAACTTCTCCTCCCATTCCCACACTGACCGTTCTGTTATAGTCCCCTTCCATTGTCAGAGTGAGGCCCAGCACAAATGGGAGGAACAGCACCTCATATTTGGCTTGGGTAGTTTACACCCCAGCAGTATGAACATTGACTTCTCTAACTTCAAATAGCTCTTGCTTTCCCTCTCTCTCCATCCCCTCTCCCTTCCCAGTTCTCGCATCAGTCTTACTATCTCCGACTACATTCTATCTCTGTCCCGCCCGTTCCCCTGACATCAGTCTGAAGAAGGGTCTCGACCCGAAACGTCACCCATTCCTTCTTCCCAGAGATGCTCCCTGTCCCGCTGAGTTGCTCCAGCATTTTGTGTCTACTTTCCTTTTATTGATCAAAATCTGTTCTCCTTGTTTGTTTGTTATTGCAGAGTGAAGGGGATGTCAGTTCATAAGATTATGGTTAATGGTGAGATGCAAAACTACTATTGCCATTGTCTCAAAGCGATCCTGACGCTTTTAGAACTATGATGGTTTGATACAATGTGATGTCAATTTTCCCTGGTGTGAAAGCAGGAATTTGCCTACATGAGGATAGTACTGTGATCAGTCCTAGCCGCACTGGCATTGACAGATGCATTTACAGTATGTTGATGAGGATGGTCAAGTAGATTTATCTCTCATGGTAATTCACTTGCCAGCTTCTGCGGTCGAGTCAGTAAATGTGTATCAGTCTTTTAAGTCTTGGTCAGCTCTGTCAATGGTGATGTTACATTGAATCATTTGACGATGAACATTAAAGTTTTCTCAACAAAATACGTAATGTTGATCCCATTTGATGGATCACCAGTGTGAATTAGTCAATGTGGCACAGTGGTACTAATTTAAGTTGAAATATTGTCATTTTAAAGTGTACAAAAATATGTTTCTAATATTTGAACTGCTGCGGTGGCAGCCTCGCCAGCAGTCTGTGTCATTTTGACTTTTTTAGTTATTTTTAGTGTGTCTAAAATGTATATCTCATTGTTTCTCAGTATGTTTTATGTGTGTGGGGGGGGGGGGGGAGAGAGAGGGGGAAACCTTTTTCTGTCCCTTACCTCGACGGAGATGTGATCTTTCTCCACAAATGTCAGGAAGCCGTGTTGCAGCCGAATAGAACATAGGGCAGAACAGAAACAGGACCTTTGACCTATGATGTCTGTGTAGACCATGATGCCAATTTGAACTAATCCCATCTGCCTGCACATGTCTATATCCCTTCCTCCCCAGCCGGTTCCTGTGCCTGTGTAAATGCCTCTTAAATATTCATAATGTATCTGCTTCTACCACTTCCCCTCCACCATTCCAAGCATCTGCCATTTTCTGTGTGTAAAAAAAAAACTTGGCTTGCAAAATACTAGAGGACATAGATTAAAGGTGATTAGGGGGAAGTTTAAAGGAGATTGGTGAGACATATTACACAGAGAGTGGTCAGTGCCTAGAATCTGCTGCCAGGAGACGTGGTAGATGTGGTACAATGGTGATGTTTAACAGGCATTTTGATTGACACATGAACAGGCAGGAGAGAATGGAAGGATATGGACTACCTGCAGGCAGATGGGATTAGTTTAGATTGGCATTTTGCTTAATAGACATGGTAGGCTGAAGAGTGTATTCCTGTGCTACATACACATAAAGCAGACAATGCTAATCAAATAATGTTTTATCCCTGGGCCATTTGTAATAAAAATTGTAACAGTTAAGGTGGATAAATGGAATTTAGATATTCAAGTTCAAATTTATTTCTTCTTCATCGGTCTGTCGGGATCGAGAATGATTTGTCCTCACATTGGTTTTGTGGGTTCTGAGGTTACTAATACAACTGTAGGTTCTTGTACAGATTAGGCATAGAATCATAGAAAATAGGTGCAGGAGTAGGTCATTTGGTCCTTTGAGCCAGCACCGCCATTCAATATGATCATGGCTGATCATCCAAAATCAGTACCCCGTTCCAGTTTTTTCCCCATATCTCTTGATTCCCTTGGTCCTAAGAGCTAAATCTAACTATCTATTGGAAACGCCTTCTGTGGTGTTCTCAGTCCTAAATGGCCTATCCCTTATTCTTAAACTGTGACCCCAACAGACAGGATGCAACTGACAGGCAGGAGAATGTATAGTCTCTAAGGTGAAGCATCATTCCACCCTTGGCACAGGATCTCTATGTACGTGTGATGCATGGGCTCTGGGGTCCCTGTTGTTACCCTCAATGTTCTTACTTCATTACGAGCATATAAATGCCAGGATTTCTATGGTTCAATAGGGATGCTACATTTTTCCAAGGAGGCTTGGAACCTTTTTCCCTGTCTACCTGGTACTTTTCTTCTCACATGAGAGCTCAAAACAAAGTGTCTGCTTTGGGGATTAGGATTTATGGTCTGAAGAAGGACCTCGACCCGAAACATCACCCATTCATTCTCTCCAGAGATGCTGCCTGTCCCACTGAGTTACTCCAGCTTTTTGTATCTATCTTGGGGATTAGGTGTTGGGCACAAGAACTATGTGGACCACAGGGCACAGCCATGTAAATGTAATTGGGACCTCATTTCATGAGATGTTTACCTGACAAGAGGACACTAATGTTAGTCTGCTTATCACATGGTGTGTGAAAAATGAAAGTCAAAGCATGTGAGGTTTCTTCAATGATGACCAGGCTCTCCATAATGCAATCAATCAGGCCCCTACCCGAAGTGAAGAACAGTGGCAAACATATCAAAGATGGAAAGGCAGACAGTGCATACTGGAAGGAACACCTCAAAGACCTCTTAAACTGCAATTCACCCGTGGACGTGGCATTCTTGTCTTCAGACTTTTTGGTTCTACCGTACTCCTAATCAATAATAAATTGAAAAGGCTGTAAATAACTAATAGTACAGGATACAATTTTTGGAATATAAGAAAAACTGCTTATAAATAGATAAAATTGAAGGATATTATTCTCAAAACCTATGCTCTAATCCTGAAACACCACCTATCTTTGCCAGATAGAATAACTTTATTTTTCATTTAATGTACATGGTGGCTTAAGAGTCTGAATGCTCAGAGGTCTGCACTCCTAGAAGGGTGTCCTTCAAATATTGGAGATTTTTCTTTCTATTTCAGTTATTGTTATCTACATTGTAGATTAAATGGATTGAATTTGGGTTTGTCTCAAAGGCTTTTTACATCTAATTCCAGATCTGGACTTTTCAGTTGTCCTACATAAACTGCCAATTAAGTAGCACAGCAACAGTGTGTTAATCAGTAGGAATAAATGAAAGCATTGAATGCCCTTTGACACTAATTTACCCAAAACATTTAGTGCATTGATCTGCACAATGTGAGTAAAAATACTTTTTTTTAAACAATAGCTTTCTTTTGTGTAACAGAATTAGTTTTGCAGTGTTTGCTATTTTAACTTAAGGCATGGGATCAATTTTGTTTCCACAAGCTTGCATATAGGTTTATGTAATCTTTGATGTATAAAGTACTGAGATGAGGAACAGGGTCTTGATCAGGTTTAATATTTTTTCCCTCATTTTTCTTAATCATTCTTTTCTGATCTCATTAAATTGTGATTGTCTACTCTTTGGCCTCACTTTCTGTCCGAATAGGGTGCAGCAGCTTGGTGATAAATTACTGGATGAGTGTATGGAGACTGGTACTATTGATTTTGAGACCAGAGTTACCATTCCACTAAGAATACTGGAAAATTTAAATCAAAATAATTATTTTAAAGAAGTGGTGGTCATGTCTGCCATCACCAGTACAAGTCACTGCATGGACTTGACAAGACTAGTAGAAGCTTTGGCAGATCTTTAGCAAGAGTGGACCCCCTCATTTTCCTATTGCAGCTCTAGTGGACAAGGTAAAGAGAAAGCAAGAGGCCCTGGAAGCCAGACAAGCCATCACGAAGCAATGAAAAGAGATTGCACTCAAGCTTAATATTAGAGGTGAAGCACCAAAGATCTAGTTTGAGATACAGATTTTCATGACGTCTGGTGTGGCCATCGGTTACCTTATCAAATCTCATCCTCATGTTGCAAGAGGAAGTTGTGGAAGCAGGTCTGATAGCAATGTTTAAGAGGCATTTGACAGACCAATGAAGAGATGAGGAATGGAGGGATCTAGATCTTGAGCAGGAAGGCATAGCACCTTGGTTGGTACAAAAACTGTGGTTTGAAGGGTCTGTTCCTGTGGTGTGCTTTGCTGTTCAATGTTCTGCAACTAACCTCACATTTGATCCATGTAATGTAGTCCTGCCACTTATCTAATCTTTATTAACCAAGACTTCCCTAATAATATTTATAAATCCCAATACCAAGTATTGCGCGCACATTTGTATCTTCCGCACACTACTAATAAGTTAAATGTGGCAACCACATCATCACAATAAATTGTTAGACCTACATTAATATACGTGCATCACGTTTGCAAATTGTGGCACACCATTGATACCTACATGATAAACCATCCAGGTGATAAACCAACTAGCCTGTCCAACCCCTTGGATGAAACCATCTATTGATGAGCTCATTGCCTGTGGAATGTTCACTGTTGCAATCATCGTGTGCATGCCCAGCTGTGGCACAGTTAATATTTAAGCTGTCACTTAGATTATTCTCAAATCTTGTTTTCTTCCTTGTCGCACAATTTCTTCTATTTTGAAAATTTGAAATAGTGTAAGCATTTATTTCTTAGTTATATCTTTCCTTTCAACATAATCTTCATTCAAACCCAGCTCGTTCATTAACATCCTACATTCATAACGACTGCTCAACTTCTGGTTCCTTGATGCACTCCCTTGTTCCCATTTACCCCACCCCCATCACCACATGACTTCTGACCTGCTTTGAATGAAGAACCAGGTGGCACGTTATCACTTACAAAAATGTGCAGGGTCCCATTATGTCTGAGTAAAAGCAATATTTTCCAAGGAGGAGATGGACTAAAATGGTCATCTTATCCTGCTGCTGTGCTCGGTCATCTTAGCCCATCGGGTGTGCTGAAACTAAAAAACATTTTATTTTATATTAAAAAGCTCTAGGCTGCTGTAAAGAAAAATCTGTATGTGCTATAACAACTTTTAAAAGACACTTGGGCAGGTGCATGGATAGGAAAGATTTAGAGGGATATGGGCCAAACGCAGGCAAATGGGACTAGCTTAGATGAGGCATCTTGGTTGGCATGGAGTTGGACCAAAGGGCCTGTTTCCATGCTATGTGCTGTATGACATGATTCTAAATGCATTAATTGCCCAAACTATTGTTGAGTTTCCCTCCATTTTTTTGTAGCATGATTAAATGCCATAATCATATTATGTAACCACAAGTGTAGCGTTTGACTGTTATTGGATCATAATCAACTTTGATAAATTCAAGATGTAAGTGATACTAAATTTAATATTTCTAAGTTTATAATTGTTTGAATGATGCAAAGTTTCACTTTTGCTCTGTTGAGACAGCCCTGCTTTAGTTACTGTAATAAGGTTGAGTGTCAGAGAAGGCGAGGTCTTTGGTAATGGTGTTTTTACCACCATGAAGAATTTGAAAATTACTGTTTAAAGTGATATTCTGCTTCTGGTGCTGTGAAAAAGTCTGTGGACTTGTGACAGTGGTGCAAAACAGTTTGTAATATGTGCCAATTTGCACTTTCGCAAAGCATTAACAACTTTGCACAGGTATGAAGTTTAATCAAACTCGTGTGTGCAATGCTGGGTTACATATATAAATTAGTATCCATATTTATCTATCCAAAATTAAACCAATGTACATGTTATTTTACATTGGTATAAGATACAATTGTTTAAATGATATGGAGACTGCTACAGGAATTTAATTGATTATATTTGTTTTTCATAACATGTCACCTTTGACCTAAAAAGCTTTATGATTTTATGGAAATGTAAAATGTGCCAAGAAATGGCTCCAAAAAATTACACATCTAAATTGATCTCCTAAAGGATTTATCTCTGTCGTAATTCACATTTCCAAAAAACTACAAATAAGTTGGATTTTTACATCGGGGGGGGGGGGTCAAACTAGCTTATCCTTTTAGGGTGATCTGTTAGCAACTGTAGGCATACATACATGCATACATACATATTATTTAAAAAATAAACGTTGGTTTCCTTTATGTTGCGGGGAAAAACATTTCTGTTAATGGAGCATTTAATTTGGCAGTGTAGGTGATTGATCTAAAGTGTAAGGAATAATTTCACACTACCAGTGGACATTCAATCATATTTGAGAAATTAGTTTTCTTTAACATCAACTTCAGAATGATTGTACACATTGTGGTGGTTAATTTACATATGATACAAAATAATATGTGGAATAAAATAAGTCTGTTGTTACTTTTTTTTAAGCCATTGTTTTAATTAACTATTGTTATCGACACAGTTAATAAATTTACATTTTTTATTGTTTTTGACAAAGAAAATAAGACCAGTTCAGTGAACAGAATAAATATAAAATTAATATTTCTGCCTTGTTGATCTGTCTGAATTCTGAGGACTATAATCACAATTGCATTAAATAGTGCAAAGACGTAGGATAAACAATGGTTTTAAGCTGTGCTATTTTATTGAGTTATTTTTGACAAGTTACATATTGTACAATTGGAAATTCCAGTTGACTTCCTGTTATTCCTGTTGTCCTTTGTGCTTCTACGAATTGCAGTCAAATGAATTGAAATTGCTTTTTGTGGAAACCATTTTTAGTATTTCCAAAACTAAGAAAACAGATTTATTTTTATTGGGGGTGTAAATAATTTCATATATACTGCCTTGTCATGTTGGTATAATGTTTCAAGCATAAATGAAGTTCTTGAACTTCATGCAGATTAAGAACAAATGGTATAATTTCAGCTATTCCTGAAAATATTTATTGTAAATACCATGAACGAATGAAAGTTATTTTGGTGATCTTGTCTTTTAGGATTCTGAGGTTTTTTCTGGTAGTGATTTACAGAGGATATTGCACTGGCTACAAGCAGTTCCAGGGTCCTGTCATTCAAATATTTTATGTCTTAATTGTTGCAAGTCAGTTTGATGTTTTGTGGGCTTGAAGTTTGAAATATATTTTCAGCAATGTTGTCTTAGTTGTAAATAAATGCTGAATCAGAACAGTAGGTATGTTAACATCAGCAAAAAGTATAAAGAATTGACTGAAGTTTGAAGCCTTATAGTCATCCATTGTACATGGATTAACTGATAACATATACAAGATCAATTTAAATCTAGTTGAGTTTTGATCAATTGAGAGAATTGAAGAAGTCTCCAGTCCTCAACACGACATTTTGCCTCTGCAAATTATTTGCTGCATTGTGCAGAGGAGGATTGAAGAGGCATCCAGGAAGTATCAAGTCATAATTCCAAGGGTATATAAGTATGGTGTAGTCTTGGTCGACCACCTGGCCTTTTGCTGACCATGATTTTCACAAATTAATAATGTTATGAAGCTGGAAGCAGGGGTTCTGTAAAATGGAGATTGTGTAGTCTTGTAAACTCATTTTGAGAATCTCAAAGAAACTCGCTTTGTGGGCAGTTGGCACAACCACTGATATGGTCAATGTGCATGACGAGTGGAATCTGTGATGGGCTGAGGACAAATGCTTAAAATCCCAATTTTTTGCAAGTGAAAGCTGGGGAACACCCATGATTTAATGTTCGTCAAGCAATCAAATATTGTAGAGGAGGCGATATTGAGAGGGAGGGAGAGACGGGGAGGGTGAGAGAGAATCATCAATGTGCATGTGAATGCTGACAATTTACATAGAAACATAGAAATTAGGTGCAGGAGTAGGCCATTCGGCCCTTCGAGCCTGCACCACCATTCAATATGATCACGGCTGATCATCCAACTCAGTATCCCGTACCTGCCTTCTCTCCATACCCTCCGATCCCCTTAGCCACAAGGGCCACATCTAACTCCCTCTTAAATATAGACAATGAACTGGCCTCGACTACCCTCTGCGGCAGAGAGTTCCAGAGATTCACCACTCTCTGTGTGAAAAAAGTTCTTCTCATCTCGGTTTTAAAGGATTTCCCCCTTATCCTTAAGCTGTGACCCCTTGTTCTGGACTTCCCCAACATCGGGAGCAATCTTCCTGCATCTAGCCTGTCCAACCCCTTGGGTGATACCATGTGGGCGATACCACCAAGAGGAGAACTATAACATGTAGAGAAAAGTCAGAGGAATAGTATCCTTTGCTTGCACAGCACTGCTTTCACTTGCTCCTCAGTTACCTGCACTTTGGTCATCGAAATGGACGCCTGGTCAGGAAGGCTCTGCAGCACCCATTTGTCCAGAGTCACCTGCATATGTGCCCTCCAGATACATTGACCCCATTGTTGTTTGTTACCCTTTATCCAAGGCAGGAGTTCGTTCTAGGGGCTAGTTATTGAGGATTTGAAGTTGGGCTGAAGAACAGCAGGAACAAGCAGAGCAGGAGATTCACATGTCTCACATAAGTATAAAGGAGGAAGGCATCAATCGAAGAGGCTAAAAGACATGTTCCTTATGAAGACAAGATTACACTCTAGGCACTCCCAAATAATTTGTCTACAATCATATGACAAAGCCCCAATGACATATAATAATCCTTCATATTTTCCTTTCCAGAGCCACTTGGACAGCAACACCAGGAATAAGTGGATCCCAGGTCAATGTTTAAAATAGCACAAAAGTTTTCAGCAATACACAAGCTTCCCTTGACATAGCTTGTAAACGTATGAGATTTATTTGAGCGATTCTCAAATTAATGAGATTTCTTACACTTTGGAGAGACAGCTAGAGCCACAGTCTTGGTGGTCTTTTCCAATGTTGGGTGGAACGGGTCTCCTACCAAGCGGACCGATCCCCTGCTATTTATTGCACTGTTAAGAAAATTCAGGTCTCTTTCACTAAATTCAGGTGTTGTCATTCTATTTACTGCCACCTCTACCACTTCCATGTGACTAGTTTCTGGCTGCCACTGGGAAGAACGGACCTTTCTTTGATTGCTGCACAGAAGTAGGAGATGTGCTTAATTGGGCAAAGTACTGTCAGGAACTGAATGGGTTTTGTTTCTTTGGTTTTTGTCCAATGTTAATGGTTTTTCTGCAAGGGAAAGTTATGGACAATGCTGATATAATTGCAGCAAAAAGGCAGAGTAATGTATTTTTATCATTTCTTTTGCATCTGCTTAAACATATTTGGTGCTAATTGTGTGGAAATACATTTGCTGGTTATTAAATAGGTAGCCATTTTTTCCTAGTTATTTAGGTGTGCTTATTTTACAATATTTGTCTCTTGATCCACAGATGTTTCTATATCAAGCTTTTATCACTTGTAGAGAGTGCCCCTGACTAGATATGAATAGCTTTAATAGTTAAAAAGGAATTATAGGTCACCATATTTTTTGCATAATTAATCCTGCAGCCATTCGTTTTAACCAAACAGTGACTTAACAGTTGACAAAATTTACAAGATTTATCCCTAGCTTTTATATTTATGTTCATTGCTAAATTTCTCATTTACAGTTATTGGAATGAATGCAATTTAAGGTTCAAGATTCAATTTAATTGTCACATGTACCAGTTAAGGTACAGTGAAATTTGAGTTGCCATACTAAATAAAAAGCAAAAATACACACAGCAAATAAAATAAAGTTTAACATAAACATCCACCACAGTGGAATCAACATTCCTCACTGTGATGGAAGGCAATAAAGTTCAGACCTTCCTCCTTTGATCAGCCATGGTCGGAGCCTTTGAATGGGGCCGTTGCCGATGGTCCGTTGTTCAAGCCCTCTCGTCGGGATGATTGAAACTTCGGCGTCGGGACGGATCAGAACACTGATGAACACTGAACACTGAACATGGAGCTCCCGAGTCGGTCGCTTCTTACCGGAGACCGCTGCTTCGCGGTGTTAAAATCCACAGGCTCCGCGGTCGGAGCTCCAACACTGGTGATCCTCGGCAATAGATCCCAGGCTCTGCGATGATAAGTCTGCGCCACACTCGCGGCTTGAAGCTCCAGGCCAGTCTTCGGGAAAGGCCGCACCAGTCCACGTTGTAGGCTGCAAAGGGGGGGGGGGGGGAGATGCGACATGGAGAAAAATCGCATCTCCATCGAAGTAGGTGACTAAAAAAAGTTTCTCCCGATCTCCTCCCCACCCCCACCCCCCACCGGCACCACCCACATAAAACATACCAAGAGACATTACAACAAACATTCAAGACATACTTAAAATAATAAAAACGGAGAAGGGACAAGACGGACTGCTGGCGAGGCGGCCATTGTGAGCGCCACCCGATGGGGATTACATTTACAAAAGCATAATTTAATTCTGTTTTGTACCATATGCTCTAAGAGTAAGTAGGTTTATTGACTTTGTGTACATATTTAAGTAATTAGATATAGTAGGTAAATGAAATAAATTGAAAATAATACCATGTCTCCTTGTTAAATAATGTATGTTCTTTTTATCAGGTAGTTTTCTATGTTCACAAGGAAACATGCCATTAGTAAAGAGGAACATTGAACCCAGGCACCTCTGTCATGGTGCTTTGCCTGAAGGAATTAACAATGAACTGGAGTGTGTCACAAACAACACGCTAGCGGCTATTATTCGTCAGCTCAGCAGTCTCAGTAAGTGTAGAAGCATGTTCTCTTTTTACGTTTGTTGAGTTCAGTATTTTTGATAGTTCACTGTTTGCATTGAATTGTACAGATATTTTTGTGTCTCAAACTGTTTATATAAATATTCATATAAACTCATCTAAATCTCAATAACAAATGTTTTTCTAATTTGATTGTCAAGTGTCCATCTTATCTGTAGATTTTTCAACTAAAACAGGAGCAATTAATCTATTATGATAAATAAAGTTATAAGGCGGTTTTGATGAATTGTAGTAATTGCATTTCCCCATGGGATGTATTGATCACATCAGGTGACAGGCAAAGAAATTCACATTCCACAATGGTTGTTTTTTTACTTTAATTTCACTCATTGTATAGCCACATGTTGTTATAAAAAAGAAATGTGAAAATTAAAATGATCTGATTTCAAATTCCACTAACAGTAAGATATTTCACGTAAAATATTTGTAGAGATCAACAATGGTAAAAATAGATTTGCCTAGAAATTGGCTTTCACCAGTCGGTGTATTAAATCATTAATGTCTATTTGACTTTTCACAAAATCAATTATAAAATTTACAAAGAAGACAGCTAAAACTGTAATAGGATGGTGTATCAACTGAAACTGCTTGGTTTATTCAATTTTGTTCATCCCCTATGCAGCAATCAGTGAAATGTCTCATTTGTTATTCTAGCTATACTCTTTTCACATAAAACACACAGTGGCTGCCATGAAGGATACAGAGGCCACGAGAAAATGAGAGAGTAGCCTTGGATTTACTGAAAGAGACTTGGACATTGGCATCAGTGAGATAAATGCGAGAAGGAAGGACATATGACCTACTGGAGCCAGAGTAGGAATGGAGGGTTATGGTCTCAGTGCAGGTAGATGGGACTAGGGGGGAATACGTGTTCGGCACTGACTAGAAGGGCCGAGATGGCCTGTTTCCATGCTGTAATTGTTATATGGTTAACCTGGCAGGAGGTGGCTCCAGCTTCCTTCTACAGCTCAGAGAAACCTGTTCCTTGCTACGAGGCACAGATATGTATCATATTTTTACAAGTTTCATGCCACTGAAAACTGTTGTAGTGAGCGGAAAAGGGATTCCCTAATTGATATGTACAATAGACAATAGGTGCAGGAGTAGGCCATTCGGCCTTTCGAGCCAGCACCGCCATTCAATATGATCATGGCTGATCATCCCCAATCAGTACCCTGTTCCTGCCTTCTCCCCATATCCATTGACTCCGCTATTTTTAAGAGCCCTATCTAGCTCTCTTGAAAGCATCCAGAGAACCTGCTTCCACCGTCCTCTGAGGCAATTGTAGAAATATCTGTGCAGGTGGTCCTGAAAGGGGGAGATGAGGGGTTATGATGTGTTACCTGGGCTTTCTTAACACAGCCATCCCCTGGTTGCCTTCATTGTAGTCTTGCTCCTGTTGCTCTACAGTTTGCACCTCAAATTGTTCAGGTTCTGCAAATGTTTGCTGCATTCACCACAGGTAAAAATCTTCTGGTGATCCACAACTGATTCACACCTGAATATTGAGGGAGTAGAAATCTTGTTAGTGAAATTAATAAGGGAAGCCTTGATAATTTATTGCTTATTAAGGGGAGCCTTGATATTCACTCGCGCATACTTGTGGCAGTCTAGTAATGTTGTAAATCCAAATTCCTGAGATGCCACTTGCTTCTCACCAATATCAAAATCTGTCACAGTGCCCGGATGACCATTTTGATGGAATGGTGAGCAGCAAATTAGCTGACATATTAGCTGTGGCTGTTTGGAAAATCCTTTAATGTGGAAATTGATATTTGAAGTAGGCTCTTCGGCCCACTGAGTCCATGCTGACCAGCAATCCCTGCACACTAATACTATCCTACACGCACTAAGGACAATTTGCAATTTTACCAAGCCAATTAACCTACAAACCTGTATATCTTCAGAGTGTGCGAGGAAACTTGACCTTCTGGAGAAATCCAATGCAGATTACGGGGAGCACGTACCAACTCCATACAGACAGTACCTGTAGTCGGGATCGAACCGGGTCACCAAGGCAGCCACCCTACCGATTTTAAATTGCTGTTTTTTTCCCTTTTTCCTTCAGCCCACAATATTTCATATGTAAAAGATTCTGTTCCATTCTGTTTGTAGTTTGTTTGGTTGTTTGTTTGTGTGTCTTTTTGCACAAAGTCCGCGAGCATTGCCACTTTTCATTTCATTGCACATCTCGTATGTGTATGCGACGAATAAACTTGACTTGACTTGACACCACCATGTCGCCCTTAAAGATCCTGAAGCAATTCACATTTCCATGTGATGACAGATTTGTAAATCAGAGCCTGTTAATACATTCCTCTTCCGAGCAGTATGATTAGGATATGGCATCTCTGAAGATTGGAAGTTGTCACTTCGCAGATGGACATGCCTTGCTTCCGCCTCCAGGTCCTGACCAACCTGTATGAATGGTCATTGCTACGCTGATGTCTCCAGTGCAATGTTGTCACAGCAATGTTACCACTGAGATTCTTGTTGCATGAATTTGCCAGGAATAAAATTGTGGAAAACAGCCGTGTGAGCCTTAGAAAATGTTTGAATAGCCTGCACAGCTTTCTGCAGCTGTATAGTTATGCTTCTCAATGTCAGTGAAGAATCCCATTAAATGTATGTAAATGCAGTAGAGGGCCTAGATGTATTCCCAGTTGTGCTGTAACTGTTCAAGAGGTTGTGGGTTGTACATAAAAGCTTTCATTTAAGCTGGCAAGGGAGGAAATGTCTGCTGGCAAATTATTGACATTGTTAAATGCGCACCTGACGCTGGAAAAATGTTATGCATTTAAGGTCATTGGTGCATGGAACTGATTGCTGGCACAGTTTAACCCAAGTCAAATCTCTTTCATGCCAGATTGCCTTAATGTATCGAATTTCTAGGTTACTATCTTGTAACATTCCTTAAGATGATTGATAAATATATACACTATTGTAATTTAGAGTTGTTTCTAATGGTTTATTCATGTGGACATTATTGTTATTCTTGCATCTAAAGAGAAAATACATTCGATAATGTTGCTGTTCCTTAATATTTCCAAATCCATACAAAATTGTAAATGGAAAAGATCAACTACAATAGATATTTTTTAAGATGCTCCAATTGAGTATTTTATTTATTAGAATAATGCTGGTTATTTGAGCATACAACAATACTTTTTTCAAATAGAAAATTTAATTATGTACTCGTAACTGTTTCACGTCGGGAAGCTTTATAATTTTTAACTTTGAATTCTTACTGCCTCCACTCTACATGTTGTTTACAAATATTTCTAACCTGTCATTGATAGACGGTATATGAACATATTGATTAACAGTAGTAGGGCTCTTTGCTCATCAAGATTGCTCCACTGCACAATTGAATCATGGCTGATCTGATTGAGTTCTTTGGCTCTGTCTTCACTAAGGAAGACACAAACAATCTCCCAGAAATACTAGGGGACCCAAGATCTAGTGGGGGCGAGGAACTGAAGGGAATCCACATTGGGTAAACTGTTGGGACTGAAGGCAGATAAATCCCCAGGGCCTGATGGTCTGCATCCCAGAGTACTCAAGGAGGTGGCCCTAGAAATCGCGGATGCATTGGTGATCATTTTCCAATGCTCTCTTGACTCTGGATCAGTTCCTGTGGACTGGACGGTAGCCAATGTAACCCCACTTTTTAAGAAAGGCGGGAGAGAGAAAACGGGGAATGATAAAGATGAAATACTCTGTCCACTTCCACTATGCCAGGATGCATTGTAGTTTTGTATCAGTCAGGATGGAAATGTCAAATTATTAGAAGTCGAAGCTTTAAGGTGAAGAGGGGTAAAGTTTAAAGGAGATTTGTGAGCCATGTTTTTTACAATGTTAGGTGCCTGGAATACATTGCTAGGGAGGTGGTAGAACCAAATACAATAGCAACATTAAGGAGGCATTTAGATTGGGTTTGGAGATTAGATTGGATTGGCATCATAGTTGGTGCAGAAGAGCCTGTTCTCATGCTGTATTCTTGTATGTTTTATGTTCTGTGATCTTCACAATGAAGATCAGAAATAAATTGGCTCCAACAGTTTATTAAAAATTTGGAGTTTGAGCCAGAAAACTGAATAAATAATCAGAGAAAATTGAGCATTTTAGTTTAAATTCTGGGCCTTATTGAAGGATGTCCTGCACCTTGTGCAAGACATCCCAAGGCATATTACACAATACTTTCCAGAATATTGTAAGATTGGAAAGGTGGTGCATTGAATGCACCTAGATGTAGAGTGCAGGATCAGGCAGCAGACCAATGTGTTTCAACTTCAAATTGACTGAGATGCCAACCAAGATTAGATAGCATCAAGGACAAAGATGTGGGTGTTCGCACATATTTGATTATAATAATTCATAGTTGGTGCAGAAGAGCCTGTTCTCGTGCTGTTGAAACACGTGTGCGGACGTGGCATCGAAGGATGAGATGCCGAAGCAAAGAAGTGGAAGCCAATTAACTGAACAGAAACGACGCCGAAAAGCCAAATAACCGAACGAACGCAACGCCGAAAAGCAAAATAAAGGACATGACGTCGCCGGGGGGGGCGGGACTTGTCAGCGATTGGTCCAGACCCCCGCGTCCATCACGTCACTGGCCGGGGGAGACGGGAGGGTGGGGGACATTTTCTCACACAAGGGTGACTGGGCGCTCTGAACCCGAGCACGAAGGTGTAAGCAGCCTAAGGAGCACATCCCTCGGGACAGCCCCCACTCTCCCCCGGGGTCAGCACTGTCCGGCCACGGCAGCCCTCCGCCTCGTCTCCACCGTGCGGCTGCACTGTGACGGGCTATGGGTTGGTAGTGCACACACACACACAGCCCATCACAGTGGTTCAGTGTGCCCAGCCACCCTCCATCCTAGGGCGGTCTTGTGTGGGGAAAATGACCCCCACCCTCCCGTCTCCCCCGGCCAGTGATAGACGCGGGGGTCTGGACCAATCGCTAATAAGTCCCGGGCCCTGGCGACGTCATATCCGTTATGTGGCTTTTTCGGCGTTGCGTCCGTTCGGTGAGTTGGCTTTTGGGCGTTGCGCCCTTTCGGTTATTTGGCATTTAGGCGTCCCGCCCTTTCGGTTAGTTGGCTTTCAGGCGTCCCACCCTTTCGGTTATTTGGCTTTTCGGCGTTGCGTCCGTTCGGTTATTTGGCTTTTCGGCGTTGCGTCCGTTCGGTTATTTGACTTTTTTGGCTTTTAGGCGTCCCGCCCTTTCGGCTGTTTGGCTTTTCGGCGTCGTTTCTGTTCAGTTAATTGGCTTCCACTTCTTTGCTTCGGCATCTCGTCCTTCGATGCCACGTCCGCACACGTGTTTCAACTTCAAATTGACTGAGATGACAACCAAGATTAGATAGCATCAAGGACAAAGACGTGGGTGTTCGCCCATGTTTGAATATAATCATATTAATGTGGATGAATATTTTGTTAAGGAATTTGTCTGGGGAATTTGGAAAGTTTTCATTTAAATTAATCAAAACAGTTTGCGATGTAAATTAATGACACTGTCGATCTAACTGTGGTTGCTTGATGACTCTATTAATAGGACTTCATACAGAATTCTAAATTGAAAGCCGCAAAACTAATCATAGTAATAAAAGTCTTTAAATGGAACTACTTCTTGTTTTTAAAGATAGTTGTTTCATAATTCATAGCTTTATATATATATATCTAAAAGGAACAGAAAGTGTTTGGGGATGTTTATTGAAATTTGTACAGAACCTACATGCTTGGTTTACCACAGCAGTGTATTGCCTGTGTGAAGCTGTTGGTTGTTTTTGAGGAAAATAAATTGCTTTGGGTGATATAGAATCGTGTTTTTTTTTTGCCATGCGCCTGATTTAGTCTTTCAGGCAAAGCTTTGCCACTGAACTGTGGCTTAGAAATGTGGATGTGAGGTGCTAATTTATTTTCTGGGCTGTGTAAATAAAAATATTTTTTGGAGTAGAATGATTCTTATGATTTTCTAGGTTGAATATGACATGTGTGGAAATGTTTATCAGACACATGTGATAGTCAATTAAATGTTGTGCCAATGGTGTATTTTCATGTCAGATTTGCACCAAATGACATGAATCACCATGCCAGGAGTCAAAAGTGTTCAGTATCACATGCACCACGACTGGAACAATGAAATTCTTTCTTGTTGCTGCTTTGTAGACACATTAAATGCAACAACTCGATAAATAAATATACAATAAATGATCAGTTTATTGTATATTTAGACCAGGCCATAAATGTGCCAGCCAATGTACAAAATTCATAGGGTTATGGTTAAAGTTGTGCTCAGTGGCTCAATGACCTAATGGTTGATGAGAAGAAGCTATTCTTGAGCATATTCAAGTAACAGATTCCAGGCTCCTGTTCCATCTTCTATCATTGCCCGGTCTACTGACACCAAGAAGTCATAAAGTTGCTCCCCTGCTTCCCTTGACCAACTGTACTCGCTGCTGGAGGAGGTGAATTTCCTTTGGAGGTAGAAGGAATGACACTTCATTACTAGATTTTCCAGGTTGGAGAACAGGAGTTGGACAAGGGCATCAAGTCTGTGTACCGTGAAGAGTTTATCTTGAGGCAGGCACTGCTACCTCTCCCTTTTCCTTTTGATGCTGTCCCACCCATGGGGTGGATAGAAAAACCTTCAGGCTGAAGGGCCAAGTCTGGAGAGCTGGGGTAATCCATAATTCTGTGAAACAACGTACAATGCATTCCCTCATCCCTTAGATAAAGCTGTCTTGCCGTTAAATCCAAACTTATTTTCTAGGGACTGGCCAAAACGAAGCAAGAGGGAGGGAGCAGTCCCAGATGCTTCATTCATTCTAGCAATGCAGCCTTTGATTGCACCAGGGGAATTTGATTAATGTGGTTCTATGGCACATTGGTTGTTAGAAACATAGAAACATAGAAATTAGGTGCAGGAGTAGGCCATTCGGCCCTTCGAGCCTGCATCGCCATTCAATATGATCATGGCTGATCATCCAACTCAGTATCCCGTACCTGCCTTCTCTCCATACCTCCTGATCCCCTTAGCCAGAAGGGCCACATCTAACTACCTCTTAAATATAGCCAATGAACTGGCCTCAACTACCCTCTGTGGCAGAGAGTTCCAGAGATTCACCACTCTCTGTGTGAAAAAAGTTCTTCTCATCTCGGTTTTAAAGGATTTCCCCCTTATCCTTAAGCTGTGACCCCTTGTCCTGGACTTCCCCAACATGGGGAACAATCTTCCTGCATCTAGCCTGTCCAACCCCTTAAGAATTTTGTAAGTTTCTATAAGATCCCCTCTCAATTTCCTAAATTCTAGAGAGTATAAACCAAGTCTATCCAGTCTTTCTTCATAAGACAGTCCTGACAGTTGACACGCACATAGAACTAAAGACTTCTGTGAAGACATCAGATGAGGATAAAAATTGAGCAGATTATGAATGAAAGATAAGAATACAGACCAATATAGCTTTGAAAGAGTGAATTGCTACTGAAAGCTAAGGTCACCATGCATTGGTACCTAGTTTCTGATTGTGGATTTCCCAATGCAGCAAGAGTAACAAACTGAGAAATGGAAAATTATGGGATTGTATTTATGCAGGGGGGCCCTTCATGAGAACTGTTCGAAGATTATGGCAGTGAATCCACATCCTGTCACACCATATCATAGTATGTTAGAGTTTAGTGCACCCATTTCATTAGCGTTTCCTATAACAATATAACAATTACAGCACGGAAACAGGCCATCTCGGCCCTACAAGTCCGTGCCGAACAACTTTTTTTCCCCTTAGTCCCACCTGCCTGCACTCATACCATAACCCTCCATTCCCTTCTCATCCATATGCCTATCCAATTTATTTTTAAATGATACCAATGAACCTGCCTCCACCACTTCCACTGGAAGCTCATTCCACACCGCCACCACTCTCTGCGTAAAGAAGTTCCCCCTCATATTACCCCTAAACTTCTGTCCCTTAATTCTGAAGTCATGTCCTCTTGTTTGAATCTTCCCTATTCTCAAAGGGAAAAGCTTGTCCACATCAACTCTGTCTATCCCTCTCATCATTTTAAAGACCTCTATCAGGTCCCCTCTTAACCTTCTGCGCTCCAGAGTATAAAGACCTAACTTATTCAACCTATCTCTGTAACTTAGTTGTTGAAACCCAGGCAACATTCTAGTAAATCTCCTCTGTACTCTCTCTATTTTGTTGACATCCTTCCTATAATTGGGCGACCAAAATTGTACACCATACTCCAGATTTGGTCTCACCAATGCCTTGTACAATTTTAACATTACATCCCAGCTTCTATACTCAATGCTCTGATTTATAAAGGCTAGCATACCAAAAGCTTTCTTTACCACCCTATCTATATGAGATTCCACCTTCAAGGAACTAGGCACGGTTATACCCAGATCCCTCTGTTCAACTGTATTCTTCAATTCCCTACCATTTACCATGTACGTCCTATTTTTGATTTGTCCTGCCAAGGTGTAGCACCTCACATTTATCAGCATTAAACTCCATCTGCCATCTTTCAGCCCATTTTTCCAAATGGCCTAAATCACTCTGTAGACTTTGGAAATCCTCTTCATTATCCACAACACCCCCTATCTTGGTATCATCTGCATACTTACTAATCCAATTTACCACACCTTCATCCAGATCATTGACGTACATGACAAACAACAAAGGACCCAACACAGATCCCTGAGGCACCCCACTAGTCACCTGCCTCCAACCCGATAAACAGCCATCCACCATTACCCTCTGGCTTCTCCCATTCAGCCACTGTTGAATCCATCTTGCTATTCCTGAATTTATACCCAACAGTTGAACCTTCTTAACCAACCTTCCATGAGGAACCTTGTCAAAAGCCTTACTAAAGTCCATATAGACAACATCCACTGCTTTACCCTCGTCAATTTCCCTAGTAACCTCTTCAAAAAAATCAAGAAGATTAGTCAAATATGACCTTCCAGGCACAAATCCATGATGACTGTTCCTAATCAGACCCTGTTTATCTAGATGCTTATATATATTATCTCTAAGTATCTTTTCCATTCATTTGCCCACCACTGAAGTCAAACTAACAGGTCTATAATTGCTAGGTTTACTCTTAGAACCCTTTTTAAACAATGGAACAACATGCGCAGTACGCCAATCCTCGGGGACTATTCCCGTTTCTAATGACATTTGAAATATTTCTGTCATAGCCCCGGCTATTTCTACACTAACTTCCCTCAATGTCCTAGGGAATATCCTGTCAGGACCTGGAGATTTATCCACTTTTATATTTTTAAAAAGTGTCAGTACTTCTTTTACTTTGAACCTCATAGTATCCATAGCTACTCTACTAGTTTCCCTTACCTCACATAATTCAATATCCTTCTCCTTGGTGAATACCGAAGAAAAATAATTGTTCAATATCTCCCCCATTTCTTTTGGCTCTGCAGATAACTGTCCACTCTGTCTCTCCAATGGACCAATTTTATCCCTCGTTATCCTTTTGCTATTAATATAGCTGTAGAAACCCTTTGGATTTACTTTCATCTTACTTGCCAAAGCAACCTCATATCTTCTTTTAGCTTTTCTAATTTCTTTCTTTAGATTCTTTTTACATTCCTGATACTCCTCAAGCACCCCATTTACTTCATGCTGCCTATAATTATTGTAGATCTCCCTCTTTTTCCGAACAAGATGTCCAATTTCCCTTGAAAACCAGGGCTCTTTCCAATTTTTACTGTTTCCTTTCCACCGAACAGGAACATAAAGATTCTGTACTCTTAAAATTTCCCCTTTAAATGTCCTCCATTTCTCTTCTACATCTTTCCTATAAAACACAATGTCCCAGTTCACTCCTTTTAAATCATCTCGCATCTCATCAAAGTTAGCCTTTCTCCAATCAAAAATCTCAACCCTAGGTCCAGTTCTGACCCTCTCCATAATTATATTGAAACTAATGGCATTGTGATCACTGGACCCGAAGTGCTCCCCAACGCATACCTCCGCCACCTGTCCCGTCTCATTTCCTAACAGGAGGTCCAGCACTGCCAACACAGGTACCTCTATGTATTGCTGCAAAAAACTATCCTGCACACATTTGTAACAGGAACATATCAATATAATAAATTGCAAAGAAAAACAAAATTGCTGGAAATTTGAACCAAAAACAGACATGTTAGAAACACTCGGGAAGACGGGCAACATCTGGCCCTTTGGCCCACACGCATTCTTCTATACAAATTCTGCCCTTAATTCCACAGTATCCTCCTTGCATTCCTATCAACTCGCCTGCACACGAAGGTTACTTTAATTAGCCTACCAACATGAGGTGGTTAATTAGCCTACCAACATGCTCATTTTTGGTGTGGGATGAAACTGGAGCATCCTGAGGAAACTCACCTGGTCGCAGGAGAACTTGTACACACCACATAGAGGTCTGCATGTCAGGCTTGAAATCAGTGGATGTGTGAGGCAGTAGCTCCAATGATTGTGCCACTGTGCTGTTCTTGATGTAAACTTTTATTCTCCACATTCATGACTCGGGTGTTTCCAGAAGTTTTGTTTTCATCAAAATATGATTCATTTAACTTTTAACTTCATTTGCAGACTTCCCTGGCATTTGATCCTCCAAGAGGAATAGAAGGGTGTTCCCTTATCCTGTGATGGTTTGAGAGTTGTACTGTGACTTTATGTAAACTTCAGAACAGTATTAGTACACAGCATTTTTGACATTTTGCTCTTGGGGCATCTTGGAATTGTGTATCAAAAAAAGTAACCTTTTCAGTTTTGACTCTTATATATTGAGAAGGAAACTACCGGGTAATTACATTTAAATTTCAAGCAGGTTCATTCTTCGTACACTGCTTCATATTCCCCAAGGTCCCTGAGCCTGGAACGGGTCCCTGAAGCTACTCTCCCAATGATCCAGATTCTAGTAATTTCCAAGGTTCAATGTTCTAGGAATCCCCTTCTCCTTTGCTGTTCCTGGAAATCCCAAGTCAGAAGTCAAGATTCCCTGTCCAATAGTACTAGCACCATCGTACCCTATATCTGCCTTTACTCGGACACAAGAAAAAGTCAGTTTATCAAAGGCCTTAGCAATGTACATCGGGAAACAGTGTGAGCAAGCTCAGACTGCATCAACAAGCCAAAGTAACTGTAGAATTTTATACATTCATGACACTATGGTTACGTGGAGTTGAAATAAACTGCCATTAATCAGTCTCTGTAACCTTTCACCTTTGTCTTTCCCCAGAGTTAACTTTCATTTTACATTTCTTGTTTTGAAAATCCTCCCATATATCTAACGTGTTAATATCATAAATGCCAAGATTCTACTCGCCAAATGAGGTCCCCGTAAAAGAGGTCATTTGTTAACCTTTGGGAAACTTGCCTGCTAAACAAAGTGACAAAAAGCAGCAGTAATGCAATAGTGCAACAAATAAGAACCTAAACAGAACTACGAAGGACTATCCTCATCCTAAAGATAAGAAAGCCAGCTTCTCAGCAGAATGTTTCATTTAGCTATTTTAACTACATTCTATCATTTTCCTGTCATGCTCCCCAGTATGTGAGCTCCATGGTTAACCAAACTATAACATCTTCCTTATAATTCTCAAAATTCCTGACAATACTTGTCTATGTGTGTAGCTTCTTTCATTTTTAAATGCTATCACTGTCTTCTATTACAAACAGACTATTTCCAATTGTTGGGTTAAGAATGAGGAAATGTACAGAATGCAATAGTTTTAGAGCAAGGGGTTGTAGAAATTTTACATAGTCTTTGGAAGAGGTTGAATTGGAATATCTGATGTGTAATGCTATGATTTATCATTTATTGCTGATCTCGGGGGGGGGGGGGGGGGGGAAATATTTTTATGACTGGAACTATTCATACCAATCTTTTTAATGCATATTATTCTGATGCTCTGACAGGCCTGTTATATATTTGCATTTCAATAAGAATAAAAGTTGAAGTTGCAGAAAGGATGCAAAGAGGGGAGAAGATGTGTCAAGGTAGACACAAAATGCTGGAGTAACTCCGCAGGTGAGGCAGCATCTCTGGAGAAAAGGAATGGGCGACATATCTCGAACGGAAACGTCATCCATTACTTTTCTCCAGAGATGCTGTCTCACCCGCTGAGTTACTCCAGCATTTAGTGGCTACCTTCGATTTTTTTCTTGCACATGAGTAGCATGCACTTGGGGTTAGATACTTTAATGGAAGAATGAAAGGTGGAGAGTACGGAGAAACAACATTTGGAGGGGGTAAGAGGCAGTTAAAAACAAATTTAAAAGGTAGAAACTATGTAGTTCAGACAGGAATCTGAGCTAATGGGCACAAGACCAATGCTTGGAATAGTGTGAGGGAGTAGGAACATTAAATTAAAGGCGCAGGTTTGGGGAAAGGTCCTTTCAATTTTAATCATAGGCCTTCTCAAAAATCACTAGACTTCCAAAGATTTAAATTTACATAAATTGTTGCTACTGTTAATGGAAGCAATTGTTTGTTTGAATCGTTTTGCATTTATTATGCTCCGTAGGTACTGTAGTAGCCATTTAGCTTAACTCGCTATGTTATAACTATAACCAGTTACCTTTAAATTTTATCTGCCTGTAATGATGTTGGTGGGGTTTATACGTAGTCTGAGGTGTGTTTGCGGCTGGGATTCTCGCGCAGACTCGCTAGTAGTTTTAGTTTAGTTTGAAGAAGCATGGGGGAGAGGTCGAAGCTTTCGATCTTGCATGAGTTTGACCATAAGTAAGATCAAAATGTACTTATACAACAAGAAGTTCACATGAATATCTTACTGCTTTTACTACTACAATAAAAAAACTATTAATCAAGAGTGTGTTTGGAAGATTTATCTTTCGACAACATCGAATGTCTCGTGGAGAGCTCGTGAGTGCGCTTCGATTATCTCCTGATCCCCTGCCTTCAATCACAGTGACTAAAGGAAAGATTCCTTGAAACAATATAAAAATCTGTCACTACACTAGAGTCGAAAGCTACCTTACTATCAGGAGGTAGAAGATTGGTCCCATAGAAGAGGGACAGAAGATTGGGCTGGATCTCTGAGAGATTACTGCCAGTAGAACTGGTTCCGTAGAAGTGGAACTGAAAACTGGTTCCGTAGAAGAGGAACTGAAGAAGCTAGATCTCTGGCAGAGATTGGTTTTAGAGCCTACCTGCCGGTAGGTTAATGGACAATCACGCGACTTAAATGAAGATTGAAAACTTCGCTGATCGAAGGTGCGAATAGAACAGCTATTGTATTATGCTGTAAATTTGAAAGCTGGAATGCATTGTCATACCCCCATCCACATCAACGGGACTGAGGTGGAGCGCGTCTCCAGCTATAAATTCCTCGGAGTGCATATCTCGGAGGACTTGTCCTGGTCCCTGGTCCCCAGTGATAACAGTTGATGTGAATTCCCTGGGCAAATAGAAGGGCCTGCACTTTAACATCAGGTATTCCAGGTCAGCAGAGCAGTGACTACCAATCTTAACAACGTCCGTGCACCATGTGTTATTCACATAAATGCATAGTCCGCCGCCCTTGGTCTTACCGGAGTCTTCCACTGATCTGTCGGCCCTGAAGACAGTGCGTCCCTCCAGCTCAATGGCGTTGTCTGGGATGTTGTCCTTTAGCCATGTCTCAGTGAAGACCATGGCGTTGCGGACAGGAAAGCACTACAACGGGTGGGTGAAAACCGCGCAGCACATCATCGGTGCCCCGCTCCCTGCCATGGATGCCCTCCACCGAAAACGGTGTCTGAGACGGGCTGGGAAGATCATCAAAGACCCCTCACACCCCAACCATGGACTGTTTGCCCTCCTCCCATCAGGGAGGCGGTACAGGAGCCTCAGGTCACGTACCAGCAGGATGAGGAAAAGCTTCTATAACAACACAATCACACTGCTGAACTCGGAGTCCCGACGATAGACTCTCTGGTCCCTCCGTCCCCCTTTGTTTAATCATTCTGTATTTCCTGATTATTCAGTATCTTCTCTCTTTCTATTTTTTTTCTTGTCTTTTCTCTTTATGTACAACTACTACGGTCTGACGCAAAACTGCATTTCGTTGTACTGATACTTGTATTTGTGCGATGACATTAAAGTTGAATTGAATTGAATTGAATAAAAACAGCTTCTTAACAAGATGCTGTGGAAGGTTTAACTGTTTTGTTGCATTTATAGTAAAATTACAGGCTCTGATAAAAACTCTAGAGATGTATTAGAAGCCAGTTCTGCTAAGTTTTGGAAGGCAGCCAAGATGCGAGTAAAACTGGACTACCGGGTGCTTGACATTAGTATGTTTTGAAGTTGAGATAAGACGCATTCTTTCTGAACTGAAGTTGCTTCTATACTTTGAAAATAATTGGATATTTTCTGAATGTCCAGTTTTGTTTTGGATTCTTTCGGGTGTTTATGGAACATGGCCCAGAATGTTTATCAATAATGACAGATGCGAACTAATTGCCCAATTAGCAGATTTGGCAGTCTGCCAAGACCTGTTTAATTCATGGAGCCCGAAGTAGCAGGTAAGCTAGGCGAAGGAGTGCCACCAGAGGGAGCCATGGAATCTTCAACAAGTAAGCCAGGTGAAGAAGAGCTGGAACAGAGAGATCTAGCCAATGAACAAAGAAGCCCACCGAAAAAGCCCGAGTTGCATTTCTGGAGAAATGCCAGAAGGAGAGAAACAAACTATGGAAGCGGGTTATCGATTTCATAGAGATTCAGGATGAACTCATGCGCCTTGAAGAGAATGCTGAAAAAGTAAAATCTAATCATGGACGACTTGAGTTTGCACAAAACCACAACTTATTACTGAGCCTATCACTGCCTGATGAGAAAAGCAAAGAGCAAAATCAGCGGTGTCAAGAAGCGATTGAATAAATTAACGGCGTCGTTGACAATGTGGAGAAATGGTTAGCTGAAGTTGATGAAAGGACGGCGGATCCTGCAGCAGGATGTTTTTGATATATTAAATTGGAAAATAAGAAAAAATAATATACTCTCCCAAAGATCACTACTACTATAGGATACCTCATTTGGTGTTTGAAAAGCATTGGAGGTTTGGAGCCTCCGTGATTTAACTTACGGACATACTGACCCCGATAACCGTCGTTGTGACAATGAACATCAAGCACAACGACCGTTACGGGATCTTTACTATACTTGCCTACTTGTATTACGTTTTTGTTACTGTATTTTTCTCCTGGTATTGATGAAGATATTTCCCTAGATCTTTATCAAAACATATGTATGAGGGGCCATATGACGTTTATGAATTAAATATTCATGACTAAATGTGACAATTTTTAATGTCACACTTTTGGTGTCCAAAATTGTCGGAAAATTATGAAAATTTGTCTGTTATGAAAGTACAAGATTACCTCTAACAATTAATTTGTATATTACTGTTCCTTGTTCCAATTGTGTGTGATGCAGTGGTTAGACTGTTGCTCTTTTTTTTCTTTTTCGTGATAGTAATATATTGAAGATTGATGTTTTTGTACTCGAACTATAAATACAGTTTTTTTTCGAAAAGGATTCGGCATTATTTGTATGTTTTTTTGCATCATAGATTTCCCTTTTTTCTTAAACCTGTTCTATGCCTTAATCTTATTCAGGCAAGCATGCAGAAGACATATTTGGTGAACTGTTTAATGAAGCCAACAACTTCCACATCCGAGCAAACTGTCTTCAAGATAGAATTGATCGTTTGGCGGTTAAAGTTACTCAATTGGACTCTACCGTGGAGGAAGGTAAATAATTCCTCTCTGTGCTAATGTGATGATTATTGAGTTACGTGAAGAATTGATATCTTTTCCATTAGTTTACTAGACTATAGATATGTAACAATGCTTATTTTTTCGACATTTACTATTAAAAGTCCAAGGTTACAATACTCAGATTCTTGCAAATTAATTACGCATATTTTGCATATGTTTTTATTTACTTGCCCTCTGGTACCAGGAAATAGTGAGCTAATCTATCCATATCTTTCTCAAAGTTTATATTTCTCTGTTAAAAGGAAACATTGAATATAAATGTACTAATTTTTAGAATTTTTAGAATTATAAGTAAATGTGAATTTAAACACGGTCAATTTTCAAAAAAATAAATCATTAATGAGAGTCAAGAACTTACCAAATGATTCGTGAAGCTTATGATTTTTGTTCCAGGTTCCTCCTTGTGTCTATTCCACAATGTATAGAGGGCCTGAACATAAGCAGTAGTGTCTCATCACTTGCCACTTCCAAGACCTTTGTCTTGGAATGGGCCATGCAGTTCACAAGCTATTCCTTCAGTAACAGGTCTTCAAAGTGTCTGTGAGGCTGCTTTTCATAACTCAAAAGGGACCTTTCTGAGCCCAGAAATGGGAACCTGATGTGGTCGGACCCTTGTAAGTAATTTACTTAGCTTTCCTTTGTGACCTGCACAGCCACAAAGCTTGTGATCCATACCTACCTATATACTCCTTGCCTCCCCTCCCCACAGATCATGCTTCCTTATTCCCAGCAGTCGCCCAATCCTCCACCATCATTCCTCGATCAATGATCACAACACCAACATCGGAGTCTCTTGTTCCCACAACCTCCCCTCAGGAATCTAGTTGCAGAATCCACCATTAATCATTTCTAAATATTTATGCATTAGTACAATTTATAAAAATGTTCAGGAGCAGTTGAAAACTATCTGTAATCTTTTATATATTATAAATATAGTTATAAAATACAAAAGCAAGGATATTTGTGATAAATCTTTAAACAAATTAAATTCCCACTGGTATTATGAATTGTTTAATTCTGGTAATAATGCTTAAGGATGAAACTGGGATCGTGAATTATGAGAATGATAACAGTTATTAGTATCAAGTTAAAACATCAGGGAAACCGGGGTGATTGTTAGAATAGAAAAGATGAAGGGGAGATTGGGACTGAGTACGGAGTGAATTCAAAATAATGAAGGATTTGGATAGAGTATTAAAGAGTAAACTATTTCCAGGTCAATAACCAAGGATTTAAAAAAAAAAAATTTTTATAAAGCAAAAGCTCTTCTGGTGTCATCCTATGCCAGTTTGATTCTATGCAGAATCTATAAGCATACATACAAACATTGAAATTATAAATAAGTACAGACCATTTCATCCCTTGAGCCTGCTTCACCATTCAGTATGATTATCATAACTTGATTTCTTCTTAACTGGTAAGATTTCGAGAATTGCTTATCACGAATCTAATAATTTCTGCCTTAAATATATAGAAAGCCTCTGCTTCCACAGACTGAGGAAGAGATTTCAAAACATACGATTCTCTCAGAAAAACAATTTTGCCTTGACATTGTATTATATGGGAACTGCTTATTCTTAAACAGTCGCCCCAAGTTTTAGGTTCTTCCACAAGAGGGAACATCTTCTCCATGATCCTATTGTCGGGCACCCACAGGACCTTATTTGTTTCATCTAATAATAGATTTTGGCATACATCCTGTTATTATCTGGTATTGTTCTCAATTGTACTGAATACAGCCCCAGCCTATCCAACAGTTTCATATAAGAAATCTAACATATTCATTCTACCAGTCCAGTAAACCTTTCTTGAATGCTTTTGAATGAATTTATTACATTCCTTAAATAAGTACAATACTCAACACAAAATGATCTTGATGGTCAATGTCATTTGAATCGTCTCATCCGTGCCCGCTATATAACTGAAACATAACGTTACCTATTTTTGTATTATTTTCCACTGCAATTTATGCTAACATTCTTAGCTTTCCAAATAAGCGAGTTCAGTATTCCGACTGCGCATGCCCAGGTCAAAGGTCACTATGCATAAACAGCCCTGGAAAGCAGTGGACCTTCATTTCTTCTGTTTTTTCCAGCTTTGATTCTTCTAGGTAAGGAAATACTGCTTTTAAATTATGAAATAGTTGTATTTATTGTTCCTTTGTTAAAAGCTGAGATTATTTTGTTGTTTTTATTGCCTTATTATGCTTTGGTGAGTGAGCGAGATCGTGCTCGTCCGTGGTCAGTGTCGGGCCCGGGTCTGTTGAGTTGCTGCTGGGTCGTCCCCATCCCTGGTGTCTCGTCCCTGTCTGGGAACAGCTGGAGGTGGCCAGAGGTGTCGGGCTGGGCCGGCCTTGCAGCCGGCGTGGGGGAGAGGCTAAGTTGCTGCAGCGCTATGTGTGTATGGCAGGTGCTCGGCTTTCGCCGGAGCCGGGGGATTGGCTGCAGCCGGTCCCCGGCCCATCGGGGAGCGGGGTTGGGCTGGAGTTGGTGTTTCTTCTCAGCGCTGGCTGTGGGCCTGGGTCATTGTTGTCGTTGGTCCAGGGCGGTCGGTTGGCCTGGCGGGAGTTGAGCTGGGATTGGTGCTTCTTCTCCATGCTGGCTGTGACCAACAACACCAGCGGCCACCAGGCCCACAGCCAGCCAGGAGAAGAAGCGCCATGTTATAAGTTTGAAACATAAGATTATTAAGGGTTTGGACACGCTAGAGGCAGGGAACATGTTCCCGATGTTGGGGGAGCCCAGAACCAGGGGCCACAGTTTAAGAATAAGGGGTAAGCCATTTAGAATGGAGACGAGGAAACACTTTTTCATACAGAGAGTTGTGAGTCTGGAATTCTCTGCCTCAGACGGCGGTGGAGGCCGGTTCTCTGGATACTTTCATGAGAGAGCTAGATAGGACTCTTAAAGATAGCGGAGTCGGGGGATATGGGGAGAAGGCAGGAACTGGTTACTGATTGGGGATGATCAGCTATGATCACATTACTGGGTCGAATGGCCTACACCTGCACCTATTGTCTATTATCTATTGACACCAGCGGCCTCGGGCCCACAGCCAGCGTGGAAAAGAAGCGGCAACTCCAGCCCAACCCCGCTCACCGATGGGCCGTGGACCGCCAGCATCAACCCTCCCCCCCGGTGCCATTAAAAACCGAGCACCAGTCATGCACACAAAGCACTGCAGCAACTCGGCTTCCTCCCCGCGCCGGCTGCAAGCCCTACCCGACACCTCCAGCCAAGGCCAGCTTTAAGCCAATTGGACCTATTGCTTCCAATTGGGGCCCCGCGCCCAAGGGGGACCCGCGCTAGAGTAATCTACTCTCAGCTCGGATAGATCTAACCCGCGTGGAGGGGGGAGAGAAGGGTGGAGAGAGAGTAGAGGGGTGGAGGGGGAAGAAAAGGGTAGATGGGGAGGGGGGTGTGAGGGGGAATGGAGGAGAGGGGGAGGTGGGTCGTTCCCATACGATCCCGGGGCAGCGCTCCCGCCCCTCCAGTCGCCGTGCTTCACGCACACAGCCCCGGCTCCAACAAATAGATCTTCTCCCGTCCAATCAGCCGCTGTCTCCAAGGACATTGTGTCCAATCACATAATTAGCAACTACGGTAAATGCTAATTATGTGATTGGACACAATGTCCTTGGAGACAGCGGCTGATTGGACGGGAGAAGATCTATTTTTTGATTGGACGGGAATTTTAAGGCAAGCTGGTTGGTGATTGGATGCAACCCCCTTAGAGACAGCGTTTGATTGGCCGCCAAATAAAATTGTCAAATCTGTAACACAAATCGCTGGTCGGTGCGAACTCAGTGGACTATCTGGTTGTATCGCCAAACTAAGCAGTATAACATGCAGGTACATTCATTTAAAATTAAATTCAGTGATTATTTCACATGATTTCTCACTGTGTAAAGCTCAATATCTGACCAATTTCTGTTTAACACGTTTGGTCTGCCGTGAGCATTTTTCTCTTCAAAACAGTTCATATCTAGCAAACCGATCAACAAACCAGACAGCAGTTGGATGCAGTCATAGAACCATAGACAATAGGTGCGGGAGTACAGGCCATTCGGCCCTTCGAGCTTGCATGGCCATTCAATATGATCATGGCTGATCATCCAACTCGGTATCCTGTACCTGCCTTCTCTCCATACCCCCTGATCCCTTTAGCCACAAGGGCCACATCCAACTCCCTCTTAAATATAGCCAATGAACTGGCCTCAACTGCATTCTGTGGCAGGGAATTCCACAGATTCACCGCTCTCTGTGTAAAAAAACGTTTTTCTCATCTCAGTCCTAAAAAATTTCCCCTTTATCCTTAAACTGTGACCCCTTGTTCTGGACTTCCCCAACATCGGGAACAATCTCCCTGCATCTAGCCTGTCCAACCCCTTAGGAATTCTGTAAGTTTCTATAAGATCCCCCCTCAATCTTCTAAATTCTAGCGAGTACAAGCCGAGTCTATCCAGTCTTTCTTCATATGAAAGTCCTGACATCTCAGGAATCAGTCTGGTGAACCTTCTCTGTACTCCCTCTATGGCAAGATTGGGAGCCCAAAACTGTACCAATATTTCAGTTGTGGTCTCTCCAAGACCCTGTACAACTGCAGTGTAGAACCTCCCTGCTCCTATACTCAAATCCTTTTGCTATGAATGCTAACATACCATTCGCTTTCTTCACTGCCTGCTGCGCCTGCGTGCCTACTTTCAATGACTGGTGTACCATGACACCCAGGTCTCGTTGCATCTCCCCTTTTCCTAATTGGCCCAATTCAAATAGTCTACTCTCCTGTTTTTGCCACCAAAGTGGATAACCTCACATTTATCCACATTATACTGCATCTTCCATGCATTTGCCCACTCACCCAGCCTACCCAAGTCACCTTGCAGCCTCCTAGTTTAGAGGGGTTTAAATGGTTTAGAGATGTTTAGAGGGCTTCAGATGGGTTCAGGTGTGTTTAGAATTGTTTAGAGGGGAATAGAGGGGGTTTAGAGGTGTTCAGAGGGTCCCAGAGGGGTTTAGAGACGTTATAAGCCCCCCGTGAGAAATTGTAATTCTCTGAAATTGAAGATAGACATAAAGCTGGAGTAACTCAGCAGGACAGGCAGCGCAGTGACTCTGGAGAGAAGACCCTTCTTCAGACTGAACTGAACTCGCGTCGGTGAGAGTACTTGTGATTGTCTGAAGAAGGGTCTCGACCAGAAACGCAACCCTCTCCCCAGAGCAGCTGCCCGTTCCGCTGAGCCACCTTCAACTTCAGAGCCAAACAAAAAACACAGAGTGCTGGAGGAACTCAGCGGGCCAGGCGGCTGCCTCACCCGCTGGGTTTCTCCAGCATTTTTGTCTACCGCAAAACGTCAATGATTTCGGGAATGCTGAGGCGACACGGTGATAGAGAGGGAGTGGGAGCGCTAGAGAGAGAGACGAGATGGGGAGCGGGCGAGAGAGAGAGGGGGGGGAGAGAGCAAAAGACAGACACAACGTGGGTCGGTAGGTGAATGACTAACCTGCACACCAGGAAGAAGCCCCTTCTCGCGGTCCGGGGCCCTCACTCATGATGAATTTAATGAAATTCTCAGCGTGTCATCAATCTACATTCCTCATTAAATGTAATTGTGTTTTAAACAAGTATTAATGACGCCGTGTGAATTTTATTCAAAGGAACACGGCGTCATTAATACTTGTTCAAAACACAACATTTACTGAGGAATGCGGATGGATGCAGATTGATGACATTGCATAACAAGGTGTTAACTACTTCATGTTAAGAAGTGCTAACAGTACTAGTTAACAAATCGTTTGTGTCTGATGGTTGTGCAGCGGTTGTTATACATGTTCGTTTAAAAAAAAAATCCAGATGGCTAATTAAAAAAAATCTTTATTTAACAAAGAGAATTCGTATTTCCGTACGAAATACGGAACATTAGTGCGGGGCCCCGCTTAAGCGCGGGGCCCAATTGGGAGCAATCAGTCAAATTGGCTTAAGGCCGGCCCTGACGGTAGAAGTCCAAAGGGTAGGATGAGGCTGAAATTTTATGCCTGGGCTGGTTTTTCGCTGATAGTTATTGGTTTTCCAAGATCTAGTTAATTAAATTATTTTTTTTTCCATAGCGCAGTCACTAAAACAAGTGGTATTGTAACATGTACTTTTCAGAGGTGATCTACACATTTTGTTTGTTACTTGTAGGCTTACATGCAAGCAATTTTATATTAAAACTAGACCAAGTGCAGACCCGTTGGGTCTGTTTCCCCAACGGCGTTTGCGGGGGGGGGGGGTGAGAAGGGAGGGAGGGAGGAGGAGGAAACGGGATAGATTTGGGAGGGAAAGGAGAGCGGGGTAGGGGGTGAGGGATGGGGGAGAGAGCTTTGGGGGGGGGGGGGGATGGGGGGGGGGGAGGGGGGAGGGGGGAGAGGGGTGGGGGGAAAGAGGGGAAAGAGTGGGGAGGGAGGAGGAGAGGGGTAGCGGGAGTGATGGAAGAGGGACAGAGTGTGGGGGTAGAGAGGGAAGGGGGGTGGGGGAGAGAGGGAGGGGGTGGGGAGAGAGAGGGATGGGGGGAGGAGGAGAGTGGGAGATAAGTGGGAGGGAGAGGGAGGGGCAGAGGGGCAGCGGGAGTGGTAGAAGAGGGACGGGGAGTGGTGGAAGAGGGACAGAGGGGTAGTGGAAGGGGTGGGGAAGAGAGATGGGTTGGGGTGGGAGAGGCGTGGGGTAAGGGGGTAGAAGTGGAAGAGTGGGGAGGGATGGGTAGGGGGAGTGGTGAAAGAGGGACAGAGGGGTAGGGGGAAGGGGGTGGTGGTAGAGAGGGAAGGGGGTGGGGGAGAGAGAGATGGGTGGCAGAGGGAGAGGGGTGAGGAGAGGGACACATAGAAACAGAAATTAAGTGCAGGAGTAGGCCATTCGGCCCTTCGAGTTTGCACCGCCATTCAATATGATCACGGCTGATCATCCAACTCAGTATCCCGTACCTGCCTTCTCTCCATACCCCCTGATCCCTTTAGCCACAAGGGCCACATCTAACTCCCTCTTAAATATAGCCAATGAACTGGCCTCAACTACCTTCTGTGGCAGAGAATTCCAGAGACTCACCACTATCTGTGTGAAAAATGTTTTCCTCATCTCAGTACTAAAGGATTTCCCCTTTATCCTTAAACTGTGTTCCGCTTGTCCTGGACTTCCCCAACATCTGGAACAATCTTCCTGCATCAGACAAATGCAATTCAGGACTTTTCTCTTCACAAGCAAAGTCAGAATGACGGTTAGTGAAGAATTTGAATAATCACTGAGCGTTCTCTATGACAACAATGTATTTGAGCATTGGGCATTGTGACATCACACGATGGAACGTTCACCATGGGCTGGGCTCCTGCAAAGGCATATGTAAATTAATCCATTCCGATTGGACATATGTGAACATCGGGCATTGTGACATCACACGATGGAACGTTCACCAGGGGCTGGGGCAGGTGCTGCTTCTATGGGTGAGAAACCAGTTTATTTTTGAAATATTGTGGGGGGGGGTGAAGGATTTGATTAAAAAAGTGTACTTAAACACGACGAAATGTAATGAGCAGTGGATACTTAGAAAGAAAAGTGAAATCTCTACCGAAATGGAAAATATGTTGGCGATTCTGCGTCCGGTTTCGGAGTTGCGGGGAATCAAAGGAAGAAACGCGGCCGGAAGCCGTACATGCAAATGGATCCATTCCGATTGGACGTCTGCGAGCGTCGGGCTTCGCGATTGGACGTCCGCGAACATCGGGCATTGTGACATTGTACGGCGGGAACGAATCGAAAGGCAGGAAGGGCGCCCTACGGCAGGCGGTCGGATGGGGCGAGAGTTTTAATATTATACTAGACCAAGTGCAGACCCGTTGGTCTCTGGAGTCTCTGGAATTCTCTGCCACAGAAGGTAGTTGAGGCCAGACCCGTTGGGTCTGCTCCCCCAATGATGTGATCCCCCAACCCAATATTCCACCATGCACCCGTCTCCTCCATTGGAACTGAGCCCGTTCCCAAATGTAAGATTGCAGCCCTCCCCTGCCTGCTGCAGCAGTGAAAAGTTCAGTGTTCCTCTCTTGCAACTTTGTTTCGAAGTGTGTTGGAAGCTGACATGTAATTGGAGAAGCCTGTTTATTTTTGAAATACTTGGGGGGGTGGGTGGGGGGGGGGGGAGAAGGATTTGATTAAAAACATGTACTTCAAGACGACGAAATGAAATGAGGAGCGGATCCTTAGAAAGAAAAGCGAAATCTCTTACCGAAATGGAAAATATCTCGGAGATTGAGCGTCTGGATTGGGCGTGGCAATGAATCAAAGGAAGAAATGCAGCCGGCAGCCGTACATGCAAATGAATCCATTCCGATTGGACATCTGCGAGCATCGACCATTCCGATTGGACATCTGCGAGTATCGGGCACGAATCGAAAGGCAGGAAGGGATCCGTACTGCAGGCGGACGGACGGATTTGAGTTTTATATATATACTAGACCAAGTGCAGACCCGTTGGGTCTGCTCCCCCAATGGTGTGATCCCCCAAACCAATATTCCACCATGCACCCGTCTCCTCCAATGGAACTGAAGCCGTTCCCAAAAGTAAGATTCCAGCACTGCCCTGCCTCCCTCAGCAGTGGATTAAAAAAAAAATCCAATGGCACCTTCCCTGCCTGCTGCAGCAGTGAAAAGTTCAGTGTTCGTGTCTTGCAACTTTGTTTCGAAGTGTGTTGGAAGCTGACATGTAAATGGAGAAGCCTGTTTATTTTTGAAATACTTGGGGGTGGGTGGGGGGGGGGAGAAGGATTTGATTAAAAACGTGTACTTCAACACGACGAAATGAAATGAGGAGTGGATACTTAGAAAGAAAAGCGAAATCTCTACCGAAATGGAAAATATCTCGGAGATTGAGCGTCTAGATTGGGCATGGCAATGAATCAAAGGAAGAAATGCAGCCGGCAGCCGTACATGCAAATGAATCCATTCCGATTGGACATCTGCGAGCATCGGCCATTCCGATTGGACATCTGCGAGTATCGGGCACAAATCGAAAGGCAGGAAGGGCGCCGGTCGGCAGTCGGTTGGATGGCCCCAGAGTTTTATAGATATATATAGATAGATAGATAGATAGATAGATAGATGTAGCTTAGATCTGTTTGGTCCATTAACTCGCAGGCACTTTTTAAGCGCACATTTTGATTACTTTTCATTCTACCATAGAGATATAAAGTCTATAATAGACTTTATATCTATAATAGACTTTATTACAATTTCTATGATTCTACAGACCTTGGCTGGGAACCTGGGGCTCATCAAAATTGTTCCCAATTGGGCCCCACACCTCCTAAGGTCGACCCTGCCACTGGCCGCCCCCAGACAGGGATGAGACACCCGGGAGGGGACGGGGATGGCCCAGCAGCAACTCAACAGACCCGGGCCCCGACACCAACCACGGACGAGTACGATCTCGCTCACTCACCAAAGCATAATAAAGCAATAAAAATGACAAAATAATCTTAGCTATTAACAAAGGAATAATAAATACAACTATTTAATTAGTTTGAAACCAATATTTTCTTGCCTCGAAGTATCAAAGCTGTAAAAAACAGAAGAAATGAAGGTCCACTGCTTCACTGCTTTCCAGCAATAGGCATAGTGAACTTTGATCTGGGCATGCGCAGTCGGAATACCGAGTTTCTTTATTACTTGCTGCTCTTACCTACTTGCTTTTAGTGAATCACACATTAGGACCTAGATCCCTCTACATCTTGGAATCCTTCAATCTTTTACCAGTTTGATTGGTTTTTTTCCTGCCAAAATAGACAATTTCTCATTGTCCTCTATTTGATCTTAAACATGCTACTTTTTGCCTCTTGGTTTAGACATCGGATAGAGCTGGGTTTTTATGTGATCTTGACTGCAGTGTTTTATAACCAAAGCATAAATGTTAGTTTTAGTGATACTCTTGGTCCTCAATGGCACGTTCCAGTTCAGAAGAGACACGAATAAAAGTTAATATTTGATCTGATGTATGAAATAGTTGTTATAATATTAGAACTCATTGTGTTGCTATCCTGATAGTCAGTGCCATCTGTATTATTGAACCTAAACTAGATCAAAAATACTGGAGTAACTCAGCGGCTCAAGCAGCATCTCTGAAGAAAACAAATAGGTGAAGTTTCTGTTGAGAGTTGGGGAAGGGGACACTAGACGTTTGGGAAGGTACTGAACAAAACAGAGTGCATCGATGACTCGGGAAAGATGCCCACAATGGTCCATTGTTGGCTGGGGACGAGATGATAAAGAAGGAATATAAATGATTAAATTAGGGTGAGGGGACGTTGAGAGAGAATGTAGGGTTACTTGAAGTTAGATAAATCAATATTCATGCTGTCGGGTTCTAAGCTGCCCAAGCGAAACGAGGTGCTGTTCCTCCAATTTGTGTGTGGCCTCACTCTGACATAGGAGGAGTCGAAGGTTAGAAAGGTCAGTAAAGGAGTGGGAAGGGGAATTAAAATATTTGGCAACTGGGAGATCGCATTGGCCAAGGTGGACTGAGCGTAGGTGTTCTGTGAAATGCTTGCCCAGCCTGCGCTTGATCTCTGCTTTCTCCAGAGATAAGGGCTGACTCGGTGAGATACTCCAGCATTTTGTGTCTATCTTTGATGTAAATGAGCATCTGCAGTTTACAACAAAGATAGACACACGCATCTCACACCCTCATTAAACCTAAATGTCATCAGGAGATATAGCAGATACTATAGATAGATGAATACTATAGATAAAGTGCTGGAGTAACTCACCGGTTTCGGGCAACATCTCTGGAGAAAAAGGATGGGTGACGTTTCGGGTCACTTCTTAAGACTGAAAGTAGAGGGGAAGGGAATGTCATCCATCCTTTTACTCCAGAGATACTGCCTGACCCACTGAGTTACTCCAACACTTTGTACCGATGTTTGGTGTATATACCAGCATCTACAGTTCCTTTCTACACAGCAGATACTATGGTGCCTTTGGTGTTAGTGATCAAAGATATATTATGCCCATGAAGCTTTTCATGGTAACTTGCAGTATGCTGGAGCATAGTTGGGCCAGAGCCTATACTGTAATAGGAGAATCATAATAAATATAATGGATTATGAAGTTAAAAAGTCCCTTGACTTTTATAATCTGATATTTTATGCAAATCATTTTTAATGATTTGTTAATTAAGCTATATTTCTGAAACAGACAAGGTACTTTTCACTTATGCTAGTGATTGCTATTCTGAATGAGGTTTAATATGAAGTGTTATGCAGTTTCTTTACAGGATATTAACATGAGGAAAGCTTTCAAGAGCTCGACAATGCAAGACCAACAAGTTGTTTCGAAGGGTTCAACTCCAAACCCAGTGTTGGAAATGTATAATAAGAGTGACAAGCCACCTCCACTGAACATTCTGTCACAGTACAGGTATAGATATCATATGTACACTGGCACTACCTGTTTTTTGGGCTTGAGATATCTTTAGTGCAATGGCAGTTCTCTTTGTGCAAAGCTGCTCAGTTGATTTCAATTCTCAGTTACCTTTATAGGATAGGCAAAAATAAGCTTTGTGGCTTCAGCCTATTCCTTTTTCGGTCATTGATTATGTGAACGTTGTGTGAGTGGATACAGTGTTGGTTCATATTCACACAGATTGTAAAGTTTTGTTCTTTTTAATGTGTGACCAAAATAAACTATTCATTCATTCATTCATTCATTCAAAGTTTTGACGTATCCTAAATCCTTGTTATCTTTTTATTATATTCAACTTGTTTAGAGCGTTCGTTACTGTATTAAAATTGGAGGTATAGGGACAAAGCATGCACGGACTTGTAGGGCCGAGATGGCCTGTTTCCGTGCTGTAATTGTTATATGGTTAATTCAGCTTAATGTATTTCATATACTAATTGATGGATGTGCTGCTGTCCTTGAATGGCACCAGTCAACCGCTGCACGGCTTAAATTGTTTGCAAGTGATATAATACAGTGGAGAGCGCCTTCCATCTTACTACACAGCATAACCATTCATGCCCTTATTGACAAGGTTGAGTAGAAGAGGCAAATGCTCTGTGCCAAGGTGCCTGGTCTGAGATGAAAAAAGATAAAGCACGAGATCTACATATAGATTGGGTGAATCAAATTGGCAGGGGTGCTGAGGAAGAGGATTTCTTGGAATGTATGTGGGATAGTTATCTAAATCAACATGTAGAGGAATCAACGAGAGAGCAGGCTATTTTAGACTGGGTATTGAGTAATGAGGAAGGGTTAGCAGTCTTGTTGTACGTGCCCCCTTGGGCAAGAGTGACCATAATATGGTTGAGTTCTTCATTAGGATGGAAAGTGACATTGTTAATTCAGAAACAATGGTTCTGAACTTAAAGAAAGGTAACTTTGAGGGTATGAGACGTGAATTGGCCAAGATTGACTGGCAATTAATTCTTAAAGGGTTGACGGTGGATATGCAATGGAAAACATTTAAAGACTGCATGGATGAACTACCAAAATTGTTCATCCCAGTTTGGCAAAAGAATAGATCAGGGAAGGTAGTGCATCCGGGGAAATCAGGGATAGTATCAAAGCGAAGGATGATGCGTACAAATTAGCCAGAAAAAGCAGCATACCAGAGGACTGGGAGAAATTCAGAGACCAGCAGAGGAGGACAAAGGGCTTAATTAGGAAAGGAAAAATAGATTATGAAAGAAAACTGGCAGGGAACATAAAAACTGACTGCAAAAGTTTTTATAGATATGTGAAAAGAAAGAGATTAGTTAAAAAAAATGTAGGTCCCTTGCAGTCAGAAACAGGTGAGTTGCTCATGGGGAACAAGGATATGGCGGACCAATTGAATAACTACTTTGGTTCTGTCTTCACTAAAGAAGACATAGATAATCTGCCGGAAATAGCAGGGGACCATGGGTCAAAGGAGTTGGAGGAATTGAGTGAAATCCAGGTTAGTCGGCAAGTGGTGTTGGGTAAATTGAATGGATTAAAGGCCGATAAATCCCCTGGGCCAGATAGGCTGCATCCCAGAGTATTTAAGGAAGTAGCTCCAGAAATAGTGAATGCATTAGTAATAATCTTTCAAAAACTCTTTAGATTCTGGAGTAGTTCCTGAGGATTGGCGGGTAGCAAACCTCTTTTTAAGAAGGGAGGGAGAGAGAAAACAGGGAATTACAGACCAGTTAGTCTAACATCGGTAGTGGGGAAACTGCTAGTCAGTTATTAAAGATGGGATAGCAGCATATTTGGAAAGTGTTGAAATCATTGGACAAAGTCAGCATGGATTTACGAAAGGTAAATCATGTCTGACGAATCTTATAGAATTTTTCGAGGATGTAACTAGTAGCGTGGATAGGGGAGAACCAGTGGATGTGGTGTATCTGGACTTCCAGAAGGCTTTCGACAAGGTCCCACATAAGAGATTAGTATACAAACTTAAAGCACACGGCATTGGGGGTTCAGTATTGATGTGGATAGAGAACTGGCTGGCAAACAGGAAGCAAAGAGTGGGAGTAAATGGGTCCTTTTCACAATGGCGGGCAGTGACTAGTGGGGTACCGCAAGGCTCAGTGCTGGGACCCCAGCTATTTACAATATATATTAATGATCTGGATGAGGGAATTGAAGGCAATATCTCCAAGTTTGTGGATGACACTAAGCTGGGGGGCAGTGTTAGCTGTGAGGAGGATGCTAGGAGACTGCAAGGTGACTTGGATAGGCTGGGTGAGTGGACAAATGTTTGGCAGATGCAGTATAATGTGGATAAATGTGAGGTTATCCATTTTGGTGGCAAAAACAGGAAAGCAGACTGTTATCTAAATGGTGGCCGATTAGGGTCAAGGGGAGTTGGAGAGACCTGAGTGAAATCCATGGTTAGCCAGGATTGTGGTGTAGGGTAAATTGAATGCATTAAAGGCCGAATAAATCCCCAGGGCCAGATAGGCTGCATGGCAAAAAGGATTTGAGTAAGGAGTAGTTCCAGAAATACTGGATGCAGTTGTATAATAATCTTTCAAAACTCTTTAGATTCTGGAGTAGTTGCTGTAAGTTTTGGTCTAGCAAATCGAGGAACCCCACTTTGCCATAGAGGGAGTGAGAGAGAAAATGGGGACCATTACAGACCAGTTATGTCTAACATCGGTAGTGGGGAAAGACTGGCTAGAGTCAGTTTATACTCTCTAGAGGGGGATAGCAGCACATTTGGAAAGTGGTGAAATCATATGGACAAAGTCAAAATGGATTTACGAGGGGTTGAATCAGTCTAGAATCTCAGGAAGATTTTTCGAGGATGTAACTAGGACCGAGATGAGGAAAACGTTTTTCACACAGAGAGTGGTGAATCTCTGGAACTCTCTGCCACAGAGGGTAGTTGAGGCCAGTTCATTGGCTATATTTAAGAGGGAGTAAGATGTGGCCCTTTTGGCTAAGGGGATCAGAGGGTATGGAGAGAAGGCAGGTACGGGATACTGAGTTGGATGATCAGCCATGATCATATTGATAAGAGGCCGAATAGAAACATAGAAACATAGAAATTAGGTGCAGGAGGGCCATTCGGAGGGTTCGAGCCTGCACCGGCAGGTACAATATACTCATGGCTGATCATCCAATCATATCCCGTACCTGCCTTCTCTCCTTATGGCCTACTCCTGCACCTAGTTTCTATGTTTCTATGAGATGACAGCAGAGAGGACCGAGTCTCCCTGCACCTGGGAGTAGTGTACAGAGAATTGTCATGAGTTGACCACCGCAAATGTTGAACACACAACATTAGCGATATGTGTGTGATGTGGAAAGGCGAACATCACAGGTGGGCCCCAGTTAAGTCTGCGAATTGGGGAAGTTGTTGTGCAGGTTCCCCAGAGGGTAAGGCCACAAATCATCTTTTTTTCCCTACAGACTTCGATGAGGATTACAAAAGGGAACCTTAACTGGGGACTTTGATCTGAACACACGTGGAAATGTAAGGGCATCAAAGGTTACGGAGAAAAGGCAGGACAATGGGATTGAGAGGGAAAAATAGATCTGCCATGATCCAATGGTGCAGCAGACTGGATGGGTCAAATGGCTTAATTCTGCGTGTACGTCATATGAACTTGTGAAATGCCTGCCACATTGACTGGCCTGTGTAATGCCTTCTGAAAGGTGTTAAGAAGTTTGGAAGATTCCATCTCCAACCTCTTGCTGAATTTTCTATTGAGACAAAAGGTAGATGATCAGCTCCAGATCCAACTGTGTAAGTTGATGTTTTGAGTTGCCATATGCAACTTAAAGAATCATAATGCAGAGAACACTGCACCAAGAACTACAGTTAAATTAATCGGAAGTTGGAATTTTCTTAGCATGGACACAATAGCCTAATGACCTTCTTCTGTGCATAATTTTTTTTTAAAATAAGGGTTCCTTTTTTGATCTGGAAAGGATGGTGATTTTAATCCTCGGAGGTGTTTGCATTAATGTGACTCATTAACTATTGGTACTGAATTGAGGTCAGGCACCGGACAACTGAAATCTTTGCTCCTTCATTAATTCGTTGTCTGCTCCACTTATAGCTTTGTTTGTACCACTGGGAGGATACAACTGTTTCATGGAGTAGCTGGAATTATATCTGGAACACCAGTTTTGCTATTAAACTAGTTGATCACCTTTGATGTGAATCTGGAGGCAGCAATAACAGTTCCACAATCTGAGTCACAGCAGATACCTGGCTTGATGAACAGCCAGACCGAAAAGACTGCCCAGAAGCTTTGCTAAGCTTGAGAGTACCATTTTCTCTCGTGGTATCTGAATCTTCGCATCTTTAATTCTCTGTAAACGGGTCAAATTTTGGTCAAATTTTGGTCGATTCTGATCACATATCTATATTACTAAAAGTCTGATCTTGACCGCTTTTGGCCCACTGTGCTGCGATTTCCAAGAGAACGCCTCCACTTACGGCCGTCATTTTTGGCCACCTTGCTCAGAGCCCCCCTCCGCCTTCCATGACCGGAGGATTTTTCCCATCGATGAAAAATCAGAGAGATATGTTTTTTTTTTTAATTGCCATTCTCTCTGCTGCCCCTGCTGGAGGGAGGGGGAGGGACTATAAAACCAGAAAGTGGTGTGCCTCACTCAGTCTCTGTAAGATGGAGGAAGCCAGAGGGTCATGTCTCTCTGAGCTCTGAATAACACTGAACAGTCTGAATAACACTGAACAAAAATGACAGTCTACTCAACTGTGAGTGCGCTTAATATGGTTTGAAAATTAAAATATTGTTGGTTTGAAGTAAAAAGGCACTGCTTGCAAATGGTTGTTTTTTGGGGGGGAGGGGTTGGGTAGAAGTGAAAAGGCACTGCCTGCAAATGGTTGTTGGGGGGTTTGGGTTGAAGTGAAAAGGCACTGCCTGCAAATGGTTGTTGGGGGGTTTGGGTTGAAGTGAAAAGGCACTGCTTGCAAATGGTTGTTTGGGGGGTTTGGGTTGAAGTGAAAAGGCACTGCCTGCAAATGGTTGTTTGGGGGGTGGGTTTGGGTTGAAGTGAAAAGGCACTGCCTGCAAATGGTTGTTGGGGGGTTTGGGTTGAAGTGAAAAGGCACTGCCTGCAAATGGTTGTTTGGGGGGTTTGGGTTGAAGTGAAAAGGCACTCCTGTAAATGGTTGTTTGTCTAAACTTGACAACTTCCTGTTTGCACTATATTGATTTTAGATAAAACGCTACCACTAACGTCTGTGATTTTTGGCCATCTTACTCAGTTCTCCTCCGCTCATCTGATGCAGAGGATTCTTCCCATCAATGAAAAACAAACGTGTTATTAGTGTTTAAGAAATGTTGAGAATCTCTCTCCTGTCAATCACGCCATGAAGGCCACACCTTTTCCGGTGGGAGGGGGAGGGATTATAAAACCCAGAAGTGTGGGTGTGGATCAGTCTCTGCATGATGGGGGAGGGGGAGGTCAGGACTCTGAGCTGTGAATCAACTGAACACACTGAATGTCTACTGAACTGTGAGTGTGATGTTTTGTGTGGTTTTATGGTGGTTTTTTAGGTGGTTTGAACCTGCTTGAAATAGTATGAATGCATTTGAATGTGGTGGCCTTGCACGAAATGGTATGAAATTGCATTTGAATTTGGTGGCCTTGCACCCTCCTTGAAATGGTATGAAACTGCACTTGAATTTTGTGGCCTTGCACCCTGCTCGAAGAGGTAAGAAACTGCACTTGAATTTGGTGGCCTTCCACCCTGCTTGAAATGGTAGGAAAATGGATTTGAATTTGGTGGCCTAGCACTCAGCTTAAAATGGAATTTCAAGGAATAGCTGTGAGTCAACTGCCAGCCCACCAGCTGTGAGTGAGCTGCCAGCACATCAGGCTTGAGGGACTGAGCCGCCATACCAAGAATCTATTTGGCCCACAATGTCCATACTAGCCCTCTGAAGACCAGTAGTCCCTGCAGCCAACAAAACCCATGCCAGCACTCCAGAAAGCTCCCCCCCCCCCCCCACTGGCCACCCCACCAATATTGGAATTGGTGGAGAGGTGCAATATTGCGTCGGGGGATCAGCCCTCCCGTGTGAACATGGGACCCAACGGGCCCCACTTAGTCTAGTTAGCTCTAAAGGGCCATAGGTAGGCCCATTTTTAATGCTGTGGTATTTCATTATGATTTAATAACTTTCAAATTTTGCCGTCCATGTCACAGGTTGTTACCCTTATTTACAGAAACACCCATGTACAAAATTGTAAATAACTTGGCTTTAGATAGTGTGAGTCATCAGATGACCTTTGAGAACGACAGCTGACAATATTAATCATGGCAACCATAGAAACAGCTTTTCATCAGATCACCTGCAACTAGAGTGAAAGTGCTGTGCAAAAGTTTATCACTGGCTATAAAGTTAGTATAGTCTGCTATCAAAGTAAGACTTGCAAGCATAGTTGGAAAGCCAGCACTTAAGGTGTGCTTAGGGGTAAATAGTTAATATCAATGTCCAGTTGATAAGGTTCATTTCATTTTAATGTGGATGTGTTTATGTCAATTAAAGTCATAATTTAATTACAGCCTAACCACGTGCAGTGTGCAAATGGAGGGTTTAAAAAAATAGAACTCGTGCAATGTATATGTCGCCTTTATGTTTTTATTTGATGTATATATGCAAATTCATTCACTGATGAAGGGAAGAACTAAGCTCACTTTCTACAATGGAAGAAAGGTGCAGAGAAGTAAATTGAGCACAGATAAAGTGCATTTTCTGGCAGATAAGGAAGGCAACCGATTAGTAAGACCAAGAGCACAATGTAGATTTTTGAAGCAATTTGATGAATGCTTGCCAATGTTATGTTTAAGGTGCAGCATTCACGATAAAAGGAGGCTATCCACAGATCTCTTGCCTGTCACCGCCTATGGTCCCAATACATGGTCCCATTCCTTCTCTCCAGAGATGCTGCTGCCTGTCCCGCTGAGTTACTCCAGCATTTTGTGTCCTAATACATGGCTTGTGGTTGGTTTGGACAGTAACTTTCACTGATGCTGTCATTGGACCAGCAGTGTCAATTATACAACTGTATTTCAACTCCCCTACATTTTCCAGTACTTGGAAAAGCATCATCAAATATGTCTGAAGGAGTGCAGTGATACAATGATCTCCATTCCTCCCACTGGTGATGGTGGATGCATGACCATCTGTTTCTGTGGCACTTTTTGTTGAAGTGTTTAATACAGTAACTTTGATTTGCAGTGGCAAGGATTGGCAGAAATTATCATACATGGTACAGTACAGGAATAGGCCCTGCAGCCCACGATGTCTGTACCAAGCATATCATGCTTCTCTGATAAGAAATCCCTTATTACTGAAAACTGCACCTTTGTAACGAGACAAATAGCATGAGAATGCAGATAGAGTCTGATTACGTTGAGAATGACAGACAAATTATTTCTGTTCCAATGAGTTCTGAGAGAATGTAGATAGTGGTCCTAATCCAGAAATAGAAATTTAAATCATGGCACTTGCTCTAAAGAATCACTATTGTAGCTGGCTAATGATTTCTGAGTATGCTCATAAATTATCAGGAACATAACTGCTGGTGATAAAACTAGTTTTGCTATCTGCCATGTTGAATCATCAGAACTTATTCAGGCAGAGAATCCTATTCAAAGTAATGAAGTGTTGCTTTAGCCCCTGTCCCACTTACGTGTCCTTGGCAAGCTAATTACGCGACCTCGTGGTCATGTTGAGGTGCGACGGTCCCACGAAAGTTGCACGTGACTTCATGTGTCCGCACAGCCTTCTGGAGCGCGTGATGTAATTTGAAGATGGACACAAAATGCTGGAGTGATTCAGCGGGACCGGCAGCATCTCTGAAGAGAAGAAATGGGTGACGTTTCGGGTCGAGATCTCTTCTTCAGTCTGAAAGAAGGGTCTTGACCCGAAACGTCATCCATTCCTTCTCTCCAGAGATGCTGCCGGTCCCGCTGAGTTACTCGAGCATTTTGTGTCTATCTTCAATTTTCTTGGCCCCGCTCTGGGAGTAGAAGTGGGGGCGGATCGGGACTGCAACGGCCGTGAGCCACAGGCCAAGCTCGGCGATCGTTTGCCTGCTTCTGCTGCTGTTGGAGGTGAGATGTTGCATCGCGCCAGGGTCTTGGGCCTGTCCCACTTTGACCGTCAGTTAAGCGACAGGCCGGTGGTGTGCAACGATTTTGTTCACTACAAAATTTCGGAGCGCGCGCACAATACCGCGCACAACTCCATACCCCTCCGCCCTTCTCAGTGGGACCGGCCCCGCGTGGCCACACGATGCCCGTGTGCCTCAACACGACGATGAGGTCACGTAATTTGCGTGCCAAGGACACGTAAGTGGCACAGGGCCTAACAGTAGGCTGTTTGCCTACTGGTCCATTGTGACGTAATTAGTGCTTCAATGGAATTTTAATCGGCAGTGGTGGGCTATCATATACGGCCATTAATGAAGAACTTTGGGTCGGAATTCCGTATTCTGTTGTTTAGGAAGGGCTGAAATTATTTTTGTTTAATTGCAGAGATGACAAAAAAGATGGACTTAAATTTTACACGGATCCATCTTATTTCTTTGATTTGTGGAAAGAGAAGATGCTACAGGATACTGAAGATAAGAGGAAAGAGAAAAGAAGACAGAAGGTACATAATATGATAGTGGTGGATTTTAAAACTGCAATATCCTGAAACTATTAATAATTAATTTAAGTCTTGATACCACACTCTTTCTTCCTATGACGAGGCATCACCTATAATTTGATTAAAGTCCTTAAAAATAAAATAACGTGGAATTAACTTTCTACAATCTTAAAATTGGACATTTAACCCAGAATTATAAAAAGTCTACCTTCAACAGTTTGCAAACTCAAATCTGCAACTGTATCTATTAAAATTCTACCATTTAGCCATGGTTGTATTGCTTTGCACCTTGAGATACATGCTTTTCAAAGAAGGAGACCTTAAAGAAACGTTTTTCATTGCACATCTAAGATAATGACTTAATGTTTTAGCTTTTAATCAAACAGTTGCAGTAATATTGTCCTAGACATGTTTAGTACGGGTCGTATGGCATGCGCCTTTGCTGTTTCACTGGGTAATTTTCAAGATTGATGAACTTGTGGAATAGTCGGAAATTATCGCATTTTAGTTTAATTTATTATCACATGTACTGAGATACAGTGAAAAGCTTTTTGTTGCTTGCTATCCAGTCAGCGGAAAGAATATACATGATTACAATCACGCCATCCACAGTGTACAGATACAGGATAAAGAGGGAATGGTTAGTGCAAGATAAAGTCTGATTAAAGATGGCCCAAGAGTCTCTAATGAGGTCAATAGTAGCTCAGGACTGCTCTCCGATTGTTGGTAAGATAGTTCAGTTGCCCGATAACAGCTGGGAAGAAACTTTCCCTGAACCTGGAGGTATGGGTCTTCACACATCTGTACCTCTTGCCCGGTGGGTCTGAGGTGAGACTGGTCCTTGATTATGCTGGTGGCCTTGCTGAGATAGCGTGAAGTATAGATGGAGGCAATGAAAAGTTAACACAAACACAAACTAGTTACCAAATATCATTGACAACGCTTGGAAATGGGGGCTGCTTGGCTTTAGCACAGCGTTTGGTTGCAAGGTAAGCATTTGAGGGTTGAAAGTGTTTTTATTAAAAAATAAACCATAAGCACATGTTTTGCATTGTTGTGGTCACTTCCTGCTGCTGATTCTACATCTGCAGGAAGAGAAATGGTGGGGAAGTTAGTTTTCACTGTTTTTGAAATTGAATATTTGCATCTCTGGCACCTTCATTTCCAGGCCTGATACTACCTTCTGTAAATGCAGTGAAATAAATGGTTTTGTTGACTAGCACTAATCTGCAGCTCTCAGATGCATCTGAAACCCAAGATTCTGAGTACTCCTACAGCATTTAAAAATAAATTGTTAAAGAAAAAATTCTGTGATTAAGGAACATTTTATTATAAATCTTCACTGAATTAATTTGGACTAATAATGGCTATTTGAACTTACTGCCTTGAAATTCATTTTATTGGAATGAATTTGAAGCAATTTATAGAAAAAATGTTCATCTTGAATAAGAGAAGAAAGGAATAAATTGCATACTTACAGAGCAATTTAACTAATTAGTGGACAAATTATTCAAATCAATTCTGAGGGATGTTATGAATGTTCATTCAGTAACACAAATTCATCAACGAATGCCAACATGATTTTGTTAAGGGAAGGTTATGTATGACTAAATTGATAATGTTTTGAGGAAGTAACAAGAAAGGTTCACAAGGACTGCTGATGTTGAATTTTCAACAAAAAACAAACTGTCGGAGGAGCTCCGAGTGAGGCAGCATCTGTGGATGGAAATGGACACATTTGTTGGGATCCCACATCAAGCTTCATGAGGACAGTGTCTTTGGAATGGTCTAAATGGAATTCAGCAAGACATTTTCTGAAGTTGTACTTTGGCAAGCTGGTGAAAACAATAATATAGGCAAGAGAGATTTAGGCGAATCCAAAATGGCCCAATGGCAGGAAATAGGTAATGACATGGGTGTAGACACAAGGAACTGCAGATGCTGCTTTATAAAAATAAAAAAAGACACAAAATGTTGCAGTCGGTCAGTGGATCGGGCAGCATCACTGGAAAACATGGATAGACAATTTCTTGGGCCGGGAGCCTTCTCCAGACTGATTGTAGTGGAGGGTGGGGGGGGGGGGGGGAGAAAGCTGTAGGTGGGGGGGGGGGGGGGGGGGGGGGTAGGTCTGTCTGTTATAACAAATCCGTTATATAGACGGTTTACTGTATGAGGAAAGATTGGATAGGCAGGAGCTGTGCGGAAAAGCAATTAATAGAGAAAAAATGATGGGCCTGGATTCAGTGAATAGAATGCAAGGGTTCACTAATCAGGAGGTCATATATTTAAAATAATGGGTGGAGGATGATGAAAGATTTTCAACTCTAGAGGGTGATATTGGTCTGGACCTCAATGTCTAAAAGTGGTAACGGCAGAACCTCTCACTGTATTTAATAAGTGCCTGCAGGCGTACTTGAAGAGCTATGATGGGCCTGGCCAAGGGTCTGATATTAACTTACTAAAGTATTAACTTAATGTAAATAATTTAGTAATACAATACAATGGCAGCCAGAGTTATGCTGTAGAACTGTATTAAAGTTTTAAAAATCTTTCATAAAGATTTGATAAACTGTTGAAGAACAGTGCATTAATGTCACCTGCAACAATAGCTTGGTTCATGTAGTGAAAAAATAGAACTGAAACACACTGCATCACTAATCTTTCTGAAATAAATTCTATGACATTTCTGACTGAGCTTTCTGTTTACTGCATTATTTATGTTATTTTTTTCAGCCTTCAATTAATATTGCTTTAGTTGTGACCTTAACTAATCTAGTCCACTTTAGCTAATCTAGTCCAATTGTCTAATGATTTAACTGTTTCATGGAAATGAAAGTTACAAATTGTTCAGCAAATTCTCATTAAATTTAAATTTGAATTAAAAAAAAAAAATTAATCTATTTTACAATCCAAAACCAAAATTTCACATGATGTGTAAGTTTCCTTCTTTGAAGCGTCACGCTTTCTTTCTATTATGTTAACAAATGTTACCCACTCTATGTCTCGTCTTTGCTATCTCTTGGCATGATTTCTTCATATCTTAGGAGCAGAAGCGTGTAGATGGCACTACTCGTGAGGTGAAAAAAATTAGGAAGGCCAAGAACAGGCGACAGGAGTGGAATATGATGGCGTATGACAAAGAACTTAGACCTGACAACAGGTTATCTCAGAATTTATGCCACGGAGTACCTTCAGAGGCATCAGTTTCCCCAAGCAATAGGTCTGTGTATATATAAACTCCCTGGTGTGTAAGAATTCTTTGTTATTTTTCCTATGTGATAAGCAATAGTTTTATAACGAGCAAGAGCAGTACAATGGTGATCGGCGTGGACTTGGTGGGCTGAAGGACCTGTTTCCACTCTATCTCAATGTATCTACCATATGTATGTACAAGATGAGGTCGCAGTAATGAAGCAAATTCAATCATAATGTGAGTATATCAAGAAGATATAAGGAACTGCAGATGCTAATTTACAAAAAAGACATACAGCGCTAAAGCCTCAATTGCAGTTAAAATTGATAGAAGAGTAAGCATCTCCTGCCCTGATACTTGTTGCACGAGGCAGTTCCAGATTAGAACCTCATTTAGTCCGCACCAGCAACCTGAAGCTTCGAAACAGATACAATGGTTGGGGAGTACAGGAAAGGGCTAGCTAGTAACGTGCTGAGGAGGAAGGTGGGAAGGATTCATGGCATTGGGGAGGATGAGGGATGTGCGTGTTGAGAAGATGCTGCTGGTGCTGGCGTTAATCATGCCAGTGAGCATTTTCCTATGAATCCAGCAACATTAACCTTGCTGAGGCCAATAACTAAAACTTGATTTAAAAAAAAAAAGAGTTGTTTAGTATGACCCAGTTAGACTTAAATAATCCCCCAGAACAAGCCCCGCTCATTCTTAACTAGGACTTTGCCATTCATGTCCTAAGACTGTTATTGAGTGCAGCTTAACCCCTGGGAGGGAAAGATGTGCAGATAATTAAACGTAATTAGGAATGCCATTGTGTGACTTGGTGCAGTTCATGCCCAGAATAGTACAAAGATTGTAAAATGAAATTTAAAGGCAGAGCATTGAGTTTTCCTTCCTGTGTCTTTTAATGTGAATGTTCTTGTTATTTCCCTCACTTTCCTTTCTGACTGACTCTTGTCAGGAAATCTTGTCGGGAATCATTACTTCAAATTCTGTGAACCGAAGTTTGAGCTGCCCGTCCATCAGTCGAATGAGCAGTTGCACATAAATCGCCGTTCAAAACCCAACTGAGAATAAAAATTGTCTTTCTAAGCCGTTTAGTTTAATTGTTCTCTAAATAAGAAAGCTGTGTTATCTAGGGAGGCCCTACGTACATTTTTCTTAACTAATTGGGAATTTTGAATTTGGATTGCTACTGGTGATAAGACAATTAAAAGTTGTTTTTTTTAAGTAGATTAATGCCACAAATGTATTATTTAATATTGATACAGATATTTCTGTTATTTTCATTTAAATGTGCAAAAGATTCTGGTGAAACAATGATTTAATGATTGCATGCAAGAATAGTTGCTTGTTATTTTTACATACATGTTTGTTTTATATCTTGGCATGTAAAAGTGAAGCTCATACAGCTTAAATGTAACTCAAATGAGAAACCTGTTCTTTCACTATATTCTTTCTTTCAGGAAGTACTGGAAATGCAGCCTACAAAATTAAACACTGATAGTTACACAAAAACTTAACTGTAATATGAAATGATGGTGCTGGACTGGCATATTTACAGTACTATTAGATGTTGCTCCTATTAATAACATATATAACAATTACAGCATGGAAACAGGCCATCTTGGCCCTACAAGTCCGTGCCGAACAATTATTTTCCCTTAGTCCCACCTGCCTGCACTCATACCATAACCCTCCATTCCCTTCTCATCCATATGCCTATCCAATTTATTTTTAAATGATACCAACGAACCTGCCTCCACCACTTCCACTGGAAGCTCATTCCAAACCGCTACCACTCTCTGAGTAAAGAAGTTCCCCCTCATGTTACCCCTAAACTTCTGTCCCTTAATTCTGAAGTCATGTCCTCTTGTTTGAATCTTCCCTATTCTCAAAGGGAAAAGCTTGTCCCAAACACTTTTAAATCACACTTTTTCCAGGCATTGTATGCTTTTATAATAATCTTTTTAGTGAAACGGATGAGTTTTTACGGAGTGTGAGAGTGAGGAACATGAGTTTCAGAGCAGTGTGGGAATGTAGCTGTGGTAAGCTTTAAGGAGCATTGGAACAGTTCCTAGCGTGTTTCTAAGGAGCATAGGAGTGAGGCCCCAAAGATAGGGCATCTTTGTGGTATGGGCAAGTTGGGCCGAAGGGCCTGTTTCATTCTGTATGTCTCTACTCGTATGAATAAAGATTTAGTAAAACACAAATGACTGGGTGGAAATAGAAGCAAAAGACTATTTCTCACACTGACCTGTCCATCCTTGGTCTTCTTCTCTGCCAGGGTGAGGCCCAACACGAACTAGAGGAACAACAACTCATGTTCTGCCTAGGTAGTCCAGAACCCAATGATATGAACACTGAATTTTACACCCCACCCTTGTCTGATCCTCCCATTTATTGTATCCTTTCCCATACCCTCTCCTGTTTCCGTCCACCTACTTCAGACATTTCACCTGCAGATTCTTCCCACCCCTTCTCCCATCTGGTCCTAGCTCCATTTGCAATTACCTCTCCACTTATCACCATTTTACTTATCAGATTCCAGCACTGGCAGCATTTGTGTTCCTGCTTATTGTCTTCCACTACCCGTCTCTACTTTCACCCTTCCCTACTTCTCCTCTCCCACTTCCCATACCCGGATCCATCTGCCTTCATTTTGTTCCTGTTTATGTCCCATTTTTGTCACTTCTGTCTGCCTCCATCCATAATCTACCTACCGCTGCCTTCCAAGTCCATCACTCCCCTCCCCTCAAAACTCGCAGTACTGGAGGAACTCAACGAGTCGGGCAGCATCAATGGAGGGAATGAACAGATGCTGCCTGTTTCTCCAGTGCTTCATGTTTTTTTTCAAGGTTACGCCTCTCCCTCCCCTACCAGGCTCCATGTGCCTGCCATCCTTCACTCCTCCCACCAATAATTTCTTGTTACTGTCTCACCATTCTCCCTATGTTCTGTGTACTAGTCCCTCTCCGCTCGTAATCCTGAAGCAGGATTTCGCTCCAAAACATCGTCCATTTCTTTTCATCCACAGATGCTGCTCGACTCATTGCGTTCTTCCAGCAGATTGTTCCTTGCTCCAGAACATTCTTTATGACTATTTGATTTGCACAGCTTGACAATTGTAGTCAAACCAAAACTATTGGCCCATGAATTTGCATCCAAAGGCACTTTGTTAGCCTTAGTCTCTTTGGTGGCAGAATAAAAATAATTCCCCTGTGCACATTGAAGCTGTGATGTTTATATTCAATAATAGATTGCTTAGCTTTTCAGGTACCAGCATAGAGCATTACAGTTTAGCCAGAGGCAGAGCTCCCTCTACAGTGTCACACACACAACATCATTTCTTAAGACACCTAGCTTCCATACACCTGTTTAATATCATCATAAATTGATGTCAAATGTTCCCACTTGTCACTGGATTGAGACTACCATTGAAACTGTTTTCATATTGAGATCATTCAGTTCCAGTATGCATTTTGTATTCCCATCAGCTGTGAGATTAAAATTTGCAGAGATGCAATAAATGCAGATGCTGAAATCCTGATGAAAAGAAACAAACTGCTGGAGGAGCTCAGCGGGTCAGGCAGCATCTGTGAAGGGAAATAAAGAGTCAATGTTTGAATCTGGAAGAATGGTCTCGATCCGAAACGTCGAATGTCAATTTCCATCTGCAGATGTGCCTGACCCACTGAGTCCAGCAGCTTGTTTTATGTTATTAAAAAAATTACAAATAATAGCTAACATTCTTTAGTTACGATGTATATATTGGGAATTGGACACTAAGTGCAACTTTAATTTTAAACCTTGTAAGTTCTTGATATGAAATGGGTTTATTGGAATTACAGTCAACACGCAACAAAATGATAACTACTTGTAATCATGCAACTTAATGACAGCATTTGAAAATTAATGACTAACATTTTGTTGACATGTTTTAATCATTTTTATCAACCATGTTGATCGTATTGTACACTGAATCATTTTCAAAATGTGATTGCTGCTTTTGAGCAGTAATTAAGACTGTTCAGACATTGGTACCCATATTATTGTTTAAATAACTTGCACCTTAATTTGAACTGAGACTTCCTCTGGAACTCGGTTTAAGTAGCTGCTATCGGTCATGTGTTCATTTCCTATATTGATATGGTTTCCCCTCTAGAGAGAGAGACATAAATTGAATTCAAACAGAAATCACCAAGTCAATGTGAGAAAAGTCAGAACAAGGAAAGAAGAATGGGAGAGAATGAAAATGGGCAAAGAGTTCATGACAGACGCAAAGGAACTGGAGCAGGCCGAGATCATGAAAGAGGAGAAAATGCTGAGAGGGTTTGTTAGTTTTATTATCAAAGCCTTGACTGCTTTGGTACCAATCCAGAGCTGGTCTTGATTTTGTGCATTTTGTTGCCTCAGGGCAGCAGTATCTTAATTGCCTTTAAATTGGTCTTTTGCTCAGATCAATGGATTGCTATGGTTTCCACATCTTAATAAAGCACCATCATGCATTAAAATAATCTTTCTGAATATTCTGGGCCTTTCTATCTAATGAACTCTCTGCTCAACTAATTCATAATGATCAATTTCTTTTTCATTCTTTTCCTAAAGCTTTTTTGTAAGTGCTATATAACATTTTCAATGCAATTAATTAATCAATCAATCAATCCGTTCCATTTGTCTGCATTGCTACTTTTGGTGTTTTATAATAAATTGTTTACATTTTGTATTTGATAGCCACATTTTGATTATATTAAAAAAATAATCAGTGTAATTAACAGGGGAAAGGAAAAAATGTAAGTTTCACCATCTTTTAACAATAAAAATTTTCAGCTAAATATGACTTTTATATTGAAATATATTTATCTTCTTAATTTGCAGGCCTTGGGACACCAATGCTAAAAATATTGTTAGACTTGCTTGTAAATATTAATGTCTAATTCAAGGGTTGGTGTCGGATGGAATTACAAGCTTTCATGTTAAGGACAGATTAATGGTTGGGGAAGTCTTCAAAATGCTCCTTCCAGTATATGTTGACTATGGTTTTTGTCCTTCATGGGTACCCCCCTATCTTCATTGTAACTGGTTCTTCGGTAGTTGCACCCTTTTACAACTGAAAATCCTAGGCATAATTTGTCCTTCATTGAGTTACTGACTCTCCTATTATTGAGATCACTGGTTTTCCTTTAGGTGCCTTAAGAGCTGTTTCTTTTTCTTTTGAGGAAGGGCAGATTTTCAATCCAAGAACATCGTATGCCTCTGATTAAATAATTCCTCAATCACCCGAGCATTCTAATCGAACCAGTCCCAAATCTTCATGATTGCTTCACTCCATGTTGGTGCTTTTTAGGTCTTTCTGTGACTTTTCTCTTTCCCATCCATTCACATTGTTCTGCTTTATAATGGGTTCATTTACCTGTTTCTGTCTGTTGCCTTTGACATAATTGACCACACCATCCTTCTGCAACAAATCTGGGTAGGACTGTCCTTTGTCCTTAACCTGTCCAGATGCTTTCTCCAGCCTTCAGTGTGCTAAAGAATCAACCCTTGTCTTTCATCTATTTCTATTGCTCACTCCAGCAACCTCTGTCAAATCCACAGTTACAGGTTCCATGTGTAACCTGACAACACCCAAGTTGTACCTCATTATGGCCCCAGGGAAGCAGTTTTGGTGTGTTTACTGTGTAAATGCAAGTGATTGTTAACCTAAACTCTTTAGTATTCCTTTTTAGATATTTTTGATCTATGGGGTCTTCATCTTCAGTAATGGCATTTTTTAAATCCCTTTTCATCCTTCAGGTTTAAGGAAATTGGAGTTGAAAAGTACAAAAATTAACACACTACTATCGCAGAAACAAAATCATCATTCTGTTAAAATTTAATTATTTTTTAAAAACTAGGTCATTTTGCAGTTACTTGATGGAAATATTTTTTTATTGGGAGAGTGAGGCTGAAATAATGAAAGTTTTTGAATTGATTTTCTTTTCCTCACTGGGTATAAATCTGTTGCTTTTATTGTTCTGCATTAGTGGCAAAAACGATGACAGGTTCACATATAACATCTACTAAAATGCATTGCTATCTCTTTATATATTCAGCTTTACAGGATTTATCTTTTATTCTTTCCCAGCTTTGAATCAAATGAAAGGAAATATTTAAATTTTATTACATTATTCTATTGCTTTATAAATTTTAAGAGTATCAACATGTAATATTGTCGTTGATATTATGAATAGTAACAAATTTCTGAATATCACGTATTTTTGAATGTATATGATTAAATTATGTACTTGAATGCTGCAAACAGTATTTTGGGGAAAAATGTAAAAATGTACCAGATTTTATTGAGATCCAGAAGTAAACTTCATAAATTTTATTTGCAGAATGGCTAATGAGCACATTGATTGTCAACTTTGATACTAAGCTTTGAAACTCAACTGTAGAAAAATTGCCAATATGTTTGCTGATTAATAAAGTATTTCTTTCTGCTTCTGACACCAGATCTCATGGATCGGATCTTACAGATTATTCATACCCTGCTACTCCAAACCATCATTCACAGCAGCAGCAAATACCTGCCTCGTATTTGTCGGATGACAACCAGCAGCAAATGTCGGCTGGGAATCAAGTTCAGGAACAAGACTGCAAATCGTCAGCAGCAGGGTATAGGCACACTACTTTGAATAGGCCTCAACAACCCCCACCACCTCCACCACCAACTACTATAAATAATGCCCATTCACCTCCACAACCACCATTGGACCACAGGTAAATTGCTCGTATTTAAGCTCCAATTACAATATACTGTGATCTAATGTTCCAATATTTCATTAACTATATTCACAGCAATTTTTCCTCGGGTTTAGGTTTATTATTGTCATGGGTACAGTGAAAATCTTTGTTCTGCATGTTATCCAATCAGATCAGATAATACTGGGTACAATTGCAAGCAAGTCGAACTCGAGTACAATAGGTGGAAACTAGGGTAAGATACAGAATATAGTTCTCGGTATTGTAGCACACCAGTTCTGTAGGCAAAGTCCAATATCCTCAAAGGGGAGAAGTGAATCGGACAGTACCCTAATTTAGTTTATAGATGATGTTTAGTTTAGAAATACAGCTTGGAAAAACTGACCCTTTGGCCCACCGAGTCCATGCCGCCCAGCGATCGCCCATACACTAGTTCTATCCTACACACTAAGGACAATTTACAGAAGCTAATTAACCTGCATGGCTATTAAAGTATGGGAGGAAACCAGATAAAAACCACGCAGTCACAGGGAGAACGTACAGACAACACCCGTAGCCCGGATCGAACCCGGGTCTCTGGCACTGTAAGGCAGCAACTCTACCACTGTGCCACCCTGGTGTTTGTGATAAACACCTGATGACAGAGAAGAAGCCTTTCCTGAGCCAGGTTGTGTATGTTTTCAATCTTCTACCTGATGGCAGCAGGACGAAGGGAGAATGACTGGAGTGGGACATCTTTGATTATGTTGGCCTTTTTTTAGATGCATCGACTCAGTCAATACAGATTCCAGGTGAGACCCTCGGAACCGTTGACCTTGGGAGCTACCTCTCTGAAGGCGGACGTTGCTGATAAAATTCACCACCACCTTCAGTACAGCAGCACAGTTTCTAGTCGAATGAGGAAAAACAGTATTTGTGGATCTCAGACCCAGCAATCACTAGGCAGCAATGACTCCTGCCTTTGTGTATCCTTGTGAGACTGGACGACCTACTGCAGACACATCTAGACTCTGAGGGGAAAAATACTACCAATTCTGTCTCCACACTATCCTGCAAAGGATAAGTAATCCAACATGAGGGTCTTATCCCAAACCAGCGTTCCCTGTTATTAGGCCCCAAGTTACATTGGGCAGGCCATCGTGCTCACTAGTCCCACATCCCCCTCCCAGAACACTTGCTTAATGCCAAGCTTTCTTATGGGAAGAGATTATCAGGTCCACAGAGGAAAACATTCAAGGATATGCTCAAAACACCTTAAAGAAATGCAACATAGCTGGGAATCTATGGCCATGACTGCTTTGTGTGGGGAAAGAGCATTCGAGAGGGTTTGAAGAACCCAGATTCCATGCTCTGGTAGTACAAAGAAACAAAATGGTGAAAGGAAGGCACCAGTTCATAAACTATTTGTGTGCCTGTCCCCTCAAACACTTTCTATTCCATTTGTGGGAGTGTCTGTGATTCCTATGTTGGCCTCATTTGGCACCTCTCAACCCACAGAGTGGAACCAAATCATCCTCGATCTCAAGTGACTGCCTAAGAAGAACCACATATTAACAAAAATGTTTTGTCTGCCATCTACCTTCATGCTTAAGTTTAATTTCACTAGACAATAGGTCCAGGAGTAGGCAATTCGGCCCTTTGAGCCAGCCCATTCACTGTTATCTACATGTTGATTTACATATTAGCATATTTTCTATTCATTCATGTTATGTGAAAACCCTGTTTAACTGTTTTCTTGATTATATATCCAGCCCCTCTCTTTGAGAATTGGCATAAAATGTGACTTTAATTGATGTTGATGGGGTTGAATGCACCCTTTCTATGTTTGTAAGTGGACATGACTAAAATATTTTTAGATTAAAAAATATCAGAATTTAGTTGTTACAATTTTTAAACAAAATAAATATTTTCATTGCAGTGTGCTGCCTCCTCTTCAGATAACGGAATATTACAACTCAACAGGCCCTCCTTTCCTTCCCCCTGACCCGGTAATTCCATCAGCACAAACGGCTTTTGTCAGTCCACTCCAAGTGCCTGCTCCTCCAGCTCTCCATTCTGGATCAATGGTAATGGTTGCATCTTCTTCATCCTCATTGCCACCTGCAGCAGCTCCTCCACTCGGTCCTCCTGTACCTCCCCCACCTCCACCTCCAGCTCTGCCAGCACCACCACCATCGGTTGATTCCTCTCCGATGCACTCTCAACCTGCAGTGGAAAACAAATGGCATGAATCGGCAAGCACTCCTCTCAATGATGCCAGAAGTGATCTCCTTGCTGCTATACGTGTGGGTGAGTAATAAATGTGGCGAATTTCATTCATTTGCTGAATTATTTATTTTATAGGAGAACTGTTCACATAGATAGACACAAAATGCTGGAGTAACTCAACGGGTCAGACTGCTGGAGAAAAGAAATGGGTGACGTTTTGGGTCGAGACAATCGGGAACAATCTTCCTGCATCTAATCTGTCCAACCCCTTAAGAATTTTGTAAGTTTCTATAAGATTCCCCCCTCACTCTTCTAAATTCTAGCGAGTACAAGCCGAATCTATACAGTCTTTCTTCATATGAAAGTCCTGACATCCCAGGAATCAGTCTGGTGAACCTTCTCTGTACTCCCTCTATGACAAGAATGTCCTTCCTCAGATTAGGAGACCAAAACTGTACGCAATACTCCAGGTGTGGTCTCACCAAGACCCTGTACAACTGCAGTAGAACCTCCCTGCTCCTATACTCAAATCCTTTTGCTCCAGCTTTTCAAATCCAGTTACTCCAGCTTTTTGTGTCTATCTTCGGTTTAAACCAGCATCTGCAGTTCCTTCCTACACTATGTTTACATATCTGTTGTGCTGCTGCAAGTAAGAATTTCAATGTTCCATTTTGAGACGAATTACAATAAAATAGAGACACAAAGCTGGAGTAACTCAGCGGATCAAACAGCATCTCTGGAGAAAAGAAATGGGTGATGTTTTGGGTCGAGACCCTTCTTCAGACCCAAAACGTCACCTATTCCTTTTCTCCAGAGATCTGTCTGACCTGAGTTACTCCAGCGTTTTTCTTTGGTTTAAACCAGCCTCTGCAGTTCCTTCTACACTATGTTTGCATATCTGTTGCTGCAAGTAAGAATTTCTATCTTCCATTTTGGGACATATGACAATAAAGCACTCTTGAACATGGAGGGAGAGATCGAGTGGTATAATTTTCCACAGAAGCTTTCATCCTCTTATCTATCATTTTATTAGAAATTAGGCAATTCTATTCAAGAACCACAGTGAATATAAACTGTACCTCATAGTCATACAGCGTTGAAACAGGCCCTTCGATCCAACTTGCCCACATTGACCAACATGCCCCATTTTACACTAGTCCTACCTGTTTGTGCTTCCTTATCCTCCATATCCCTCTAAACCTATCCTAGGCAAGAACCCTCTGGCAGCTCATTCCATATACCTACCATCCTTTGTAGAATAAAAAAAGTTGACCCCCAGGTTCGTACCCCCCTCACCTTAAATCTCTGTTCTCTGGTTCTTGATTCCGCTACTCTGGATTTATCCTATCTATTCCTATCATGATCTTATACACCTCTATTAGATCACTGTTCATCTTCATGTTCAGCAAGGCATAAAGTCCTAGTCTGCTCAACCTCTCCCCATAGCTCAGGCCTTCAAATCCTAACAACATCCTCGTAAATCTTCTTTGCTCCCATTCCAGCCTGTGACTTCTCTGTTCGTAGGCCCACAAATGACTATCCCCACTTGAAAGAACCTTGCAGTCCACATTGTAGAATGCATGATGTGTGGATATAGTTAGGTTAATGAACACTGGTGGATAATTGTGGAATAATTAGAGTGCAGTTTGTGCTAATTGGAATGTGGGATTCTATTATTTTAATGTCCTATCCATAATATTAGTGAAAATAGTATCTTAATTTATGTATCCATTTGAGTTGCATTTAAACTTAGGACAATTATACTTGTGTGAGTTCATCATCCTTTTGTCTCACAATCTTGTATGTTCATCTCTGGCCTTTGTCTAACCATCTGCCTATCAACCCCCCCTCGCCTATGTTCACCTATGATCTGTCATGCTCTGTCCTGCCCCTCCACACTTCTAGCTATATTTATCCCCGCCCCTGCAATCAGTCTCAGAAGAGTCCCGGACCTAAGCATTATTTATCCATGTTCTCCAGGGATGGTGCCTGACCAGCTGAGTGACTCCAGCATTTTGTGTCTTTCCTCGGTAAACCAGCACCTGCAGTTCCTTATTTTTACAGTTATACTTCTTTCTTAAATGTTAGATCCTGAACATACAGGGACTCGGTTACAGGATATATTTAGTGAAATAGTAACGTTTGGTTGTAGTTATCTATATTACTAAAATTCTCATCTTGACCACTTCCTGTTGTTCTGTATATTGATTTTAGAAAAAACGCTACGACTTGCGGCTGTGATTTTTGGCCATCTTACTCAGAATCTCCATCTGCTGCGCAGGACAAGAGGATTTTTCCTATCGATTAAAAATAAGAGTTATTAGTGTTTAAAAAATGTTGAGATTCTCTCACCTGAAGGCCACGCCCCTTCCGGAGGGACTCTAAATCCAGGAAGTGTGGAGGTGCCTCAGTTCTCTACAAGATTCATAGATTCATAGAAAATAGGTGCAGGAATAGGCCATTCGGCCCTTCAAGCCTGCACTGCCATTCAATATGATCATGGCTGATCATCCAACTCAGTATCCTGTACCTGCCTTCTCTCCATACCCCCTGATCCCTTTAGCCACAAGGGCCACATCTAACTCCCTCTTAAATATAGCAAGGGGGAGCAAATATAGATGGGGGTGCGAGAGGTCACAATTCTCAGTCTGAGCTGTGAATAACACTGAACACATGTCTACTAAACTGAGTGGTTTTACTGACCTGTCAGTGCCCTTAATGTGGTTTGAAAATGTAGTTTGAAAGTACTAATGCTGTGTTGCCTTTGGTTTGAAAGTGCTAAAGCTGTGTTGCCTTTGGTTTGGAAAGCTAAAGCCGTGTTGCCTTTGGTTTGGAAATGCTAAAGCCGTGTTGCCTTTGGTTTGAAAGTGCTAAAGCCGTGTCGCCTTTGGTTTGAAAGTGCTTAAGCTATGTCGCCTTTGGTTTGAAAGTGCTTAAGCTGTGTCGCCTTAGGTTTGAAAGTGCTAAAGATGTGTCGCCTTTGGTTTGAAAGTGCTAAAGCTGAGTTGCCTTTGGTTTGAAACTGTTAAAGCTGTGTTGCCTTTGGTTTGAAAATGCTAAAGCTGCCTTGCCTAATTAAAGTTGCCTTGCCTAATTAAAGTTGCCTTGCCTAATTAAAGTTGCCTTGCCTAATTAAAAATTAAAGTTGCCTTGCCTAATTAAAGTTGCCTTGCCTAATTAAAGTTGCCTTGCCTAATTAAAGTTGCCTTGCCTAATTAAAGTTGCCTTGCCTAATTAAAGTTGCCTTGCCTAATTAAAGTTGCCTTGCCTAATTAAAGTTGCCTTGCCTAATTAAAGTTGCCTTGCCTAATTAAAGTTGCCTTGCCTAATTAAAGTTGCCTTGCCTAATTAAAGTTGCCTTGCCTAATTAAAGTTGCCTTGCCTTGCCTAATTAAAGTTGCCTTGCCTAATTAAAGTTGCCTTGCCTAATTAAAGTTGCCTTGCCTAATTAAAGTTGCCTTGCCTAATTAAAGTTGCCTTGCCTAATTAAAGTTGCCTTGCCTAATTAAAGTTGCCTTGCCTAATTAAAGTTGCCTTGCCTAATTAAAGTTGCCTTGCCTAATTAAAGTTGCCTTGCCTAATTAAAGTTGCCTTGCCTTGTATAATTAAAAGTTTAATCTTGACCACCTCCTGTTTGCGCTCTACATTGATTTTAGAAAAAACGCTACCACGCACGGCTGTGATATTTGGCCATTTTACTCAGTTCCCCTCCGCTCATCAGGTGCAGAGAATTTTCCCATCGATGAAAAATAAAAGTTATTAGTGTTCAAAAAATGTTGAGTTTCTATCTCACGTCAATCACGCCATGAAGGCCACGCCCCTTCTGGTGGGAGGGGGGAGGGATTATAAAACCCGGAAGTGTGGGCATGGCTCGGTCTCTGCAAGATGAGAAGGGAGAGGTCACGACTCGCTGTTTTTAGTGGCCTTGCACCCTGCTTGAAATGGTATGAAACTGCACTTGAATTTGGTGGCCTTGCACCCTGCTTGAAGTGGTATGAAACTGCACTTGAATTTGGTGGCCTTGCACCCTGCTTGAAATGGAATTTCAAGGAATAGCCGTAAGTCAACTGCCAGCCCACCAGCTGTGAGTGAGCTGCCAGCACAACAGGCTGAGGGACTGAGCTGCCAGCCCAAGAATCCATTTGGCCCACAATGTCCATACTAGCCCTCTGGAATCCAGTCCCTTCAGTGCACAACACCCATACTAGCGCTCCAGAAAGCCCCCCCCCCACCCCACTGGCCACCAATATTGGAATTGGTGGAGAGGTGGAATATTGCGTTCGGGGACCAGCCCTCCCGTGTGTGTGACCCATTTAGTCTAGTGTATTTATAAATATCTGGAAAATAGAAATTAAATTGATGCATCATTCCGTTTGTTAATCGATTCAAACCTTCGATAATTTTATTTCCAAGCATTAGGATGAATACTTGTTCATCTCAGCAAGTCAGGCAGCATCTCTGGTGAACATGGTTTTCACCATCCCTTCCCTGACCTCCCTCTTCCTGATGCAGAACAATCGGTCCCCAACAGAGGCTTTATCTCTGTAACCCTCTACCCTCACCTCAACGAGTCAGAGGCCACCCATGATGTATAGCTATAAAGACAGTCCGAACCTATCCATGTTCTTCAATGGTAAAATTATGTGAATTTTTACTTTTGAATTGGTGATTGTGATTTATTTTGCATAAAGGAGCAATTTTAAATTGACATGATGCATTTCCAGTTCTGCCATTGCTTACTGGAGTCAACTTTCTGTGCTTTAGGAATTCAACTGAAGAAAGTTCAAGAGCAACGTGAGCAAGAGGCTAAGCGCGAGCCTGTTGGGAACGATGTGGCGACCATTTTGTCCAGGCGTATTGCCGTGGAATATAGCGATTCAGATGATGATTCGGAATTTGATGAGAATGATTGGTCTGAGTAACATGGGTGCTTCCATAGTTTTTTTAAATATGCTACTTCATGTTAAATTATCATGGAAAGTAACATGGAGCAAATCTGAAACAATATAGTTGTTTAAACGGATTGTGGATGAGGCGAGAGAGAATGCTGATATATTGTGAGAATTATTCATGAAAAGAATAATTTAAAAACACCATCCAGGAGTGTGACCAATGACGACTTTTGTTAGGATTGTATAAATGCAGCTGTTTATTTACAATGGATACACTTTGTAGGAACAGGTTAAGATCATAACCAAATGCCAAGTAGTAGGCCATTTCAGCATCAGCTTCAGTGTTATTGAAAATGCTTCATTGATGTATTTTAAAAAATAATGTTAAACTTTGAAGCGTACACAATGAGCATCCTGTTTTCCACAGGTTTAGATGGGTGAAACTTATCCCTGGGGTCCTGGCAAATATTTGCCATTTAAATTACTGGAAGAGAATATCTTGTTCTTTTCATTTTGCAGTTTTTGGGAGCTAGATTTTCCATGTTACAACTGTGACTTTAGTTGAAAGCATATCACGAGCAACAGAATTCTTTTCAGTTTTCACAAAAGGGATGTGAATGGTGTTATATAAAGGTTGCTGTTTTCTATTTGAAGTAACTCCACAATTCAAGAAAGAATGGATCTATGGGGGAATATGGATCTGTTTAGAACAGGAATTGGAATACCAACACTGTAATAATGATTCAATATCCTTTCACCAGTGTGTTCAACACATTTTCCCCATCACTGAAGAAAGTAACTAGCTAAACTAAAGTTAAATTTTCATCGAACTTAAAGGACTATTTATCCATAGAGCATAAACATTGAGGATAGTAATTGCAAAATAACTATGTACCACATTATTCTGCAGGTAAGACTTGCAACTCATTCATTCTCAATCTACTAGTTTTATTTTGATATTTTAAATGATTATCCACCTAAATTGCACCATAAATTGGAAAAGATATTATAATAATACATAGAAATGTTATACTATTCTACTGATGTATATATTGAGGTAAACATCAGATTTATTGCCAAAGGTTCAATATTTATTTTAATTACAGTATGTATTGTCATAAATCTACGTAATTCAAATAAGTTCCCTTACTTTGGTATTACTGTTTTTGTTTTAATATATTAACAGTATTAACAATTTTTTTTAAATGCATCAAAACCCCTCTGTAAACATTGGCTAAGCTCAATTTGTTTCGTACTGAATTTCAATTTACAACAATTTATTTTCAGATCTTATAGATGTGTAAAATTAAAATGGCTGAAATTATGAAATTTGAATTAAAATAAACTAAACAGCAAAAGAACAATTGTTCCCATTTCTCTTGAATTACTTAAATCTATCTTCCAAGCATTAGAAGATAGCCCTTACACACGTAACTGTGTAACCTTAAGAACTCTAACTCAGAAATACCATTGGGGCATGTAGATTGTTGGAAACTAGAAGTTTCTGCCTGGCCATATTTTCACTCCATCAGAAATCCCAGTGACAACGTTTTTTAGTTTAGCTTAGTATGAAAGCAGGCCTTTTGGCCCACCGACCCATGCCAACCATTGATTACCTGTACACTAGTTCCATGTTATCCCACATTTGTATCGTACATACTAGTGGGGCAATTTTACAGAAGCCAATTAACCTACAAACCAGCAAGTCTTTAGAATATGGGAGGAAACCTGAAATTTCCTCCGGGCACAGGGAACACCCATAGAAAACCCACGTGGTCACAGGGAGAACATACAAACTCTACACAGACAGCACCCGTAGTTTGGATTGAACACGGGTCTCAAGCACTGGAAAACAGCAACTCTACTGCTGTGCTGTTGTGTATGTGAGTAGGTATCCCAATTTTCGGTCGCTCCTGCACAATAGGGGCAATTTACTGAGGCCAATTAACCTAAAAACTCTTACATCTTTGGAATATGGGAGAAAACAGGAGCACCCGTAGAAACTCCACACATGCAGTCCTCGAGGTTAAGATCAAACACGGGTCTCTAGTGCTGTGAGGCAGCAGCTCTACCAGTTGTGCCACTGCAATGATAATCAATTAGTATTAATGCAAAGATCATCTTTATTGTTGCTCCTGGAACTGTTCCTGCCATTCTTGGGATAATAGTCCATGACAGGAACTTAACAAGGGTGAGGCTCTCAGGTGGCAATAAAGTTTTCCATGCTATATTTTGATAAGCAATGTCCCACATGCAGGCAATACTTATACCCTTGCCAGATCTATTCATTTAGTATATAGTCTATTACTGTTTGTCATTTATTAGTATGCACTGATTGCTATTTTCATGAGGTGTAAAATCCTTGAGACATCTTAAAGTTGTAAAAAGTGTTATTTAAGTGTAAATTGTTTCTTTGGAGCTCGGGCCCAATATATTGAATAGTGGTTACATTTTGATTAATAATCCAAATCCCTATATTCAGTTACTGTTGATAGAAAATATTTAATCCACTGCATGCATAGTAATTTTAAAGTTTAATAGACAATTGGTGCAGGAGTAGGCCATTCAGCCCTTCGAGTCAGCACTGCCAAATAATGTGATCATGGCTGATCATCCACAATCAGTACCCCATTCCTGCCTCTCCGTATCCCCTGACTCCGCTATCATTAAGAGCTGTATCTAGCTCTCTCTTGAAAGTATCCAGAGAACCGGCCTCCACTGCCCTCTGAGATGGAGAATTCCACAGACTCACAACTCTCTATGTGAAAAAGTGTTTCCTCATCTCTGTTCTAAATGGCTTACCCCTTATTCTTAAACTGGCCCCTGGTTCTGGACTCCCCCAACATCGGAAACTTCTGCCTCTTTCCTGCATCTAGCATGTCCAAACCCTTAATAATATTATATGTTTCAATATGATCCCCTCTCATCCTTCTAAATTCCAGAGTATACAAGCCCAGCTGCTCCATTCTCTAGGCATATGACAGTCTCGCCATCCCGGGAATTAGCCTTGTGAACCTATGCTGCACACTCAATAGCAAGAATGTCCTTCCTCAAATTTGGAGACCTAAACTGCACACAATACTCCAGGTGTGGGCTCACTAGGGCCCTGTACAACTGCAGGAGGACCTCTTTGCTCCTATATTCAACTTCTCTTGTTATGAAGGCCAACATGCCATTCACTTTCTTCACTGCCTGCTGAACCTACATGCTTACTTCAGATCAGTCTGAAGAAGGGTTTTGGCCCAAAACATGCCTATTTCCTTCGCTCCATAGATGCTGCTGCTCCCGCTGAGTTTCTCCTGCATTTTTGTCTACCACAGGTTTGCAGGAACTGGTTGAAAATGTGATTTTTTTTTTTTCTATTACAAATCTCAAATTGTGGAGGACAGAAGCAAATAAATAAATGATGGGTCTTTGTCCCAAACATTATGGAGGGCACTGTATCTTGCTGTTCACCATTGATCTCAGGGAATCTTGTTCATAGCTCATTGATACGAAATGTTTCTGTCATACTACCAATGCTGCATTTTTGATTATTATTCACAATTATTCTTGGCTTCCTTATGTGCGACAGAAGTTCCATAAAGTTCCTTTCTTTTTTGTTAACTTTGATTGTACTTCAAAATGCCGGTTGGCCCACTTGGATTTATCTGCCAAAGTAATTGCACAAAGACCAGGAGCAGAACCAGATACATGGTGGTTGTTGTTTTTTTGCTACTGGAACAAGAACCAAGACCGATTATTTCCCCTGGAGTGTCTGAAGCTGAGGGAGAACGTGCTAGAAGTATATAAAATTATAAGAGGCATAGATATAGACAGTCGAACCTTTATTCCGGCTTGGAGATGTCCAAGAGTAGATGACAAAGCTTTAATATGAGAGGGGCAAATTTTAAAGGAGATGGTCCAGTTTTTTTACACAGGTGGGTGCCTGGAACATGCTGCCAGGGATGGTGCTGGAGGCAGATATGATAGTGGCATTTAGAAAGGCACATGGATATGTAGGGAACGGAGGGATATGGATCACATCAGTCAAAGATTAGTTTTAACTTGGCATCATGTTTGGCATAGACACTCTGGGCCAAAGGGACTGTTCCTGTGCTACCTTTAATGTGAGAGGGCAAAATTTAAAGGGATGGGTGCTTGGAATGCGTAGCCAGGGAAGCTGGTAGAAACAATAGTGACATTTCAGATGCTTTTGGATAGATACAAGACAAGATACAAGATACATTTATTTGTCACATGTGCCAGTTGGCACAGTGAAATGTGATCACCATGGATACATGGATATGGAGGGATATGAATCGTGTGCAGGCAGAGGAGATTACTTTAACTTGGCATCATGTTCAGCATGGATATTGCGGGCCAAATGGCCTGTTCCTGTGTTGTATTGTTCCATGTAAGACCAGTAATTCTATGAAACCAAAAACCATACCTTGCATGAGCTTCAGTAACTTATCTCATTAGCCATTTCACATATCCCAACCTGAATAATTCCTAATTAGACATAAGGCATTGCAATTTCTGGCTGGAAACAGCCTCAGTAATGCTGCTTAACTATTTTTATACTGACAGGTAATTTTACACTTGGATTTGGAAGCTGTTGGTTTTGTTTGTATGCCAGTGAGATCTTAAATGGAGAAAGGTTTGCTATTTTTGATAACATGATATATAATTAGCCTTAAACACTGATAATTGCCAAGAAATTAAATTACTTAAGATATCCACCTTCTGCAGAACCTCTGCCAACACATTTAAGGAATAATATCGGGTACTGTATTCAATTCAGCGCACCATGTTATAGGAAAGATGTTTTCAACCTGGAAAGGGTGCTGAGAAGAGTTACGGGGATGTTGCCATTGGCCGGCGGTTCACCCGAGGGGGTGCTATAGGGAGAGGTGAGCAGGCGAGGGCTTTACTTGGAGTTCAGGAGGATGAGGGGTGATCTTTTAGAAGTGTACAAAAACATTGGAGGAATGGATCACGTAAATGCACAGTCTTTTGCCCATAGTTGGGGAACATAGTAGTGTGAACTGTGAGGAGGATGCTATGAGAATGCAGGGTGACTTGGACTGGTTGGGTGAGTGGGCAGATGCATGGCAGCTGCAGTTTAATGTGGATAAATGTGAGGTTATCCACTTTGGTAGCAAAACAGGAAGGCAGATTATTATCTAAATGGTGTCAGTTGGGAAAAGGGGAAGTACAACGGGATCTGGGGGGTCCTTGTCCATCAGTCAATGAAAGTAAGCATGCAGCTACAGCAGGCAGTAAAGAAAGCGAATGGCATGTTGGCCTTCATAATTAGAGGAGTTGAGTATGGGAGCAAATCGGTCCTTCTACAGTTGTACAGGGCAGTAGTGAGACCACAACTGGAGTATTGTGTGCAATTTTTCTTTCCAAAATTGAGGAAGGACATTCTTGCTATTGAGGGAGTGCAGCATAGGTTCACAAGGTTAATTCCTGGGATGGGACTGTCATATGCTGAGAGAATGGAGCAGCTGGGCTTGTATACGCTGGAATTTAGAAGGATGAGAGGGAATCTTATTGAAACGTATAAGATTATTAAGGGCTTGAACACGCTAGAGGCAGGAAACATGTTCCCAATGTTAGGGGAGTTCAGAACCAGGGGCCACAGTTTAAGAATAAGGGGTAAGCCATTTAGAACGGAGATGTGGAAACACTTTTTCACACAGAGTTGTGAGCCTGTGGAATTCTCTGCCTTAGAGGGTGGTGGAGGCTGGTTCTCTGGATACTTTCAAGAGAGAGCTAGATAGGACTCTTAAAGATAGTGGAGTCGGGGGAAATGGGGAAAAGGCAGGAACGGGGTACTGATTGGAGGTGAATGGCAGTGCTGGCTCGAAGGACCGAATGGCCTACTCCTGCACCTATTGTCTATCATTTATAGGTATCGAGAACCAGAGTATGTGAAGGGGGAAAGATTTAATAGGAACCTGAGGGGTAACATTTTTACACAAAGAGTGATGGGTATATGGAACGAGTTGCCGGAGGAGGTAATTGAGGCATGTACAATCGCAATGTTTAAGAAACATTTAGACAGGTACGTGAATAAGATAAGTTTAGAGGGACATGGGCCAAATGCAGGCAGGTGGGACTAGTGTGATGGGACATGTTGGCAGGTCTGGGCAAGTTGGGCAGAAGGGCCTGTTCCCACGCTGTACGACTCTATGACTAACTCCAAGTTGAAGCTTACGTCTTTTTGCCAAGCTGCTAAGAATTTTAACAGAATTGGCACTAAAAGGTCACAACATCATGAGCTAATTGAATAGTGTGAGAATTATAAAGAACAAAGTGTTTCCACTGTCAACTGTTGTATGGTCCTTCCAGTGGTATGTTTGGTCTAAACAGATTATAAATTGCAATCATGTTTGCCTTCCATTTGTTAACATCACTCCTTTATGGCAATTTTCCACACAATTCTACACTGGTTTCTTAATATTTAGTCATTCCAATGTTTATTTCAATAATTATACAACTATAATATTTTAGACTTATCCATTCCAGCGGCACAAAGTATCTGGCTGTCAGTTACAAGCTTTCTAGCCCACACAAGATGCTGATGTCTTGACTAAGGCAAATTCATTTTCATCCCATAAATGGCAAGTTATCAAGAAGGTCAAAATTCTGGATTGTGTTTACAAAATCAGAACCAAAATCAAGAACTAGAGGTCATAGTTTAAGGTGAGAAGAATTATATTCAATAGGAACCAAAGGGGCTACTTTTTCACACAGAGGATGGTGGGTATATGAAATGAGCTGTCAGAGGAGGGAGTTGAAGCAGGTACTATAATAATATTTAAAACACATTTGGATAGGTACATGGATAGGTAAGGTTTAGAGGAATGTGGGCCAAACGCGGGCAGGTGGAACTAGCTTAGATAGGGCATCTTGGTCGGTATAGGCAAATTGGGCTAAAGGCCCTGTTTCCATGCTGTATGATTCTACGATTCTCACTACTAAACAAATAATTGGTTCCAGTGACACAATAGACTGTAGATATTAGAATCTTGAGCAAATGCCAAAATGGTAGTGGAACTATAGGGCAGTATCTGTGGAGGGAAATTAATAGATGATGTTTTGGATCCTTTCACCAGACTGATAGAGTTGAGGGGAGAAAGATAGAAAACGAGAGGTGGGGTTGAAAAGGAGACAAAAGGATGTCAGAAAAAGAAAGAAGTGGACTTCATTCTTTAGAGCTTTTGACTTTATTTCTTGTGCAGGATGAGTCTTTTGCCCAGAGTAGGAATAGTGGACATAGGTTTAAGGTGAGGGGGGAAATATTTTATGGGAACCTGAGGGATAACTTCTTCATCAAAAAGGGTGGTGGGTGTATGGAAAGAGCTGCCATAGGACGTAGTTAAATCAGATACTATCACAACATTTAAAAATAATTTTGACAGGTACTTGGATAGGTTAGTTTTAGAGAGATACTAGACCAATTGCAGACCCATTGGGACTGCTCCCCCAACACATCCGTTCCCTACCCGTAGCCTGCACGGAAGGCGTGATCCTCCAACTCGAGCCGTTCCCGAACGTAAGATTCCCGCACTCCCCTTGCCTCCCTCAGCATTGATTTTAAAAAATAATTCCAATTGCACTTGCCCTGCGTGTTGCAACAGCAATTCGCCTTCCCCTGCACATCATCAGTTGAAGCTGCCATTGTGATGTCATCAGTTGAAGCTGGTCGGTTAGAAAATGAAGGTATTTTGATTTTTTTTTCAACTTTAATCAGTAATAAGTCGAGAAATAAAGCATAAAATGTTCAGTGAAAGTGATCTCTGCCTAGGGGGAAAATGTGAATCAGAATATGGAAAAAAACTTGTGAAAGTTGGCATTTTTAAAGCTTTAATCGCGAATAACGTGTCAAATATAGGATGAAATCCTCACTGAGGCTCAGCACTGCTAGCTGAGGCATTGTCATCATTTGAAGCTACTGATTTTAATTTCAAAGTCTTTTATTTTAATCAGTAATGTGTCGAGAATAAGTTGCTGAAAAAATTAAGACATTAAGCCAGGATGAGATTGTCCTTTTGGCTGCAAATACTTTTGATTCTGAGTGGATAGAGTCCTTGAAGAAAGTTCTGTTTGAACTCTGCCCCACTACACAGCGGAACGTTCCCCATAAAGGGGCACAGGAAGACGTCAACAACATAAAGAGTTGCCTTAGAGTAATGAATGATTGTGGGGAGAATACTCCCATGTTTGTCTCTCATTACTTAGATGAAATCGGTGACATTTACTTACATGGATGTCTCGATCCTCCTTGGGAGAATGGAGCAGCTGTACGTTGAGGTCTGCTCTATGAAGCACGCCATGCAGCTCCAGGCTGATGTATGCGAAGATTTCCGTGCCATCACAGAGGAAATTGATCGCCGAGTGGGTGCATTGGAGCGCACCTTGATCACTACTCCAGTGTGTGCATTGGAGCACATCACTGACCTGACTCGGGGCGGTGGTCCGGATGCGTCGGCAGTGATGGATGGAGCCATTGGCATGGCAAGCACAGCGTTGGGAGCTGCACCAGCAGGAGCCTCTAGCTTGGTTGTCGGAGTGAGGGCTGCGGTGGAGGGCCTTGCCTTAAACGTGGAGAGGGCTACGACAACGGATAGTCCCAGTGGATTAAAGTCTTTGCCAGGCTCTCCAAAGTGGAGTCATGTTGTGAAAAAGGTTCGATGTCATGCTCCAGAGAACACTGGTGGTGGGCCAAGATTGCGCACTATTGCCACGGGGAGGATAAAGAAATGCACTACGCTGTGCCTATTATTGGTACCGGAGCTGCAGGTAACATCAAAATGATCAAGACTAAACTGGGGAGTATTTTTGCCTCCATGTTTTCACCGGGCCTAGTTGCCGAAACTTTATCTGTGTATCTTAAAGAAAAACTTGGCCGTGAAGTTACCTGTGAGAAGATTGACACTGTACACAGTAGATACAGTTCATTTAAAGTATCTGCGGAATGTAATGAGGTTGGTGAAATGTACCATCCGGAGCTCTGGCCAGAAGGGGTATTTGTCAGGCGCTATTACGAGCAGTGCAGGGTTGGAGTCATCGGATCAAGCACTGCGCCTGCTGCGGGGGGAATGAGTGTGCCTGCTGGTGCTAGGAGCACTCACTAGTCTCGCTAAATGACCGTTCGGGTTCTATCGTACAACTGTCGTGGCTTGCGTTTGGGCCAGAGCGCAGGGGATAAAGCTTGCCGCTCAGATGTTGACAACCTTCTGGAGAACTCCCTCTATGGCAAGACATTCTTGCCATAGAGGGAGTACAGAGAAGGTTCACCAGACTGATTCCTGGGATGTCTGGACTTTCATATGAAGAAAAACTGGATAGACTCGGCTTGTACTCGCTAGAATTTTGAAAATTGAGGGGTGATCTTATAGAAACTTACAAAATTTTTAAGGGGTTGGACAGGCTAGATGCAGGAAGATTGTTCCCGATGTTGGGGAAGTCTAGAACAAGGGGTCACAGTTTAAGAATAAGGGGGAAATCTTTTAGGACCGAGATGAGAAAAACAGTTTCCACACAGAGAGTGGTGAATCTCCGGAATTCTCTGCCACAGAAGGTAGTTGAGGCCAGTTCATTGGCTATATTTAAGAGGGAGTTAGATGCGGACCTTGTGGCTAAAGGTATCGGGCTGTATGGAGAGAAGGCAGGTACAGGATACTGAGTTGGATGATCAGCCATGATCATATTGAATGGCGGTGCAGGCTCGAAGGGCCGAATGGGCCTACTCCTGCACCTATTTTCTATGTTTCTATGTAACTGTGACATACTATGTATGCAAGAGACATTCTTAGCGAAGCAAGACTTGGACAAACTCAATTCTCTCAATGACAACTTTCATGGGGCTGGGGAGTCTGCAATTGACCTTGGCATGGGCATAGTCAGAGGTAGGATACCAGGGGGTGTGGCTATTCTATGGAACAAGAAGCTTGACTCATCAATAAATGTGGTTCGGCTTGATGCTCAAGTTCAAGTGAGTTTATTGTCTTGTGTCCCTGATAGGACAATGAAATTCTTGCTTTGCTTCAGCACATAGAACATAGATCTACAATTATTATAGGCAGCATGGTGTAAATGAGGTGCTTGAGGAGTATAAAGAATGTAAAAAGAATCTTAAGAAAGAAATTAGAAAAGCTAAAAGAAGATATTAGGTTGCTTTGGCAAGTAAGGTGAAAGTAAATGCAAAGGGTTTCTACAGCTATATTAATAGCAAAAGGATAACGAGGGATAAAATTGGTCCATTAGAGAGTCAGAGTGGACAGCTATCTGCAGAGCCAAAAGAGATGGGGGGGGATATTGAACAATTTCTTTTCTTCGGTATTCACCAAGGAGAAGGATATTGAATTATGTGAGGGAAGGGAAACGAGTAGAGTAGCTATGGAAACTATGAGATTCAAATAAGAGGAAGTACTGACACTTTTGAAAAATATAAAAGTGGATAAGTCTCCAGGTCCGGACAGGATATTCCCTAGGACATTGAGGGAAGTTAGTGTAGAAATAGCCGGGGCTATGACAGAAATATTTCAAATGTCATTAGAAATGGGAATAGCTGGGCTAATAATTGGAAAGAAATTGATACTTAAATTTTGGAAAAATACAACCACACCAACTGTTAAAATGTGGATTAGGAATATGATGGACATAGCACGCCTTGAAGAAATGAGACTCCGACTAATAGATAAATATGACCAATTCTTAAAGGAGTTGGTCTCCTTTCATCGACTTTTTGGAATCATGTGATGCAGCGGTACCGTAAGGATTGCTGATTTCAGTTCATGACGCGGATAGATCTACATCTCCGAATACAGATTTGAAAAATTCTCTTTTAAGGGGCCTTCTCTTCTATTTCTACTTTCCACTTTCTCTCTTCCTTTTTTTATTTTTTATATACACACTTCACGTTTTTCTACTCTCTACCATCTATTTTTCCACTTTTTCCCCTTTCTATTGTTTTCTTTTTCTTGTCCTGCTTACTTCCTTCTTATAACATAAAACTAGAGGTTGTACATAGAATGGATTACGGTATTACATAGTTGGCACCTAAAATTAGGTGCCACTGTACTGTTTTGTGCTGTATTAACTTCTAATAAAATAAAAAAAAAAAAAAAAAAAAAAGAAATGGGAATAGCGCCGGAGGATTGGCGTACTGCGCATGTTGTTCCATTGTTTAAAAAGGGGTCTAAGAGTAAACCTAACAATTATAGACCTGTTAGTTTGACGTCAGTGGTGGGCAAATTAATGGAAAGGATACTTAGAGATAATATATATAATCATCTGGATAAACAGGGTCTGATTAGGAACAGTCAACATGGATTTGTGCCTGGAAGGTCATGTTTAACTAATCTTCTTGAATTTTTTGAAGAGGTTACTCGGGAAATTGATGAGGGTAAAGCAGTGGATGTTGTATATATGGACTTCAGTAAGGCCTTTGACAAGGTTCCTCACGGAAGGTTGGTTAAGAAGGTTCAATTGTTGGGTATTAATGGTGGAGTAACAAGATGGATTCAACAGTGGCTGAATGGGAGATACCAGAGAGTAATGGTGAATAACTGTTTGTCAGGTTGGAGGCCAGTGACTAGTGGGGTGCCACAGGGATCTGTGTTGGGTCCACTGTTGTTTGTCATGTACATCAATGATCTGGATGATGGTGTGGTAAATTGGATTAGTAAGTATGCAGATGATACTAAGATAGGTGGGGTTGTGGATAATGAAGTAGATTTTAAAAGTCTACAGAGAGTTTTATGCCAGTTGGAAGAGTGGGCTGAAAGATGGCAGATGGAGTTTAATGCTGATAAGTGTGAGGTGCTACATCTTGGCAGGACAAGTCAAAATAGGACGTACATGGTAAATGGTAGGGAATTGAAGAATGCAGGTGAACAGAGGGATCTGGGAATAACTGTGCACAGTTCCCTGAAAGTGGAATCTCATGTAGATAGGGTGGTAAAGAAAACTTTTGGTGTGCTGGCCTTTATAAATCAGAGCATTGAGTATAGAAGTTGGGATGTAATGTTAAAATTGTACAAGGCATTGGTGAGTTCAATTCTGGAGTATGGTGTACAATTTTGGTCACCTAATTATAGGAAGGATGTCAACAAAATAGAGAGCGTACAAGAGATTTACTAGAATGTTGCCTGGGTTTCAGCAACTCAGTTACAGAGAAAGGTTGAACAAGTTAGGGCTTTATTCTTTGGAGCGCAGAAGACTAAGGGGGGACTTGATAGAGGTCTTTAAAATGATGATAGGGATAGACAGAGTTGACGTGGATAAGCTTTTCCCACTGAGAGTAGGGAAGATTCAAACAAGGGGACATGACTTGAGAATTAAGGGACAGACGTTTAGGGGTAACATGAGGGGGAACTTCTTTACTCAGAGAGTGGTAGCTGTGTGGAATGAGCTTCCAGTGAAGGTGGTGGAGGCAGGTTCGTTTTTATCATTTAAAAATAACTTGGATAGTTATATGGACGGGAAAGGATGGAGGGTTATGGTCTGAGCGCAGGTATATGGGACTAGGGGAGAATATGTGTTCGGCACGGACTAGAAGGGTCGAGATGGCCTGTTTCCGTGCTGTAATTGTTATATGGTTATATGATTATATGGTTTTGATGGACTGGGCAGTGTTTACTACTTTTTGCAGTCTTTTCCTCTCCAGGGTGCTCAAGTTGCCGAACCAAGCCACGATGCAACTGGTCAGCATGCTCTCTACTGTGCACCTGTAGAAGTTAGAGAGAGTCCTCCTTGACAAACCAACTCTCCGTAATCTTCTCAGGAAGTAGAGGCGCTGATGAGCTTTCTTGATAATTGCATTAGTGTTCTCGGACCAGGAAAGATCTTCAGAGATGTGCACGCCCAGGAATTTAAAGCTCTTGACCCTTTCAACCATCGACCCGTTGATATAAACGGGGCTGTGGGTCCCCATCCTACTCCTTCCAAAGTCCACAATCAGTTCCTTGGTTTTGCTGGTGTTGAGGGTCAGGTTATTGCGCTGGCACCATATGGACAGTTGCTCGATCTCTCTACTATACTTCGACTCATCCCCATCAGTGATACGTCCCACAACAGTGGTGTCGTCAGCGAACTTGGTGCATTGATGCTGATTGGTGCATTGCAATACACTTTGCTCACAACAACAAGGAATTTGTTATCCTGAATGTGTATACACCCTATGAATGCCATCAGAATGAGGATGAATATTTAAATAGGCTTGCTTTCATCGATTCCATTATTCAAAACAATAATCATTGTAGTGTATATGTCATTGGGGATATGAATGCAGATATCTCAGACAGGAACTCATTATTTGCCAATCATATGGCTCAGTTCTGTCAAGAAAATAATTTAATATTGTCAAGCAAAGTGCTTTTACCTACAGATAGCTATACTTATATTAGTGAGGCCTGGCACACCACGTCATGGCTGGACCACTGTATTAGTACAGCTGATGCAAATGCCTCATTGGGGTGTATGAGCATTTTGTACGGGGCAGCAATGACTGATCATATACCTGTTGCTATGACAATAAATGTTGAACACCTACCTGTGGTATCCAAAGATAGAAATAGCTTTAACACAGAAAAACTGGACTGGTCAACCCTCACAAAGGAAGACATCTTAGCCTATTATGCCCATACAGATAAATCCTGAAGCAATATTCATCTACCTAAAGATGCAATAATATGTAGTAATGTTAATTGTAAGGATATGAAGCATAGGAGAGATATCTGCTCCATGTATAATGATATAGTAAGCGCTTTATGTGTAGACAGTAAGCCCTACTGCAAGCATAAAAATAAGACACATAACACAGGGCTGACTGGAATAAATATGTAGCTGAGTATCATACTGAAACCCGTGAAGCCACTAAATCATGGGCTATGGCAGGTAGACCCAGACGGGCCTGTGTTTTAGTACAAGAAGCTTACTAATGCAAGATATAAGTATGCTGTTTGCTTCATCTGTAAAAATGAGCAAGCCATGAGGGCTGATTCCATGGCTAAGAAGCTGCTAAATAAAGTGCCTGTCCCACTTACGTGTCCTTGGCACGCAATTTACACAACCTCATGGTCGCGTTAAGCCACGACGGTCCCGCGCGACTTCATTCAACCGCACAGCCATCTGGAGCGCGTGACGTCATTTGAAGACGGACACAAAATGCTGGAGTAACTCAGTGGGACCGGCAGCATCTGTGGAGAGATGGAATGGGTGACGTTTCGTCTCGAGACTCTTTGTCAGTCTGAAAGAAGGGTCTTGACCTGAAACGTCACCCATTGCTTCTCCCCAGAGATGCTGCCTGTCCCGCTGAGTTACTCCAGCAATTTGTGTCCGTCTTCAATTTTCTTGGCCACGCTCTGGGAGTAGAAGTGCGGGCGGAACCGGACTGCAACGGCCGAGGGCTCCAGGCCGAGTTCGGCGATCGTTTGCCTGCTTCTGCTGCTGTTGCAGCTGAGATGTTGCGTCGCGCCAGGGTCTTGGGCCTGACCCACTTTGGCCGTCAGGTACGCGACAGGTAGTTGGCGAGCGAAGATTTTGTTCGCTACAAAAATTTCGGAGCCCCGCACGATGTTGCGCACAACTACATACCACTCCGTGCTTCTCAGTGGGACCAGCCCTGCACAGCCATACGATGCCCATGTGCCTCAATGAGACCGCGAGGTCGCGTAATTTGCGTGCCAAGGACACATAAGTGGGACAGGCCCTTCACAGCGCTGCTGATTTTTGGAAAGAAGTGAGAGCTAATTCAATGCTATGAAAATGAGAAATAAACAATGGTTTAGTTCACAGCAGCGTCACACACACAACTACCCCCCTTGATATATTAATATTATTAATTTGCTCCTTTTACCCCATTACCGCCCTATCCACTGACGCATAGCCCACAACTTGCAAGCGCGTCTAGAGAGGGAGGGTGGAGGGGAGGGAGAGAGAGAATGGGGAGAGACAGAGAGAAAGGGGCAGAGACAGAAGGGCAAGAGACAGGGAATGGGGGGAGGGTGGGGGAGGAGGGGTGAGAGAGATGGGAGGAGAGAGATGGGAGGGGAGAGAGGGGGGAGGAAGAGAGACAGGCAGCTCGATTTGTTACTAACACCTATGAGAGAGAAGCGAGTGTCACCAAACTTCTGAATTCTCTGGGGTGGAACCCTCTCCAAGACAGACGTGAAGCTCACCGTTTGACCTGTTTTTACAAAATGTAAAATGGTCAGCTCGACATAGATTACTAGACCTACACCATACCCAAACCAATTAGGAGCAGACGAGGGCATTCGATTCAATTTGTGATACCAGCTACAAAGACAGATGTGTACAGCAATTCATTCTTCCCCCGCACAATTAAATCATGGAATAATCTCCACCCTACTATAGTTACCCAACCAGATGCAACTAAATTTAAAGTAGCTCTTTCTTCCCAATAACCCTTTCTGGCTTAAGCCCCCCCTTCACCACCTCCAGTTTAAATTCCATTTGGAATATTTTGGAGGACCAAGAACCCAAGAACCAAGAAGGGAGAGGGGGGGGGGGGGGGGGGGGGGGGGGAGGGGGGGGGGAAGGGGGGGTGGGGAGGGGGGAAGGGGGTTTAGGGAGGGGAGGGGAAGGGGGTTTAGGGGAGGGAGGGGGGAAGGGGATCTAGGGGAGGGAGGGGGGAAGGGGGTTTAGGGGAGGGAGGGTGGAAGGGGGTTTTAGAGGAGGGAGGGTGGGGGAGAGAGAGAGGGGGGGAGAAAGAGATGGCGTGAGAGAGAGACAGAGAGAGCAAAATGCAACCGTGCGTCAAGTGTTCAGAATGGTCTGGAAATGAAGCGTCCGCGTCTCATGCACAAAAGCTGTTGGCAGCTCTATGGAATTCAGGGGAGGAGCCTGTCGCTTCACTCTCACACAGCGGGTCCGATCTAAGCTATCAATGAAGACAGCGAATTTATTTTTAAAAAACTGTTTTGAAAGTAAAAGTTAAGGTTAAGAATTAGTGATGTTAAGTGAGAAATAATTCCATTCAATTCAATGAAAAACAATGTAATCAACAACCTGGCAGGCTCGCCACCCTGTCAGGCTGGGGAGCAGTTGGGCCAGGTGCAAAGGCATTGTGAGGTGGGGCCACCAGGCAGGCTGGGGGGGCAGGGCTGGGCAGGGCCAGGAAGCAGTTAGGCCAGGTGCAAAGGCATTGTGAGGTGAGCAGCTGGGCAACCTTAATATTTTTTTTAAATGTCAGTTTGGTGATAAATTTTAGTAAATATCTCTGGAAATAGTCGACCAAATTGATAGAGGATTGGATTTTTGAAATCATAAGGAAATTTTCTCCCAGAAGATGTAAAAATTTCACTGTTATTGTAACGTCAGCAGCTGGACAGCGGTCAGATTTTTAAAAAAAGGTCAGTTTGATCAACAATTTTAATTAAAAAAGTCAGGAAAATAATGTACCAAAGGTACAGAGGAGTGGATTTCTAAACTCGCAAGGAAAATCTCTGCTGAAAGATGTAAAAATGTTCCCGTTTCACATGCAAAATGACACACACACACACGCGCACACACACACACACACACACACACACACACACACACACACACACAGTTTTAATAGATATATGAATATGATATGATAGATATGATATGATATGATGGGCCAAACACAGGCAGGTGGGACTAGTGTACATGGGGCATGTTAGTTGGGCCAAAGGGGCTGTTTGCAAGCTCTATGAGGAGGGAAATGTAAAGCTGGAGGGAGAGATATGGATGGAAGTAGACAGGGGGGAGGAAAGGGAAATGGGAGTCGGAGATAGGAGAGATGTGAGATGAGCGTAAAGAGGAGACAAGACGAATAGGGTGATGTGCTTGGGAGTAAGAAATATGTGCGCAGATATTGAGTATTGGGTATTATTTGAAATTGGAGAATTTAATATTCATACCTTTGGGTTGTATGCTACCCAAGAGGAATATGAGGTGCTGTTCTTCCAGTTTGTGTGTGGCTTCACTCTGGTTGAGGAAGCCAATGACGGAAAAGGTCGGTATGGGAATGGAAAGGTGATCGGTTCTAAATGGTCAACCTATGCCATCTAGAGGCAAGATAAATACTAATAGCAACATGATGAGGTTTATGAAGGCAGGAGTGATGAAAAGATGCCTATTTTCCCACTTGGTTATTAAAGACTGCAAAGGAACAACACTGGAATAAGTCTGGAAATTAAAGAACTGTGGTTGCTGTTTACAAAAAAAGTGCTGTAGTAACTCAGCGGGCCAGGCAATACCTCTGGAGAACATGGATTGGCGATGTTTTGGGTGCCTTGTTCAAGCTGATTGTGGTGGGATTGTACTGTACTGTTCTGTTCTACGTACTTCACATTTTCTTTTGATGTATTAATTGAGAACAGTTAATGGGTGATCGATGGTTGGCATGGGCTCGATAGGCTGAATCCTTGTTGGTAGCATGGGCCGTCCATTGACACGACACTGGGGGTCAGAGTTTTATAGTATCGGAACATTTTTAGACTAGAGAGATGCAGCATGGAAACAGGAGCTTCAACCCACTGAGTCCGTGCCGACCATCAATAACCTCGTACACTAGCCCTATCCCACACACTAAGGACAATATACATTTTACAGAAGCCCATTAAACTACAAATCTTCCAAGTCTTTGGAGTGTGGGAGGAAACCGGAGCACCCAGAGAAAACCCACGCAGTCACAGGAAGAACATACAAACTCTGTACAGACAGCACCCGTAGTCAGGATTGAACCCGCCTCTCTTGTGTTGTGAGGCAACAACTCTACAGTTGCGCCACGGTGTCCCCCTAAAACTAAAACTCCTGCCCTAAAACTCCTGCTGGCAGGAGGCTGATCAGATGAATGGCCTTATTTTCTGATAAAGGAAAGCTCCTACGTGCCAGCAGAATTTTGTGTGATTTAGATTTAAATTTTTTTTTTATTCCTGCAAATATTAGATCAGGCTACATCACAGAGCAGATAAAAGTTTCATGCTAGTTATATCAACATTTGATTATCTCGAAAATTATTTTACAATGAAAACACCATTTATCCTGGGAGACACAAATTGCTGGGGTAACTCAGTGGGACAGGCAGCATCTCTGGAGAGAAGGAATGGGTGATGTCAATGGTCAAGACCCTTCTGGGTCCTGGGATGCAGATTTATAATATTTATTCAAATGAGAGATCTCCACATTGCAACATTTCAATCAGTGTAAATACAGTATAAACACAAATTTATTATGCAGTGATTCAGAACTAGACTGCTGATATTTCGGCTGATAGCTAACATGATTCAAATTAATTATTGTTATGAATAAAACAAAAAAATGTCATACATTGATTACCATCCCATTATCTATTTCTAGCATTTTGCTTAACAGAACTTAGAATTTATAAGCGAACAGCTTTATAAATCGGAGAGCAATAAAAATGTTCAACAGATTTAAATTAGAAGTTGCAATGCAAATTCTTAATGAATGGAAAATTTGTAGACAGTGAGGTTTATTATTTTTTTTAAAGAGTTCTTTTGTTCTTAGTTAATACTTCCAAAGGAAGTGATAGTGGAAGGTTTGAGTACCATTGGAAACAAGATGAGGAGGCATTTCTTTAGGCAGAGGGTGGTGAATCTGTGGAATTCATTGACACAGAAGTCTGTGGAGGCCATGTCATTGGGTATTTTTAAGGCCGAGATTGACAGTTTCTTGATTAGTAAGGGAATTAAACTTATCAGGAAAATGCAGGAGAATGGTGTTGAGAGGGAAAGATAGATCAGCCATGATGGAATGGTAGGATAGACACGATGGGCCAAATGTCCTAATTCTGCTCCTATGACATGAACTTATGAGTGGTGGCGGCGGTAGAAAGGTTGAGAGGTTTAGGAAAGGAATCCACAGATTAAGGCAGAGGAATAGATCGGGTGAATGCACAGGGTCTCTTACCCAAAGTGGAGGAATCAAGAACCAGATAACAGGTTTATGGTGAGAGGAGAAAGATTGAATAGGGACCTTGGGACAACTTTTTCACACAGAAAAGTTTATTCTACACGGTATATGGAATAAGCTGCCAGAGGAGGTAGTTGAGGGAGGTACTGTAGCAATATTCAAAAGACATTTAGGTACATAAAGAGGAAAGGTTTAGATGGATATGGCATGGATATGTTGGACTGAAGGTCTGTGTTGTATGACTCTATGACTAAAACAATCCAAGCCTATCGAACCTGTCATACAGTTTCTTTAAGAAGGAACTGCAGATGCTGGAAAATCGAAGGTACACAAAAAGGCTGGAGAACCTCAGCAGGTGCAGCAGCATCTATGGAGCGAAGGAAATAGGCAACGTTTCGTGCCAAAACCCTTCTTCAACCTGTCATACATACTGCTCTAATATCAAGCTGCATCATGACTTCCTAACTCTTACACCCAATGTCCAAAATGATGACCAGACTTGGTAATTCGTAATTTAAAAAAAAATGGTTTTCCATGGACTACAATCAACTACATTTAAGCATTGTTGACAGGTGAACATTGATCATTAGGGACCTTTATAAAATAGGGTTTTTTTTAACATATTATTTTCTTGGAATAATTTCAGCATTTCCCCTGTTAACCTCTCCTGGAGGTTGAGGGGAGACCTGATACAAGTGTATAAAATTATTAGAGGCATAGACAAGAGTGTCAAATAGTTGTTACTCTTTCCAAAGGTTTTATTGGGTCATGAAGTAGCAGATAAAAAGTAAACAGTCAGAACCTTTCTCCCAGGATGGAAACGTCGAAGACTGGAGGTCATAGCTTTAAGGTGAGAGGGGCAAAATTTAAAGGGGACTAGACCAAGTGGGACCCGTTGGGTCCCTGTCGCACAGATGTCTGGTCCCAAAACGCAATATTCACCCATAGCCCCCAACTGCGCAGGCGTGGCTGACGGGTTCATATTGTGATGTTAGAGATCCCCGTTGTGACGCGAGTCACAGCAATCCTCCCCAACAGCGCCTCGCCATCCCTCTTCCTACCCCTATCCTCCTCCATTCCCACTTATCCCCCAGCACTCCCTTCCTCTCCTCTTGACCCTCCCTCTTCTTTCCCCTCTCCTCCTCCCCTCCCCCACTCACCTCTCCCTCCCTCTTCTTTCCCCTACCATCAGTCACTCCCTCCCTCCCTCCCTCCATAAGTGGATAATAAGCGAAATCATGGATAGTATCAAAACAAAAGATGAAGCATACAAATTAGCCAGAAAAAGCAGCCTACCAGAGGACTGGGAGAAATTTAGTCCAGCAGAGGAGGACAAAGGGCTTAATTAGGAAAGGGAAAATAGATTATGAAAGAAAACTGGCGGGGAACATAAAAACTGACTGCAAAGGTTTTTATAGATATGTGAAGAGAAAAAGATTGGTTAAAACAAATGTAGGTCCCTGTCCCTTGCAGTCAGTAATCATGGGGAACAGTAATCATGGGGAACAAGGACATGGCAGACCAATTGAATAACTACTTTCATTCTGTCTTCACTAAGGAAGTCATAAATAATCTGCCGGAAATAGCAGGGGACCGGGGGTCAAATGAGATGGAGGAACTGAGTGAAATCCAGGTTAGCCGGGAAGTGGTGTTAGGTAAATTGAATGGATTAAAGGCCAATAAATCCCCAGGGCCAGATAGGCTGCATCCCAGAGTACTTAAGGAAGTAGCTCCAGAAATAGTGGCTGCATTAGTGTTAATTTTTCAAAACTCTTTAGATTCTGGAGTAGTTCCTGAGGATTGGAGGGTAGCTAATGTAACTACACTTTTTAAAAAGGGAGGGAGAGAGAAAACGGGGAATTACAGACCAGTTAGTCTAACATCGGTAGTGGGGAAACTGCTAGTCAGTTGTTAAAGATAGGATATCAGCATATTTGGAAAGTGGTGAAATCATTGGACAAAGTCAGCATGGATTTACGAAAGGTAAATCATGTCTGACAAATCTTATAGAATTTTTCGAGGATGTAACTAGTAGAGTGGATAGGGGAGAACCAGTGGATGTGTTATATCTGGACTTAGGCTTTGACAAGGTCCCACATAAGAGATTAGTATACAAACTTAAAGCACACGGTATTGGGGGTTCAGTATTGATGTGGATAGAGAACTGGCTGGCAGACAGGAAGCAAAGAATAGGAGTAAATGGGTCCTTTTCACAATGGCAGGCAGTGACTAGTGGGGTACCGCAAGGCTCAGTGCTGGGACCCCAGCTATTTACGATATATATTAATGATTTGGACGAGGGAATTGAATGCAACATCTTCAAGTTTGCGGATGACACAAAGCTGGGGGGCAGTGTTAGCTGTGAGGAGGATGCTAGGAGGCTGCAAGGTGACTTAGATAGGCTGGGTGAGTGGGCAGATGCAGTACAATGTGGATAAATGTGAGGTCATCCACTTTGGTGGCAAAAGCAGGAAAGTAGACTATTATCTGAATGGTGGCCGATTAGGAAAAGGGGAGATGCAACGAGACCTGGGTGTCAGGGTACACCAGTCATTAAAGGTAGGCATGCAGGTGCAGCAGGCAGTGAAGAATGCGAATGGTATGTTAGCATTCGTAGCAAAAGGATTTGAGTATAGGAGCGGGGGGGTTCTACTGCACAGGGTCTTGGTGAGACCACACCTGGAGTATTGCGTACAGTTTTGGTCTCCTAATCTGAGGAAAGACATTCTTGCCATAGAGGGAGTACAGAGAAGGTTCACCAGACTGATTCCTGGGATGTCAGGACTTTCATATGAAGAAAGATTGGATAGACTCGGTTTGTACTTGCTAGAATCTAGAAGATTGAGGGGGGATCTTATAGAAACTGACAAAATTCTTAAGGGGTTAGACAGGCTAGATGCAGGAAGATTGTTCCCGATGTTGAGGAAATCCAGAACAAGGGGTCACAGTTTAAGGATAAGGGGGAAATCTTTTTGGACCGAGATGAGGAAAACATTTTTCACACAGTGAGTGGTGAATCTCTGGAATTCTCTGCCACAGAAGGTAGTTGAGGCCAGTTCATTGGCTATATTTAAGATGGAGTTAGATGTGGCCCTTGTGGCTAAAGGTATCGGGCTGTATGGAGAGAAGGCAGGTACAGGATACTGAGTTGGATGATCAGCCATGATCATATTGAATGGCGGTGCAGGCTCGAAGGGCCGAATGGCCTACTCCTGCTTCTATTTTCTATGTTTCTATATTTCTATGTTTCTATAATCCCCCTACCTCCCTGCTCCCCCACACGGCTGACTGTTTCCCGTTGTGAGGCCAGAGATCCCCGTTGTGACGCAAGTCACGATAACCCTCCCCGAAGTGCGACTCTTCCTAACCCTATCCTCCTCCATTCCCCCTCATCCCCAGCATTTGCGCGCACATTTTTTTTACACATAGAGTGGTGCCTGGGACGCTATGCCGGGAGTGGTGGTGGAGGCGAATGTCAAGGTCACCAGCATAATCAAGGACCAGTCTCACCTCGGGCATTCCATCTTCTCCCCACTTCCGTCAGGCAAGAGGCACAGAAGTGTGAAAGCACACGCCTCTAGATTCAGGGATAGCTTCTTTCCAGCTGTTATCAGGCAACTGGACCAATCTATCACAAAATAGAGCAGTCCTGACCCCCCCATCTAACTCACTGGAGACGTTTGAACTATCTTTGATCGGACTTTACAGGACTTCATCTTGCACTAAACATTATTCCCTTTATCCTGTATCTGTACACTGTGGACGCCCTGATTGTAATCCTGTAAAGTCTTTCTACTGACTGGACAGCACATAACAAAAAGCTTTTCACTGTACCTCGGTACACATGACAATAATCTTAAGTGTAAGAATTAGTGCAAGTATTAAGTGTAATGGGAAAGTCAAGTGTATAAATAACATATCCAGCAAAGTGTCCTTCACTATAACACAGGTAAAATTATCTTCAGAAACAGAGTCAGTCATCCAGTGCCGTTGGTGTCACCTTGCCTCAGTTTTCAAGGATCCAAGAGGCTCTGGAGCAGAAGGCCATTAATAGTGCTATGATACACTGGGCAAGCAGCCCAAAATTACTACCTTACTGAAATTTCAACAGGCTGAATCCACAAACCCAAAGAGATTACAAAAATAGTTTCTGAGTAGTCTATGTGGAATAGCAGTGCTTGAGTATGTAATGGATCATGAATAGGATTTCTTAACAAAAGGTTTTAACTTACCCAAAGTTCTTTCCCATCCTTGAATATTATGTTGCCAGGATTTGAAGGCATGAGCTATAGGGAGAGGTTGAACAGGCTAAGACTTTATTCCTTGGAGTGCAGGGGGAATGAGGGGTGATTTTATAGATGTGTATATGATTATGAGGGGAATAGATAGGGCAATATACCATACAAGCTTTTTTAAGTGTGTTTGATTTATGCATTTTTTAAGTAACGTTCCTGTTTAATTAATAGGAGGGCGAGAGGTGATCTTATAGAGATATACAAGGTTCTGAGACAAGCAGATAGAGTAAATGCACAGTCTTTTACCCATAATCAACAACCAGAAGACATAGGTTTATGTTGAGTGAGGGAATTATTTAATAGGAATCCGAGAGGCAACATTTTTACACGAAGGGTGGTGGATATATGGAACGATCTGTCAGGGGAGGTACAGGTAGTTGAGGCAGGTTCTATCACAATATTTAAAAGTCATTTGGCCAGGTAACTGGGACTAGTGTAGATGGGGCATGTTGGCCGGCGTGGGCAAGTTGGACTGAAAAGCCTATTTCCATGCTGTATAACTCGCTAGTAAATTATCTGCGATTTTACTAATTTGAGGCGTAAAATGAATCCAAAAGTATTTATTTGAAAGGATGCTATTTTGTTCAAACTAAACACCTTGGGATAATAGCAAAATGCAAAGTGCTGGAGTAAGTCAACGATTCGGGCAGCATTTGGAGGGAATGGATTGGCAGCATTTTGCAACGGAACCCTTCTTCAGAACAATAGGCGACGTTTCTTGCTGGGACCCTTCTTCAGAATATGAAGAAGGATCCCTACCCGAATCTTCGTCTGTCCGTTGCCTTCACAAATGCGACTAAGTACACGTGACAATAGTTAATAACCCTAGACCTAAACATGAACATTTTCTGAAGCCTTAGTTTCAGTAAAGAGTTGTAGCAAAACAAGTTGTCAGTTGGATGTGCGTAATATTTATAGGAAAGTAGCTGTACAGATAATATCCAGATGTAATCTTATGGTTGTTACTTCCTCCAGCCAATAAATCCCACCAATATTCTGAAACATCCACACCTGGAGACAAAGCATCTCCCTCCAGGTTGATGGTGCTTTCCAATCAACCATTTTATCTCTTGTAGCACCTCGATGAAGGCTTCATTGCAAATGAAGCCATCAAGTAATGAGGAGGAACCTTGTTGAAGTTTACCAATTAGTGAAAGGCATGGTTAGAGTGGATGCGGAGAGGATGTTTCCACTAGCGTGAGTTCAGATTCAGATTCCGATTCAACTTTAATTGTCATTGTCAGTGAACAGTACAGAGACAACGAAATGCAGTTAGCATCTCCCTGGAAGAGCGACATAGAATATGTTTCAATAAATAAATCTATTTACACGTATACCAACATAGTGTTTTTCCTGTGGGAGGAGTGTCTGGGAGGGGGAGTCACCGAGGTACATTGGCAGTCACTGAGGTACATTGTTGAGTAGTGTGACAGCCGCAGGGAAGAAGCTGTTCCTGGACCTGCTGGTCCGGCAACAGAGAGACCTGTAGCGCCTCCCGGATGGTAGGAGAATAAACAGTCCATGGTTGGGGTGAGAGCCGTCCTTGGCGATGCTGAGCGCCCTTCTCAGACAACGCTTGCTTTGGACAGACTCAATGGAGGGGAGTGAGGAACCGGTGATGCGTTGGGCAATTTTCACCACCCTCTGCAGTGCTTTCCGGTCGGAGACAGAGCAGTTGCCATACCATACTGTGATACAGTTGGTAAGGATGCTCTCGATGGTGCAGCGGTAGAAGTTCACCAGGATCTGAGGAGACAGATGGACCTTCTTCAGTCTCCTCAGGATGAAGAGACGCTGGTGAGCCTTCTTGACCAGAGTTGAGGTATTGTGGGCCCAAGAGAGGTCATCGGAGATGTTGACCCCCAGGAACCTGAAGCTGGAAACACGTTCCACCTCCGTCCCGTTGATGTGGATGGGGGTGTGCGTGCCACCTCTGGACTTCCTGAAGTCTACAATGAGCTCCTTGGTCTTCTTGGAGTTAAGGGCCAGGTTGTTGTCAGGGCACCATGCTGCTAGGAGCTGGACCTCCTCCCTTTAGGCCGACTCATCGTTGTTGCCGATGAGGCCAATCACCGTTGTATCATCTGCATACTTGATGATGGTGTTAGTACCATGTACAGGTGTGCAGTCGTAGGTGAAGAGGGAGTAGAGGAGGGGGCTCAGCACACAGCCCTGTGGAACGCCGGTGTTCAGGGTGAGGGTTGAAGAGGTGTGCTTGTCTAACCTAACAGACTGGGGTCTGTTGGTTAGAAAGTCCAGTATCCAGTTGCAGAGGGAGGGGTCGATGCCCAGGTTACTGAGTTTGGTGATCAGTTTAGAGGGTATAATGGTGTTGAATGCTGAGCTGTAATCGATGAACAGCATTCTTACATAAGTGTCTTTGTTGTCGAGGTGGGAGAGGGCGGAGTGAAGTGCCGTTGAGATTGGATCCTCCGTACTCCTGTTCTTGCGGTAGGCAAACTGATAGGGATCCAATGTGGGGGGTAGGCAGCCTTTGAGGTGTGCCAGGACCAGCCTCTCGAAGCACTTGGTGATGATGGGGGTAAGTGCAACTGGGCGGAAGTCGTTGAGGCTTGCCGCAGTGGAGTGTTTTGGCACCGGCACGATGGCGGTGGTTTTAAGGCACGTGGGCACAACTGCTTGGGCAAGTGACAGGTTGAAGATGTCAGTCCAGACGTCTGTCAGCTGCGCAGCACAGGCCCTGAGGACACAGGACATTAGAGTTTAGGACCAGAGGGCACTGCCTCAGAATAAAAGGACCTTTAGAATGGGGATAAGGAGGAATTTCTTTAGTTTGAGGGTGGTGAATTTGTGGAATTCATTTCCACAGGCAAGTCATTGGGTATTTTTAAACCTGAGATTGACAGATGCTTGATTAGTAAGGGATGTCCAAGGTTATGGGGAGAAGACAGGAGAATGGGGAAAGATAGATCAGCTATGATTGAATGGCGGAGTAGACCTGACGGGCCAAATGGCCTAATTCTGTTCCTATAACTTATGAACATGACTATCAACCCGCAACCCTACAGTAAGAACTGCATGCATAGTCCTTGTGCATAACCTTGGCTGCAATGTAGACACATCCAAATAGCACCGTGGCACTCATATGTCAATAACAGTCACTTAGACGAGGCACCAGGGCCATAAGTGCTGTAAGTCATACCTCAATACAAAATCAATGCACCCAAAAGATTAATGCTGGGTTCATTAATTATTCTTCTGCTTGTTAAAAGACAAAGACATGCTTAAATGCAAGCGCTTTCACTAAAGATTAGTCGGCTGAAATAATCTGTACACAATTTAACTTGATTTGCGAAGAATATAAAAGCTATCACCATACAACAAGGAAAATTAATTTTACGCCGTTGAAGGTCCAAATTATAGAAGGTTCAAATAGTAGTCCGGCATGTTCCCAATGATTCTCACCAACATCTAAGGATGCGCCGTAGAAAGCATTTTATCGGGATGCACCACAGCATGGTTTGGGAACAGCTCCATCCAAGACCTGCAAGAAAGTGCATAGCATTGTGGACACAGCTCAGACTATCACGCAAACCAACCTCCCTTCCATTGACTACATTTATTACTCTTAATTTCAAAGAGGTAGAAATTCATTCCAAAGAAGAAGAAATATTCCATGGTGAGTAAGGGGCGACCGTGGCTGACAAGGGAAGTCAGGGACAGTATAAAAAGAAAAGAAAAGAAGTACAACATAGCAAAGATGAGCGGGAAGCCAGAGGATTGGGTAATGTTTAACGAGCAACAGAAGAGAACAAAAGGTAATAAAAGGGGAGAAAAGATGAGGTACGAAAGTAAGCTAACCAAGAATATAAAGGAGGATAGTAAAAGCTTCTGTAGATATGTGAAGAGGAAAAAATTACTTAAGACCAAAGTTGGACCCTTGAAGACTGAAAAAGGTGAATTTATGATGGGGAACAAGGAAATGGCAGATGAGTTGATCAGGTACTTTGGATCTGTCTTCATTAAGGAGGCCACAAACAATCTTCCTGATATAGTAGTGGCCAGAGGATCTGGGGTGATGGAGAAACTGAAAGAAATCCACATTAGGCAGGAAATGGTGTTGGGTAGACTGATGGAACCGAAGGCTGATAAATCCCCAGGGCCTGATGGTCTGCATCCCAGGGTACTTAAGGAAGTGATTCTAGAAGTCGTGGACGTATTGGTGATAATTTTCCAATGTTCTATAGATTCAGGATCAGTTCCTGTGGATTGGAGGGTAGCTAATGTTATCCCACTTTTTAAGAAAGGTGGGACAGAGAAAACGGAATTATAGACCAGTTTGCCTGACATCGGTGGTGGGGAAGATGCTGGAGTCAATCATAAAAGATGAAATAGCGGCACATTTGGATAGCAGTAACAGGATCGGTCTGAGTCAGCATGGATTTACGAAGGGGAAATCATGCTTGACTAATCTTCTGGAATCTTTTGAAGATGTGACTAGAAAAATGGAAAAGGGAGAGCCAGTGGATGTAGTGTACCTGGACTTTCAGAAAGCATTTGATAAGGTCCCACATAGGAGATTGGTGGGCAAAATGAGGGCACATGGTATTGGGGGTAGAGTGCTGACATGGATAGAGAAGTGGTTGGCAGACAGGAAACAAAGAGTAGGGATTAACAGGTCCCTTTCAGAATGGACGGCAGTGACTAGTGGGGTACTGCAAGGCTCGGTGCTGGGACCGCAGCTATTTACAATATACATCGATGATTTAGATGAAGGGATTCAAAGTAACATTAGCAAATTGGCAATTGACACAAAGGTGGGTGGCAGTGTGAACTGTGAGGAGGATGCTATGAGAACGCAGGGTGACTTGGACAGGTTGAGTGAGTGGGCAGACGCATGGCAGATGCAGTTTAATGTGGATAAATGTGAGGTTATCAACTTTGGTAGCAAAAACAGGAAGGCAGATTATTATCTAAATGGTGTCAATTGGGAAAAGGGAAAGTACAACAGGATCTGGGGGTCCTTGTTCATCAGTCAATGAAAGTAAGCATGCAGGTACAGCAGGCAGTGAAGAAAGCGAATGGCATGTTGGCCTTCATAACAGGAGTTGAGTATGGGAGCCAAGAGGTCCTTCAGCAGTTGTACAGGGCCCTAGTGAGACCACACCTGTAGTATTGTGTGCAGTTTTGGTCCCCTCATTTGAGGAAGGAGATTCTTGCTATTGAGGGAATGCAGCGTAGATTTACAAGGATAATTCCCGGGACTGTTATATGCTGAGAGAATAGAGCGGCTGGGCTTGTATACTCTGGAGTTTAGAAGGATGAGAAGGCATCTTAGTGAAACATATAAGATTGTTAAGGGTTTGGACACGCTAGAGGCAGGAAACATGTTCCCGACGAGGGGCTACAGTTTAAGAATAAGGGGTAAGCCATTTGGAACAGAGATGAGGAAACAATGTTTCACACAGTGTTGTGAGTCTGTGGAATTCTCTGCCTCGGAGGGTGGTGGAGGCCGGTTCTCTGGATATTTTCAAGAGAGAGCAAGTTAGGCCTCAAGTCAAATCAAGGGAGTTTTTTGTCATGTGTCCCTGATAGGACAAAGACATTTTTGCATTTCTTCAGCACAACAGAACATAGTAGGCATGAATACAGATAGCAGAGTCAGGGGATATGGGGAGAAGGCAGGAACGGGGTACTGATTGGAGAGGGGGTAGGGGTTTGGAGCGCTGGAGTTCCCCTCCCTCCCGGGGTGGGCCGTCTTGCCTTGCGAGTGCATTGTGATGTCACTCGGATTTTTTTTTCCAAAATGGTTGAGTTTGAAGAAATCTGGCTGTTTTTTAAATTTCAACGATTAATAACTTTGGAAATATAGGTGAAATTGCGACGGGAAGATGTTTATCACCACCACGGGAAAAATGTGAGTAGGATGCGTGAAGATGGGAAGGCTGTGGTCTAGCATTTGGAAGAAGATAGGAATTAACCAGATTGACACAAAGATGCACATCGTGGGCACAAACAAGACAAAGACCTTTAGTTATATAGAGTCAAGTCAAGTCAATTTTATTTGTCACATACACATACAAGATGTGCAGTGAAATGAGAGTGGCAATGCCCCATAGATGTCCCATACAGAACCATGAAACCATGAAATTATTTCTTGCGCCAGCACAACAGAATATGTAAACGTAATACTCTGCAAACAATAAAGTAAATGAAAAAAAGTTCAGTGTCATATATATATACATATACATATATATACACACATATACATCAAACAAACAAACAAACAAACAATAATAGTGCAAAACGACTAAACCAATGCCCCCAAGTCTATGTAGTTCAGAGGTTATGTGGAGGTTGTCGTGTTTAATAGCCTGATGGTTTTAGGGAAGAAGCTGGATGTTACAGTTTTCAGGCTCCTATACAGGGTACCTTCTTTCCGATGGCAAATGTGAAATGAATGTGTGGCCAGGGTGTTGTGGGACTCTGATGATGCTGACTGCCAATTTTGAGGCAGCAACGTTTGTAGATCCTTCAATGGTGGGGAGCTCAATACCCGTGACGGACTAGGCAGTGTTCACAACATTTTGCAATCTTCTTCGTTCCTGGGTGTTCGAGTTGTTAATCCAGGCTGTGATGCAACCAGTCAATATACAATACAATACAATACAATACAATACGGTTTGCTCTTTGCTGTACACATGTACACATCAACAGTTTCCTCTCTGACATACCGACTCTCTGACAGACCGACAGGTTATACAGATCATAATTAAATATCCTCATATAATGTTCTTGGTTACAAAATGTAATTCTGATGTCTAATACCATTCAGGTTTCCACCGCTGCAATATGACTCATTGATCAATAATGTTCCAGAAGCTTCCAGATTTCAGTGACACCCACAATGGTATCAGCTTGCCCTCTTCGCCCTGCAAAGTCTATTTTTGAACCATCCTAAACTGCCTCCCCCAATGTACCCAATATAACACACAAATGAATGTCGTGTTGTCCAGTAATATTTGTTCATCATAGAACTCTAGCCCTACATCATTCCTCTAGCCTTACAATCATAGAAACATGGACAATATGTTCAGGAGTAGGCCATTCAATTCAATTCAATTCCAATTCAATTCAATTCAATTCAATTCAATTCAATGTAGGGAAAAAAAGATAATTTGTGGCCTTACCCTCTGGGGAACCTGCATAGCAACTTCCCCAATTCTCAGGCTTAACCGGGGCCCACCTGTGATGTTTGCCTTTCCACATCACACACATATCGCTAATGTTGTGGTTTCAACATTTGCGGTGGTCAACTCATGACAATTCTCTGACACTACTCCCAGGTGCAGGGAGACTTGGTCCTCTCTGCTGTCATCTCATAGAAACATAAAACATAGAAATTAGGTGCAGGAGTAGGCCATTCGGCCCTTCGAGCCTGCACCGCCATTCAATATGATCATGGCTGATCATCCAACTCAGTATCCCGTACCTGCCTTCTCTCCATACCCTCTGATCCCCTTAGCCACAAGGGCCACATCTAACTCCCTCTTAAATATAGCCAATGAACTGGCCTCAACTACCCTCTGTGGCAGAGAGTTCCAGAGATTCACCACTCTCTGTGTGAAAAATGGTTTTTCTCATCTCGGTTTTAAAGGATTTCCCCCTTATCTTTAAGCTGTGACCCCTTGTCCTGGACTTCCCTAACATTGGGAACAATCTTCCTGCATCTAGCCTGTACAACCACTTTCGTTCAGACCGTAAGGTCTGAATGACAATAAAGGAATTCAATTCAATTCAATTCAATTCATCCCTTCGATCCAACATCGACATTCACTGTGATCATGGCTGATCATCAACAATCAATACCCCGTTCCTGCCTTCTCCCCATATTCCATGATTCCAATAGCCCTAAGAGCTCTATCTAACTCTTTTGAATGCATCCAGTGAATCGGCCTCTACTGCCTTCTGAGGCAGAGAATTCCACAAATTCACAACTCTCTGGGTGAAAAGGTTTTTCCTCATCTCCGTTCTAAATCGCCTACCCCTTATTTTTAAACTGTGGCCCCTGGTTCTGGACTCCCCCAACATCGGGAACATGTTCCCTGCATCTAGTTTGTCCAATCCCTTAATAATTTTATATGTTTCTATAAGATTACTTCTCATCCTTCTAAATTCCAGTGAATGCAAGCCAAGTCATTCCATTCTTTCATCATATGACAGTTCCGCCATCCCGGGAATTAACTTGGTGAACCTACGCTGCACTCCCTCAATAACAAGAATCTCCTTCCTCAAATTCGGAGAGCAAAACTGCACACAATACTCCAGGTGTGGTCTCACTAGGGCCCTGTACAACTGCAGAAGGACCTCTTTGCTTCTATACTCAAATCCTCTTGTAATGAAGGCCAACATGCCATTAGCTTTCTTCACTGCCTGCTGTACCTGCATGCTTCCTTTCACTGATCGATGTACAAGGCCACACAGGTCTCGTTGCACTTCCCCTTTTCCTAATCTGACACCATTGAGATAATAATCTGCCTTCTTGTTCTTGCCATCAAAGTGGATAACCTCACATTTATCCACATTATACTGCATCTGCCATGCATCTGCCCACTCGCCCAACCTATCCAAGTCATCCTGCATCCTCATAGCATCCTCTTCACAGTTCACACTGCCACCCAGCTTTGTGTCATCTGCAAATTTGCTGGTGTTACTTTTAATTCCTTCATCTAAATCATTAATATATATTTTAAATAGCTGCAGTCCCAGCACCGAATCTTGCGGCACCCCACTATTCAGGAGCCAATGAGGACTACAAGAATTCAGCTCAGATTTATACACAGCAGAGGCACAGAGTGCAAAGACAAGACACAGACTGATATTTTTCAGATATTGGATTTTCCTCTGCAATAATTTATTCCATATTTAACACCAACATTGTCCCTGTTATAAAAATAACACACCCTCAAAAATCCTCAAGAGCAGTCCTATTATTAGACTAAGGACTTTAAGTTGCTATCAGTGTCTCTGTTGTCATTGTGGGACAATGTGTCAAGGATGGAACAATATGCATCCACTTAACCTGACAATAAGCTACCCATTTAAACCAAGAATTGACATTCATCATTGAAAGCAGAATGCATTAACAAGAATTAATAATTTTGATTGTCAGCAGCACAATACTGTTAAATATGCTCTTTATTTTTCCCTGGAACTGGTTTTTCAAATGCCTCCCCATCACGTATCCCTCCCCTACCTTACAACCTTCATTTAAATCCAAAGCCCTGTGGCTCTCGACTTTAGACTTTAGAGATACAGGGTGTAAACAGGTCCTTCAGCCCACCGAGTCTGTACCGACCAGCGATCACCCAACACACTAAAAGTATCCTACATACTAGGAATAATTTACAATTTACAGAAGCCAATTAACCCTCAAACCTGTATGTCTTTGGAGCGAGGTAGGAAACCAGAGTACCCGGAGGAAACCCACGCAGTCATAAGGAAAATGTACAAACTCTGTACAGACAGCACCCATAGTCAGAATTGAACCTGGCACTGTTAGGCAGCAACTCTACTGCTGCACCACTGTGCTCAATCTACTTTTGTGCAAGTCCAACTGCCATGTTCCTCCAACCTCTCAAAATCTCTCCAGAACAAAGATCAAAGTTTATTTCCTCAATCTCAGGTCCTTCATCCTCCATCCATCACACAATCTTATTCCTTCGCCCTCATCTATATAATTAAAAGTCTAATTTTGACCACTTCCTGTCTGTGCTGGATATTGATTTTAGAAAAAACGCTACCCTTTATTGCGATTTTTGGCCATCTTACTCACAGTCCTCCTCCGCTGAGCCAGCCACGAGGATTTTTCCCATCGATGATAAATAAAAAAGTTATGAGTGTTTAAAAAAACCTGGAGATCAGCTGATTGGTCCTCTCGCCTGTCAATCACCGCAATGAAGGTAACGCTCCTTCTGGGAGGGGGGGCAGGTCTATAAAACACCGGATGCCAGGACGTGAGTCAGTCACTCTGAAAGATTGCGAGGGAGACACCACGACTGTCATTCTAAGCTGTGAATCAACTGTACTGTGAGTCTGCAATGTACTTGCAATAAATTATTTGTTAGCCCTTAATGACAATGCTATGAGTTGTTTGGCCTGCTGCCCTGCCTGTGCTTGAAAGTGCAATGCTTAATGGGAAATTAAATTAAATTAAATGACAATGCCATTAGTTGTTTGGCCTGCTGCCCTGTCTGTGCTTGAAACTGCAATGCTTTATTAGATCTGACCGTGTTTGGAAGGAATAAATGCTTTATTAGGCCCAACTGTGTTTGGAAGGAATAAATGCTTTATTAGGTCCAACTGTGTTTGGAAGGAATAAATGCTTTATTAAGTCTGACTGGGTTTGGAAGGAATAAATGCTTTATTAGGTCCGTCTGTGTTTAGTCCAAAAGTCCTGCTCATTTCGTGACTTACGCTTAGTGGACAGGTCGCGCTGATTGCGTAATTTCCGATGAGTGCAGAGTTTGCGCTGATTGCGCAATTTCTGGTAAGTGCAGAGGTCACGCTGATTGCGGAAGTTCCGTTGACTGCGGGAGCCCCATAGTGGAGAGGCCGCTCTCAGCCGTGTGAGTAGATTCAAGAAAGTTTACTGTCATATATATGGTGTGTGAGTCAATGTGTGTGAGTGTGAGTGTTTGTGTGTGTGTGTACGTGTGTGTGTGTACGTGTGTGTGTGTGTGTGTGTGTGTACGTGTGTGCGTATACGTGTGTGAATATATGTGTGTGAGTGTGTGAGTCTGTATGTGTGTGGATGTATGTGTGTGTGATTGTATGTGTCTGTGTGAGTCTGTGTGAGTGTATGTGTTTGTGTGACTTGTGTGTGTGTGTGTGTGTGTGTATGTGTGTGAGTGTATGTATGTGTGTGTGTGTGTGTAGTGTGTGTGTGTGAGTGTGTGTGAGTGTGAGTGTGTGTGTGAGTGTGAGTATGAGTGTGAGTATGTGTGTGTATGTATGTGTGTGTGTGTGTGTGAGTGCGTGCGTGCGTGCGTGCGTGCGTGCGTGTGTGTGTGTGTGTGTGTTGGAACTGGTGGAGAAGTGGAATATTGTGTTGGGGGACCAGCCCTCCAGTGTGAAGCTGGTCTGTCTAGTCTAGTAGAACATAAAATAGTACAGCAGAGGAGCAGGCCCTTCGGCCCACAATTTCCATGCCAACGTGATGCCAAGACCAACATTGGTCTGCACATAAGCCATCTACCTCCATTCCCCATGTACCTATCCAAAAGTCTCTTAAATGCCACTATCATATCTTCCTCCACCACCACTCCAGGCAGCATATTCCAGACACCCACCAGTCTCTGTGTGAACAAATGTTCCTGAATGCTACAAAAGGATCTGTTTTTGGACCATGTATTCCGTTATCAAAGGATAGCTTTATTTAGTAAACCTAAACCATGAGCAGAACAACAACAGGAATGGACAAAATAAAAAAGCATGAAAAGTAAAATAAACACTGAATATGGGCACATGGATATATTTGCAGGGAATGGAGAGATATGGATCATGTGCACACACTGGAGGTTTAGTTTAGTTTAGTTTAGTTTATTGCGAGGGACTCAAATAGCGAAAGGTAGTAGACAGAATGGGAGGCAGGAAGCAGAAAAGGGAAGCACTCGGACACAAGAGGAGAAAGAAAAAAAAGGAAATAAACAGAGAATAAGAGACGGGGGTTTTCTTAAATGTGCATATTTTAATGCTAGGAGCATTGTAAGAAAGGTGGATGAGCTTAGAGTCTGGATAGACACCTGGAAGTATGATGTTGTGGCGATCAGTGAAACGTGGTTGCAGGAGGGCTGTGATTGGAAACTAAATATTCCAGGATTTCGCTGCTTCAGGTGTGATAGAATTGGAGGGGCAAGAGGTGGAGGTGTTGCATTGCTAGTCAGGGAAGATATTACAGCAGTGCTTTGGCAGGATAGATTGGAGGGCTCATCTAGGGAGGCTATTTGGGTGGAATTGAGAAGTGGGAAAGGTGTAGCAACTCTTATAGGGGTGTATTATAGACCGCCAAACGGGGAACGAGAATTGGAAGAGCAAATATTTAAGGAGATAGCAGATATTAGTAGTAAGCACAAGGTAGTGATTGTGGGAGATTTCAACTTTTCACACATAGACTGGGAAACACATTCTGTAAATGGGCTGGATGGGTTGGAGTTTGTAAAATGTGTGCAGGATAGTTTTTTGCAGCAATACATAGAGGTACCTACTAGAGGAGGGGCAGTGCTGGACCTCCTGTTAGGAAATGAGACGGGACAGGTGGCGGAGGTATGCGTTGGGGAGCACTTTGGGTCCAGTGATCACAATGCCATTAGTTTCAATATAATTATGGAGAGGGTCAGAACTGGACCTAGGGTTGAGATTTTTGATGCGATGCGAGATGATTTAAAAGGAGTGAACTGGGACATTTTGTTTTATGGGAAAGATGTAGAAGAGAAATGGAGGACATTTAAAGGGGAAATTCCGTACAGAATCTTTATGTTCCTGTTCGGTTGAAAGGAAACAGTAAAAATTGGAAAGAGCCCTGGTTTTCAAGGGAAATTGGACATCTTGTTCGGAAAAAGAGGGAGATCTACAATAATTATAGGCAGCATGAAGTAAATGAGGTGCTTGAGGAGTATAAGGAATGTAAAAAGAATCTTAAGAAAGAAATTAGAAAAGCTAAAAAAAGATATGAGGTTGCTTTGGCAAGTAAGGTGAAAGTAAATCCAAAGGGTTTCTACAGCTATATTAATAGCAAAAGGATAACGAGGGATAAAATTGGTCCATTGGAGAGACAGAGTGGACAGCTATCTGCAGAGCCAAAAGAGATGGGGGAGATATTGAACAATTTTTTTTCTTCGGTATTCACCAAGGAGAAGGATATTGAATTATGTGAGGTAAGGGAAACTAGTAGAGTAGCTATGGATACTATGAGGTTCAAAGTAAAAGAAGTACTGACACTTTTGAAAAATATAAAAGTGGATAAATCTCCAGGTCCTGACAGGATATTCCCTAGGACATTGAGGGAAGTTAGTGTAGAAATAGCCGGGGCTATGACAGAAATATTTCAAATGTCATTAGAAACGGGTATAGTCCCCGAGGATTGGCGTACTGCGCATGTTGTTCCATTGTTTAAAAAGGGTTCTAAGAGTAAACCTAGCAATTATAGACCTGTTAGTTTGACTTCAGTGGTGGGCAAATTAATGGAAAAGATACTTAGAGATAATATATATAAGCATCTAGATAAACAGGGTCTGATTAGGAACAATCAACATGGATTTGTGCCTGGAAGGTCATGTTTGACTAATCTTCTTGAATTTTTTGAAGAGGTTACTAGGGAAATTGACGAGGGTAAAGCAGTGGATGTTGTCTATATGGACTTTAGTAAGGCCTTTGACAAGGTTCCTCATGGAAGGTTGGTTAAGAAGGTTCAACTGTTGGGTATAAATGCAGGAATAGCAAGATGGATTCAACAGTGGCTGAATGGGAGAAGCCAGAGGGTAATGGTGGATGGCTGTTTATCGGGTTGGAGGCAGGTGACTAGTGGGGTGCCTCAGGGATCTGTGTTGGGTCCTTTGTTGTTTGTCATGTACATCAATGATCTGGATGAAGGTGTGGTAAATTGGATTAGTAAGTATGCAGATGATACCAAGATAGGGGGTGTTGTGGATAATGAAGAGGATTTCCAAAGTCTACAGAGTGATTTAGGCCATTTGGAAAAATGGGCTGAAAGATGGCAGATGGAGTTTAATGCTGATAAATGTGAGGTGCTACACCTTGGCAGGACAAATCAAAATAGGACGTACATGGTAAATGGTAGGGAATTGAAGAATACAGTTGAACAGAGGGATCTGGGTATAACCGTGCATAGTTCCTTGAAGGTGGAATCTCATATAGATAGGGTGGTAAAGAAAGCTTTTGGTGTGCTAGCCTTTATAAATCAGAGCATTGAGTATAGAAGCTGGGATGTAATGTTAAAATTGTTCAAGGCATTGGTGAGACCAAATCTGGGGTATGGTGTACAATTTTGGTCGCCCAATTATAGGAAGGATGTCAACAAAATAGAGAGAGTACAGAGGAGATTTACTAGAATGTTGCCTGGGTTTCAACAACTAAGTTACAGAGATAGGTTGAATAAGTTAGGTCTTTATTCTCTGGAGCGCAGAAGGTTAAGGGGGGACCTGATAGAGGTCTTTAAAATGATGAGAGGGATAGACAGAGTTGATGTGGACAAGCTTTTCCCTTTGAGAATAGGGAAGATTCAAACAAGAGGACATGACTTCAGAGTTAAGGGACAGAAGTTTAGGGGTAATATGAGGGGGAACTTCTTTACTCAGAGAGTAGTAGCGGTGTGGAATGAGCTTCCAGTGGAAGTGGTGGAGGCAGGTTCATTGGTATCATTTAAAAATAAATTGGGTAGTTATATGGACGGGAAGGGAATGGAGGGTTATGGTCTGAGCGCAGGTATATGGGACTAGGGGAGAATACGTGTTCGGCTCGGACTAGAAGGGTCGAGATGGCCTGTTTCCGTACTGTAATTGTTATATGGTTATATGTATCAACACCCACCCCAATGAATACAAACTCTTAAGATTATTTACTGGAAAAGACCTCCACTGGTAATTTGGGACTGTTTTCCACCATTGGACTGCTTATTTGTAATAATAGATAAGTGATCAAAGAAAAAATTGAAATCACATGCCAGCACATTTCTCACTTTGCTGAAATTTGAAATGCAGCACCAAAAATAACTTGGAACCCAAAACAATAAAATGGCAGATGTGAAAGTTGGCAGCAGCTCAAGTGAAGAGATGGGATTTACAGAAACTGTTGATGCTGTATTGCACACTGTTCTTTTGTAATTAGCTAATTGATATATATTTCTGGGTAGTAAGCCAGTGGAGGAATTGCTGTGTATAAAGATGAAACAGAATTGTTATTGGATAGATTTACGATTCTTACACACACATGGGACAGTGTGTCCATGTGCTAAGTGACTATTTGTATTTGTATACCTATTGTGGGCTAAAGACCAACCGAAAGACTGAAATATTTTAGATGTCATTTAGATATGTGACCAGAGTAACATGTTTCTTATTCACCTGTGATAAAATTCGGGTGTTAATTAATTTTTTTAGAGATACAGTGTGGAAACAGGCCCTTCGGCTCACTGAGACCATGCCGACAAGGGATAACCTGTACACTAGTTCTATCCTAAACACTATAAACAATTTACAGGAACTAATTAACCTACTACCCTGCACATCTTTGGAGTGTGGGAGGATATTGGAGCAACGGAAGAACATCCACGTGATCACTGGGAGAATGCACCATCTCCATACAGACAGCACCCATGGTTAGGATCGAACCTGGATCTCCAGCGCTGTAAGGCAGCAATCTACCGCTGCTCCACTGTGCTGCCGTAGTCTTTAGTTTAGTTTAGAGAGACAGCGCGGAAACAGGTCCTTCATCCCAACTAGTCCGCACCGTCCAGCAATGCCTACATGTTAACACTATCCTACACACTAGGGATTATTTCACTTATACCAAACCAATTTACATACAAACCTCTTTGGAGTGTGGGAGGAAACCAAAGATCACGGGAGAAACCCACGTGAACACAGGTAGAACGTACAAACCCCGTACAGACAGCACCCGTAATCTGGATCAAACCCGGCTGTAACGCAACAACTCTAAACCTGCAAATGGCTGGAGTCTAAGATAGACACCATATGCTGGAGTAACTCAGCGGGACGGGCAACATCTCTGGAGAAAAAGAATGGGTGACGTTTCGGGTCGAGACTTGACCTGAAACGTCACCCATTCCTTCTCTCCAGAGATGCTGCTGTCCCCCTGAATTACTCCAGCATTTTGTGTCTATCTTTGGTTTAAACCAGCTTCTGCAGTTCCTTCCTACACAAAGGTTAGAGTCATACAGGCATAGAGTCATCCAGCATGGAAAAGACCCTTTGGCATAACTTACCCATGCCAACCAACATGCCCCCATCTAAAGTAGTTCCACCTGCCTGCTTTTGGCCCATATCCCTCTAAACCTACCCTATCCATGTATCTGTCTAAATGTTTCTTAAACGTTGCGATAGTGCCTGCTTCAACTACCTCATCTGGCAGCTCATTCCATACACCCACGTGTGTGAAAATGTTGCCCCTAGGTTCCTATTAATTCTCTCTCCTCTCACCTTAAACCTATGTCCTCTGGTTCTCGATTCCCCTATTCTGGGCAAAGGGCTATGTGCGTTTACCCGATCTGTTCCTCTTTAGATTTTGTACACAAAATCTATTATTATTAGTTCACAGTGTGTGGGCAGTGCTCACTAGTAATTATAACCCAGGGCAGATGATCACTTCAGAGGGCCGTTAAGCTGGGCACAGAGTCACATACAAATCAGGCAGGGATGTGAGATTTGCTTCCATGAATGATGTTAGTGAACCAGATGGTGTTTTTATAGTGGAACATAAATGGAACTCAATAAAGCCCATCCTCATTTTACTCTCTTGCTTTATAATGTATATTCTCATTTCCAACTGATGAAATCAATATCGACTTCTCTTTCTTTAAAGGTGTCAGTGTTAAACATTGGATTGAATGGCTAATTGGTGCTTTTCAATATGCAGCCAAATCGGTCACAAAAAGCTACATAACACACTCCAGTTTTTTGTGTAAATCTTTGGTTTAAACCAGCATCTGCAGTTCCTTCCTACGCCTTAGCATACAACCTTAGTTCTGTTCACCAGATTAGGAGTGAAAATATGTCGGAGATAGAGATACAATGTGGAAACAGGTCCTTCAGCCCGCCGAGTCCACGCCGACCATCGATCAGCTTTTCACACAAGTTCCATGTTATCCCACTTTCGCATCCTACACACTAGGGCCAATTTACAGAAGCCAATTAATCTACAAACCTGCATGTCTTTGGAATGTGGGAGGACAGTGGATCACCTGGAGCACCCTGTTGACACTAGTTCTATGTTATCCCATTTTCACATCCTACATGCTAGCAGCAATTTTAACAGAGGCCAATTAACCTGCAAACTTGCACTTCTTTGTGATGTGAGAGGAAACCGGAGGAAACCCACACAGCCACAGGAAGAACGTGCAAACTTCACACAGACAGGAGCCGAGGTCAGGATCAAACCCGGGTCTCTGGAGCTGTGAGGGAGCGAGCGGCTCTACCCTTGAGTGGGGGCGCCGTTGAGTATGGCTGCCCAGCCTGCAGCTGTTTGTCCTTTCACCCTTTTTAACATTTTTAGTATGTTAAAAAGTGTTGTTTTGGAGGTCTAGCCTTATTACGTGGGGGGGGAAACTGTATTTCTCAGTCCCTACCTGGTCGGAGATGTGGCTTTACTCCGAGCCGCATCTTCGCCCCTTCCTCGTGGCTTACCATCGGGACTGGTGCGGCGTTTCCTGCCGGGACCGGCCAGAACTACAGCTTCGGCGGCGGCGCTGCGCTGAAGTACCAGCACGGAGCGGGCGATGCCTTACCCGGTCGCCGTGTGGCAAGCTCTGGAGTGCTGCGACCACCCACTCTAACATCACGGAGCTGTGGTCGCAGAGCGTCCAACCGCGGGCGGTACTGACTCTGAACACCGAGGAGCCTGGGATCTCTGGCCGAGATCGCTAGTAGTGGAGCTCCATCCAGCGCAGCCTGTGGACTTCGGGAGCCGCGGTCTCAGGTAGGAAGCGGCCATTCCAGACACTCCAAGCCGCTGAGAGTGTTCTCCCGACGGTGGAGCGAGAGGGCCTGGAACATCGGGCCGCCGTTGTGGTGACTGCGGAGGCCTCAATAGGCCCGACCATGGGTGAACAAGACTGGACTTTGTTGCCTTCCCTCACAGTGGGAACCATTGTGGGGGGATGTTTTTATGTTCAATGTTAAATTCTTTACGGTTGTGTTTTATTTTTATTGGTGTGCTGCAAATGGCAACTCAAATTTCACTACACCAATTGGTGCACGGGACAATAGATGTCCTTTGTCTTTTACCATCTGTGTGCAGTATTTTATGGACTATTTCACCTGACGCCCATCTAGGTCCTAATTAAACCAACCTGTTTAATTGCTTCAAAGCTCTTTCTGCTTTTCGCACCTTATCCACAAAATGTGTTATAATCAGCATATGCTGCTCTCTAATCATCAAGGACAGTGTAAACTGGACTGGAGGTGCAACAGATCCTTTTTAACTCTGGCAGGTGACGCTGGCTGCCGAGGAAGTTGCTAATCAAAGATCTCGTGAACCGTCGATCTGACAGAGGGACTGCGCTCCACTTCTGAACGCTGTCAAAAGTCTTGCATTCTTCCTGAACAGCTTGCAGAGTCTTTTGTGGACGAGAATAGATTGATCGTTGCCAGCTAGCAGTACAATGAAAATTGAAGCAACAATGTACACTCATTGAAAGCTGCCTTTATTTTTAGCAACATGTTGTTGGCAGAGTTTCGAATTTATACCTAATTGGGTACATTTTAGTGCTCACCGATTTAGACTTCAGTCGGCGCCAACCAGTGATCACCCCTTTCACCAGAACTATCCAACACACTAGGGGCATTTTACAATTTTCACCAAAGCCAAATTAACCTACAAACCTGTACGTGCTTGGAATGTGGGAGGAAACCGGAGCACCCGGAAGAAACCCATGCGGACACAGGGAGAACGTACAAACTCTGTACAGACAGCACCCGTAGTCAGGATCGAACCTGGGTCTCTGGCACTGTAAGGCAGCAACTCAACCACTGCGTCACTGTACCACCACACAGAGGCGCATCATTTGATGCAACGGAAAAGCTTTCAGCATTGTTTGAACGTCATATTATGGTGGGACTATTTGTACTCACACCTTGTGTACAATGAATTAGCCACAAACACATTTTTAGAAGGTAGACAAAAAATGCTGGAGTAACACGGGTCGAGAATGGTCGCCTATTCCTTCTTTCCATAGATGCTGCCTGACCAGTTGAGTTTCTCCAGCATTTTTTGTCTACCTTCGATTTTTCCAGCATCTGCAGTTCTTTCATAAACACCATTTTTAGAAGAACACCACTTTACAAGTTCACAAGTTTACAAGTTATAGGAGTACAATTGGGCCATTCAACCCATTGAGTCTACTCCACAATTCAATCATGGCTGATCTCTGCCTCCTAATCCCATTTTCCTGCCTTCTCCTCATAACCCTTGACACCCGTTCTAATCAAGAACTTGTCTATTTCTGCCTTAAAAAAACCCACTGACTTGGCCTGAATGAGTACCACAGATTAACTATCCTCTGACTAAAGAAGTTCCTCCTTACCTTCTTTTTAAAAGAGCGCCCTTTAACTCTGAGGCTATGACCTCTGGTCCTAGACTCTCCCATCAGTGGAAACATCCTTTCTACATCCACTCTATCTATGCCTTTCAATATTCTGTAAGTTTCATTGAGGTCCCCCTCAACCTTCCAAACTCCAGCGAATTGAGGCCCAGTGCTGTCAAATGCTGATCACATGCTAACTTACTAATTCTTGGAATCATTCTTGTAAACCTCCTCCGGACTGTCTCCAGAGCCAGCACATCCTTCCTCAAATCTGGGGCCCAAATTTGATCACAGTACTCCAAATGTGCCCTTACCAGCGCTTTATAGATCTCTGTTTTTGTATTCCAGTCTCTCGATATAAATGCTAGCATCGAATTTGCCTTCCTTACTGCCGATTTGACTTGCAAATTAACTTTTTGGGAGTTCAGCACCAGCACTCCAAAGTCCCTTTGCACCTCTGATTTCTTGATTCTTTGTCCATTGAGAAAATAATCTACGCCATTACTCTTATTACCAAAATGCATGACTCCGCACTTTGCTACACTGAATTTCATCTGCCCGTCTCTGCCCACTCTCCTAACCTGTCCAAATCCTTCTGCAGAGTTCTACAGAGTTTAGAAAGCATTTGAAATAATTATTAGAAGCATCAAAAGCCAATCGTCCTAGGCCAATGTATTTGATTCTATTAACTAGTTCATAGGCACAGTGGCACAGCTAGTAGAAACATAGAAACATAGAAATTAGGTGCAGGAGTAGGCCATTCGGCCCTTCGAGCCTGCACCGCCATTCAATATGATCATGGCTGATCATCCAACTCAGTATCCCGTACCTGCCTTCTCTCCATACCCCCTGATCCCCTTAGCCACAAGGGCCACATCTAACTCCCTCTTAAATATTAGCAATGAACTGGCCTCAAATACCCTCTGTGGCAGAGAGTTCCAGAGATTCACCAGGTGAAAAAAATAAAGGATTTCCCCCTTATCCTTAAGCTTGACCCCTTGTCCTGGACTTCCCTAAATCGGGAACAATCTTCCTGCATCTAGCCTGTCCAACCCCTTAAGAATTTTGTAAGTTTCTATAAGATCCCCTCTCAATCTTCTAAATTCTAGAGAGTATAAACCAAGTCTATCCAGTCTTTCTTCATAAGACAGTCCTGACATCCCAGGAATCAGTCTGGTGAACCGTCTCTGCACTCCCTCTATGGCAATAATGTCCTTCCTCAGATTTGGAGACCAAAACTGTATGCAATACTCCAGGTGTGGTCTCACCAAGACCCTGTACAACTGCAGTAGAACCTCCCTGCTCCTATACTCAAGCCATACCTAGAGCCTCTGCCTCACAGCTCCAGTCCCATGTTCTATTCTAACCTCGGCTCCTGTCTGTGTGGAGTTTGCATGTTCTCCCTGTGACCACATGGATTTCCTCCGGGTGCTCCCTTTTCCTCCTCCATCCCAAAGACATGCGTGTCTGTAGGTTAATTGGCCTCTGTAAATAGCCCTTAGCCTGTAGGGAGTGGATGTGAAAGTGGGATAACATAGAACCACTGTGAACAGGTGATCGATGGTTAGTGAAAACTCGTTTCTTTGCTGTTGCAATCAATCAAACATCTAATTAATTTATGTACTATGTAAGGCACAAGGAAATAATATAAAGAAGAGCACTTGATATGACAGTCTGTGAGGCAGCAGGGATACAAGCTGTTCTAACATGCTGACAGCTGGTGCTCTCTTATCAGTGAGGTAGTCCCCTCAACATTTACACACAGTGAATTAGCTCAGCGGACTGGTCTTCGAAGGTGTATAATCAGGGATCATTGCAACTATAGATCACTCCGCTGGGTGCACTGAAGCTAATTAGGAATGCTCCTGTCATTCCTAACAGGCCGCTCTACACTTCATAGGTTTGTGGGCCGAGCCGGTCGTGGGTTACGGAGGAGGCCCTGCAGCAGCCTGGAGCTTTCCTGGATAGGGAGGAGCTCCAGGACATCGAGTGCATGGACGTTTTGTGAATGGCGCCAAAATATGGTGACTTGAGCATGTGTGATCGATGCAAAAAATAGTTTCACTGTGCAGTGTACACATGACAATAAAACACCATTGTACCATTGAAACTGCAATGATATCCTCGGTGGAGAGATGGCAGCACACCACTACTGGGCGGATGAAGCCACAGTATCATCATTTTACATCAACAGGGAACTTTATAATATATCGTAACGGTTGATACAGAATATGTGACTGAAATGGGAAGCAAATGAGGCCCCTGAGCATCACCCCGCCCGTCTGTCCCAATCAGAGCACGGGTTTGACCCCCAGGCCTATTACCTCTGTCAGCGTTTCACCCCACCCACCCACCACGACCACCCCACCCTTTCCAACAGAGGCCTTGCCTTAGTACCCCTTCATCCCTACCTCAACGAGTTCCCGGGCCTGCCACTACATAGGCCTTTTCTTCCGTCGCCTCCACCTCCGGACTTTTCCCTCTGGCAACGAGTCCTTGTCTCTCAATGACGACCCCTTCTCCCATATCCAACATTCTCCCTCCTCATGGAACCCACCTGCCGGCCTTGTATCCTCTCTACACCTTTGAAAAAGCAGTCCAATGAAGTGTCCTAATCTGAACCATTACCTATCCATGTTCTCCAGACATGCTGTCTGACCCGCTGAGTTACTCCAGCACTCTCTTTTTTTGTAAACCAGCATCTGCAGCTCCTTATATCTCCCAAATAATCACTTTAGTTTAGTTTAATCGAAGATAGACACAAAAACCTGGAGTAACTCAGCGGGACAGGCAGCATCTCTAGAGAGAACGAATGGGTGATGTTTCGGGTTGAGACCCTTCTTCAGACTTAGTTCAGTTTAGTTTAGTTTAATTTTGTTTTGTTGAGTTTAGTTTAGTTTAGAGATACAGCGTGGAAACAGGCCCTTCAGCCCACCGAGTCCACGCTGACTAGCAATGGGGAATCCAAAGAGAGGTAGAAGTGGTGTATGGTTTTGTTCCATTCTGAATCACTGCATCAACATTTCTGCAGCCAGCCCTTCAAAGTTAACTGTTTTTTTAGAAATAGATTGCTGTTCTTAAAATCTACAACCCAGAAATTAGATCAGGATAGCCCACGTGACAGAAAGCAATGGAAATCATTGGTCAAAAGCATCCTTTCCTCTCAAGCATCTAGCTTCAAATAGCTCCTGCGTGGTGTCCCAAACTATCTATGAAAGAGATTTAAGGATCAAAACATATCAACAGCACAGAACAGGAACGGGCCTTTCATAGAAAATAGGTGCAGGAGTAGGCCATTCGGCCCTTCGAGCCTGCACCGCCATTCAATATGATCATGGCTGATCATCCAACTCAGTATCCCATCCCTGCCTTCTCTCCATACCCCCTGATCCCTTTAGCCACAAGGGCCACATCTAACTCCCTCTTAAATATTGCCAATGAACTGGCCTCAACTACCTTCTGTGGCAGAGAATTCCAGAGATTCACCACTCTGTGTGAAAAATGTTTTTCTTATCTCGGTCCTAAAAGATCTCCCCCTTATCCTTAAACTGTGACCCCTTGTTCTGGACTTCCCCAACATTAGGAACAATCTTCCTGCATCTAGCCTGTCCAACCCTTTAAGAATTTTGTAAGTTTCTATAAGATCCCCCCTCAATCTTCTAAATTCTAGCAAGTACAAGCCGAGTCTACCCAGTCTTTCTTCATATGAAAGTCCTGACATCCCAGGAATCAGTCTGGTGAACCTTCTCTGTACTCCCTCTATGGCAAGAATGTCTTTCCTCAGATTAAGAGACCAAAACTGTACGCAATACTCCAGGTGTGGTCTCACCAAGACCCTGTACAACTGCAGTAGAACCCCCCTGCTCCTATACTCAAATCCTTTTGCTATGAATGCTAACATACCATTCGCTTTCTTCACTGCCTGCTGCACCTTTCGGCCCACCATGTCTGTGTTGAACGTAATGCCAAGTTAAACAAATCACACCTGCCTGCACATAATCCCAATCCCTCTATTTTGGAGACCCTTGGACTATCTTTGATTGGACTTTACTGGACTTTATCTTGCACTGTACATTATTCCCTTTATCCTGCACCTGTACGCGGTGGACGGCTCGATTGTAATCGTGTATAGTAGTTCCGCTGACTGAATAGCATGCAATAAAATGTTTTTCACTGTACCTCAGTATGTGTGACATAAACCAAACTATCTAAAAGCCTCTTAATTACCACTACAGTATCTACCTCCACCATCGCCCCTGGCAGCACATTCCAGACACACCACGCTGTGTAAAAAAAAACCTGACCTGCATACCCCTTTAAATTTTGCCCCTCTCACCTTAAAGCTGTGCCCTCTAGTCCTTGACATTTCCACCCTAGGATTTCTATCCACCCTTAACCATGTATTTTTTATTGCTTTTAATCTTGATCCACACGTTTCCTTTAAACTTTGCCCTTCTCTCCTTAAACCTTTGCCCTCTATATTTTAGACATTTTCACCCTGGGAAATTAGTATTGACAGTCCATTCTATCTCTGCTTCTTATTTATCTCATTTGTATTTGAGTAAACCAATACCATGTCCTTTCAATATCTCCCCCTGGGATCTTGTTCCAAAGATTATCAATTAGATCAGTTAAAAATGCTGCTAGGATTGGTTTTGAATTTATCTCTCCAAGAGCTGCCCGCATCTTCGGCTCTGACTGGCTATAGTTTGGTTTTGTTTATTTTAGAGATACAGCGTGAAATAGGCCCTTCAGCCCACCAAATTCCTGCTTACCAGCAATCCCCAAACACTAGCACTATCCTACACACTAGGGAAATTTTACAACGCACCCAATTAGCTTGCAAACCTGTATGCCTTTGGAGTGAGGGAGGAAATCGGAACACCCGGGGAAAACCCACGAGTTCTCAGGGAGAACATAGAAACTCCATACAGACAGTACCCGTGGTCAGGATTGAATCCGGGTGTCTGCCGCTGTGAGGCAGCAACTCTACCCCAGTGCCACTGTGTCGCCCCCTTTGCTAGAAGTACTGGAGCTCCCCCGATCCAGGTAAGCCCCAGGCTGCTGCAGGCCCGTGTCCTGACGTCCCTCTCCTCGCCCGACCGCCTCTGTGTCTCGGGAACGCATCCTGCATCCGACCTTGAAGGCGCTGGAGGCAATACCCCGGCCCCTCTCCCACCAGCCCACTCCTTGCATCCGTTATCACAAGCGGTTGGTTCCCTCCTCCTTGACTATCTGGTCTCCCCTGCAGGCAGCAGCTCACTAAGGCATCTTCTTCACAGCCGCGAACCAGGCCTGTAACCAGGCCTATGACCAGGCCTATGACCAGGCCTGTGACCAGGCCACGTGGCCTCGGGCGGCCGGCTGGGTCTTCGTTCTCTTTTTAAAAAAAATCAAAAATAGATTTATTCAATTGATACAATAATATGTACAATACTAAACAGTACAAACAAACCCACCGCTGGGTCTGGCCTTGCTCTCGGCGGTTGCTGGTAGCGCATGATAGCATTGGGTCCCTTCGTATACAGCTCCCGGTGTGAGCACATCATGTGGATGTTTCCACTCATGGGAGAGTCAGGGAGCAGAGGGCACAGCCTCAGAATGAAGGGACGCACCTTTAGAAAGGAGATGAGGAGAAATTTCTTTAGCCAGAGGGCGTGGAATCTGTGGAATTAATTGCCACAGACGGTTGTGGAGGTCAAGTCAGTTGGTACTTTTAAGGCGGAGATTGACAGATACTTGATTAGTACGGGTATCAGGGGTTATGGGGGAGAAGGCAAGAGAATGGGGTTGAGAAGGTAAGATTGATCAGTTATGATTGAATGGCGGAGGAGTCTTGATGGGCCGAATGGCCTAATTCTGCTCCTGTGGCATAAACATATGAACTATCATTCAGGTTGCTCCCTTCTGTATGATTTCAGTATCCTTTTTATAAAGTGACATCCACAATTGTCCAGAGTATTCGAAGTTGAACATTGATTATTTGGTTAGAGTTTAGATTGATTGGAAAGTTTAATTGATTTATTAATGAGTGACCAGATTGACAAAAGGGTGAGTGAATGTTCTAAGTGAACTAATTGTAACAGTGGGAAAAAGCAATTAAAAAGAACCGACACAAAAAAGAGTTTTCCCATTGAAACATGGCATGAAACAGCACCAATTCACCCTTTCCAATACGGGGTTGTGGCAGAGTTGCTGCCTCACAACGTCAGAGACCCGCGTTTGATCCTGACTAGGGGTGCTGTCTGCACGGAGTTTGTACGTTTCCCTGTGACTGCGTGGGTTTTCTCCCTGTGCTCCGGTTTCCTCCCACTCTCCAAAGACGTGCAGGTTTGTCAGTCAATTGGCTTCGGTAAAGATTATAAATTGTCACTAGTGTGTAAGAAAGTGCTAGGACACGGCGATTGAAGGTCAGCGTAGACTTGTTTTGCTGAAGAGCCTGTTTCCACACTGTAACTAATCTAATCTAATAATTTGAATGAATTTTACAACTTGCATATATTTCTTAATTGGGAAAATTTAATTTTGGCAGCAATCACATTAGGCCCATTTTTAGTCACGTGTTTGACCAAAAATATGAAAAATTGTGGAATACATCTAATTCTGAAAGCATTACAGGTATATTGTTTTATACTCTATATATGATTCATATTTTTTCAAAGTTTATCAAGTGAAATATTTATGTTATGCTGACAGTGTTTGTTTAGGGTCAGAGGTCAAATATGACTGGTCAAGTGCGTGACCTCACACGGAAGCATTTTTTTCATAACTCAGTTTTATCTTACTAATTCAATCCCTTGCAAGGGGTGACATTGAAACAGGACATGTGGAGTCAGTATGGATAGAACTAAGGAATTGTAAGGGTAAAAAGACCCTAATGGGACTAATCTACAGGCCCCCAAACAGTAGCCTGGACATAGGGCGCAAGCTGAATCAGGAGTTAAAATTGGCATGTAGCAAAAGTAATGCTGTGGTTGTTATGGGAGATTGCAACATGCAGGTAGACTGGGAAAATCAGGATGGTACTGGACCCCAAGAAAGGGACTTTGTAGAGTGCCTTTGTGATGGATTCAAAGAACAGCTTGTATTGGAGCCTACCAGGTAGAAGGGAATTCTGGATTTAGTGTTATGTAATGAACCAGATTTGATAAAGGACCTCGAGGTTAATGAGCCATTAGGAGGCAGTGACCATAACATGGTCAGGTTTAATCTACAATTGGAGCGGGAGAAGAGTAGATCAGAGGTGTCAGTGTTGCAGTTGAATAAAGGGGACTATGGGGCCATGAGGAGGAGCTGGCCAAAGTTGACTGGAAAGATACACTAGCAGGGATGACAGTGGAACAACAATGGCAGGTATTTCTAGGAATAATACAGAAGGTGCAGGATCAGTTCATTCCTCGGAGGAAGAAAGATTCCAAGGGGAGAAAGGGAGACCATGGCTGACAAGTCAGGGACAGAATAAAAATTAAAGCGAAGAAGTACAATGTAACAAAGACAAGCGGGAAACAAGAGGATTGGGTAATGTTTAAAGAACAACAGAAGATAACTAAAAAGACAATAGGGGAAGAAAAGATGAGGTACGCAGGTAAGCTAACCAAGAATATAAAGCAGGATAGTAAAAGCTTCTTTACGTATGTGAAGGGAAAAAATAGTTACGACCAAAGTTGGACCCTTGAAAATTGAAAAAGGTGTATTTATTATAGGGAACAAGGAAACGGCGGATGAGTTGAACAGGTACTTTGGATCTGTCTTCACTAAGGAGGACACAAACAATCTTCCTGATATAGTAGTGGCCAGAAGATCTGGGGTCACGGAGGAACTGAAGGAAATCCACATTAGGCAGGAAATGGTGTTGAGTAGACTGATGGGACTGACGGCTGATAAATCCCCAGGGCTTGATGGTTTGCATCCCAAGGTACTTAAGGAAGTGGCTCTAGAAATCGTGGATGCATTGGTGATAATTTTCCAATATTCTATAGACTCAGGATCATTTCCTGTGGATTGGAGGGTAGCTAATGTTATCCCACTTTTTAAGAAAGGCGGGAGAGGGAAAACAGGGAATTATAGACCAGTTAGCCTGACATCGGTAGTGGGGAAGATGCGGGAGTCAATTATAAAAGATGAGATAGCCGAACATTTGGATAGCAGTAACAGGATCGGTCCGAGTCAGCATGGATTTACGAAGGAGAAATCATGCTTGACTAATCTTCTGGAATTTTTTGAAGATGTAACTAGGAAAATGGGCAATGGAGAGCCAGTGGATGTAGTGTACCTGGACTTTCAGAAAGCATTTGATAAGGTCCCACATAGGAGATTAGTGGGCAAAATTAGGGCACACGGTATTGGAGGGAGAGTGCTGACATGGATAGAGAAGTGGTTGGCAGACAGGAAACAAAGAGTAGGGATTAACGGGTCCTTTACAGAATGGCAGGCAGTGACTAGTGGGGTACCACAAGGCCGGTGCTGGGACTGCAGCTATTTACAATATACATCAATGATTTGGATGAAGGGATTCAAAGTAACATTAGCAAATTTGAAGATGACACAAAGCTGGGTGGCAGTGTGAACTGTGAGGAGGATGCTATGAGAATGCAGGGTGACTTGGACAGGTTGTGGTAGTGGGCTGATGCATGGCAGATGAAGTTTAATGTGGATAAATGTGAGGTTATCCACTTTGTTAGCAAAAACAGGATGGCTGATTACTAAGATGTCTAAATGGCGTCGTTGGGAAAAGGGGAAGTGCAACGGGATCTGGAGGTCCTTGTACATCAGTCTATTAAAGTAAACATGCAGGTACAGCAGGCAATGAAGAAAGCGAATGGCATGTTGGCCTTTATAACAAGATGAATCGAATATAGGAACAAAGAGGTCCTTCTGCAGTTGTACAGAGCCCTAGTGAGACCACACCTGGAGTATTATGTGCAGCTTTGGTCCTCTAATTTGAGGAAGGACATTCTTGCTATTGAGGGAGAAAGCGTAGGTTTACAAAGGTCCCAGGATAGGGAGATTATATGCTGAGAGAATGGAGCAGCTTGGGCACTCTGGACACTGAGAGGGTATTTCATTGAAAGCATATAGTGTTAAGGGTTTCACGCTAGACATGAAACATTAGATGTTAAGGGTAGTCCACACGTTTAGAGGCAGGAAGCCATGTGAACAGACATGGATCACAGAGAGTAGTCGGGCAGAGGGCGGTGGAGGCAAAGAGTAGGGATTAACGGGTCCTTTACAGAATGGCAGGCAGTGACTAGTGGGGTACCACAAGGCCGGTGCTGGGACCGCAGCTATTTACAATACACATCAATGATTTGGATGAAGGGATTCAAAGTAACATTAGCAAATTTGCAGGTGACACAAAGCTGGGTGGTAGTGTGAACTGTGAGGAGGATGCTATGAGAATGCAGGGTGACTTGGACAGGTTGTGGTAGTGGGCAGATGCCTGGCAGATGAAGTTTAATGTGGGTAAATGTGAGGTTATCCACTTTGGAAGCAAAAACAGGATGGCAGATTACTATCTAAATGGCGTCGTTGGGAAAAGGGGAAGTGCAACGGGATTTGGAGGTCCTTGTACATCAGTCTATGAAAGTAAACATGCAGGTACAGCAGGCAATGAAGAAAGCGAATGGCATGTTGGCCTTTATAACAAGATGAATCGAATATAGGAGCAAAGAGGTCCTTCTGCAGTTGTACAGAGCCCTAGTGAGACCACACCTGGAGTATTGTGTGCAGCTTTGGTCCTCTAATTTGAGGAAGGACATTCTTGCTATTGAGGGAGTGCAGCGTAGGTTTACAAGGTTAATTCCCAGGATGGTGGGACTGTCATATGCTGAGAGAATGGAGCAGCTGGGCTTGCACACTCTGGATTTTAGAAAGATGAGAGGGAATCTCATTGAAACATATAAGATTGTTAAGGGTTTGGACACGCTAGAGGCAGGAAACATGTTCCAGATGTTGGAATAGTCCAGAACCAGTTTAAGAATAAGGAGCAAGCTATTTAGAACAGAGACGAGGAAACACTTTTTCTCACAGAGAGTGGTGGGTCTGTGGAATTCTCTGCCTCAGAGGGTGGTGGAGGCAGGTTCTCATGATGCTTTCAAGAGAGAGCTAGATAGGGCTCTTAAAAATAGCAGAGTCAGGGGATATGCGGAGAAGGCAGTGTTTATAAACGGGGTACTGATTGGGGACGAATGGCAGTGCTGGCTCGAAGGGCCAAATGGCCTACTCCTGCATCTATTGTGTATTGTCTATTGTCTATAAGCTCGTGTGAATTTTAAAAAGCTAGAATGTTCATATCTTTAGCAGACATGCATTATACTCCGGTTGTAGGTAGGAAAATAGCAATGAAAAAGATTAATTAAAAAATAAATTAAAAATGTATTACCAGAATCAATTTTATTCTTGACAAAGTTTGAACTGAAGATTTTGGAATCTCACTTTCCACAAACTGGCCCCCCCGCAACATTGATTACAGTGCGAGTCGGGTCGGGTTAGGTAGGCTCAGGTTGCTAAAATGGGCGTGGAAAATGCCCATGATCCCCTCCATAGCGTACTACACATCAGTCCATTGCATTTAGCAGGAGTAGCCTATCTTGCTTCGCTATAAGATCTTTGGTTTGATCCTTCCCTCAGGTGCTTTCTGGGTGGAATTTGCACATTCTCTCTGCGACTGCGTGCGTTTTCCCCAGCTGTTCCGGTTTCCTCCCACACCCCTAAGAAGTCTGGGTTTGTAGGTTAATTGCCTCTGTAAAAGTGCAGGGAGTGGATGAGAAAGTGGGATAACTAGTGTGAACAGCTGATCTATGGTCGGTGTGGACTCAGTGGGCCAAAGGGCCTGTTTCCATGTTGTATATTTCTATGTTTTTCTATGAATTTGAAAACCATGTCGACCAGGTTCAACAACAGCTTCTTCCCAGCCACCAACAAGATCTTGAACACTACACAATAATAATCTAAGCAACTATGGTTGGGGTGGAATGGGTTGGCATGGACTTGGCAGGCCGAAGGGCCTGTTTCCCTGCTTTATCTCTAAACAAAACTAAAAAGTTATCCATGCCAACCAAGATGCTAGTCCCATTTGCCTGCCTTTGGCCCATATCCCTCTAAACCTTTCCGATCCATGTACCTGTACAAGTGTACTTTTCTATGTTGCATGTCCTATTCAATATTTACAGTACCCTTCGATATATCCTTACAGATGATTTATTCATAGAAGATTGTTGAAATAGCTACAATTTATTTTCAGTCAGAACTTTTATTCTCATCCCATTTATATTTCATATTAAATCTCTGCACACATCTACTGCCTTAGCTCTTATCGGATTCCTTTGTTAAATCGTCAAATGAAAGTGGGCGAGATTCGGAAATCTCCATTTCATGAACTTTAATTGGTTTCTTTTGTTATTTGATTTTATTCCATCTCCTCCACGATCTTGTATAACTTTCCCCACAATGACTGTCAAATTTGTCAGTCTGCAGGTTTATGTGTGAGATTTGCTATCTATCTTTAAAAAAAATGTTTTAACAGTTGCCTTTCTCCAATCCTCTTTATTGTAGACATCTTGGATTGAAGTAAAGATAGACACAAAAGTGCCCGAGTAACTCAGTGGGTCAAAGGCAGCATCTCTGGTGAAAATGGATAGGTGATGTTTCGGGTTGGGATTCTTCTTCAGACCATTTTCTGGTGAGATGGAAAAACAGAGAGATCCCTACAGAGATGCTGCCTCACCCGCAGAAATGCTCCAGCACCATGTGTTTTTGGTATAAACCAAGATCTGTAGATCCTTTTTATTACATATTGGATTAAAGTCATTCAGGTTCTTGGACTTTGTCTCATGTTTCTTTTTTTTTAGTGATACAGTACGGAAACAGGACACTCAGTCCCCAAGTTTGCGAATGACGCGAAGCTGGGGGGCAGTGTTAGCTGTGAGGAGGATGCTAGGTGACTTGGATAGGCTGGGTGAGTGGGCAAATGCATGGCAGATGCAGTGTAAATGTGAGGTTATCCACTTTGGTGGCAAAAACAGGAAAGTAGACTATTATCTGAATGGTGGCCGATTAGGAAAAGGGGAGGTGCAACGAGACCTGGGTGTCATGGTACACCAGTCATTGAAAGTAGGCATGCAGGTGCAGCAGGCAGTGGAGAAAGCGAATGGTATGTTAGCATTCATAGCAAAAGTATTTGAGTATAGGAGCAGGGAGATTCTACTGCAGTTGTACAGGGTCTTGGTGAGACCACACCTGGAGTATTGTGTATAGTTTTGGTCTCCTAATCTGAGGAAAGACATTCTTGCCATAGAGGGAGTGGCCTACTCCTGCACTTATTTTCTATGTTTCTATGTTCACACTAATTCTATGTTATCCCTTTTTTGCATCCTACACACTAGGGACATTTTACAGAAGACAATCAACCTACAGGTCTGCACATCTTTGAAACATGGGAGAAAACCTGAGCACCCGGAGAAAGCCCGTAGGGTCACAGGGAGATCGTAAAACTCCGTGCAGACAGCACCCGTCATCAGGATCGAACCCAGGTTTCTTGTGCTGTGGGCTTTGCCGCTGTGCCACTGTGCGGATCAAATTAAAGTGACAAATTATAAATTCCTCGTCATTGTAATGGGTTTTGAATGAAAATTCCCATTTCAGTTGCATGAATCCCAATTGAAGGATATTCTGCAGAGTTGTTTAGGTACGTATTGTGTGCATTTCTGGTCACCACATTACAGGAAGGATGTGGAGCCTTGGAGAGGGTGCAGAATAGGTTTACCAGCATGCTACCTGGATTAAAGGGCATTAGTTATAAAGAGAGGTTAATTAAACCTAGAAGAAATAAAGAACTGCAGATGTTGGTTAATACACAAAAGGACACAAAGTGCTGGTAAAACTCAGCAGGTTAGACAGAGATACTGCCAGACCTGCTGAGTTAATCATGTACTTTGTGCCCTTTTAGATCAACTTGGATTGTTTTCTGTGAAGTGTCGAAGGCTGAGAGGGGACCTCATAGAAATATAGAAAATAGGTGCGGGGGTAGGCCATTCGGCCCTTCGAGCAAGCACCGCCATTCAATATGATCATGGCTGATCATCCAATATCAGTACCTGATATTGATATTGTTTATACCTTCAAACAAGAGGACATGACTTCAGAATTAAGGGACAGAAGTTTAGGGGTAATATGAGGGGAAACTTCTTTACGCAGAGAGTGGTGGCGGTGTGGAATGAGCTCCCAGTGGATGTGGTGGAGGCAGGTTCATTGGTATCATTTAAAAATAAATTGGATAGGCATATGGATGAGAAGGGAATGGAGGGTTATGGTACGAGTGCAGGCAGGTGGGACTAAGGGGAAAAAAATTTGTTCGGCATGGACTTGTAGGGCCGAGATGGCCTGTTTCCGTGCTGTAATTGTTATATGGTTATATGGTTACCCCGATAGACGTATATGAATTAATGAGAGGCATAGACAGGGTAGACAATCAGAACCATTTTCCCAGGTTGGAAATGCCAAGGATGAGAGCACATAGATTTAACATGAGAGAGGGAAGGTTTAAAGGAGATGTGTTGGGCCAGTTGTTTTTACACAGAAGGTGGTGGGTGCTTGGAATGTGCTGCCAGGAGTGGTGGTGAGGGCAGATACAACAGAGTCATTGAAGAGGCTTTTAGACAGGCACGTGGATTTGCAGGCAATACAGGGATGTGGATCAAGTGCTATTTACTAAGTGCCTTTACTATTTATATTTAATAATGACCATTTTATAATTTTAGTCAGGGTAGGCACCACCTACCTTGCCTACCTTGACGGCACCTGCCTGCTTCAGACATCTTTGCCCTAATTTGAGATCCAAACATAGAAGCAATTGATTTTTTTTCCTACCATTCTTTGCTCTCAAATTAGCTCAGTGATGAAAAGCAAAATATGTGGTCTTCCAGTGTGCAGGTCTCAGGAGAGCATATCCAGCTTGCTGTGATAATTAAGTAATGGTAAAGGAAATGGCAAATCCAAATTAGTGCACCAAAAATTAGCTATTTTCAATTCACAATCAGATCTGCACTGAGTATTATTATTATTATGGCTATTTATTGTTATAATCAAGGCATTTAATTCACAATAATATATGCTGTAGATAAAATAATACTTGACAGATTCATTGATTTCTATCTATATTGTGCAATTACAGAATGTTCGATTTCATGTTTAAAGATAGAGGAGACAGGGGATATGGGGAGAAGGCAGGAATGGGGTACTGATTGTGGATGATCAGCCATGATCACATTGAATGGCGGTGCTGGCTCGAAGGGCCAAATGGCCTACTCCTGCACCTATTGTCTATTGTCTGTTGTCTGTTGTCTATACTCTCATCCCACTTTGGCACCTCAAGGCCTTCAATACAACTCTTATGATTCATTCCAAGAATATAATGCATAATCATTGATACATTCCTCAGGCTAATATTCATTCAGGAATAATAAGTGTAAAGACCTGCGTCATTTGGCTTGGTACACAAATATGCAACCATTGTAAATGTATCCTTTCAGGCTGGAAAAGGTACAGAGAAGATTTACGAGGATGTTGTCAGGACTTGAGGGCCTAAGCTACTGGGAGGGGTTGAGTAGGCCGCGACTTTATTCCTTGGAGTGCAGGAGGATGAGGGGTGATCCTATAGAGGTGTACAAAATCATGGGAAGAATAGATCGGGTAGAAGCACAGAATCCCTTGCTCAGAGTAGGGGAATCGAGAACCAGAAGGATATGGGCCAAACGCAGGCAGGAGGGACTAGTGTAGATGGGACATGTTGGTCGATGGCAAGTTGGGCCAAAGGGTTTGTTTTCATGCTGTATGACTCCATGACGATGACTTTATCAACAGTCAATGCCATTGGAATAATGGGACACATTTTTTCAGAAAGACAAGCAAGTCCAAATAAATTAATTCGCCTATTGCTTCAATTTGAATTAATTTAAATTGATTGTAAGATTGATTGATTGAAAGATACAGCATGGAAACACTAGTTCTATGTATCCCACTTTCGCATCCACTCCCTACACACTCGGGGCAATTTACAGAGGAAAATTAACCTACCAACCCCGCACGTCTTTGGGGTGTGGGAGGAAACCAGAGCACCCATTGGAGAATGTGCAAACCACACACAGAAAGCATCCGAGGTCGGCATCGAGCCGGGGACTCTGGTGCTGTGAAGCATTGGCTCTACTAGATGCACCACTGTGTGCTACCCCTGTGACTCCGTAATGCCTATAGTTAAACAAGGCAAGTCTTTCCTGGGAGGAGTGGGCTACAACGTATTGCTCAAGTTAACCACAATGAAACTCATGCGTAGATCTTAAAATGATTCTTGATTTGCTCTGCTGCTTATTGATAAACAAAATGTTGCAAATGACACAAAAGAAATGCACAGGATGTCAAGGGTTCTGGGGAGAAGGAGTCCATCAAGCATCCATTTATTAATTTAGTTTAGTTTAGAGATACAGCAAGAAAACAGGCCCTTTGGCCCACCGAGTCCGCACTGACCATCGATCACCCGTTTTCACTAGTTCTATGTTATCCCACTTTCTCATCCATTCCCCACACATTAGGAGCAATTTTACGACCCTTAAAAAAAATCTACAATCCCACACGTCTTTGGGATGTGGGAGGAAACCGGAGCATCCAAAGGAAACCCACACGGTTATAGGGAGAACGTGCAAACTCCACACAGGCAGCAACAAAGGTCAGGATGGAACCCGGGTCTCTGGCATGATGGGGTAGCAGCTCTACCAGTTGCGTCACTGTGCCATCACTACTAAAATACTTTAAGATGGGCAAGCTGTGTTATTGTTACTTTCAATCAAATATTGATTTCGAGGAAATATAATTTCTAAAAATATGGTTTTAACAGGTTTAATTCACAAACCTGCTGCTTTGTACTATTTATCAAGTAAACAAAAATGTGAGCGGTTGAACAGCTGACAACAGTAACATTTACTTTCCAAGGCTGACCCGTAATTTCTCCAGTATAGTTCCTGGGATTACACAATTATTCGTTCTTTGCTGGAGCAAGAATGAAAGCTGTGAGTCAGACAGAGTTGAGTCTTCATTCTTCGTCGAGGAGAAGATTGTCAGAAGACAAGGTTCTTGTCCAGGTGCTCCTGGATAGAGTAGATGCGGAGAGGATGTTTCCACTAGTGGGAGAGTCTCGGACTAGAGGCCAAAGAACGCACCTTTAGAAAGGAGATGAGGAAGAATTTATTTTGGCAGAGGTTGGTGAATCTGTGAACTTTATTGCCAGAGATGGCTGTGGAGGCCAGGACAATGGATATTTATAAGGTGGAGATTGACAGGTTCTTAATTAGTACGGGTGTCCGGAGTTATGGGGAGGAGGCAGGAGAATGGGGTTGCGACGGAAAGATAGATCAGCCATTATTGAACGGCTCGGTAGACTTGATGGGCCAAATGGCCTAATTCTGCTCCTTTCACTTATGAACATATGAAAGGTTGGTGCATTCTCAATGGTCCCCTTCCAGAGTCAACAATCAGGTCCTTGGTCTTGTTGATGTTGAAAGCAAGATTGGTTTTCTGACACCATCCAATGGGGTTATTAGGAGGCATAGTCTGGTCTCGCAGCATGTGACCTTGAACCTCTGGTCCTGTGACCTTGAACCTCTGGTCACTCCATTACAGGAAGGAAATGCCAGCTTTGGAAAGGGTGCAGAAGAAGATTATCAGAATGCTGCCTGGTTTGGAGGGTATTAACCGTAAGGTAGGATGGGACAAACTTGGATTGTTTTCTCTGGAAAGTTGGAGGTTAGGGGGAGACCTGATAGAAGTATACAAATTTATACGGGGCATAGATATGGTAAACGCTCGGAATATTTATCCCAGGATTTAAATCCAAGTCAAAAAACTTGGGGCAGCACAGTGGCACAGAGACCCAGTTGGATCCTGACTATGGTTGTTGTCTGTACGGAGTTTGTATGTTCTTCCTGTGGCTGCGTAGGTTTTCTCCAGGTACTTGGTTTCCTTTGGCAATTCAAGCAATTAAAATGATTTCAGGAAATACTGAAAAGAATGAGAAATACTATCCTTTAAGGAGAAGGTTGAGTAATATATTGAAAATGTTGGCACAGTGAAGGCAGTAAACAAACAGTGATTTTCCAGTGCTAAACTAATGATATCGTTATGTCAGTCATTGCGATTGCAGTCAGTGATTCATTGAAGACAGTTGAGGTGTGTTGAATAAATAATAAGGAAATTGATGCTTCCATGTTGCTAAGCAATCAGTATCATAATAGTTCATTTTCTGAATAAATCCTGATGGCATGACATAGTGAATGAGATTGCTTTAAATTGTCTAATAAAGTAAATTGGAAGCCCAAGACCACAGTGTAGTAGGTTATTAAAGTGCTCGAGTAACTCAGCAGGAATAGCACATTCACCCCCTTGTCCACGTTCCACCTTCTATGTGAACCTTTAACTCAATGTCACTTCCTTGCACTCACTCCAGGCAAGACCATAAGACACAGGGGCAGAATTAGGCCATTCAGCCCATCGATCATGGCAGATCTATATTTTCCTCTCAACCCCATTCTCTTACCTTCTCCTTGTAACCTTCAACGTACTTACTAATGATAATGGTTTAGTTTATTGTGACGTGAAAAGCTATTGTCGTGTTCTAACCAGCCAGCAGAAAAACTACACACGATTAATCACGAATCTATCAATCTCCAGTGACTTGGTCTCCACGGCCGTCTGTGGCAATGAATTTCACAGATTCTCCACCCTCTAGCTCAAGAAATTCCCATCTCATCTCCATTCTAAAGGTATGTCCTTCCACCACACCTGGAGTATTGCGTACAGTTTTGGTCTCCAAATCTGAGGAAGGACATTATTGCCATAGAGGGAGTGCAGAGACGGTTCACCAGACTGATTCCTGGGATGTCAGGACTGTCTTATGAAGAAAGACTGGATAGACTTGGTTTATACTCTCTAGAATTTAGAAGATTGAGAGGGGATCTTATAGAAACTTACAAAATTCTTAAGGGGTTGGACAGGCTAGATGCAGGAAGATTGTTCCCGATGTTAGGGAAGTCCAGGACAAGGGGTCACAGCTTAAGGATAAAGTGGAAATCCTTTAAAACTGAGATGAGAAGAACTTTTTTCACGCAGAGAGTGGTGAATCTCTGGAACTCTCTGCCACAGAGGGTAGTTGAGGCCAGTTCATTGGCTATATTTAAGAGGGAGTTAGATGTGGCCCTTGTGGCTAAGGGGATCAGGGGTATGGAGAGAAGGCAGGTACGGGATACTGAGTTGGATGATCAGCCATGATCATATTGAATGGCGGTGCAGGCTCGAAGGGCCGAATGGCCTACTCCTGCACCTAATTTCTATGTTTCTAAGTATGTTTCTATTATGAGGCTGTGCCCTCTGATCCTAGATTCTCCCACTGATGGAAACATTTTCTCCACATCCATTCTATCCAGGACTTGTGATAGAATACAGAGAGAAAAGCAAAGACCCCCAGAGACTGAGGGCCATGGAATGGTCCAGAGTGCAGCAGGAACAAGAGCTAGAGGAGGAAGGAGAACACTCAATTAATCAATGTTTAGTTTAGTTTAGTTCAGTTTAGTTCAGTTTAGTTCAGTTTAGTTCAGTTTAGTTTAGTTTAGTTTAGTTTAGTTTAGTTTAGTTTAGTTAAGAGGTACAGCACGGAAAACAGGCCCTTCAGCCCACCAATTCCACGCTGACCAGAGATCCCCTACACTAACACTATCCTATAGACTAGGGACAGTTTGCAAATTTTACCAAAGCCAAATTAACCTACAAACCTGTACGTCTTTGGAATGTGGGAGGAAACCGGAGCACCCGGAGAAAACCCACGCGCTCACAGGGAAAAGGTATAAACTCTGTACAGACAGCACCCGTAGTCAGGATCGAATGCGCATATCTGGCGCTGTAAGGCAGCAACTCTACTGCTGCACCACTGTGCCACCCCAAACGATTCAATTCAATTCAATTATACTTCATTGTCACATATACCTAGGTACAGTGAAATTCTTTGTTTTTTTCATACAATCATACAGCAGATCACACCTAGGCAGTAGACAAAGTGTCGCCATGTTTTTGACCCTGACAAAGTTACAAATAGTTAATCGAACAGTCTTATCTTCCCCTACGTTCTCAGCAGTTCCCCGCCTGGTTGCACTTGGTGATGCTCATCGGTCTCAGCAGCATGGGTCCAGGGGGATCTCAGCACCCACATCTTCATCTCTCTGCTGGGCAGAGGGTTCAAGCATATACTGTAATATGGAGACACAAGGAACAGCAGAGGCTGGAATCTTGAGCAACACACAAAGTTCTGGAGTAACTCAGCTGGTCAGGCAGCATCTGTGGAGGGAATAGACAGGCGGCGTTTTGGATCCAGACCCTTCTTGAGACTGGTGGAGTAACAGGGTAAAAGAGTGGTGGAGGTGGGGGAAAACCTGGCAAGTGATAGGTGGAGAAACAAGAAATTGCAGATGCCGAATTTTTTTTTAAAAAAAGACACAAAGTGCTTGAGTAACTCAGCGGGTCAGGCAGCATCTCTGGAGAATATGGATAGGTGATGTTTCGGGTTGGGACCCTTCTTCAGACACGTGAGGTGGGGACCCGAAACGTCATCTAACCATGTTCTCCAGAAATGTTGCCTGTTCTGCTGAGTTACACCAGCACTTTGTGTTTATCTTTCGCTTAAACCGTTAGGTTGTAGGATACTCAGGCAGAATATGAGGTGAGGTTCTTCCTGGTATAGTGGTGCAGGGTGGCACGGTGGTAGAACTGTTGCCTCTTAATGCCAGGGGCCCACGTTCGAACCAGACTACAGGTGCTGTCTGTACGGAGTTTGTACATTCTCCCTGTGACCATGTGGGTTTTCTCTGGGCACCCCGGTTTCCTCCCACACTCCAAAGATATACGGGTTTGTAGGCTAATTGGCTTCGGTAAAAATTGTAAATTGTCCCCAGAGTGTAGGATAGTGCTAGTGCACGGGGTGATCGCTGGTCAGCACGGATTCGGTGGGCCAAAGGGCCAGTTTCCATGCTGTATCTCTAAAGTCTAAAGTCTAATACATTACCGCGCTTACTCTGTCTGTCGTGTGTGTGTCCCCCGCTGCCCTACCCCCCCCCCCCCCCCCCCCCCCCCCCTTTGCACCCATCTTCCAGGCAGAAGCAGTTCAGGATCTAATGAGACGATTTTCATCAGGAGCTTGTTAACAAAAATCCATAATGTGAACCGAGTGATTCTCGCCACACTACAATCCCTCACAGCCCTGTGACACATCGAGAAGCTCAGATGACACATAGAGTCCTCTCACATGCTGTGAAGCACGTCCTTGTGCAATGAATATAAGGCACGAATGAATGAATGAATTCCTGCATCAATTACCGCAGAGGTGGCTGCAACATCTCTTGTTTCTCAATGGCTGACACCTTGTTCAAAGAACTCAGATCGTCACATGCACCTCCAAAAGGCGGTACACAATGGCACAGTGGGTAGAGCTGCTGCCACACGGCTCATGAGACCCGGGTTGGATCCTGACCTCGGCTGCCGTCTGTACGGAGTTTGCACGTTCCCCCTTCAGGTGCTCCGGCTTTCTCCCACATCCCAAAGACATGCAGGTTTGTAGGTTAATTGGCTTGTGCAAATTGCCCCTAGTGTGCAGGATGCGAAACTGGGATAATATCGAACTCGTGCAAATAAGTGATTGTAAGTCGGTGCAGACCCGGTGGGCCAAAGGGCCTGCTTCCACGCTGTATAGTTACGTTTTTAGTTTAGAGAAACAGCATGGAAACAGGCCCTTCGTTCCACCGAGTCCACACCGACCAGCGATCACTCTTACACTAGTTCTATCCTACGCACTAGGGGCAATTTACAGAAAACAATTCAGGAGCATCTCTGCAAATTCAGACATCCTGTTGAAGACCATGTGTTTCTCTGGTGATTTATTATTGAAACACAAAAGTGATCACAGAGAAAATAATATTTTTGAATTGCAATGAAAAATAAGGAGACACTACCTCCAACAGTTGCATTCCCTTGAGTAAAGCGGCAACTGCAAAATAGACAGAAGCTAGCACTGGGTGGCACAGTGGCACAGCGGTAGAGTTGCTGCCTTACAGCGCCAAAGGCCCGGGCTCGATCCTAACTGTCGCTGCTGTCTGTAAAGAGTTTGTATGTTCTTCCTGTGACGGCATGGGTTTTCTCCAGGTGCTGGTCTGGTTTCCTCCCACACACCAAAGATGTACAGGTTTATTGGTTAATTGACTTTGGTAAAATTGTATATTGTTCCTAGTATGTAGGACAGTGCCAGTGTACTGGGTGTTATCTAGTCGATGCGGACTTAGTGGGCCCCAAGGGCCTGATTCCGCGCTGTATCTCCAGCCTAAAGTCTAAATCTGTTGCCTCTCATCGTCAAAGAACCGGGTTCAATCCTGATTCGGAAGTTGTCGGATAGGAAAGTGGGATAACATAGAACCCACATTTCCTTCCTCTAGCTTCACAATTCACAGCTCTTAAATCCTTTTGTCTCCCACCTTCTGTTTTTTCATCTCTGGCCAATGTCCAACCTGTATCCACCTCAGAGTTGTCACGCATTGTCCTGCCCCTCCACTGTTCAAACATTCTATCCCTCCCATGATAATTTTGAAGAATGGTACCAACCCTGTGTTTAATGTGTTTAAAAGTATGTGTTAATGTTCTCTGGATTGTTTTTTGTGGGGGGGGGGGGTCAGGGGAAACTTTTTTTTCAATCTCTTACCTTGCCGGAGATGCGATTGTTTTCCAGATCGTATCTCCGGTCGCTCTGCGGCCAAACATCGTGGAGCTGGAGGCCTTGCTCGGGACTGACTTTGAGCCCCACCGCGGGGCGTGGACTTACCATCGGAGCCGATTCCTTGCCTGGGATCAACGCTCCAACCGCGGCCTGCGGACTTTTACGTCAATGAGCTCGCAATCTCGGGTTGAGACCGACGTCGGGAAACTCCAAAAGCCGCACGATGTTCGACTAGCCCCCACCTGGGGTAGATCGCCCGGCGCGGGGAGCTGAGATTCCCCCCAATGCAGGAAATTGATCGCCCCGACGAGGCGGCCCGCCGCTGGCTACGGGAGTAAGATCGTCCCGTCAACGGAAGGTTAGAGGCCCCCGACCGCTGGAGGACAAAGAAGGGAGAGATTGAACTTTTTTTCGCCTTCCATCACAGTGGAGGAGTCACTGTGGTGGATGTTTATGTTAAAATGTATTTTGTCCTATGTTGCTTTTTATTGGTATGATTGTATGGCAAATCACATTCATCGTATTTTGCAAAACATACTTGGCTAATAAAATATGATTATGATTATGATTATGAACCTGAAACATCACCTAACCATATTCTCCAGAGATGCTCCCTGACCTGCTGAGTAACTCCAGCACTTTGTGCCTTTTTATTGTTATCCTGCAACTGCAGTTCCCTGTAACTACTGAGAACAGATGATCAAATGGTCGGCACAGGCTCTGTGGGCTGATGGACCTGTTCCAAGCTGTATCTCTGAACCAAAGTTAGATTCAAATAAGTTATCTCCTCCTGCAAACACCACAAAAGTAGTGAAGCACAATCTTAAAATCAGTGCAGGGAGCACTGAAGAAGTAGTTAAAAACTGTGAGCCGTTTACCCTCTTACACTTTATTAGTCTCAATGGATCTAAGAGTTACAGACGGCACAGCGGTAGAGTTGCTGCCTTGCAGCCCCAGATCCCAGGTTTGATCTTGACCACGGCTGCTGTCTATACGGAGTTTGCACGTTATCTCTGTGGCCGCGTGGGTTTACTCCAGGTGCTCCAGTTTCCTCCTACAATCCAAAAATGTACAGGTTTGTGGGTTAATTTGGTTTTGGTAAAAATTGTAAATTGTCCCTAGTGTGTAGGATAGTGCAAGTGTATGGGGATCGCTAGTAAGCATGAACAAAGGGCCTGTTTCCGAGCTGTATCTTTAATCTAAACTAAACTAAACAAGAGCTATGGATTTAGAAGGAATAGGAAATGGGATTGGAATATTCTGGGACATGAAAATGAAAATCGAAAACTTTGGAAAGACACAAAATGCTGGAGTAACTCAGCATGTCAGACAGCATCCCTGGAGAACATGGACAGGTGACGTTTTGGGTCGGGACCCTTCTTCAGATGCGAATGGGAAAGTTCTAATAGCTATGCCGCTACAACAAATGCAAGAAAAGTTTTGCATTGGTTTAGGGGAAATTTGACATTAGTGATTAGTCCAAAATGCAAAAGAACATCTCCCATAATTTTTCATTCTATTTGCTTCATGGCAAAACAAATTAAAAAGCATCTAGTGTATGAAGGAATATCGGATGTCTTATATGATTCCTCATAGTATAAATTAGCTGAAAGGATACAAAGTGCTGCAGTAACTCAGCAGTTCAGGTAGCATCTCTGGAGAATATGGAGAGGTGACGTTTAGGGTCAGGATCCTTACCCTAACAATGTTGTTCAGAGATGCTGCCTGACCCACCAAGTTCCTCTGGCACTTTATGTCCTTTTTTTGTAACCCAGCATCGGCAGTTCCTTGCTTCTACTGCTAAGAAATACCTCCCTTGTTTCAAAGGAACACTGGGGAGAACAGTAACTCCTTAAGCCCATTCTGCCATTTGATTGACACTTTTATTTAGTTATAGAGTCATGGAAACAGGCCCTTCGGCCCAACTTTCCCACACCGTCCCATTTACACTAGTCCCACCTGCCTGCATTTAGTCCATATCCCTTTAAAGCTGTCCTATCCATGTACCTGTCTAAATGCTTCTTAAACGGTGCGATAGTCCTTGCCTCAACTACCTCCTCCGCAGCTTGTTCCAATTACCCACCACCCTTTGTGTGAAAACGTTACCCCACAGATTCCTATAATACCTCTCCCCCTTCACCGTAAACCTATATCCCCTGGTTTTTGATTCCCCTACTCTGGGCAAGAGACTGTGCTTCTACCCAATCTATTCCTCATGATTTTATACACCTTTATAAGATCATGCCTCATCAACCAGTTATATTTATGCACTATTGGCCCATATACTTTGATATGTTTACTATAAAAATATTTTTATCTCAATGTCTCGAAAAGCCTAATAATCTTGTCATTCACAGTCTTTTGGGGAGAATTCTAGATTTATCCCACCCTCTGTATAAAATAGTCCCACATGGTTTTGCTCCTGAATTAGTCTTGCTCTAATTTAAGATTATTTCCCCTGCGTCCCCATGAATGGAAATAGTTGTGCTTTATCCACCTTATTAAATCACTTTAACATTTGAAGTACTTTGATTAGCTTATTGTCAGATCACCTTTAGACTTTAGACTGTAGAGATACAGCGCGGAAACAAGCCCATTGAGTCCACGCTGTCTACCGATCACCCCATACACTAGCATTGTCCTACATACTAGGGGCAATTTACAATTTTTACCAAAGCCAATTAACCCACAAACCTCTACGTCTTTGGAGTGTGAGTGGAAACTGGAGCACCCGGAGAAAACCCACGTGGTCAAGGGGAGAACATACAAACTCCTTACAGGCTGCACCCATAGTCAGGATCGAACCTGCGTCTCTGGCACTATGAGGCAACAACTCTACCACTGGGCCACAGTGCCGCTCCATGTATATCGTACATGGTTCATTCTGCTCCCATAATTTAAAGCACTTTACCTTAATATTATTCTGGTGAATTTACATTCCAAGGACAATTCCTTCTCGTAGTGCTGTGCCCAAAACCTAATATGTTCTCCAGTTGGGGTCATTAAGAAATGTTGAAGGATAATTTCCTTCCCCTGTATCCAAACCCTCTTAAAATATTAGACATAAAGTCATACAATGTTTGGGACAAAGACCCATAATTTATTTATTTGCCTCTGTATTGCATAATTTTATATTTGTAATAGAAAAAAAATCACGTGGTTAAAGTGCACATTGTCAGATTTTAATAAAAAGGGGTTTTTGTACATTTTGGTTTCACCATGTAGAAATTACAGCTGTGCTTATACATAGTCCCCCCATTTCAGGGCACCATAATGTTTGCGACACATGGCTTCACAGGTGTTTGTAATTGCTCAGGTGTGTTTAAATGCCTCCTTAATGCAGGTATAAGAGAGCTCTCAGCACATTGTCTTTCCTCAAGTCTTTCCATCACCTTTGGAAACTTTTATTGCTGTTTATCAACATCAGGACCAAAGTTGTGCCAATGAAAGTCAAAGAAGCCATTATGAGACTGAGAAACAAGAATAAAACTGCTAGAGACATCAGCCAAACCTTAGGCTTACCAAAATCAACTGTTTGGAGCATCATTAAGAAGAAAGAGAGCACTGGTGAGCTGACTAATCACAAAGGGACTGGCAGGCCAAGGAAGACCTCCACAGCTGATGACAGAAAAAACCTCTCTATAATAAAGCAGAATCGCCAAACACCTGTCTGACAGATCAGAAAAATTCTCCAGGAGTCAGGTGTGGATTTGTCAATGACCACTGTCTGCAGAAGACTTCATGAACAGAAATACAGAGGCTATACTGCAGGATGCAAACCACTGGTTAGCCACAACATTTGGATGGCCAGGTTACAGTTTGCCAAGAAGTACTTACAAAAGCAACCACAGTTCTGGGTAAAAATGTCTTGTGGACAGATGAGATGAAGATTAACATATCAATCAGAATGATGGCAAGAATAAAGTATGAAGGAGAGAAGGAACTGTCCAAGATCCAAAGCATACCACCTCATCTGTGAAACACGGTGGTGGGGTGGTATGGCCTGGGCTTGTATGGCTGCTGAAGGTACTGGCTCACTTATCTTCATTGATGATACAACTGCTGATGGTATAATTCATAATTCATTCCTGCATAATTCATTCTGAAGTGTATTGGCGCATCCTATCTGTTCAAGTTCAAACAAATGCCTCAAATTGCCGGCGGTTCATTCTACAGCAAGACAATGATCCCAAACATACTGCTAAAGCAACAAAGGAGTTTTTCAAAGCTGACAAATGCTCAATTCCCCAATCTGAACCAAATTGAGCATGTCTTTTATATATTGAAGAGAAAACTGACGGGGACTAGCCCCCAGAACAGAACAAGATGGCTGCAATACAGGCTTGGCAGAGCATCACCAGAGAAGACACCTAGCAACTGGTGATGTCCATGAATCACAGACTTCAAGTAGTCATTGCCTGCCAAGGATATGCAACAAAATACTAAACATAACTACTTTCATTTACATGACATTGCTGTGTCCCAAACATTATGGTGCCCTGAAATGGGTGGACTATGTATACACACTGCTGTAATTTCTACATGGTGAAACCAAAATGTATAAAAAATGGCCTTTATTAAAATCTGACAATGTGCACTTTAATGACATGTGATTTTTTTTCTATTACTATTCAATTCTCAAATTGTGGAATACAGAGGCAAATAAATAATTGATGAATCTTTGTCCCAAACATTATGGAGGGCATTGTAAAAAATCAACAGCATACTCAATAAAAGACCTGAGCATAGGCACATACAGTATGTCCTGACACAAAACAATTAAATTCTTACTTGCAGCCGCACAACAGATATGTAAATGTGGTACTCTGTGAATACCGTAATAAAGAATGAAAAGGTTGTGTGTATTTGTGAGTGTGTGTGTATATGTGTGTGTATTTTATATATATGTGTGTGTATTATATATATATATATATATATATATATATATATATATATATGTCTGTGTGTGTGTGTGTGTGTGTTATTATATATATACTGTATATGTGTGTGTGTGTGTATTATATATATATGTATATGTATGTGTGTGTGTATTATATATGTGTGTGTGTCTGTATGTATGTACATAGATATGTATTTTACATATATACATATATATTATATATGTGTGTGTTTGTGTGGGTGTGTGTACATACAAATAAACAAACACACAATAATAGTGTGTAGGAAGGAACTGCAGATGCTGGTTTATACCAAAGATAGACACAAAGTGATGGAGTAACTCTAGGATGAAAGAAAGGGCGAAGAAAAAGGATGACACATCCAATAATAGTGCAAAGACAAAACTAAAGACGCAACCGAGCCTATGTAGTTCAGAGCTTATTTAGAGTTTGTAGTGTTTATTAAGCTGATGGCTGCAGGGAAGAAACTGTTCCTTAACCTGGATGTGAGAGTTTTCAGGCTGCTATAGTGTGGCCAGGGTGTTGTGGGAAAGGGGAGAGGAGAGCTCCTCGCAGCACCTGGTGAGAGAGGGATCCACTGGCGGTCTCTTGAATGCGCCGCTTGTGTCTGGTTTGCCGTGAATGACGTGTGTGTGTGTGTGTGGGGACTGAGTCGCTGCCCCCTGAACACATCCCAGCTCAGCTCACACAGCGATGCGCCCCGGCAGCGTCGCCAGCAGCAATCGGGGCTGGAGCCCGGCTTGTGGTGTGTGTGTGTGCGACCGTGTGGCGGGGGCGGCGGGAGGGGAGGGGGAGCCGTGAGTGAGACCCGGAGTGGAGGAGAGGCTGGACTGGACAATAGCAATAGCAATAGCAATAGCAATGCAGGGGGAGATGGTGCAGTGAGAAGGAACTCATGGGGACAGTGCGCCAGAGCTCAAAGGTAAGCCGCAGAGCCTCTTTATATTTCCAATGTGTGCATGTCTAGTGATTCATGTTGCAATCTTCCACTGATACAATGCTAGGTTGCCGTTGAGCGTGTGGAGGAACGCGAAGATTGAGATTTGGGAGAGGTGTATTGTCGACATTGGCGGGTGGCTGGTGTTATTTCATGTGTGTTTGCAGTGGACCTGTCCTTGACTGTACACTTCTCTCTTTCTCTCTCCTCTCTCTATCTGTCTCTCTCTTTGCCAGCGTTAGGCCAGACAGGGGGGAGATAATGAACCCAGAGCTTCAGAACACGTCCCGTGGACATAGTCGCTGGTTGTCCCAGTCGCTGGGCAATGGTTCTGCCTTGGTGCCGTTCCCGGACGGTATCAACCCGTGGGACATCTTGCTCTGCACCTCGGGCACTGTCATCTCCTGCGAGAACGCCGTGGTGGTGGTCACCATCTTCCACAGCCCCAGCCTGCGAGCTCCTATGTTCGTGTTGATCGGGAGCCTGGCCGTGGCCGATCTCCTAGCCGGAGTGGGGTTGATAGCTCACTTTGCGTTCGCCTACCTGCTGCCCTCGGAGGCGGTGAGGCTGGTGACGGTGGGGTTGGTGATGGCCTCTTTCTCCGCCTCCATCTGCAGCTTGATGGCCATCACCATTGACCGCTACCTCTCTCTCTACTACGCGCTGACATACAACTCGGAAAGGACGGTCACTTTCACCTACGTGATGCTGGTGGTCCTGTGGGGTCTGTCCGCCTCCCTGGGCTTTCTCCCCGTCCTGGGCTGGAACTGCCTGAGGGACGAGTCCACCTGTAGCGTGGTCAAGCCCCTGACCAAGAACAACGTGGCCGTGCTCTCGGTCTCCTTCCTGCTGATGTTCGCGATGATGCTCCAACTGTACATCCAGATCTGCAAGATAGTCATGAGGCACGCCCACCAGATCGCCCTCCAGCACCACTTCCTGGCCACATCTCACTACGTGACCACCAGGAAGGGGGTGTCTACCTTGGCCATCATACTGGGCACCTTCGCTGCCTGCTGGATGCCCTTCACCGTGTACTGTCTGGTGGCCGATTACACCTACCCGTCCATCTACACGTACGCCACCCTGCTGCCGGCCACCTACAACTCCATCATCAACCCTGTCATCTACGCCTTCCGAAACCAGGAGATCCAGAAAGCTCTCTGGCTCATCTGTTGTGGTTGCATCCCGCCCAACATCTTACTACGAGTGCGCTCCCCCAGCGACGTATAATGAATTGCTCAATGGATCCACTTAAAAGCAACTGTATATTTTCTCAGGCAGTTCCTCGTTGCTGTCAATACACCGTGATCTATTTCACTTCAACTCTTCTCGCTATTATTAATACGTTCAGGTTCATTCACCGGTGACTTTTCCACGACCTGACCTACGAGAGGTACCAACATCGCCGTCTTTTCATTTAATCCCTGCAATTTAAATCTACAAAAAAATTATCGTGGCTAATGTTTTTTTTTTGTAAACAAATATTTTCTGGTGTATAAATTATTTACAGGTGGTCGCTTCCATTTCGAAACTCTTGAAACTATTTTAAGTGATTTCATTTTCGATACATACAGCAATGTCTTAATAAATCACCGCATATATTGCCAGGACTTTCTGCACTTTGTTGTTTCAATGTGAAAGATGTGTATTAATAATATAATTGGTTTCTGAGATAATGTGTTATACTTCCAATATACAAAAGTTAGAAAGAGAATATTATTATCTACTATTTTAAGAACTGTATGCGTTAGTTTTAATCTGTAAGCAGCAGAAGATAAACTGGTTGATTTTAATCTTGTTTTCCTGTTGTTTGGATGTAGTTTTAAGAAACTTACAGTTAGAATCATTAACTGAAATTATATGTGGGGTAGGGACAGGGGAGGAGAGAAGCACATTTTTAAATACAACCAACTAAAAATGGTCTCCTCGCTACCTTAGTTGTTGCTCTCTGCTCTTTGAAACCCATTCTCACTTTTCACTTCATAATCTGTGCTTTCTTCCAAATCCCTAAGCACTTGAGCTATGCTTTAGAACATAGATAGAACATTACAGCACATGAACAGGCCCTTTGGCCCACAATTATGTCAAATTAAACTGATCTCATCTGCCTGTACATGATCCATATCCCTCTATTCCCTGCACTTCCATGTGCCTATTCAAAATCCTCTTAAATGGCACTGTCATATCTGCCTCCACCACCACCCCAGGCAATGCATTCCAGGTCCCCGCTACTCTCTGTGTAAAAACACTTGCCCCACATATCTCCATTAAACTTTCCCCCTCTCACCTTATAGCTCTGTAGAGTTGGACATTTCCACCCTGGGGAAAAGGTTCTGACTGTCTACCCTATCTACGCCTCTCATATTTATACTCTGGAACCTAGCCATTGTAAAACATTCTTCAGTCTGAAGAAGGGTCCCAACCCGAAACGTCACCTATCCATTTCTTCCACAGATGCTATCTGACCTGCTGAGTTCCTCCAGCACTTTTGTGTTTTACTCAGGATTTTAGCATCTGCAGTTCCTTGTGTCTTCATTATAAATTCTTTTTTTTTAAATAACACTATGAATATTTCGTTGTTTGAATCTGAACTCATTTTATGTTTTCACTCTATATTAACAAAATTACATTGAAATCAAAATCCTCCTGATTAAATGGAGAAAATAATTTCCTGAAAGATAATACTACCAGAAAAAGGAACTGCACATATCATGTGTAACGTGATAAAATATTAGTTTAAATCCACATAAATATTTATTATCATGTCACTTTGTTGTATTTTAGTTCACAGGCATCAATGGTTCCTTATTCAGAAACAGCTATTAGTCAATGCAGGTTCATGAGCCACATCATTTACAGTATATAGATTTTCCATCATTGACCAAGTGAACATTGCCAGCAACTATCTAATATGATAGATATTCTCAGTAAATTACTTTTTATAGTAAGTGAAGTTTTGTCGTGCTAGATCGTAAGTAATGTTTGTAAGTATATAAAATACTTAAGTAGAACATAGAACAATGCAGCACAAGAACAAACCCTCCACCCCACAATGCCATGACCATCACTTATCTGCCTGCACATAATCCATATCCCTCCATATCCATACGCCTCATAGAAATCTAATCCAACAGCTAATACCTGGGTTGAAAGCAGATTCGCTGTTGTCTCTTTATAGCTGTCAAAATGCAACTGAACTATAAATGTAAAAGCACCGTGTTACGTGGAAATGTGTTTTTTATATATTAATAGTGAAATGCACTTTATTTTAGCAAAAAAAGGCACAATCATGTCACATAGAAAAGGGAACAGCACTGATTATTGTTACATTCTCCGATTATCATTTAAATGAAAATAATTTTCATTGTAAATTGTTATTAATTTTGTATACATAAAATGTGATGAAATAAAGTCATTTCTTTAAAAAATGGAATTGCAGTTATTATGAGGGAGGTGAATGAGCTAAATAGTATACCAGTGTGTTGTGTTACATGAAGGTGGGAACTGGTTTCATCCTTGCATTTATCAATGGTTCAATTCAATGGTTCAATGGTACTTTATGTAGGGGGATATGGGCCAAGTGCGGGCAGGTGGGGGACCTTGGTTGGGCTGGAGGGCCTGTTTCCTTGCTGTATGACCCTATGACTCTAATGGTACTTTATTGTCACATGCTACAGAGGGGCAGCACAGTGGCATGGTGGTGGAGTTGCTGCTTTACAGCGCCAGAGACCCTGGTATAATTCTGACTACAGGTGCCGTCTGTATGGTGATTCTATGTTCAGATTCAGATTCAGATTCAATTTTAATTGTCATTGTCAGTGTACAGTACAGAGACAACGAATTGCATTTGAGACAACGAAATGCATTTGAGACAACGAAATGTTCTCCCTATGATCACGTATGCTTTTTCCGGGTGCTCCGGTCTCCTCCCGTAAATCAATGTTGGACAGGTTTGTAGGTGAATTGGCTTCTGTAAATTTTCCCTAGTGTGTAGGATGGAAAAGTGGAATAACATAGGACTAGGGTACGGGTTGTAGTTGGCCAGTTTCCACGCTGTATCTCTAAAACTAAATACCTAGGCAGCATGAAATTCCTTTTTTACATGTACATACAGTTCAGTAAAAATACTATACATAGGCACAATCATACCTAAGTACAAGAGTTTAAGAAGAGTAGATTACACTGAGGGTAGATTACACTGAGAGTAAATACACAAGGGTCACCATATTTCTGGTACCATCTTGTACCCTTCAAGTTCAGAGTTGTTAAAATTGTCAAGTCTTAACTTGGCCATAAAGGCCCGTTGTCCTGACGGTGGCACTGGGTCAGAGTTGCAGGGGGTCGGCCTGGCGTGCTGGTGTCCTCCTCAGCTGCTCCGCCGCTCCGTTTTGCTGCAGGCCCGTGTGCTCGGCTTCCTGGCGAGGCACCCAATCTAATCGAGCCAACCTCAGAACCCCCAGAGCATCTCAGAGGACATGGGAGGTGAGCCCCCAGCTTACTCACCGGCACCTCTCCTCCAGCCGCCGCCATCTTGAAGTGCCATTGTAAGATCTGGGAGGGGAGGGGAGGGGGGGGAGGAGGGGAGGGGAGGGAGGGGAGGGGGGGAGGGAGGGGAGGGGGGGGAGGGAGGTGTTTGGAGAACTTACCGAAAATTAGAGAATTCAACGTTCATACCCAAGTGAAGTACGAAATTAATGGAAGTATTCTCAGAAAAAATATTATTTCTTTGAGTAATCCATATCTTACTAAATTTAACCTACATTACAAATATTCATAGGCGATGCAGGCCGGAGAGAGAGGAATAAACAATTTAGATAGAATTCTTCACCAAATGCAACAATCTTAAATGAAGTAAACTTCTCATTCCACAATGCCTGTAGTTAAACACTAGCCCCTGCGACAATTATTCTCAACATATTATTTAAAACAACAGACCCAGAATGATAATTAGAATTATAGGTCATGTGTACTGTAAATAGGCAAATAATACAATCTGAAGTTCAAGATCATCTTTAATCAGTATTCATATTATAGCGGTACAGCAGGTTGTTAGTTGTTAGAACATCGTGACCGCTTCCAAGACTGACCAGTGTGGGAAGTGGATGTTGGTATAAATCGTACAGTAGGGTGGGGTTAGTGATGCTATTCTACAATGATTGGTTCTCATGCAGATACCAATCTAAATGCACCGAGATGCAGTGAAAAACATTGCACGCAATCCAGACAAATCATCCCATACATGAGTACATCAAGGTAGTACAAGAGATTTTTTTTAAAAAGGAAATAGTGTGCAGAAAAGTACAGATTTAAAAGAAAAGTGTGAAGGCTGCAATGAGGTAGGTTGGGAGATCAGGAAATAGAATAATGAAAGGCCTAGATAAAGTGGATGCAGTGAGGATGTTTTCCAGTAGTGGGAGAATCTAGGACCAGAAGTCAAGGCCTCGGAATAAAAGGACATACCTTCAGAATGGAGATGAGGAGGAATTTCTTAGCCAGAGAGTGGTGAATCGTGAGTACATGCATGGTCTCATTGGGCTGAGGCGTCCGTTTCCCTGCTGTGTCATTCTCGAACTCAATGACTAAAGCGACAACTCAAAAGCATTTATCCAAATGACTCTATCCAGTTTATAGCACTTTGGTTAGGTCACATTTGGAGTATTGCGGGCATTTTCTGGTCACCCCATTATAGGAAGGATATGGCTTTAGAAAGGATGGCGAGGAGGTTTACCAGAATGATGCCTGGATTAGAGGGTATTAGCTGGAGAGAGAGGTTGGATAGACTTGGATTGTTTTCTCTGCAACATTATTTTCTCTGTTAGAGGTCTATACAATTATGAGAGGCATAGATAGGGTAGACAGTCAGAACCTTTCACCCAGGATGCAATAATCAGATACTAGAGGGCAGAGCTTTAAGGTGAGAGGGTCCAAGTTTAATGAATAAGTGTGGGGCATGTTTTTACTTAGAGGGTGGTGAGTACCTGGAACACGCTGCCATGGATGGTGGTTGAAGCAGATATGTTACATAGAAACATAGAAAATAGGTGCAGGAGTAGGCCATTCGGCCCTTCGAGCCTGCACCGCCATTCAATATGATCATGGCTGATCATCCAACTCAGTATCCTGTACCTGCCTTCTCTCCATACCCCCTGATCCCTTTAGCCACAAGGGCCACATCTAACTCCCTCTTAAATATAGCCAATGAACTGGGCCTCAACTACCTTCTGTGGCAGAGAATTCCAGAGATTCACCACTCTCTGTGTGAAAAATGTTTTTCTCATCTCGTTCTTAAAAGATTTCCCCCTTATCCTTAAGCTGTGACCCCTTGTTCTGGACTTCCCCAACATCAGGAACAATCTTCCTGCATCCAGCCTGTCCAACCCCTTAAGAATTTTGTAAGTTTCTATAAGATCTCCCCTCAATCTTCTAGTTAAATGTTAGTGGCATTTAAAATACGTTTAGATAGGCACAAAGGGCCTGTTCTGTTATGTGCAGGTAAATAGGGATGGTCTTGGCATCATATTTGGCACAGACATTGTAGGCCAAAGGGCCTGTTCTATGTGCAGTACTGCTCTATGTTCTATGTTCTACCAGCTGTGCCACTGTCTGCCCATTTTTGTATCCTTTGTACCCTTATCTTTCCAATCTCCACTCTCTCCCTCTCTCTCTCTCGCCTCTCTCTCTCTCTCTCTCTCTCTCTCTCTCTCTCTCTCCCTCCTCTCTCTCTCTCTCTCTCTCTCTCTCTCTCTCTCTCTCTCTCTCTCTCTCTCTCTCTCTCTCTCTCTCTCTCTCTCTCTCTCTCTCTCTCTCTCTCTGTCTCTCTCTCTCTCTCTCTCTCTCTCTCTCTCTCTCTCTCTCTCTCTCTGTCTCTGTCTCTTTTTCTCCACCAGTCTCAGTCTCAGGCTTTGTCTCAGTCACAATCCAATCTCCTGTCTTTTTTATTTTAATTCTGTTGCTAATTTGACTTTAATGTACCCCTCACTCCTATCATTCATGATGATGGAGATGTAGCAGAACCTAATAATCCCCACGGTTAGAGATCCCTCGTTCATGCACGATCAACAAATCACAAGGAAAGATATTTACTCTGAAGCACGAAGTGGATTCAGGTAAAGTTTGGGTCATGATTTATATCATGCACAATTTTTATCCAAATTTGAAATAGCAGTAATTAGCACGGGAATATTTCAGTGTTAACGTAAGTGAGTTGTGAAAACAGAAAATAATATTCATTTCCTTTTTCGAGAACTGCAGCTGTGACTGTGAGGATGTATGGGGGGGGGGGGGGGGGGGGGGGGGGGGGGGGCTGGGAAAGGAGAGATGGGGAAGGGACAGTGCCTGGCAAGTGAAAGGTGGAGGTATAGAAAGGAACTGCAGATGCTGGTTTATACCAAAGAAAGACTAAAAGTGCTGGAGTAATTAAGCAGGTCAGGCAGCATCTCTGGAGAAGAAGGGTCCTGACCCGAAACATCACCAGCCTTTTTGGCCTTTGCCCAACCATCTGCCTATCAACGTCCTCTCACCTGTATCCACCTATTACTTGACAGGCTTTGCCCTCTGCCCCTCCTATCTTTCAGCGTCCTTCACCTCTTCACCACCATCAGCTTGAAGAAGGGTCCCGACCTGAAACGTCACCCATCCATGTTCTCCAGAGATGCTGCCTGACCAGCTGAGTTACTCCGGCACTTTGTGTCTATCCTCAAGTGATAGGTGGATACAGGTGAGGGGGGAGGGAGGGGTTGATTGGCAGATGGGTGGAGTGTGGCAAAGACTAGAGATGAAAAGGAGACAAAAGAGTGTCAGATAAGGAAAGAAGAGGAGTGAGATGTAAATCTGGGGAGAGGGAATAGGTGGAAGGGGAGAGCAGGGAGGTGAAAAAGGGGGATAAAAGGGAAATGCGGTGAAAATTGCCCAACGCATCACCGGTTCCTCGCTCCCCTCCATTGAGTCTGTCCAAAGCAAGCGTTGTCTGCGGAGGGCGCTCAGCATCGCCAAGGACTGCTCTCACCCCAACCATGGACTGTTTACCCTCCTACCATCCGGGAGGTGCTACAGGTCTCTCCGTTGCCGGACCAGCAGGTCGAGGAACAGCTTCTTCCCTGCAGCTGTTACACTACTCAATACTGTACCTCGGTGACTGCCAATCACCGGCCCCCCCCCCCCCCCCCCCCCCTCCCCCACCCCCCCGGACTCTCCTCCCACAGGAAAAACACTATGTCTGTATACATGTAAATAGATTTATTTATTGAAATCATATTCCATGTCGCTCTTCCAGGGAGATGCTAACTGCATTTCATTGTCTCTGTACTGTACACTGACAATGCCAATTTAAGTTGAATCTGAATCTGAATCTGAATCTGAAATGTGGGATTCAGGTACAGGAGATGAGCGGACAGAGGAGGCGAAAGGATGACTAGGTGTTGGGTGATGTCAATCCTCTCCCCATCCCCCCACGTCTGGGAGACCCAAGGTGGGAGACCCAGCCCGGCCCAGCCCAGCGTCGGAGACCCAGCCCAGCCCAGCGTCGGAGACCCAGCCCAGCCCAGCCCAGCCCAGGAGACCCAGCCCAGCCCGGAGTCGGTGATGTCGCCGATGTCGCCAAACGGAAATCGGAGACGTTGATCCCGGCGGAGGAGAATGATCAGCGCCCGCTGTGAGTCCCCATCGCACCGTCAATTCCAACCACTACCCCTCTGGTCCCTCTCACTGGCTCCTCCCCCCCACCATCGTGATACCCCCCTCTCGCCTATGGCTCTTCCCTCTTTTGTCTCTAAGCTCACTGAGCTGGAACTCTATAATTCTGAGATGTCGCAGATCTGGTGAGGGTGCAGAGGAGATTTACAAGGATGTTGCCAGGTCTCGAGAGCCTGAGCTATAGGGAGAGGTTGAGCAGACAAGGACTATTCCTTAGAGCGCAGGAGGATGAGGGTTGATCCTATAGAGTGTACAAAATCATGAGAGGAATAGATCGGGTAGACACAGAGTCTCTTGCCCAGAGTACGGGAATCCAGAACCAGAGGACATTGGTTTAAGGTGAGGGGGGGAAAGATTTAATAGGAACCTGAGGAGTCGTTTTTTCACACAGAAGGTGGTGGGTGTATGGAATGAGCTGCTGGAGAAGGTAGTTAAGGCAGGTAGTAGCCACTGGGAGAAAACTCAGGGAGAACGTGTAATCTCCGTACAGATAGCACCCGAGGTCAGGATCGAACCCAGGTCTCAGACACTGCTCTACCAGCTCTACCTAGGCAGCAACTCTACCAGCTGCACTCCTCTGCTCCGATTCTCTAATGCCAGTAAACTACCAGCAGCTTCACCAGGGAGTATTGCTTTACCTTTTATCATGCAGTTCTGCATTCATTTTCTCAGCTGCATCTGTGAGACAAAAAACAAGGGTATGATTCGGGACGATAAAGAAAATGTGGAGAAACATCCATCACACGTCTGATGTGTGAGCTGAACGCAATAGACTTTTAATTAGCACCACGGAAAGAAGCTGGAGCAGCGCAGAGATTGATTTCTTCGGAATCAAATTCACCGCATTATCTATGAATGTAATTTAGTGCCTGTAGTAGGGTACACAGAAAAGAGTGATTGCTCCACATCAGCTGCAGCTCACACCGGTTCAATGACCAGTTGGCAGTTAACTCTGGATAAATGTATTTGATGCAGGTGCGGGATTTCAGCAAAGGGAACAAGGGGTGGCACGGTGGAACAGCAGTGGAGTTGATGCTTTATAACGCTGGAGACATGGGTTCGATGCTAACTACGGGTTGCCTTACAGACAATAGACAATAGGTGCAGGAGTAGATCATTCGGCACTTTGAGCCAGCACCGCCATTCAATGTGATCATGGCTGATCATCCACAATCAATACCCCATCCCTGCCTTCTCCCCATATCCCTTCAAGACATCTTAAATAGATCTTTAAGAGATCTAACTCTCTCTTGAAAGCCTCCACTGCCTTCTGAGGCAGAAAATTCCACAGATTCACAACCCTCTGTGTGAATAAGTTTTTCCTCATCACCGTTCTAAATGGCTTACCCCTTATTCTTAAACTGTGGTCCCTGGTTCTGGACTCTCCCAACAGCGGGAATATGTTTCCCGCCTCTAGCGTGTCCAAACCCTTAAACATCTTATATGTTTCAATAAGATTCCCTCTCATCCTTCTAAACTCCAGAGGACATTAGCCCAGCCGCTCCATTCTATCAACATATGACAGTTTGTATCAAAGATTATAGAGGAGCGGTTTGTATGTTCTCCCTGTGACCATGTGGGCTTGCTCCAGGTGCTACAGTTTCCTGTGGGGTGTAGGGGAAGGGGGTTAGGGGGAGAGGGAAGGGGAATGTAAGTAGAAATTTCTTAAAATTAGAGAATTCAATATTCATACCCCTGGGTTGTAAGCGGCCCAAGCGGAATATGAGATGCTTTTCCTCCAATTTGCATGTGGCCTCACTCTGCCAATGGAGGAGACCCAGGCCAGAAAGGTGAGTATGGGAATTGAACGGAGAGTAGAAATGTTTGGCATCCCATGGGCCCAGGCAGACCGAGTCTGCGTTTGATCTTGCCGATGTACAGGAGCCCACACCGGGCTCACCGAATGCAGTACATGAGGTCAGAGGAGGTGCATGTGAACCTTTGTCTAATCTGAAAGGACTGTCAGAGTCCCTGGACAGAGTCGAGGGAACAGGTATAGGGACAGGTGTTGCATCTCCTGTGTTTGCGGGGGGAAATACCTGGGAAGGCAGTAGTTTGGGTGGGAAGCGATGAGTGAACCAAAGAGTTGCAGAGGAAGACTTTTGGTGTGCTGGCCTTTATAAATCAGAGCATTGAGTATAGAAGCTGGGATGTAATGTTAAAATTGTACAAGGCTTTGGTGGGACCAAATCTGGAGTATGGTGTACAATTTTGGTTGTCAAATTGTAGGAAGGATGTCAACAAAATAGAGAGAGTACAGAGGAGATTTACTAGAATGTTGCCTGGGTTTCAACAACTAAGTTACAGAGATAGGTTGAATAAGTTAGGTCTTTATTCTCTGGAGCGCAGAAGGTTAAGGGGGGACTTGATAGAGGTCTTTAAAATGATGAGAGGGATAGACAGAGTTGATATGGACAGGCTTATCCCTTTGAGAATAGGGAAGATTCAAACAAGAGGACATGACTTCAGAATTAAGGGACAGAAGTTTAGGGGTACATGAGGGGGAACTTCTTTATTCAGAGAGTGGTAGTGGTGTGGAATGAGCTTCCAGTGGAAGTGGTGGAGGCAGGTTCGTTGGTATCATTTAAAAATAAATTGGATAGGCATATGGATGAGAAGGGAATGGAGGGTTATGGTATGAGTGCAGGCAGGTGGGACTAAGGGAAAAAAAGTTGTTCGGCACGAACTTGTAGGGCCGAGATGGCCTGTTTCTGTGCTGTAATTGTTATATGGTTATATGGTTATAAGACAGTAACTAAGGGGTGGAGATGGGAAGGTGATTGGTGGTGGAATCGCTTAGGGGGTGACGGAAATGTCAGAGGATGATGTGTTGGATGCGGAGGCTGGTGGGGACCAGGGGAACTCTGACCATGTTGTGTCTGAGGGGAGGGGACATTTCCTTTTCTTCCCAAAATAGTCTTGCAATTCTCAAGCTACCTGTTAGCATGAATTTTCATTCTCAATGATTGCCATCATTTGCAAACTTGCTTCCGTCCTTCCTTTAATAACCAGCTGATGAAGTTTACAAATGGGTGATGTTACCTGGCCTTCAAAGGCTGCCTCCCTTTGATCTGAACCATGCATTGTGAGCCTGTCGTCAGGAATTCTGCACATTTTTCATTGCTTGTCCTGTTTTTGCAGCTGCAGTGGTTTTACAGAGTTCATGAGATAAGGTAAAGTAAATAATCCCAGGGATGATTGGGTTAACATATTTGATAGCACGTGTTTGACAGCACTGGGCCTGTACTCACTGGAGTTTAGTAGGTTGAGGGGGGACCTCAGTGAAACTTACCATATAGTGAAAGGCCTGGAAAGAGTGGATGTGGGTGGATGTTTTCGCTAATGGGAGAGTCCAGTGCCAGAGGCCAGAGCCTCAGAATAAAACGGCGTGTACCTTTAGAAAGTAGATGAGGAGGAATTTCTTTAGTCAGAAGGTGGTAAATCTGCAGAATTAATTGCCACAGGAGGTTGTGAAGGCCAAGTCAATGGATAATTTTAAGCTGGAGATTGGCAGATTCTTGACTAGTACGGATGTCTGCGGGCCCAGTAGACGACATCGTCGGGAGCTCGCAGGTCACAGGTTGGTGACCTGTTTTTCCAGAGCTCCCGCAACAACAGTTTCGCCAGCTTCGACCTCCCCGGGCCGCGGAGTTTGAACCGGCCCGTTTGCGGAGCTCGGATTCAGCCGCGGGACTTGCTTACAATCACCCGGTGGGGTCACAACATTGGAGGCCTGGATTGCCTCAGTGCAGAGGGAGAACAAGGAGGGAAGAGACAATGACTTTGGGACTTTTTGCCTTCCATCACAGTGAAGAGGTACCTGGTGGACTCACTGTGGTGGCTGTTAAACTGTGTTGAGTGTGTGTTTTGTTACGTATTCTATGTTATGACTGCAGGGTAAACCATTTTGTTGCACTGAAAAGTGCAATGACAATAAAATTGAATCTAATCTGAATCTAATCTAATGTCAGGGGTTTTGGGGAGAAGGCAGGAGAAAGGGGTGAGAGGAAAAGATAGATCAGCCATGATTGAATGGCAGAGTAGGCTTGATGGGCCAATTTAGGTATAGGTTTGATAAGCTTTTGTTTTGCATACCAATGATTACCAGGTCAGATTCAGATTCAGATTTTATTATTGTCATTTCAGTGTATACAGAGACAACGAAATGGCATCTCCCTTGAAGAGCGACATGCAGTGAAAAGCTTTTGTACGTTTTGCATAGAGTCCCAACTGATCATACTGGTTCGGCAACGGAGAGACCACTCGGAGATACCAATGTACTGTATTAATAGTATAATACTATACATAAACACAAACAAGCCAAACTCAAGTACAAAAGGCAGAGCAAATGGGGAAGATAAAGAGTTCAGAATATAGTTATCAGCATTGTAGCGCATCAGTTCCATAGACAAAGTCCAATGTTGGCAATGGGGTAGAGGTGAATCAGACAGTACCCTAACTTATGGAAGGACGGAAGCCTGATAACGGAGGGAAAGAAACTGTTCCTGAGTCTTGTGGTGCGCCATTTCAAGCTTCTGTATCTTCTGCGGCCAGGAGCAGGGAGAAGAAGGAATGACCGTGGTGGGTTAAGGCTTTGATAACGTTGGCTCTTTTCCTGAGGCAGCATGATGTGTAGATGGAGTCAATGGTGGGGAGTCTGGTTTGTGTGAGACTGGGCTACATCATCCACAAATCTCTGCAATTGTGCTGTATCTTAGTGGACTTTGGACACCACTAGACTGCAGGTAAATTAATTTTGTTTATTTTAGAGATCAAGGTTCAAGGTTCAAGGTCTTTTATCGTCACGTGTACCGATTAAGGTACAGTGATATTCGATTTACGATACTAAAAAAAGCAGCACGACACACAACTACATAAAAGTTAACATCAACATCCACCACAGTGAATTACTCACTGTGATGGAAGGCAATACGGTCCTATCTTCTTCCCTCTTTATTCTGCCGCATGGAAACGGGACCTTTAGCCCACCGCGTCCACGTCGACAATCGATCACCCACACACTAATTCTATGTTATCCCACTTTCGCATCCTACATGCAGGGACAACGCACAGAAGCCAATTAACCTACAATCCTGCATGTCTTTGAGTAACATTTATAGGTGACACATAAATAGCACTATAAAAAGGTGATAACATTTGAATGTGTCATTCTTCTCAAAATGAATTTGACCATATAATGTTCCACAATTCATTAGTTATACAAAATATAATCAATCCACAGACCCTCAAGTAGAGTACTTTGTGCAATCGCTTTTACCCTAGATAATCGCTTGAGATCACACCTGCTGTTGTTTCTGTACAGCAAGAATTAAATTAATTTCCATTGAAAGATGTTATGTTTAGTAAGTTTCTTCAATCAAAATTTCAATATAATTCCGACCTTAATATAGCAATCTATAATTAAGATACAAATTTAGATCATTGAACCTCACACTAAATAAATCAATGACATAATTGAAAGTTCCAGAATTGAGTAAAGTTGTCATTTAATATTTAAATGGGCCTTGACACTGGACGTTGAGTTAATACTTTACAGTAAAGCTTTGCAAGGTATTTACTCAACTTTGCCCCATTTCATTTCAACATGACTTTAACATTTATTAAATAGCATTTTGCTTGTTTGGATTTTTAACGTAAAATTTGTTGTCATCAACCTTAATAGGACAGTATAAAGTTTGATTTGTATACAAAGGAAAATAAATAATTAATTGTTTTTTTTTTTATGGTTTTCAAAATATATATTTTCCTTCATCTAATATCTTTGAATGGATTAATGAAAATGCCATGAGTCTGCGCTTGGCCTCGCCGATTTACAGGAAGCCACATCAGGAACACCGGATGCAGTAGATGACATTAGATGGGGTGCATGTGAACCTCTGCCTCATCCGGAAGGACTGTTGGGGTCTCTGGATGGAGGCGAGGGGAGAGGTATATATTTTCACAAGCAATATGTTGAATGATAATTCATTTATCGATTAAATTAAAGAGTAGAATAATTTTCAAAACAAACCTGTTATTTAAATAGAAATGGAGACACAAAGAACTGTAGATGCTGGAATCTTGAGCAAAATGCAAAGTGCTAGAGGAACTCAGCAGGTCAGGCAGCATCTGTGGTGGGAATGGACAAACGACATTTCGGTTCAGTCTGAAGAAGTGTCCCGACCCGAAACGTCATCTGTCCATTTCCTCCACAGAAGCTGCCTGACCCACTGAGTTCCTCCAGCACTTTGTCTTTTGCATGTAAATGAAAATGTTTGGAAGTTTATTACTTTGATTACCAATTCCTTCAAGCATCAAATAAAATATTTGCATATACTAACAATTAGTTGTACTAATACAGAAATAATAAAATTCATGGCATGTTGCATAGATTAACCAATAAATATGGAGGAAAATGTCAAAACCAGTGGAAGTTTAGTTTTCTGAGCTTAGTTTATTGTCACGTATACCGCGGTACAATGAAAAGCCTTTGTTGCGTGTCATGAAAAGACAATCGAGCCATCCACTGTGTAGAGATACATGATAAAGGCAATACAGAGAATAACGTTTAGTGCAAGATAAAGTCCAGTAAAGTCTGATCAAAGATAGTCCGAGGGCCTTCAATGAGATAAATAGTAGCTCAGGACCAGGGCCGGCCTTAAGCCGATTGGACCGATTGCTCCAAATTGGGCCCCACGAGTAAGGGGCCCTCCACCAGAGTAATCGACTCTCGGCTCGGGTAGATCTAGCCGGGTGGAGGGGGGAGAGAGGAGTGGAGAGAGAGTAGACGGGTGGAGGGGGAACAAAGGGGTACACGGGGAGGGGGGTATGAGGGGAAATGGAGAAGGGGAGAGGGGGAGAGGGGGAGATGGGCCATTCGCTCATGGTCCCGGGGCAGCGCTCCCGCCCCTCCAGTCGCCGTGCTTCACGCACTCAGCCCCAGCTCCACCCCTCTCTCTTCCAGGGGAGACACGGTGAACACTATAGGGAGGGCCGGGCCGAGGGTTGGAGCAACGTTTACAAACCTGGGCCTCAACTCACGCCCGTCCGCCCGGACCCCAGCATCTGCTCTCGCCGCCGGCCCTCTCCCTCCCTTCTCTCCTTCCCTTCCCTCCCACTCTTCCCTTCTTCCCTTCTCTCCTTCCCTCCATCCCTCCCTTCTTTCTCTCCTTCCTCTCTCTCTCTTTTCCCTTCTCTCCTTCGCTCCATCCGTTCTTTCTCTCCTTCCCACCGTCCCTTCTGTCCTTCCCTCCCCACACACACACAAATACATAACGCACAGACACCTAACACACACACATCACGCACAGACAACTAACAGACGCACACAACTAAGTTAGGATGGGGAAGAAGCCCAAAGGGTAGGATGGAGCTGAAGCCCAAAATTTAAGGCCTGGACTGGTTTAAGGCCCGTAGCTGCAACTGCGGAGGGCTTGGGGAGGCCCTGACCACGGGGAACAGTGGAGGAAGAAGACTGACTTTGGTGCCTTCCCACACAGTGGGAAACTTTGATTCTGCTGTGTGGGGATGTTTTGTGTTAAATTCTATAGTGTGTTGAGTCCTGTTTATTTTTATTGTATGGCTGTATGGGAATTCATTTCACTGTGCCATCTGGCACATGTGACAATTAAAATCTATCTTGTATCTATCTTGTATCTGGTTTTCCAGGATTTATTTAATGAAATTACTTTTTTTTTCATTTCACAATCACTAAAACAAGCGGTATTGTAACTATGTACTTTTCAGAGGTGATCTACACATTTTGTTTGTTACTTGCAGGCTTACATGCAAGCAATTTTATATTAAAATGTAGCTTAGATCTGTTTGGTCCATTAAGTCGCAGGCACTTTTTAAGCACATTTTGATTACTTTCAAGTCAAGTCAAGTTTATTCGTCACATACACATACGAGATGTGCAGTGAAATGAAAAGTGACAATGCTCGCGGACTTTGTGCAAAAAACAAACAAACAAACAAACAAACTACAAACAGAATGGAACAGAATCATATTCTTTTACATATTACATATTGTGGGAGGAAAGAAAAGGGAAAAAAACAGCAATTAAAAAAAAACAGTACATGGTACAATAAAGTTAGTCCCTGGTGATGTAGGAGTTTACAGTCCTAATGGCCTCTGGGAAGAAAATCCTTCTCATCCTCTCCGTTCTCACAGCATGGCAACGGAGGCGTTTGCCTGACCGTAACAGCTGGAACAGTCCGTTATAGGGGTGGAAGGGGTCTCCCATGATCTTATTGGCTCTGGAGTTGCATCTTCTGATGTATAGTTCCTGCAGACGGGCGAGTGAAGTTCCGAACGCACTACTCTCTGCAGAGCCTTCTTGTCCAGGGCAGAGCAATTCCCAAACCAAATCATGATATTTCCAGTCAAGATGCTTTCCGCAGCCGCTGAGTAGAAGCACTGGAGGATCCTCAGAGACACTGAATTTCCTCAATTGCCTGAGGTGGTAAGGGCGCTGCCTTGCCTTACTCACGAGTGCTGCAGCGTGTGATGCCCATGTCATATCCTCAGAGATGTGGACTCCCAGGTATTTAAAACAGCTCACCCTATCCACAGTATCCCCATCTATCCTCAAAGGTGTGCCGGATGATGTGCCCTCCTAAAGTCCACATTCAGCTCCTTCGTTTTTTTCATGTTCAAGAGGAGGCTGTTGTCCTGGCACCAGAGTGCTAGATCAGCCACCTTCTCCCGATAGGCCTTCTCATCGTTGTCTGAGATCAGGCCCACCACCACAGTGTCATCAGCAAACTTGATTATCGAGTTGGAGCTGAACCTAGCCACACAGTCATGTGTGTACAGGGAGTACAGTAGGGGGCTGAGGACGCAACCCTGGGGGGATCCTGTGCTCAGGGTGAGGGACTTCGATGTATTTCCCCCCATCTTGACTACCTGGGGCCTGGTGGAGAGAAAGTCCAGGACCCAGGCACACAGGGGGGTGTTGAGCCCCAATTCCAGCAGCTTCTTGGCCAGTCTGGTGGGGACTATTGTGTTTCCATTCTACCATAGAGATATAAAGTCTATAATAGACTTTATTTCTATTTCTATGATTCTACAGACCTTGGCTAGGAACCTGGGGCTCACCAAAATTGTTCCCAATTGGGCCCCGCACCTCCTAAGGCCGGCCCTGCTCAGGGCTGCTCTCTAGTTTGTTGGTTGGATGTTCAACTGCCTGATAACAGCTGGAAAGAAACTGTCCCTGAATCTGGAGGTATTTTCAAACGTGTATACCATTTGCCCGATGGGAGAGACGAGAAGAGGGAATGGCTGGGGTGTGACTTGTCCTTGATTATGCTGGTGGCCTTCCTAAGGCAGCGTGAGTTGTAAATGGAGTCCATGGAAGGGAGTTGGTTTATGTGATAGTCTGGGCAGCGTCCACAATTCTCTGCAATTTCTTGTGGTTTTGGATGGAGCTGTTCCCAACCAAACTGTGATGCATCCTGATGTTTTCTACGGCGCATCTGTAGAAGTTGGTGAGAGTTATTGGGCACAAGTTGAACTTCCTAAGCCTTCTAAGAAAGTAGAGGCTCTGGTGCCTTCTAAGAGGCTATAAGATAAGAAAATCATGTAATCACGTCATAGATCAGTCATTGGCTGAAAGAGCAAGTTAGGTTATCGATTTGATTGAGAAATTTCAACACAAGTCTTCATCTTTGCCTCCCTCTTGACATTGCTGACACCTCCAATATATTCCATTATCTTGACTAACCCAACTCAGGGTGATCACGAGAGCTTGTGGGATAAATTAGCCACATTAATCACCTCCACTTTCCTGCACCATACTGAAATATGAAGTGACAAACGTTGCTTTTGATTAAGTGGTTGTGGTTGAAACAAACTGTTTCAGGGAACTTCACCTTTATGATTAAATGCTATGTGTGTTACAACCCAGACGTATGAAGAACCAAGCGGTATACTGTCAGCTGCAGAAGGGTCCCGACCTGAAATGTCAAGCATCATTTTTCACACAGAGAGTGGTGAATCTCTGGAACTCTCTGCCACAGAGGGTAGTTGAGGCCAGTTCATTGGCTATATTTAAGAGGGAGTTAGATGTGGCCCTTGTGGCTAAGGGGATCAGGGGGTATGGAGAGAAGGCAGGTACGGGATACTGAGTTGGATGATCAGCCATGATCATATTGAATGGCGGTGCAGGCTCGAAGGGCCGAATGGCCTACTCCTGCACGTAATTTCTATGTTTCTATGTTTCTATGTTTCTCCAGAGATGCCGCCTGACCAGTTGAGTTACTCCAGCACAGGTGCAGGAGGAGGAGGCCTCCCCCTGCACCTATTTTCTATGTTTCTGTGAAAACCTTGGAATGATGGAATATTATTTCCAACTGTGTTTAGTTTTTAGAGCTGAATTCCCCTGTCTTCCACGAGTGACAGATGCAATCCAACTTAAAATTAATGGAAAGTTATTTTTGGTAAGCTGAGGGAAGATTGTCAGTAAGCATCAATTTTATGTGTAGCATGCGTACATATTTAAAATGATGTTTATGTATTGATAATCTTTAATAAATCATTATTGGGGTATTATTTGAAATGAAGGGTATTTTGTGTCATTCCATTAATCTTCGAGTGATAGATTTTGAATTAAATATTTCATAAAGATCCATCATTACAATATAACATCAGGCTGGGATCTAATTTTTATTCTGCCAGATCCAACATTCTATTGCAGCTAACAGATACAGTTGAAAGGGCATAAAATGAGCTATGATTCACAATAATCTATTCTGCTCTCTCTGAAAACCAATTCACCCTATTGTCGTTTTGACCTTGGTGAACAAATGCCCGACAAAATGTCTTGTGGAAAATGAAAACCATAAATAACTTGATAGTAATGGTTCAAATGTAAAGAGAATAACACCAATCAAGTATTTTGCAAAAAAGCTCTATTGATTATTAATTTCAGTCTGGACTAATGGTGGAGTTTTTGCCTCACAGCGCCAGAGACCCAGGTTCGATCTTGACCTCGGGTGCTGTCCGTGTTGTGTTTGTACTTTCTCCCTGGGACCACGAGGATTTTCTCCGGGTGATCCGGTTTCCTCCCACTTCACAGGTTTGTAGGTTAATTGGCTTCTGTAAATTGCCCTTAGTGTGTATGGAGTGGATGCCGGAAGTGGAATAACATAGAACTAGTGAGCGGTTGATCAATGGTCGGCGTGGACTCAGTGGGTAGAAGGGCCTGGTTCTCATTTTATCTCTAAACTAAATTAAACTCTAACTTTCTTCCTCCTCCCCCCACCACAATCAGTCTGAAGAAGTGTCCCGACACGGCACGTCACCCATCCATGCTTACCAGATACGCTGCCTGACCTGCTGAGTTACCCCAGCACATGGCGTCTTTTTTTAAATACTGATTTAACACCTTTAGATTATCTTAGGTATCCTAGAGACAGCTCTCATTGTCTCTAAAAAGGCTTGTTGATGTGCAGTAGCAGAATTTGATATCTAGAAAAAAATGTTGCCGTGGCCTTTGAAAGATGGTTGTCCTTTTACCTCTACACCTCTTTTTCCAGCAAGAAAACAACAATATGTTGACATTGAAACAATCTATTGTAAAATAAAGTCACCATTTGGGTAACAGGTGAAATATATATTTGATTCCAAACACCTTTATCCAACAGCAGGAGTTAAGGCTGCTCTACTACTGAAGATAATTATTTCACAAACCTAAAAACGGTTCTGTAATAACTGCCAAAATTAGATTTCAAGCTGCCAGGTATATTCAATGCTTTGTGTAGCACAGAAAAATAAAGACAAAGTGGGTTCAAATGTAGTTCCCTGTGGGCTAAACTGATACTGTGGGAAAACAAATGCTCAATATTACAATGCACCATTGGTCCAGGGTGGTTAGTGCCTGTAGAGGACACTATTTGTGCTGCTACCTGTTACAGATCCACCACCGATTTTCAATTATCTCTTTTGCCGGACCGATAGAGGTCACGGCTTGTGGGGGGGGGCTGAAATAATGGCTGTAAATGTGACCTCAGAAGTCGGCTATGGGAACGGATCTGCTGGCTCTGGCTGGGCTGGAGTTCCAGAGCCCCAGCCACAGGTGGCAAATTCTTCCCGGCAATCACTGTGGAAGTCGGAATCGGCTGCCTCACCCGGTCTAGGCGCCACGTTTTCGGGGGATTTCAAGCGCGCTCTCGTAATTTTGTCTAGACTAAAGGAGATTTTGGACCTAGACGGATATGATAGTGGCATTTAAGCAACATTTTGAGTATGCAGAGAATAGAGGGATGCAGATCATGTGTAGGCAGAGGAGTTTAGTTCAAGAGTCAAGTGTTTTATTGCCTTATGTACCTAAACGGAACATTAAAATTCTTACTTGCGCGAGCACAATAGGTTTGTAAACGCAATACGCAATCGATTATATAATGAACAAAGAAAAGAAAGTTCCGTAAATAAGAAAAAACAATATAGTACAAAACAAAACAAAGCCCCAAGTCCCTAGTGCAACCAGGACAATCTGTAGTTTAGTTGTTTGTCCTGCCGCTATGTTTGGCACAGATATTGTGGGCCGAAAGGCAGTACTGTTGAGTGTTCTATGTTAGTTGACTGGGCTACTTGTTTACTTGCTGCAGTAAAGGAACAAATGAATGTATCACTGATGAGCAAACCTTGTCACCCCGTTGTGAGGTAAACAACTGAGAAAGAGGAAATAGGACGATGAGGCAAACAGATTAATCGTAATCAAGTTGGCGGCCTGGAATTTGCGAGAAATAACTGCATTTATGGGGTCTGTTTCACATCACGATTGATTGAAATTTAGGCTCCCTGCTGAGAGAAATAATACCAGTGATATTTCTAAATGACTGCTGCTGAGACAGTGAACAAGTTAAGACTCATTTCACTCAATAAAGGCTACTGCAACTGAAATAATGGACTCCAAGAACCTTCCACAGCGATATAAATGTTCTCAGTTGAGTGATCATATCCATTATCAATTGAATTACCAAAATACTAATGGTCTATGGTTATATTTGATAAAATTCTCGCTTGAACGAAAAGTCAGGCTTTACCTGTGATACCACATCCGTACACTTTACATTTTTTTATTTTTATAAACCAGCATCTGCAGCTCATTATTTCTAAGGGCACCATTCCTTTTCCTATTTCTAAGGACCACATTCTAATCACAATTACTTAGTTGTGGACGCAGTCCAGACCATTACGCAAACCAACCTCCATTCCATTGATTCTATCTACACTTCACGCTGCCTTGGCAAGGCCACCAAGGACGAGTCACATCCCTCTTCTCCCCGCTCCCATCGGGCAAGAGGTACAGAAGTGTTAAAATGCACACCTCTAGATTGAAGGACAGTTTCTTCCCAGCAGTTATCAGGCAGATCAACCAACCTACCAACAACTAGAGAGCGATCCTGAGCTACTATCTACCTCATTGAAGACCCTCGGACTATCTTTAATCGGACTTTACTGGACTTTATCTTGCACTAAATGTTATTCTCATTATCCTGTATCTGACACTGTGGATGGCTTGATTGGAATCATGTCTTTCCGCTGACTCGATTGCACACAACAAAAAACCTTTTCACTGTACCTCGGTACACGTGACAATGAACTAAACCAAAATAACCTGAACTAAACTATACTAAACTAAACTAAAATAAAATAAAATAAACTATCTGTGAAACTACATTGAAACATAGAAACATAGAAATTAGGTGCAGGAGTAGGCCATTCGGCCCTTCGAGCCTGCACCTCCATTCAATATTATCATGGCTGATCATCCAACTCAGTATCCTGTACCTGCCTTCTCTCCATACCCCCTGATCCCTTTAGCCACAAGGGCCACATCTAACCCTCTTAAATATAGCCGATGAACTGGCCTCAACTACCCTCTGTGGTAGAGAATTCCAGACATTCACCACTCTCTGTGTGAAAAATGTTTTTTGCATCTCGGTCCTAAAAGATTTCCCCTTTATCCTTAAACTGTGACCCCTTGTTCTGGACTTCCCCAACATCGGGAACAATCTTCCTGCATCTAGCCTGTCCAACCCCTTAGGAATTTTGTAAGTTTCTATAAGATCCCCCCTCAATTTTCTAAATTCCAGCGAGTACAAGCCGAGTCTATCCAGTCTTTCTTCATATGAAAGTCCTGACATCCCAGGAATCAGTCTGGTGAACCTTCTCTGTACTCCCTCTATGGCAAGAATGTCTTTCCTCAGATTAGGAGACCAAAACTGTACACAATACTCCAGGTGTGGTCTCACCAAGACCCTGTACAACTGCAGTAGGACCTCCCTGCTCCTATACTCAAATCCTTTTGCTATGAATGCTAACATACCATTCGCTTTCTCCACTGCCTGCTGCACCTGCATGCCTACTTTTAATGACTGGTGTACCATGACACCCAGGTCTCGTTGCACCTCCCCTTTTCCTAATCGGCCACCATTCAGATAACACCCATACATACTACACCCATTTTGTTGTTAACCAGCATCTGCATTTTCTTGTTTCTACTTGTGAACCACATCCGAATGAGTTCCCACCAAGTTGACAGGAGGAGAGGAAAGGAAAGAACACTAAAAAGATAGATGAATGAGAGTACTTCAGTGCAACCTTACAATACAATGTTTGAACAATCGCATGTGACACATTGTCACACTCTGAGTAATGGCAATGTGTAACTGGCTTGTCAAAACCTATCGTAGAAATGAGAGCTCTCTGTAATCTTTCACTCAATGTGATTTATGCTTCAAATTTTCAACCAGCAATAAAATGAAGTTATATACTGTTGGTTCAATGGTTTTGTTTAAAAACAAATGCGATTTGAAATGTATTTTCTTTGCTTTTTTACATCATCATTTTAACAGTTATTGGATAATTATTTGACTTTGCTCTTATGTGACAGACCCAGTGCTTTCAGAGTCATAGAGTGATACAGTGTGGAAACAGGTCCTTCGGCCCAACTTTCCCACACCAACTGACATGTCCCATCTACACTAGCCCCACTTGCCTCCATTTAGCCCATATCCCTCTCAAACTGCTATCCATGTACCAGCCTAATTGCTTCTTAAACGTTGCGATAGTCCCTACCTCAACTACCTCCTCTGGCAGCTCATTCCATACACCCACCACCCTCTGTATGAAAAAGTTACCCGTCAGATTCCTATAAAACCTTTCCTCCTCCACCTTAAACCTATGCCCTATAGCCTACTCTGGGAAAGAGACTCTGTGCATCTACCTGATCTATTCCTCTTATGACTGTGTACACCTCTATAAGATCACCCCTCATCCTCCTGCGCTGCACAGAATAGAGTCCCAGGCTGTCCAACCTCTCCTTGTAGCTCAGACCCTCGAGTCCTGGCAACATCCTTGTAAATCTTCTCTGCACCCTTTCCAACTTGACAACATCTATCTTATAACGGTGCCCAAGAGTTGAACACAATACTCCAAATGTGGTCTATATGTGTGATTTATATAACTGCAACATGACCTCCCAACTTCTATACTCAATACTCTGACTGATGATGCTTCCTTTTGTAATGGCAGTTTTGTAATGGCAGTGCCTACTGGCACCTCTGAAAAGTTAAAAACTAGAATTGTTTCATTTTTAACATTTCAGGTTTTAAAGTAGGTTTAGTTTAGTTTAGTTTAGTTTAGTTTAGTTTAGTTTAGTTTAGTTTAGTTCCGTTTAGAGATGCAATGCAGAAACAGACCCTTTGACATGCAATACTCCAAATGTGGTCTAACCAAAGTCCTATAAAGCTACATCATGACTACTTGACCTACGATTCAGAGTGATTTATTGTCAAATGTCCCAGACAGAGCAATGAAAATCTTAATAGCAGCAGCACAACAGAATATGTACTCTGTGAACAATATAATACACAACGTATATATATATATATATATATATATATATATACACAAAAATATCAAACAATAATAGGGCAAAAAGAGAAAACCAAATTCCTCCAAGTGTATGTAGTTCAGAGCTTATTTGGAGGTTGTTGTGTTTAATAGCCTGATGGCTGTAGGGAAGAAGCTGCTCCCGAATGTGGACTTTACAGATGCCTCTGTACATCATTGCTGTTAAAGTCTGTAACTTTCCCTTCCATTCAACAGTTAGTGATGACCCATTATTCTACCAGTGAACAAAGGGGGAATCAGCCTCCTCTGTTATGTTGAACCAAGGAACTGCAGATGCTGGTTTACAATAAAAAGTCACATAAGGTGCTGGAGTAACTCAGCGGGTCAGGCAGCATCTGGAGAACATGCGCAAGTGATGTTTCCCGACAAAAAACATCGCTGATCCTTGTCCTGCAGCGATGCTGCGTGACCCGCTGAGTTCATAGAGACATAGATGCATACAACACGGACACAGGCCATTCGGCCCTACTTGCCCACACTGACCAAGATGCCCCATCTACACTAGTCCCACCTGCCCGCATTTTGCCCATATCCCTCTAAACCTGTTCTATCCATGTACCTGTCCAAATGTCTTACAGAATTACTCGGGTTTATGTATCTTTATTCTAATTACATTTTGGACAAGCGCATTGCCATACCAGTTCTAAACTTCCAAAAGGTGGCGCTAAGGCTCCATGTTAGACACTGAACCACCCCACGTTTTGGAATGTACAACCATATTAATTAGTTAAATTAAATTAAATTGAATTGTGTACTGCTGATTTTAACTTATTTATTCAGTCTTCTTCACAGATGGAGACTTAAATCTAAATAAAACAATCTGGCACACGTATGTATGTTTCAAATCTGTAGATAGACACAAAATGCTGGAATAACTCAGTGGGTATGGCAGCATCTCTGGAGAGAAGGAATGGGTGACATTTCGGGTTGAGACCCTTCTGTAGTTTTGTTTTGTTTCGTTTCTTGTTTAGTTTAGAGACACAGCATGGTAACAGGCCCTTCAGCCCACCCAGTCTGCACTGACCATCGATCACCGGTCCACACTAGTTCTATGCATCCACGCTCCCCACACAATAGGGACAATTTGCAGAAGCCAATAAACCTACAAACCTGTATATCTTGGAATGTGGGAGGAAACCTGAGCACTCAGAGAAATCCCATGGGGCCACAGGGAGAACATGCAAACACCGCACAGATAGCACTCGTTGTCAAACCCGGGTCTCTGACGCTGTAAGATAGCAACTTTGCCACTGCGCCGGTTTGCTAACTGTAGTTAGGTTGATTTGTGAGTCTGGGCAGTTGAATGAGTTCAGATGTTATGCTCCTTCTTGTAACACAGGTCCTTAAAATATAAATAATTCTCTACAAAAATGTCTCTATTATTCCTTAAATAACTGAACATGGAAATAACAACACAAAATTGGAATTCTGTGGCACACTGGGAAAAGACTTTTACTAATAATTGTTGCTTTAAAGCAAAGTCGTAAAAAATGTTTACATTTTCTTCATTAATAGCAAAGATCAGCTGGCATTCTGTCGCTTACTGAGAAATATAGAGAGGAAGTTTAAAGTTTAGAGTTTCGAGATACAGTACGGAAACAGGTCCTCCGTCCCACCAAGTCCATGCCGACCATCGATCACACGTTCACACTAGTTCTATGTTATCCCACTTTCGCATCTACTCCTTATACACTAGGGGCAACTTACATAAGCCAATTAACCGACAAACCCGCAAAAGTCTATGTGATGTGAAAGGAAACCAGAGTACCCAGCGAAACCCACGCGGTCACAGGGAGAATGTGCAAACTCTGCACAGACAGTACCCGAGGTCAGGATCGAACCCGTGTCTTTGGCGCTGCGAGGCAACAGCTCTACGGCTGAACTGAGCAAAGTTCCAGATGTCTCAGCAGAGAAATTATGAACTGTCTATGGATGGTTAATGGATGGTTAATGTTAATAGAGGCAGCACAGATAGATAAGTTAAGAAGATGGTTAAGAAGATATATCAGAAATTTATCTCCATTGACCAGGATCTAAAATGTCGGAGCACAGGGATTTTGGAATAACTTTATAAAATATTAGACCAAGTGGGACCCGTTGGGTCCCATCCCCTCAATGCACGGTTGCGGGGGGGGGCAGCCTGCGGCGTCACACACACACTAACCACCCCCCCCCATGATATTATATTAATATTATTAATTCGCTCCTTTAACCCCATTCCCCGCCTTATCCACTCACGCATAGCCCCCAACTGCGCAGGCGCAGGCATAGAGGGAGGTGGGGGTAGAGAGGGAGAGGGTGAGAGGGGTAGAGAGTGAGGGGATGGGGGTAGAGAGGGAGAGGGAGGTGGGTAGAGATTGAGGGGTAGGGGGGCGCAGTGTCACAGGGGAGGGCTGTAATATGTAAAATGTTATCGTTACCGCGTAGTTTTTCACGAAGATGTAAAGACACACATATACACACAGACACGTACAAGATCAGAGTTTTAATAAGTATATGATGAGTTAGGCTGGAGTTCCGTGCACAGTTCCAGTCACCACTCTACTAGTTTTACTGTCCTCCTTCTGAGTTTAACTGTCCATATTACTAGTTATCACCTTCCTGACAGCCAACAATGGTCCATTGTGGGCTCCATCTTTCCTTGGTCATCGTTGCTGGTTTTAATCTGTATATCTTTCATTAATTTGTGCTGTGTACCTATTCATATCTCTCGCTTCCCTCTACCTTGAGTTTCAGTCTGAAGAAGGGTCTGGACACGAAATGTCACCTATTCCAGAGATAACTCCAGAATTGCTGCCTGGCCCGCTGAGTTACACCAGCTTTTTGTGTCTATCTTCTGTGCTATATATCTCTGTGACTTCAAAGTGTGATGGTGTTTAGTTCTCAATTTGAGATCACTTGACTGAATAGATGCTATATCTTTAAAACAAATTTATTTTGTAGACTTCTTTTTCTGATGGACAATAATTCCTGACTAACCCAATCAACTGTTGCGGAGAAAAATAACCTTGACAATAAATCTCAAGACCTGGTCCAATTTACACTGTAAACTATTTTGTGTCCCATTAATTAACCACAGTAAAACTGTCTGCACCAATAAAGTGGCAAAGTAGTTGACAGATAAGATTCAATAGGGCTTCAGCAGCCAATATCCTGTGGTTTAAATAAACGTTTTGTGCAAATTAAGATACAGATTTCAGATAAATAGAAGAAATTGCAATGCTGGAAACTGGGAATTATTTTGTTATTTCCTGAACATGCATTTAAATATATCAAAATTAAAAACCAGAAACATTGTGTGGATAGTTGGGTTGAAATCTAAATTTTGCTTTTTTCACGGATGCTTATAATAATTTTGAAATGACCCCCATTGCGTCAAAGCAGAATTAAAATAATTATGCCTGGTGTTCAACTGTACTTTATTGTAACTTCCTGATCTAGATTATAGAGAAACATTGAATAGAACATAACATAGAACATTGGGCACAGAACAATACAGCACAGGACAGAATGTTTGGCCCACAATATCTGTGCCGAACATGATACCAAGATAAACCAATCTCCTCAGCCTTCATATGATCCATATCCTAATTATATTTCTATAAGATCACCCCTCATCCCCCTGCACTCCAATGATGCCAAGATCAACTCCGATTCATCTGCATCTGATCCATATCCCTTCATTTCCCTACATTTCGGAAGGCCTTTGATGAAGTGCTACACGGGAGGCTGCAAATGAAGATGGGAGCCCATTGTATCAATGGGTAGATACTAGCATGGATAGCAGGTTGGTTGGATGGGAGAAGGCAAAGAGTGGCAAAAAGGGGGCTTTTTTGGTTTTCATCCAGTCACGGAATCCCGCAGGGGTCGGTGCTGGGGCCCGTACTCTTCATGTTGTCTATTAATTATTTGGATTAGGGAATTGAAGACTTTGTAGCCAAGTTTGCAGATGATACGAAGATAGGTATCTTTGTATCATCTGCAGGGAATCTGCAAAAGGACTTGGACATGTTGGGAGAGGGGGCAAAGAAGGGCAGATGGAATACAGCATAGCAAAGTGTGTAGTTGTGCATTTTGGTAGTAGGAGTGAAGACATAGTCTATTTTCTAAATGGAGAGAGAATTCAGAAATCGGAGGTGCAAGGGGACTTGGGAGTGCTGGTACATGATTCCCAAAAATGTAATTTGTATGTCAAATCGGTAGTAAGGAAGGCAAATGCAACGTGAGCATTTATTTTGAGAGGACTAGAATATAAAACCAGGGATGTAATGCTAAGGTTTTATAAGGCCCTATATCTGGGAAACGATATGCTGAGGTTGGAGAGAGTCCAGAGGAAGTTTAGGAGAATGATTCCAGGAATGATTGAGTTAACATACGATGTGCGTTTGACGGCACTAGGCTTGTACTCACTGGAGTTTAGAAGGAAGAGGGGGACCTAATTGAAACTTAGTGAATAGTGAAAGGTCTGGATAGAGAGGATGTCGTGAAGATGTTTCCACTAGTGGGAGAATCTAGGTCCAGATGCCATAGCCTCAGAATAAAAGGACGTACCTTAAGAAAGGAGATGAGGAGGAATTTCTTTAGTCGGAGGGTGGTGAATCTGTGGAATTCATTGCCACATGAGGCTGTGGAGGCCAAGTCAATGCGTATTTTTAAGGCGGACAGTGGCAGATTCTTGATTAGTACGAGTGTCAGGGGTTACGGGGAGAGGGCAGGAGCATGGGGATGGGAGGGAAAGATAGATCAGCCATGGCCTAATTCTGCTCCTAGAACTGATGAACATGAACCTATATCCCTATGCCTATCCATAAGTCTCTTTAATGTCACTCTCGTATCTGCCTCAACCACCAACCCCAGCAGTGCATTCCAGGCATCACCCTCTGTGTAAAAAATTTGCCCAGCACATCTCCTTTCAACTTCGCCCCTTCCACCTTAAACCCATGCCCTCTGGTATTAGTTTAGTTTAGTTTAGTTTAGTTTAGTTTAGTTTAGTTTAGTTTAGTTTCGCTTATTTTATTGTCACGTGTACCGAGGTACAGTAAAAAGCTTTTTTGGTGCGTGCTATCCAGTCAGCGGAAAGACTATATATGATTACAATTAAGCCATCTACAGAGTGTTCTTTTAGTTCAAGTGATCCAATGCAGAGGGGAAAGCCTCCGTACAGCCACATTAAATCCACCCTCTTGTGATTCCATGTTATCCATTTAATCTGCTGAGTTTGAAGCAAATCATCTCTGCATCGGAGGTAGTCAAATAGGCAACATTAATTTTAAAAAGTGTGTGCATTGAAAATGACAATCACTCATTCAGTAACCTGTTATGAACTTTGCCTTTTGCTGTTGGCTTCAATTCAAATATACTTATGAGAATTACAAGCTGTTCATATGCAGTGTAATTATATATCATGAAACATTTGATATTTCTGGTTTAATTACCAGCAAAATGTACGAATTACATGAGGTTGCCATGGTCCACAGTAGATTTGTGGCATTGTAAATATGTATCTTCATGGACAATTAAATGCCTTATGTAACTTAGCTTGAAGGAGTGAACAATTTAATTGACAATAGTATCTTTGGCTTTCTCGTTACAGCTGCTTCACAATTTCAACTGGGAGGCAAAATTGTCCGGAGGACTTTAATACCATTTACCTCTTTATCTTTATCTTTTTATTATTTTTCTGTTCGTCCCCCAATTCTTGTAATAGATTTTCACACATAGATGGTATAAACACTCGGCATTGTCATTATGAACATCCTGAATTTGGGGTGGTACACAGTGGCGCAGCGGGTAGAGCAGCGGGTAGAGCTGTTGCCTCGCAGAGCCAGCGAACCCGGGTTCGATCGTGACTATGGCTGCTGTCTGTGTATGGAGTTTGTATGTTTTCCCTGTGACCGCATGGGTTTTCTCCGAGTGCTCCGGTATTCTCCCACAATCCAAAGATGTGTGGGTTTGTAGGTTAATTGGCTTCTGTAAACTGTCCCTAGTGTGTAGGGAATGGGATAATGAAGAACTAGTGTGAACAGTCGGTGCGGACTTGGTGAACTGAAGGGCCTGTTTTCATGCCATATCTCTAAACTAAACTAAACTAAACTAAACTAAACTAAACTAAACTAAAATAAAAAAAAATAAAATCAAATAAACTTTGATAACATATACACTTTGAGTAATGCTCTCCATTAAAAACTATAATTGGCCTCTGTAAAACAAAAATTGTCTAATGTGTAAGGAATTGATGAGAAAGTTTGATAACATAGAACTAGTGTGAACAGGTGATTGAAAGCAGGCATGGACTCAGTTCGAAAGTGCAAAATAAATAATCAACAACTTATTGAATTCCACCTTTTCAGTTTTTAACTTTGTTTCAAAATTTGAAGAAGCTAAAATTATAGAGCTAATCTTTCCATTCTTATATTAGAATTTACTTTGCATTCAACTGTTAACTTTAAACCCTCTATCTGGAATTGAAGATATTTTAGTTTCGAACTTCATGGAAATCTTGTTGTAATCTTAGTTGATAAAAGTAGTTGAGTGAGTAGCCAAATTCTTCCTTCTTTTAATCTACCAAAAACTGTTCAGCCACTGATACCAGCTCAGGGTATGAAAATATTTGCAATTGATTTGACTAACTGGACATAAAATGGAGTTTGGTGAAGTTTCCTGAGAGAATAACTGAGGGTTCTTTATGCTTATTTCAACATGGAAACTTCTGCTCGACAACCACAGGCATGGTTTTGATGGGTTAATCATAGCATAAATTATGTTGTAAAGTCTTAAGACTTTACAGCCACATCAGTCAATCTAATTACCTTTTAGTGGGCCTGCTTGGAGCTGTAACACTAATCTTCAATTAGTATAATTCCTTGTATACTATAGCAACTTTACAAATCTATTACACTGAAGTGTCAAAGAATACCCTACATTGATAAAAGCCAAGTGGAGTTAATAGTGGCCGATGTAATTCAAGCCTCGTCAATATTTTTTTACAACATTGTAAAAGCCAATTATGCTCAAATTAAAGAGTGAAATTTGTTGACAACAATTTTAGATGATAATGTTTAGGAAACAATTAGCTTGGGTGAATTATATTGTCTGGAGTGTTAAATAAGTTAGGCAAGATTGCACTGGATTCCCTTCTTCATTCCCATGACCCATGTTGCTTTATAATAGTCGAGAATTTATCATTACATTTCATCGTTAAAAATTATATTATTCTAAAACAAGGAATAATTAAGTTGGAAAGAGTGCAGAGAAGATTTACAAGGATCTAGCCAGGACTCGAAGGCCTGAGCTGTAGGGAGGGATTGGACAGGCTAGGACTTTATTTCTTGGAGTGCAAGAAGCTGAGGGTTGACCTTAGAGATGTATATAACATTTTGATGGGAGTAGATAGAGTGGATCACACTGGCTTTTATTCAGAGTAGGGGAATCAAGAATCTGAGGTTTAAGGTGAGAGGGGAAACACTTATATGGAACGAGCTATCAGAGGAGGTGGTAAAGACAGGTACTATAACACTCTTAAAAACTAGAGAGCCCAGGTTTAAGGTGAGAGGAAAAGAATTGAACAGAGACCTGAATACATAAAATACATAAAAATAAAGAACTATAGTCGCTGTTTTTTACCGAAGATAGATACAATGAGTTGGAGGAACTCATCAAAACAGGCAGCATCTCTGTAGAAAAAGATGGGTAACATTTTGGGTTGGGACCCTTGTTCAGACTGACAGAAGAAGGTGGGGGGTGTGTGTGTGTAGGGGTAGGGGGGAGGGGGGGGGGGGGGGGGGGGGGGGGGGATGGGGGGGGGGGGGGGGGGGGGGAGGTGAAGAACTGGAGATGAGAAAAGACCAGAAACAATCAGGGCCAGCCACAAATGACATCAGGCAGGGCGATGCCTGGTAGGTCTATTGTTGGCTAGGCAAGGTGTGATCTTAAGATAAACTATGTGGTGAACTGTGGGACTGGTAAAATGACTAGGGTGGAGGAATGGGGCAAGGAGGGAGGGAAGAGGGGAGTGGAGTATGAGATGACGTTATTTTAAATGACAATTCATCACACATACCGCCGTTTTGCAAGCTACCCAAGCGAAATATGAGATACTGGTCCGCCAATTTGCGTGTGGTCTCACTCTTGTTCCTACAGTAGCACAGTGGTAGAGTTGCTGCATATAGTGCCAGCGACTTGGGTTCAATCCTGTCTAAGGGTGCTGTCTTTACAGAGTTTGTATGTTCTCCCTTTAACCGCGTGGGTTTTCTCTGGGTGCTCCAGTTTCCTCCCACACTCCAGAGATTTGCAGGTTTGTAGGTTAATTGGCTTTGGTAAAAAATTATAAGTAGCCCCTAATGTGTAGTGTGTGCTAGAGTACGGGTTCACTGGTCGGCCAGGACTCGGTGGGCCGATGGACCTGTTTTCGCGCTGTATCGCTAAACTAAACTAAACAAATCTGCTTTGCGTTTATAAATTTCTAGCTACATATTTTGCAGCCGCAATCTAAAACCTATCCAGTGAGGAAGTATTTTATTTTATCTGTCTTAATAATGTTAATGAAATAAATTGACGAAGCCTACACCTTAGACTGCTTGCCTCTCTCACATAGACCAAGCCCTTCAATGACAAGGGACAACAAGAAAATACTTTGGTACACAAAAACACTGGAGAAACTCAGCGGGTGCAGCAACTGGCGAAGGAGTCTGAAGAAGGGTTTTGGCCCGAAACGTTGCCTATCTCCTTCGCTCCATAGATGCTGCTGCACCCGTTGAGTTTCTCCAGCATTTTTGTGTACCAAAGTATTTTCCAGCATCTGCAGTTCCTTCTTAAAGAAAATACTTTGCTCTGGCAAATCTTATCAGTCAAAGCTGTCCTTTGATCAGCTGTAAACAGGAGAGGTGGATAATCGCAGGCACCTGCCTTCTCATGGCAGTGCAGACCAGTAACTCATAAACATTTATGGCCTGCTTAACTCTGCTGATAAAGACAGGTCGCACATCTCTCTGCAGTCAGCAGCTTCCAGGAAATGCAGCTCAAAATATCTCCAAGGTTTTCTTGTTTAAACACAACGCAACGTTAAAGCCCTACCCTGTGGCAACATTTGGATATCGTGGAGACCATTGGCATCGTGGCGTTTCCAGTGGGAATTTAGTATCCCTTTCTTTAAAGTTCACGGGCAATATCAGAATGGATACCAGCCTCTTGCTTAATTGTGAATGGCTGCTCAGTGCAAGCTTGTTGCAAAAGGATTATCAAAGCTTTACTAAGTTAAATTAATTCTATACTTCAAGTAGCAGGAAAAGATGCAACATATTTGAGTCTGAAGAAAGGTCCCGATTCAAAACGTCATCCATCCATGTTCCCCAGAGATTTTGCCTGATCTGCTGAGTTACTCCAGCACTTTGTGTCATTTTTTTGTGAGCCAGCACCTGCAGTTCCTTGTTTCTCCTTCTTCAACATATCTGCTTACTTGTACTCCGAGTAATAGTTTCCAAAAGTCACCCACTGCTGTCAGGATTCTTCTCTCTCTAAAGTAGCAGTTCATATTTACAATCAAAGTAAATGCAGGGATTGGTTTTTATTTTATTGTGCATCATTTGCCATTTGGATTGTTTGATTGAAAGGTTCTGTGTGGAAACAGACCCTTCGGCCCAAGGAGTCCACGCCGCCCATTGGTCACACGTTCACAGTCGTTCTATTTCATCGTACTGGATCGTACTCATCCACTCCCTACACTCTAGGGGCAATTTACAGAGGGCCAATTAACATACAAACCTGCAAGTCTTTGGGATATGGGAGGAAACCAGAGCACCTGGAGGAAACCCACGTGGTCGTAGGGAGAGCGTGCAAACTCCACCCGGACTGGACCCGAGGTCAGGATCGAACCTGGGACTCTGATTCTGTGAAGCAGCAGCTCTACCCGCTACACAACTGTGCCGCCCAGACACAGTAGGGACGGTCTTGTGTCAATTACCAGTTCATGCCGACTTGGTCTCGGCAACTGCAAAGGAAATGGCAGACCTGGTGCTTGCTGGTTAGAGTGTGTGTGTAATTATCATAGGATGGCCTGTTACTAGCAGACCTTTATGGTGCTGTCCATACGCATATGTGAAGGATTGATTCTGCCAGTGTCCCTGTCGAAACTGGAGAAGCATTGAGAGAAGAATGAAGAAAGAACCTAGCGGCAAAGTGGCGCAGAGGTAGAGTTGCTGCCTTACAGCGCCAGAGACCCGAGTTCGATCCTGACCACGGCTGCTGACTTTGACTTGACTTTGGAAATTTCATAGACAGGAGGGCAGAACTTTAATGTGAGAGGTGAAAAGATTAAAAGATATGTGCGGGGGAAGTTTTTTCACACAGAGGGTAGCGGATACCTGGAATGCATTGTCATGGGTGCTGGTCGAGGCAGTTACCATAATGGCGTTTCAGAGGTGCTTAGAGAGGCACATGGATATTCAGGAATGGAGGTGAATCGTGTGCAAGCAGGTTAGATTTGTTTACCTTGGCATCATGTTCGGCCGAGACATTGTGGGCAGAATGGTCTGTGCTGTACTGTTCCATGTTCTATATAAGTACATGACTGTAATCTATCATAGAGTCATAGTCGTACAGCATGGAAACAGGCCCTTCAGCCTAACTCGTCCATGCCGACCAAGATGCCCCATCTAAGCTCGTCCCATATGCCCACATTTGGTCTTCTAAACCTTTCCTATCCATGTACAATTCAAAGTGTTGTCATTGTTTAAATGTTGTTGTAATATACCCCCTCTGACTGCTCATTCCATACACCCACCACCCTCTGTGAGAAAAGGTTATCATTCAGATTCTTCTTAAATCTTTCCTCTCAACTCTTTAATCTATGTGTTCTAGTTCTTGATTCCCCTAGCCTGGGTAAAAGACTGCGCCTTCACCCGATCAACTTACCTCATGATTTGATAATTTGCTCTAACATTCACAAAAGGACACTGAAGAACAAAGCACCAGGTCTAAAGAAGGGTCCCAACCCAAACCATCACCTATCCAGATGTCTGAAGAAGGGTTTTGGCCCGAAACGTTGCCTATTTCCTTCACTCCATAGATGCTGCTGCACCCGCTGAGTTTCTCCAGCATTTTTGTGTACCATCATCTAGTCATGTTCACCAGAGATGCTGCCTGACCCAATGAGTTACTCCAGCACTATGTGTCTATTCTGTGTGTGTTGTGTCTGAGTTTTAGTTTTCGTTTTTGAGATAGAACGTGGAAACAGGCCCTTCGGCCCACCAAGTAAGTCCACACTGATTAGTAATCACCCATACAATCGTTCCACCCCTACAGACTGGAGACAATTTACAGAGGCCAATTAACCTACAAACCTGCCGTCTTTGAGTCTTTGTAGTGTGGGAGGAAACCGCAGCACCTGAAGGAAACCTATGCGGGTCACACAGAGAAGGTGCAAGCTCTGTACAGACAGCACCCGTAGTCAGAATCAAACCTGGGTCTCTGGCACTGTGAGGCAGTAACTCTACCGCTGCGCCACCGTGCCGCCTGGTGTTTGTCTTGTTGTTGAGCTACATCTTCCTCACTCAGGTGTATTGAACACCGATCCATCCTCGCTTCTGGGGAACAGGAATATCAGTTTAAGGCATCAACTTTCCAGCCCAGGCAGACCACAGCTCATACAACCCCACCAGATGTAAGATACAACCCCAGTGCTACACTACCCGTGTGCAAGATAAATGATGGCTGTAATTATCTTAATATACATGCTTCAAAGGAAAAGTGGTAAACCTGCACTAACGACGCAGGGGAAATAAATCATCAAGACACACAAAGTATTGGAGTGAAGTCATTCATTATATGTGGGCGGTAGGATAATTGTTCCACATAATCCTTATCTGGAACATTTTTCTTCGCTGTCCACTCTTCAATTGACTCAACTGTCTGATAAAATGATAACTTAACCGCTATTTTGAGTCTTAAATAGGCGAAGGTTTTGCATTCAAAATATAATCTGCTTTCGTTCCATAATTATCCTGCCACTCGACGAATAAGTAAGTAAATAAGAATGAGGGCAGCACAGTGGTACAACGGTAGAGTTGTTGCCTTACAGCGGCAGAAACCCAGATTCGATCCTGGCTACGGGTGCTGTCTGCGTGGAGTTTGCACGTTCTCCCTGTGACCCGTGTGGGTTTACTCCGAGTGCTCCGGTTTCCTCCCACACTCCTAAGATGCAGGTTACACAAAAAAGCTGGAGAAACTCAGCGGGTGCAGCAGCATCTATGGAGCGAAGGAAATAGGCAACGTTTCGGGCCGAAACCCTTCTTCAGACTGAATTCTGAAGAATTCTGAAGAATTCTGAAAACTCAGCGGGCCAGGCAGCATCTCTGGAGAGAAGGAAAGGGTGATGTTTCAGGTCGAGACCCTTCTTCGGATGCTCTGAAGGCAGGTCTGAGGAAGGATCTTGACCCAAAACGTCACTCCTTTCTTGTCTCCAGAGCTGCTGCCTGCCCTGCTGAGTTACTCCAGCATTTTGTGTCAATTTTCAGGTTTGTATTGGCTTTGGTTAAAATTGTAAGTTGTCCCTAGTGTGTGGGATAGTGGTGGCGTCCTAAGACGCATACGTTTTTAGGTGAATTGGCTTCTGTAAAATTGTAAATTGTCCCTAATGTGCAAGATAGTGCTCGTGTATAGGTGATCGCAGGTCGACGTGGACTTGGTGGGCTGAAGGGCCTGTTTCAATGCTTTATCTCTAAAGTCTAAAGAATCCACATCGACCATTGACCACCCATTCACACAAGTCCTAAGTCATCCCACTCTCTTATCCACTCCCTGCACAATAGAGGGAATTTTACAGAGGCCAATTAACCTACAAACCCCTACATCTTTGGGATGTGGGAGGAAAATGGAGCAGCCGGAGGAAACACACATGATTGCAGGGAGGATGTGCAAACTTCACACAGCCAGCACCCGAGGTCAGGATTGAACCTGGGTCTCTGGAGCTGTGAGGCAGCAGCTCTACCAGCTGCACCGCTGGGCTGCCCTATCTGGAGGCTACTCCCATGCCGTTGATCTCTGGAATCCTAGAGAAATTACATTTATTCAAGCTTCAGTCTGATAATTATCGGGTAGGGTGTGGGAGATTTGGTGTTAGGTTAGTTTAGAGATACAGCGTAGAAACAGTCCCTTTGGCCCACCTACATGGAGCAGCAATAATTTACAGAAGCCACTTAACATATAAACCTGCACATCTTTAGAGTGTGGGACGAAACCAGATCACCCAGAGAAAACCCACGCAATCTCCTTGTGAAAATTCTGTACAGACAGCACCCGAGGTCAGGATCGAACCCAGGTCCCTGGGGCTCTAAAGCCGTTACTCTACCACTGCACCACTGTGCCGCTTCAGAAGATCGGGCAAAATATGTTAAAATTCTCCCCTTCACCCCTACTGTGTGCAAGTATACACATAATTGTGAAGTTTGAACTTTAAAATATCAATATCCACTTTAATACAAGTGCACTTTGATTTAATCACCATTGATCAGTGACTTTGATAGTATATTGTACATTACAAATGCTAACCCTGTGAGTCACAATGTGCAACATCACAGTAAATAAACTGGTCACATATTAGTTTCTATTTCACTAACTGCAGGGAAAGCAAAACACAATGAGCTGGAAGAACTCAGTGGGTCAGGCATCATCTGTGGAGAGAATGGACAGGTGATGTTTCAGGTCAGGACCCCTTTTTTAGACTCTGAAGTCAAAAAAGAAAAATACTTTAGCCTTTACTTTAGAGATACAGTGGGGTACCAGGCCATTCTGCCCACTGAGTCAGCACCAACCAACGATCTCTCCGTACACTTGCACTATCCTACACACAAGGAACAATTTACAATTTACAGAAGCCAATTAAACCTGCAAGTCTTTGGAGTGTGGGAGGAAACCGGAACACAAAGAAAACTCACAGGACATACTCACAGGGGAGAACATACTAACTCCATACAAACAGCACCTGTAGTCAGGATTGAACACAGGTCTCTGGCGTGGTGAAGCAGCAACTCTACCACTGCACCACTGTGCCACATCAGGAGATTGGGAGAAAGCCGTTAATGTTCTCCCCTTCACCACTGTCATGTGAAAACATACATGTAATTGTGGCTTTTGTGCCACTGTGCTGCCCCAATAAAGAATGAATAAAGAAGGGCCCTGGACCGTAACATCACCTGTCCATTCCCTCCAAAGATGCTGCTTGATCCTCTGAGTTCCTTCAGCACTTTGTCCTTTAGCTCAAGATTCCAGCATCTGCAGTTTCTAGTGCTTCCATTCGCGAAGGATCTTGTTTCTTGCAAATAATTGCACATAGATATTCCATACGGTACTAAACTACAGGCACTTTGTGTAAAACAAGGGTGGCGCAGTGGTATAGTTGCTGCCTCACAGTACCCGAGACCCAGGTTCGATCCTGATTACAGGTGCTGTCTGTACAGAGTTTGTACATTCTCCCCGTGACCGCATGGGTTTTCTCCAGTTGCTCCGATTTCCTCCCACCCTCCAAAATCATCCAGGTGTGTAGGTTGTGTAGGAGGGAACTGCAGATGCTGGTTTAAAACGAAGATAGAAACAAAATGCTGGAGTAACTCAGCGGGCCAGGCAGCATCTCTGGAGAGAAGGAAAGGGTGACGTTTTGGGTCGAGACCCTTCTTCGGATGCTCTGAAGGCAGGTCTGAGGAAGGATCTTGACCCAAAACGTCACCCCTTTCTTGTCTCCAGAGCTGCTGCCTGTCCTGCTGAGTTACTCCAGCATTTTGTGTCAATTTTCAGGTTTGTATTGGCTTTGGTTAAAATTGTAAGTTGTCCCTAGTGTGTGGGATAGTGGTGGTGTGCGGGGTGATCGCTGGTCGGCGCAGTCTCGGTGTGATGAAGGGTTTAAGAAGGAACTGCAGATGCTGAAACGTTGCCTATTTCCTTCGCTCCATAGATGCTGCTGCACCCACTGAGTTTCTCCAGCATTTTTGTGTACCTTTGGTGCGATGAAGGGCCTGTTTTCCCACTGTATCGCTAAACTGAAAACCAAAAAAATGATTGATTTAGGCGTTTTTTAAAATAACATGCTTGTTCCTTTAATACAAAAGCTTGATTGGTATTTATGGAATAATCCACTCAAATTTACTGCTGACTGCCTAGTCACGTATATGTTTAATTTACGTATTTTTGAATTACGTGCTGCTTTTCAAGCAGGTAACCCCCATGTAAAACGCAGGCTGCCTGTGAGAGGAAAGTTATTTCCAATTACTTCAAATTGATCTGTGCTTAATTATCATTGATTCGGCAAAATGTATGCTCATTGATCTTATTCTCTAATCAACCCGAAGGACTATTGTAAGAAGGAGATGAACACATAACTAGGAACATAGAACATAGAACTGTATAGCACAGGAACAGGCCCTTCAGCCCACAATGTCCATGCTGAACATGATGCCAAACTAAACTAATCTCAAAGTATGTCAAATTATGAGAGGCATAGATAGGATGGACATAGAAACATAGAAACATAGAAAATAGGTGCAGGAGGAGGCCATTCGGCCATTCGGCCCTTCGAGCCAGCACCACCATTCATTGTGATCATGGCTGATCGTCCCCTATCAATAACCCATGCCTGCCTCCTCCCCATATCCTATTGACTCCACTAGCCCCTAGAGCTCTATCTAACTCTCTCTTAAATCCATCCAGTGATCTTGGCCTCCACTGCCCTCTGTGGCAGGGAATTCCATAAATTCACAACTCTCTGGGTGAAAACTTTTTTTTCTCACCTCAGTCTTACATGGCCTCACCTTTATTCTAAGACTGTGGCCCCTGGTTCTGGACTCGTCCAACATTGGGAACATTTTTCCTGCATTTAGCTTGTCCAGTCCTTTTATAATTCTATATGTTTCTATAAGATTCCCCCTCATCCTTCTAAACTCTAGTGAAGTCAGAAGCTATTTCCAAGCATGGAAATATCAGTTACTAGAGGGCATGGTTTTAATGTGAGAAGGGCGAAGATTGAAGAAGTGCAGGGCAAGTTTTTTAAAAACTGAGGCTGGTGAGTGCCTGGAACTTGCTGCCGGGGGGTGGTGGGGAAGCTTTTGGATAGGCACATGGATATGCAGCGAATAGAGGGACATAGCATCAGTTTAAAGGAGATGTGCAGGTCAGGTTTAGTTACACAGACAGTGGTGGGGGCCTGGGCTGGTGTTGGAGGCAGATATGTTAGTGGAATTTAAGAGGCATTTGGATATTCAGGGAATGCAGTGATTATGGATCATGTGCAGGCAGAGGATTGTAGTTTATCTAGACACCATGTTTGGGCCAAAGGGCCTGTTCCTGTGCTATACTATTCAATGGTCTATGTTCTATCTGCGAGCACGTGATCCATATCCCACTGTGTGCCTATCTAAAAGTCATTTAAACACCACTAGTGTATCTGCCTCCACCACCAACCTTGCAGCACATTCATTGTACCCACTGCCTTCTGCGTTAAAAATGTAAACTTGCCCCGAGCATCTCCTTTAAACTTTGCCATTCGTGGATGAATCTGTCCCAGATTTTAAAATAATACTTGCAGGATTTGAAATAATTGACATAGAATCATTCAATGATGCTTTCATAAGCCAATTTTACACAGGCCACTCTGTAAGTGAGAGGAAGGTTGAAGATGTGTTTGTAGCTCCAACAGCAGATAGGAGTCAAAGTCAGTACACACCCACTGTCAATAGAGACATCAGTTCATTTAGTTTCCCAACAGGTCAACGGAGAATAAACACGCAGGATATGACCTCTGCTTCGTGGTGCCGTTAATAGCAGCCAATCGCCTTCATATTATCACGCAATCCAAACAGAATCCAAGGCTGAACATTTCTGCTCCGAGCAATAAAAAAGCTCCATGCCTGCCAAACATGTTTGATAACTAGCAGAATATGGCGGGCCCGCTATTAATGATTAACCGGCTGGTGATGAAAGTCCTTATTTCGGAGTGATGAATGCAGAGATAAACAAAATGTTCCCTCCGCTATCTCGGCTACAGGGAGGCTTTGTAGGTGTTGTCAGCCTGACAAATTGCCAAAGTGTACGCACAGCAGAATCCTGGGCCAAACTTAGTGGAGACTGCAGTTAGACTTCTGTACTTTGTGAGGAAATTGCAATGTTTCATTGTGTAAACGTTATTCCCTTTATCCTGTATCCGTGCACTGTGGATGGCTCGATTGTAATCATGTATAGTCTTTCCACTGACTGGATAGCACGCAACAAAAAGCTTTTCACTGTACCTCAGTACATGGGACAATAAACTAAACTAAACTAAACTAAACTAAACTTTACCTTGCCCTAAACGTTATTCCCTTTATCCTGTATCTGTGCATTGTGGACGTCTCGATTGTAATCATGTATAGTCTTTCCACCGACTGGATAGCACGCAACAAAAAGCTTTTCACTCTACCTCAGCACACGTGGTAATAGTAAACAAAACTGATGGTGATTCTGTGGAATTCATTGCCACATACAGCTGTGGAGGCCAAGTCAATGGATAATTTTGTCAGAGATTGACAGATTCTTGATTAGTAAGGGTGTCGGGGGTTATGGGGAGAAGGCAGGTGAAGGAGGTTGAAAGATAGAAATTCCATAATAGACAATAGACAATAGGTGCAGGAGTAGGCCATTCGGCCCTTCGAGCCAGCACCACCATCCAATGTGATCATGGCTGATCATCCACAATCAGTAACCTGTTCCAGCCTTCTCCCCATATCTCCTGACTCCGCTATCTTTAAGAGCCCTATCTAGCTCTCTCTTGAAAGTATCCAGAGAAGGGGACCCCCACCGCAGAGAATTCCACAGACTCACAACTCTCTGTGTGAAAAAGTGTTTCCTCGTCTCGGTTCTAAATTGCTTACTTATTAATTGAATGGCAGAGTAGACTTGATGGGCCAAATGGCATAATTCTGCTCCTATAACCTATGGCCTTATGACGTAAGCTAAACTCAACTTATTGCAATGGAAAATTAAATTCTTACAAATAATGAATATTAAAATGACCAATGTGTACAAAGGATGCAGATGCTGTTTAAACTGAAGATAGACACAAAAGGCTGGAGTAACCCAAGGGGATGGGCAGCACCTCTGGAGAGAAGGAATGAGTCACGTTTCGGGTCGAGACCCTTCCTCAGACCAAAGTCACCAGTGTTTTAAATCACTTTTGAGTCATAGCAGTAATGTTTTTTCCAGGTTTTACCTAGTGGATGGGTGACCTTAATAGAGTCAGGGTCACTGGAACACCTGGTCTCAAAGTGAGATGACAAATGGAAGATTAATGACAATAGTGTCAGGGATTGGGAATCAGGGATTGGGAATCATACTTATAAGGGGAGTCTGTCCAAACTGCAATCGCTCTGGTTTCCTCACACACTCCAAAGATGTACACGTTTGTAGGTAAGTTGGTTGCTGTAGTTGCCCCTAGTGTGTACGTTATCCCTAAGTGGGATAATATAAAGCTAGTGTATGGGTGATTGATAGTTGGTGTGGACTTGCTGAGCTGAGGAGCCTGTTTCCACAGTGTATCTCTAAACATTTTTTCATCCACAACTTGATGAGGGTCTGGATCCCACATCACGTTTTGGTGAGTCTGGTAGGACCAAATCCTCATCTAGGAAATACCTCGATGATAACTTAAAGAGCCATCACTTAAAACCAATTGATAGAATGCTGGGAAATGAAATTAAAGTTCATTTTTGGTCAAAGGGACACAGTGGTTGAATTGCATCCCTCTGCTGTAAATTTCACCAGTCCACGATCTGAGTCCTTGATATTAATCTCTCATAGAGTCATAGAGTCATACAGCTTGGAAACTGGCCCTTTGGACCAACTTGCCCACATCAACCAAAATGCCCCATCTACACTAGTCCCACCTGCCTGCATTTGGCCCATATCTCTCTAAACCCATCCTATACATGTACCTGCCTAAATATTTCTTATATGTTATGATAGTACCTGCATCTCCCAGTATAAATCCTTGAAACAAAATGCAAAGACTAAAAGCCTGTAGATCTTGAAAACCAGGAATTAAAGCACAAAATCCCGTAAACACACAGCATGTCAGACAGCATCCATGGAGAGAACAACTGTGTTCTAACATCGGAGACCTTTCATCAATACTACTCACATGGACAATCATTAATCCAAATCAGTAAGCTTAGTTCTCTTTCCACAGATGCTGACTGACCTGCTGAGTGTTTCCGGCATTCATTGAGAACCTTCTTCATAAAGTAAAATATACACGAGTAACAAACAGTGGTAGAGTTGCTGCCTTACAGCGCCAGATGTATGGGTTCGATCCTGACTATGGGTGCTGTCTGTAATAGAGTTTGTACGTTCTCCCTGTGACAGTGTGAGTTTTTTCCGGATGCTCCGGTTTCCTCCCACTCTCCAAAGATGTGCAGGTTTGTTGGTTAATTGACTTCTGTAAATTGTTCCCAGTGTGTGGGATTGAACTAGTGTACATGTGATCGCTGGTCGGCATGGACTCAGTGAGCTGAAGGACTTGTTTTGACACCGTATCTCTAAACAAAACTAAATTAGTTCTATGCTAATGTGTCATATGGGAGATTCTCATTTTCCATAACACTGTGTGTATGAAGTTTGTACGTTCTCCCTTTGGCCACTGGGTTTTCTCCAGGTGCTCTGATTTCCTCCCACATGCCAAAGACGTACAGGTTTGTAGGTTATTTGGCTTCGGTGAAAATTGTAAATTGTCCCTAGTGTGTAGGATAGTGTTAGTATACGGGGAATGCTGTTCGGCGTAGACCCGGTGGACCGAAGGGCCCTTTTCCGTGCTGTATCTCTAACCTAAACTAAACTAAACTTGTTTAACTCAAATTGTTCATGAGAAGCGGTCAACTTACCGTTGATGCCCCAACTTTCTCTTTCAACATCTTCACAATTATCATTAACATTGAGCAATTGGATGGAAGACAGAATGAACTCTCTCTTCTTGCTTAAGGTATTACTAAGTGTCCTGGAATGTCTCTCAGTGGTGTTGTTTATTATCACAGATACAGATATCTTGATGTGGATAAGTTACTTATTTGATAGTCCGTAATAAATGCCTCTATCTCCATAAAAGTAAATATTTTACATTCATTTAAAGAAATAGAAACGTGTCTGAACTTATTGGGAATAGACACAAAGTGCTGGAGTAACTCAGCGGGTCAGGCAGCATCTCTGGGAAAGGAATAGGTGATGTTTTGGGTCAAGACCCTTGGTCAGACTTATTGAACGTATGGGGTGGCGTTAATATAAGAATGGGCTACATTACAGATGCGCTGTAGAAAGCATTTTATCAGGATGCATCACAGCATGGTTTGGGAACAGCTTCATCCAAGACCGCAAGCAATTGCAAAGAATTGTGGATGCAACCCAGACCATCACACAAACTAACCTCCCTTCCATTGACTCCATTTGCATCTCACGCTGCCTCGGCAAGGCCACCAGCATAATCAAGGACCAGTCGCACCCTGACCATTCCCTCTTCTCCCCTCTCCCATCAGGCAAGAGGTATAGAAGTGTAAAAACGCATACCTCCAGATTCAGGGACAGTATCTTCCCAGCTGTTATCAGGCAACTGAACCATCCTACCAACAACTAGAGAACAGTCCAGAGCTATTATCTACCTCATTAGAGACCCTCAGACTATATTTGATCACACTTTATTGGACTTTATCTTGCACTAAACATTATTCCCTTTATCATGTATCTGTACACTGTGGATGGCTCGAGTGTAATCATGTATTATCTTTCCACCGACTGGTTCGCACGCAACAAAAGCTTTTCACAGTACCTTGGTACACGTGACAATAAATTAAACTCATACTCAAATATAGGCTGTGAAACACCTCTGCTTTGCTGGGCTGGGTGACTTCGATATTACTTCCTGGTTTTTATCCTCTGTACAGACCCATGGATTTTGTTTTAGAAAGTATGATTGACCTAAAGCAACATAAATAACTCTTTGTTTAAGAAAGAACTGCAGATGCTGGAAAAATCGAAGGTAGACAAAAATGCTGGAGAAACTCAGCGGAAAGAAGAAAGGAAGAGGTGGCAACAGGTGGGCTGTGGGAGAGCTGGGAAGGGGAGGGGAAGGAGGGAGAAAGCAACAACTACATGAAATTGGAGAAGTCAATGTTCATACCACTGGGGTATAAACAGCCCAAGCGAAATATGAGGTGCTGCTCCTCCAATTTGCGGTGGGACTCACTCTGGCCATGGAGGAGGTCCAGGACAGAAAGGTCGGATTCAGAATGGGAGGGGGTGTTGAAGTGCTGGGCCACCAGGAGATCAGGTTGGTTAGTGCGAACTGAGTGGAGGTGTTGGGCGAAGCGATCGCCAAGCCTATGCTTGGTCTCATCGATGTAGAGAAGTTGGCACCTAGAGCAGCGGATGCAATAGATGAGGTTGGAGGAGGTGCAGGTGAACCTCTGCCTCACCTGGAAAGACTGCTTGGGTCCCCCCCCGTTCCCTAAAGAATGAGGACATCTCCGATGCCCTGGTTTGGAACACCTCATCCTGGGTGCAGATGCAGTATATTTTTGGTGAAACTCCTCTCTATTAAAAGTTAACCAACTGCAAAAGTTCTTGCTTATTGTTAAATTTTAAATCCTGTTTAGGATTTAGAAACAGAATTAGATTCATGCAATAGACAGGTAGAAAGTGCTGGAGTAACTCAGCAGGCCAGGCAGCATCTCTGGAGAAAATGGATGTGATGTTTCGGGTTGGGACCCTTCTTTAGTCTTTGGTATAAACCAGCACCTGCAGTTCCTTTTTATTAGATTCTTGCAATGTTTTACAAGTAATAATGTAATTGTTCTGTTTTGTTACATAAAACAATTGCACACTCCTAATTCTTGCTTCCATTGCTGGGCAGTCATTGACATAAAGCTAGATCAGTGCAGCACAGGATGTTTAGCTCACAATGTTTGTGCCGAACATGATGTCGTCAAACTGATCTCATCTGCCTACACATGATCCATATCCTTCGATTCCCTACACTTCCATGAGTCTATTAAAAGCGGCTTAAATATCACTATCGTGCCTGCTTCCACAATTATAATCACAATTCTTTTCCACAAAAGATACAAGGAATTATTGCCTTCACAATGATTATTTTAGAGATGTAGCACAGAATCGTGCCCTTTGGCTTGCCGGGTCCGTGCCGACCAGTGATCACCCCGTGCACTAGCACTATCCTACACACTCGGGACAATTCACAATTTACAATTTTACCGGAACCAATTAATCTACAAACCTGCACCTCGTTGGAGTGTTGGAGGAAACCAGAGCACCCGGGAGAAACCAATGCGGTCACAGGGAGAAAGTACAAACTCCGTACAGGCAACAGCCGTGGTCAGGGTTGAACCTGGGTCTCTGGCGGTGTAAGGCAGCAACTCTACCGCTACACCACGGTTGCACCCCAATATTATAAAAAGTCTTGCGGAAAAGGTTTGGAGCAAATTTGCCAGCATCCAAAATTTACACATCAAATCTGCTATTAAAGTCTTAAGCTATTTTCACATGTGATTTTCTCAGCTTCATACTCTAGAAGTGTGAAACCACGACATGAATATCTCTTATTCTGCATGCCACATCTTTCTACCACTTTATACACTGTGTGATAATATTAATGGGTAAAGTATTGATTGAACAAAGAATGGATGGAGGCAGTCTAAGGAAATACAATCAGAATAGTTATGATATACTCTGGCGCCACCCAGTCTCAAACCGAGTGTAATTAATCATCTCGTCTGACCAACGTGTTTCCAGATACTATAGAATTCATCACATGCCGATACAGCAGATATTATATCTGATGAACTGCATAATAATTGTCTATAATTCATTTTTAAAAGTTAATGAAATATAAATAACTCTTAATTATTTAGAGAAAGCTGTTACTGATATTTTTGGCAAAACTTCTCACACTGCAAAATGTTCACTTATTGTTGAATTTTAAATCCTGCATTGAGATTCCCTTTTTTTTTAGTAAATGAGACTTTACTTTTGAAAATAATTTGAATTTTATTTTACAGTTTTAACAGGATTTTCTTCCTGAATCTTTGATCATAACAAAACAGTTATATGTACATACAAATTATGAGCAGGAGAATGCTTGATCGAAGTACAGTTTCACCACCAATGTTCCAGCAACTGGTAGTCTGGCACCTCCTTCAATCCGGACAAAATTACAAGAGTACACTTGAAATTCCCAACCCCAGAAGTCCCTCCGAAAATATAGTGCCTAGGCTGGGTGAGGTGGCCGGTCTCGACCTCATCGGGACTTCCGTGGCCGATCGGTGGAACTCCAGCCTGGCCGCAGCCGGCAGATCCATTCCCATAGCCAACTTTGTGACCGACTTTGTGGGCCAGTATCTTGAGTGAAGTGGACCACACATCTTCCCACCCAGCTTCCTGTAAGGTCTCCATCCCTTACTTCCAATTCCTCCATCTATGCCGCATCTGCACCCAGGATGAGGTGTTCCAAACAAGGGCATCGGAGATGTCCTCATTCTTTAGGGAACTCCTCTTCTACTATAGATGAGGCTCTCACCAGGATCTCTTTTATACCGCGTAGCTCTGCTCTCACTCCCCATCCCCCCACTCTTAACAAGGTCAGAGTCCCCCTTGTCCTCACCTTCCACCCTACCAGCCATCACATACAACAGATAATCCTCCAACATTTTTGCCACCTCTAATGAGATCCCACCACTGGCCACATCTTCCCATCTCCTCCGTTTTCAGCTTTCTACAGAGACCGCTCCCTTAGTAACTCCCTTGTCAATTTATCCCTTCCCACCCAAACCACCCCCTCTCCAGGTACTTTCCCTTGCAACCGCAGGAAACGCTACACTTGTCGCTTTACCTCCCCCCTTGACTCCATCCAAGGACCCAAGCAGTCTTTCCAGGTGAGGCAGAGGTTCACCTGCACCTCCTCCAACCTTATCTATTGCATCCGCTGGTCTAGGTGTCAGCTGCTCTACATTGGTGAGACCAAGGGTAGGCTTGGCGATCGCTTCGCCCAACACCTCCGCACAGTTCGCAATAACCAACCTGATCTCCCGGTGGCTCAGCACTTCAACTCCCCCTCCCATTCCGAATCCGACCTTTCTGTCCTGGGCCTCCTCCATGGTCAGAGTGAGGCCCACCGTAAATTGGAGGAGCAGCACCTCATATTTCGCTTGGGCAGTTTACACCCCAGTGGTATGAACATTGACTTCTCCAATTTCAGATAGTCCCTGCTTTCTCCCTCTATCCCCTCCCCTTCCCAGCTCTTCCACAGCCCACTGCCTCCGCCTCTTCCTTTCTTCTTCCTGCCACCCCCACCCCCAATACGGGTCTCGACCCGAAAAGTTGCCTTTTTCATTCGCTCCATAGATGCTGCCTCACCCACTGAGTTTCTCCAGCATTTTTTGTCTACCTTCGATTTTCCAGCATCTGCAGTTGCTTCTTAATAATTTTCACATGCTCTTGCTATACACTCCACTAGATGGCAGTGAGAGACAGTTCTTTAATAATCCCAGTCCCAGAGAAAGTTATGTGCAGCTGGAAAAGAGACATGGACCAGTGCAGATACTAACCCTTTCACCCACCATGTCCATACTGGGCTGGTCCCATTTTCCTGCATTTGGCCCACAGTCCTCAAAACCCTTCCTTATCCTTTCTCGACACCAATCGAGCAAAACCTCACTTCAGAAGAGTAGAGTTCTGGATGAAATAATATCAATTGCGAAATTAGACCAAGCACTTATGTGCATAATACAAATGAATGCACATCTTTCTGATTTCCCCTTGTCCTTATATAAATGTCCAGATTCTGGGACAGTTTCTTCCCAGCTGTTATCAGGAAACAGAACCATCCTATCACCAACAAGAGTGAGGTCCTAACCTACCATCTATCTCATTGGAGACCCTCGGACTATCTTCAATCAGACTTTACTGGACTCTTGCCCTAAATGCTATTCCCTTATCCTGTATCTGTTCGCTGTGGATGACTTGATTGTAATCATGTACAGTCTTTATGTTAACTGGATAGCGTGCTTAGTTTGTCTCCATTCATCAGGTCTGAAGAAGGGTTTCGGCTGGAAAAGTTGCCTATTTCCTTTGCTCCATAGATGCTGCTGGACCCGCTGAGTTTCTCCAGCATTTTTGTGTACCATCAACGGTCAACGGTTTTTTTATTGCCATATGCATATTGTCATGAAATTCTGTTTTTGCATACAGTTCAGTAAAGTATTGCCATGCCGAAACACAATCCCCAATTAGTACAAAGTACACAGAAATAGTCCAGGAAAACAGTAAGCAATAACCAACCTGACCTCCCGGTGGCTCAGCACTTCAACTCCCCCTCCCATTCCCAATCTGACCTCTCTGGCCTGGGTCTCCTCCATTGCCAGAGTGAGCAACAGCGGAAATTGGAGGAACAGCACCTCATATTCCGCCTGGGGACCTTGCGTCCGGATGGCATTAACATTGAATTCTCCCAATTTTGCTAGCCCTTGCTGTCTCCTCCCCTTCCTTAACCCTCTAGCTGTTTCCTCCCACCCTCCCATCCGCCCGCCCTCGGGCTCCTCCTCCTCCCCTTTTCCTTCCTTCTCCCCTCCCCCCCCCCCCCCCCCCCCCCCACCCCCCATCAGTCTGAAGAAGGGTTTCGGCCCGAAACGTCGCCTATTTCCTTCGCTCCATAGATGCTGCTGCACCCGCTGAGTTTCTCCAGCAATTTTGTGTACCTTCGATCTTCCAGCATCTGCAGTTCCTTCTTGAACAGTAAGCAAGAGTCACTAGGTTTAGGAACCATTTTCGAAGTCCAGTCCAATCCGTGTACTCGGTATCCTGGAGCGGGGCCCGATCCAGGTGAACCACAGGCTGGTGCAGGTAAAGGGGCTGCTCCTTGCCTTCTGGCTGCACTTCACACCCGCTACCCTCACCTGTGCGTAGGGGAGAGGGTAGGGCTGAAGATGTAATGGTTGGGTCGTTCCAAGGCCTGGCCAAGCCAGCCATCGACAAATCACGGGCTCTGGCCCCTTTTCCGGGGTTACGTCCGTTCCCGGGTGGTACTAGAGAGGTACTACGCGCTGTCCATGGGCGTCCTGGGGGATTTCTGGGACCGCTGGGGAGTGGATTGCATTCTTGACAAGGATTATAATATAGTGGTTTAATAGTATATTTAGTATTGAAGAATACAGTGCCCTCCATTATGTTTGGAACAAAGACCCATCATTTATTTATTTGCCTCTGTACTCTACAATTTTGAGATATGTAATAGAAAAAATCACATGGTTAAAGTGCACATTGTCAGATTTTAATAAAGGCCATTTTTATACATTTTGGTTTCACCATGTAGACATTACAGCTGTGTTTATACATAGTCCCCCCATTTCAGGGCACCATAATGTTTGGGACACATGGCTTCACAGGTGTTTGTAACTGCTCAGGTGTGTTTAAATGTCTCCTTAATGCAGGTATAAGAGAGCTCTCAGCACCTAGTCTTTCCTCCAGCCTTTCCATCACCTTTGGGAACTTTTATTGCTGTTTATCAACATGAGGACCATAGTTGTGCCAATGAAAGTCAAAGAAGACATTATGAGACAGAGAAACAAGAATAAAACTGTTGGAGACATCAGCCAAACCTTAGGCTTACCAAAATCAACTCTTCTTCTTGCGTATGGCGTGCACAGCCTAAAGTTGTAGGACAACTTATTCTATTTAATCTTATTTGATTGTGCAGGCCAGGTTGATTGCATTCGTCGAAACAGGGCAGACCACGTGAAGGTTGCAATCTCCCACTCAACCAAAATGAACTGTTTGGAACATCATTAAGAAGAAAGAGATCACTGGTGAGCTTACTAATCGCAAAGGGACTGGCAGGCCAAGGAAGACATACACAGCTGATGACAGAAAAATCCTCTCTATAATAAAGTAAAATCCCCAAACACCTGTCCGACAGATCAGAAACACTCTCCAGGAGTCAGGTGTGGATTTGTCATTGACCACCGTCCACAGAAGACTTCATGAACAGAAATACAGAGGCTACACTGCAAGATGCAAACCGCTGGTCAGCCGCCAAAATAGGATGGACAGGCTACAGTTTGCCAAGAAGTAGTTAAAAGAACAACCACAGTTCTGGAAAAAGGTTTTGTGGACAGACAAGATGAAGATTAATTTATATCAGATCGATGGCAAGAGCAAAGTATGGAGGAGGGATGGAACTGCCCAAGATCCAAAGCATACCACCTCATCTGTGAAACACAGTGGTGGGGGTGTTATGGCCTGGGCATGTATGGCTGCTGAAGGTACTGGCTCACTTATCTTCATTGATGATACAATTGCTGATGGTAGTAGCATAATGAATTCTTAAGTGTATAGACACATCCTATCTGCTCAAGTTCAAACAAATGCCTCAAAACTCATTGGCCGGCGGTTCATTCTACAGCGAGACAATGATCCCAAACATCCTGCTAAAGCAACAAAGGAGTTTTTCAAAGCTAAAAAATGGACAATTCTTGAGTGGCCAAGAATCACCTGATCTGAACCCAATTGAGCATGCCTTTTATATACAGAAGAGAAAACTGAAGGGGACTAGCCCCCAAAACAAGCATAAGCTAAAGATGGCTGCAATACAGGCCTGGCAGAGCATCACCAGAGAAGACACCCAGAAACTGGTGATGTCCATGAATCGCAGGCTTCAAGCAGTCATTGCATGCAAAGGATATGCAACAAAATACTAAACATGACTACTTTCATTTACATGACATTGCTGTGTCCCAAACATTATGGTGCCCTGAAATGGGGGGGGACTATGTATAAACACTGCTGTAATTTCTACATGGTGAAACCAAAATGTATAAAAATGGCCTTTATTAAAATCTGACAATGTGCACTTGTGACCACATTTGATTTTTTCTATTACAAATCTCAAATTGTGGAATACAGAGGCAAATAAATAAATGATGGGTCTTTGTCCCAAACATTATGGAGGGCATATTTGTTTGACGTATTATGGTGGTGGGTTTTGTTTTGATTTATTTCATGGAAACATAGAAACATACAAAGTAGATGCAGGAGTAGGCTATTCGGCCCTTCGAGCCAATACTGCCATGTAATATGATCATGGCTGATCATCCAGAATCAGTTCCTTGTTCCTGATAATTCCCCATATCACTTGATTCTGTTAGCCTTAAGAGCTATATCTAATTCTCTCTTGAATACATTCAGTGAATTGGCCTCCACTGCCTCCATTGTGGCAGAGAATTCCACAGATTCACAACTCCCTGGGTGAAAAAGATATTCCTCATCTCAGTCCTAAATGGCCTACGCCTTATTCTTAAACTGTGACCCCTGGTTCTGGACATTGGGAACATTTTTCCTCCATCTAGCCTGTCCAATTCCATAAGAATTTCATATGTTTCTATAAGATCACTTCTCATCATTCTAAATTCCAGTGAATACAAGCCCAGTCGACCCATTCTTTCATCATATGTCAGTCCCGCCATCCCAGGAATTAACCTGGTGAACCTACACTGCACTCCTTCAATAGCAAGAATGTTATTCCTCAAATTAGGAGACCAAAATTGCACACAATACACCAGGTGTGGTCTCACCGGGGCCTTGTACAACTGAAGTTGGACCTCCTTGTTCCTATATTCAAATCCTCTCGTTATGAAGGCCAACATGCCATTTGCTTTCTTCACTGCCTGCTGAACCTGGATGCTTACTTTCAGTGACTGACGTACAAGGACACCGTGGTCTCGATTCACCTCTCCTTTTCCTAATCTGACACCAGTTAATAATCTGCCTCTTGTTCTTGCCACCAAAGTGGATAACCTGACATTTATCCACATTATACTGCATCTGCCATGAATCTACCCACTCACCCAACCTGTCCAAGTCACCCTGCAGCCTCATACCATCCTCCACGCAGCTCACACTGCCACCCAGCTTTGTGTCATCCGCAGACTCGGAAATGTTACATTTAAACTTGGAGATGTTACATTTTGTAATATTTTGTAAATTATTTTGGGGTAAAAAAAGGCTGCTGCAGAGTCTCCAATTGTCATCTCCGTCTGGGTCATCCAGTAAATCATCGCCCCTCTCCTCGCCCGGCCACCTTCAGTCTTTGTGCCCCGGGGGCACGTCCTGCAGCGGACCTTGAGGGCCCGGAATGTAAGACCTTGGTTCACTCTCTTATCGGCCCTTGCTCTTGCATCCACCATCGCTGGCTCCCTGTGTCCTCCTCTCCGATTCTCTGGGCCTCAGGGGATGTGCAGAGGCTGGGCTCGGGGGCTCCCTCTACAGGTAACGAGAGACATGCAGATTCTAGTGCTCCTATGACCATGATGTTACTGTCGGCTTCGACGTATTGCGTTAGAATTGTCACACAACGGAGAAGGCTGTAGACATCCTAATGCTAAAAACGAAGGGTCCCGACCTGAAACGTCTCCTATCCATGTTCTCCAGAATTGCTGCCTGACCTGCTGAGTTACTCCATCACTTTGTGTCCTTTTGTGTAAACCAGCATCTGCAGTTCCTAGTTTCTACTTCTTAACAGATATGCTGAACCCCTTATCCAACAGGGGCCTCCAGTGCTTGTCCTCCCCACCTCTAGTTTGTATCTGAGTTTTAGTTTAGAAATATAGCATGGAAACAGGCCCTTTAACCCACCGAGTCCACACCGACCAACGATCACCCATTAACAATAGTTCTAACCTACACACTAGGTACAATTTACCAAAGCCAATTAACCTACAAACCCGCATGTCTTTGGGATGTGGGTGGAAACCGGAGCACCCGGAGAAAATCCATGCGGTCACAGGGAGAACGTTTGTACCTAGGTACATGTGACAGTAATAAACGTGAACCTACACCTGCGTCTCCACCAATACCATTCAATCTGTTGAGCATTTTCCATTTTTATTTTCTGACACATCAATAATCTCATTAAAGAACACAAAGAGATGGAGTAACTCAGTAGGTCAGGCAGCATCGCTGGAGAACATGGATAGGCGGCATTTCGGGTTGAGCCTTCTTCAGACTGGGAGCCTTAGCCTTTGTTGCATAACCATGCTCCTATACCGCATACACCATATACTCTTTAACTAAAATAACCTCTCTCTCAATGTCAGCAAAACTAAAGGGATGATCGTGCATTACAGGAGACAGCAGGGGAGTGGTCACCTCCCCATCCACATCGGTGATGCTGAGGTTGAAAGGGTCAGCAGCTTCATGTTCCTCGGTGTGCACATCACTGACGACCTCTCTTGGACACTGCACACGGACACAATAACTAAGAAAGCCCGCCAGCGGCTCTTTTTCCTGAGAAGACTGAGGAAGTTTGGCCTGAACGCCAGCATCCTCCCAAACGTCTACAGTTGCCCCATCGAGAGTCTGCTGATGGGCTGCATCACAGTCTGGTACGGGAACTGTTCTGCCCACAGCCGCAAATCACTACAGAGAGTGGTGAAGGCGACACAGCACATCACTGGCAACTGTCTCCCGGCCATTCAGGACATTTTCCACAGGCAGTGCCTGTGGAAGGCACAAGGACCACAGCTACCCAGCATGCAGACTGTTCGTCAGGCAGACGATACAGAAGTATGGCTGCACGTATCACCAGACTTAAGAACAGTTTTTACCATCAGGCCATCAGGCTTCTGAACTCATAAACACATCATATATGTTGATTCTTTTATTGATTATTGTCTTTTACCTACCAATGTCACTTTATCTTTTTTTTACCTTAATTTTATACTTGTAATATCATTGCTGAGATGACCCGTTGTCTTGTCAAACACATTTCATTGTTCCGTTGACCCTGTGTTAACCGACAGATGAAAAATAAAACAGAACTGAACTAAACAAAGATTACTGAAGGTATACTATTTTGCAAAGAGGTAAGGGAAATGAGGATAACACTCATGCAACATGTGGCAGCCAAAATTACAGAGGCAAAGTATTAAATATAGAGGTGTGAGATTATTAAACTAGAGGAAGGAGTTACTCAACGCAGCCACAAGGAACTGAAGGGGCTGGAACCTGGAATAAAACACAAAGTGCTGGAGTAACTCAGTGGGTCAGGCAGCATCTGCGATGGGAAAGGACTGGTGATGTTTCAAATTGGGATCCATCTTCAGACTCAATATATTTATCTGTTAATTAAATGATGTAGCCATAGAACATGATAGATAGCACGTAATGGCACAGAACAGGAACAGGCCCTTCAGCCCTCAGTCTTCATGCTGAACAAGAGGCTAAATTAAACTAATCTCCTCTGCCTCCAGATGATCCATATCCCTCCATTCCATGCCTATCCATGTGCCTATCTAAAAGCCTCTTAAAAGCCACTATTGTATCTGCCTCTACCTCCATCCCCAGCTGCACATTACAGGCACCAATGACTGTGTAAAAAAATCTGGCCCTGCGCATCTCCTTTATACTTTGCCCCTCTCACCTTAAAGTTACGTATGCCCTTTAGTCGTTGACATTTCTCGTATCTGCCGTCACCACCACACCTGGACTTTGGGCTTTTGTTTTGCCCTGATACAGTATTTTTTCTTTTGCATTTATTGGACTTCATTTTTCTTTATCGTGGCATCTATGAGCACTGTGTTTACAGCCCTTTTACGCTGTTGCAAGTAAAAATTTCATTGTCCTATTTTCGGAACATTTGACACTTAATTGCTCTTGACTCAGGCTAGGATAGCCTTGTACAATTTGGAAAAAAAAACCTCCTGTGCTTTGGTGTGCAATTGGCATGAGAATAGCATTTCCTTTGTAGCTTTAATGTAGTTTCCCGGCGAGAACCAGGCTGTCGTATAACTAACATCAATTCATTTGTACTCCCATGCAATTATGACGAGCAGTCAATTGTAACGGGACAGGTAGACATTTGTATGAATTTATTTCACAGTGGCAGACAGTTATGATGAGTTTGGCACGGCTCTGGAGTTTGTCAAATAGGCACGCTAGCTGCTGACGCAAGAAACGACGGAGAAGGCATGAGGAAAATGATGAATAAGCTTAATGACTTTCAACACAATGCTGATCGCAAGAGTACAAATCAAAGTGCTGCCTGCGATGACACACTTGCATTACCCGTGTATGTGACCTTCCTGGCTGCTGGGAATTGAGCAGGGTCATTCTGATGATTTACATGCAGCAGCTGAGGTGTGGGTATGAGGGAGTTATCAACAAGAATGTTGAGACGTAAGCTTGCAGGCGAGGTTAAAAGGATTTCATGTGTAATTCACTGCAGTCGTAGAGAGTGGACTGCAGTCACAGAATCATAAAAGCAATGTGATAAAATAGTACGTTTTTCCTTCCATTATTTATTATGTAAAGGAATATGTGTATTATGATTGTATTTATAATTTGTTTGGTTGTTTTTATTGTTTGTCTTTTGCACAAAAGTCCGCGAGCATTGCCACTTTCATTTCACTGCACATCTCGTATGTGTATGTGACAAATAAACTTGACTTGATATTTTATCCAATTAATATGATATTATTTCAATGACTTTAGACTGGAGATACAGCGTAGAAGCAGACCCTTCGGCCCCCCCCGAGTCCACCCCATACGCTTAATTAGACAATAACCTACCAACCTGTAGAATTTGGAGTGTGGAAGGAAATTGGAGCACCCAGAGAAAACCCACAAGGTCACAGGGAGAACGTGCAAATTCGACACAGGCAGCAGTTCCTGGCGCTGTGAGGCAGCAGCTTTACCCAATGCACTACTGTGCCTCCTTTTAAGCCTGCTCCACCAATCAATATGATCATGGCAGTCACCCACAGCAGTAGCCCATCCCCATTTTCCACCTCCATTCCCCTTAATCCCCAAAGCTATACAAAATATACCCATCTCCTTCAATACATTTTAAAATTTGGCCTCCGCAGACTTAGGTGGTAGAAAATCTCTTAAATTCACCAACCACAGGGGGATGAAATTTCTCTTTTCTATCCCACTTTTGTATCTATTCCGGACACACTAAGGGCAATTTACAGAGGCTAATTAACCTACAAACCCGCATGTCTTTAGGGTGTGGGAGGAAACCGGGGCACCAGGAGAAAACCATGTGGTCTCAGGGACAAGGTGCAAACTCTACACTGAGAGCACCTGATGTCGGGACCGAACACTATGTTTATATATCTATTGTCATGCTGCAAATAAGAATTTCATTGTTCAGTTTTGGGGCATATGACAATAAAACAGTCTTGAACACGACTCTCTGTCCCTGTGGGGCAGCAGCTGTACCTTCTGAGCCACTGTGTACCACTGCGATAGCATCAATTGGCATAAAGAATGATCACTTAAGTGAGAAGCACCCAGGTACAAAACTCCTTAAGCAGTGATAAATTAAGTAGGAGTGCCATTGGCAATCTGGTTGTGTTGCACATGCTGCTGAAAATATATTGCATGTGGTAGCAGTCAGCTCTCTCTCAGGCTAACCTCAACATTACCCCAGCTAACAAGATACGTCACTTGCCGTGGCCCACCATTAACTCATGATGCTAGACAAATAAGCTTTTAATAATAATAATAATAATTATAATAACAACTTTTATTGTCATTGCACAGAGGTACAAGAAGATTTGGTATGCCTTTTGCTTGAATTGGAAAGAACTGCTACTATAAAAATGGATCGCAGGCTATCTTAATGAAAATTAAGATACTGCAAATCTGAAATAAGGAGGGAGATCGCTGGAAACACTCAGCAGGGCACTCCTGGAAGAGATATGGCAGTAAATTCAACAAGCTATCTTAATGATAGCTATCTTAGTGATTCTCTCCTGGAACTTTTCTGCTGTTCATCATTGGGAAAATGCTCTTCTCCCTCACTGTCTGCGTTTTGAATCACTGCATCCTCAATCGGAACTTTGAGGCGGCACGGTGACGCAGTGATAGAGTTGCTGCCTCACAGCGCCAGTGACCTGGGTTCAATCCTGACTGTGGGTACTGTCTGTATGGAGTTTGTACGTTCCCCAGTGACCGCGTGGGTTTTACCCCAGTGCTCCGGTTTCCTCCCACACTCCAAAGACGTGCGGGTTTGTAGGTTAATTGGCTTTGCTAAAAATTGTAAATTGTCCCTTGTGTGTAAAATTGTGCCAGTGTACAGGGTGATCGCTGGTCGACGCAGACACGTTGGGCTGAAGGGCCTGTTTCCGCGCTGTATCTCTAAACTAAACAAAACTAACTTATTGGAGAAAGAGGCCAACTATTTTCAAATAAATAAATTTGAAAAGAATAATTTTTCCTAAAATCTTTAAAGCTTTCTAAATCATTTCCAACATAAATAAACAAAGGAGTCTTATACAAGGACAGATTCATTAAGATCCAGATTCAGGATTACCTGCCATTTATAAAAGTAGCCTTGCACGATTATGGACATTAGAGTCTCGGAGTGTAATAAAAAGGAAATGTACATTCTGGTTTATACCAATGCTAGACACAAAATGCTGACATAACTCAGCAAGTCACGCAGCATCTTTGGAGAGCATGGTTAGATGACATTTCAGGTCAGGACCCTTCTTCAGACGAGTCTGAAGAAGGGTCCAGGCCCAAAACGTCACCCATCCATGTTCTACAGAGGTACTGCCTTGCCCACTGAGTTATGCCCCTGTCCCACGTAGGAAACCTGAACGGAAACCTCTGGAGACTTTGCGCCCCACCCAAGGTTTCCGTGCGGTTCCCGGAGGTTGCAGGTGGTTGCAGGTAGTGGAAGCAGGTAGGGAGACTGACAAAAACTTTGGGTGGGGCACAAAGTCTCCAGAGGTTTCCGTTCAGGTTTCCTAAGTGGGACAGGGGCATTACTCCAGCATTTTGTGTGCCTTTAAAATGTCAGAGGATTTGGTGCAGATTTTAATATGGAGGACGTGGAAGTGAAAGGAAGTGCTCCATGAGTATTTACCGGAGATGACCAGGAGAAAACTTGGATACATAAGGGATGGAGTTGGAAAGTGGAGACAAGAATGGAGCAATATCTAGGCCCCAGTGGAATGTAGCAGGGCTGTTGAAGATAATGAAGCTTTTGGACTAGTGTTAATGAATACTGACAAGATGTGGGAGCTTTCCTTAGTTTAGTTTAGAGAATCAACGCGGAAACAGGCCCTTCGGCCCCCCCGAGTCCATGCTGACCAGCGATCACTGTACACTAGCATTATACAACACACTAGGGGCAATTTACAATCTTTACAAGGATGGCCACGGTGGTGCAACGGTCAGCGCTTACAGCAATGGAGACCCGGGTTCGATCCCGAATACGGGTGCTATCTGTACGAAGTTTGTACGTTTTCCGAGATCTTTGGTTTCCTCCCACATTCCAAAGATGTACAGGTATGTAGGTTAATAAACTTGGTGTATGTGTAAATTGTCCATAGTGTATGTAGTATAGTGTTAAAGTGCGAGGATCGCTGGTGGGTGTGGATTCGGTTGGCCGAAGGACCCGTTTCCATGCTGTATCTCCAAATGAAATTACCAAAGCCAATTAACCTGCAACCTGTACATCCTTGGAATGTGGGAGCAATCGTAGAAAACCCATGCGATCACAGGGAGAACATACAGATAGCGCCCATAGTCAGGCTTGAACCCGGGTCTGTGGCACTACAAGGCAGCAACTTTACCACTGTGCTACCGTGGTTACCGTATTTATGGAGGTAGACATAATGGTGCCATATAAGAGGTAATTAGATAGACACACGCATATGCAGGGAACGCAGGGATGTGGATCATGTGCTGCAGAGATTAGTTGGCATTGTGTTCGGCTTGGACATTGTGGGTCAAAGGGTCTGATCCTATATTGTCCCAGCATCACAGACAATTCACTTGCACATTATTTATATCCTCTGACCTACATGTTCTTGCTGATGAAGTCAAAGACACCAGGCGTGACAAGTCTGCTCACCAGAAGCCAGTTGAATGTCAGAAACCGGACTTTGGGTAAAAGTCTGGAACTATTCTACCTGAATGCACTGTTCCCACTTCACCACTTTAGCACCTTTTTCCAAATGGGTCGATACTTGACCCATTGAAAACTTTAACATTTAATTTTTCTACCACTTTAGTCATAGAATCATATAGCATGGAAAGTCCCTTCGGCCCAACTTACCCGTTCCGACAAAGATGCCCCATCTGCACTAGTTCCACCTGCCCACGTTTGGCCCATATCCCTCTAAATCTACCCATCCACCACAAGTACGTTTTTTTCAATGAAATGCTTTGATCATCAATGTTATTTCCACAGACATCTGTGTTAAATTATGTTTGTCTCACAAATGGTGGTTCTGCAGGAGCCAGGAAAATAAATGTGTAAAAAAAGATAAGACACAAAATGTTTGAGCAACTCAGCAGGCATGCTGCCTTTGGTATCTATCTTTGGCATAAATCAGCATCTGCACAAAAATTCTGGAGAAACTCAGCGGGCGAGGCAGCATCTATGGAGCGAAGGAATAGGTGACGTTTCAGGACGAGACCTTTCTTCAGACTGATGTGAAGATGGGGGCGGGAAGAAGAAAGGAAGAGGCGGAGACAGTAAGCTGTGGGAGAGCTGGGAAGGGGAGGTGAAGGAGGGAGAAAGCAAGGACTACCTGAAATTGGAGAAGTCAATGTTCATACCGCAGGGGTGTAAACTACCCAAGCGAAATATGAGGTGCTGCTCCTCCAATTTGCAGTGGGATTCACTCTGGCCATGGAGGAGGCCCAGGACAGAAAGGTCGGATTCGGAATGGGAGGAGTAGTTGATGTGCTGAGCCACCGGGAGATCAGGTTGGTTATTGCGGAGGTGTTGGGCGAAGCAATCGCCAAGCCTACGCTTGGTCTCACCGATGTAGAGCAGCTGACACCTAGAGCAGCGGATGCAATAGATGAGGTTGGAGGAGGTGCAGGTGAACCTCTGCCTCACCTGGAAAGACTGCTTGGGTCCTTGGATGGAGTCAAGAGGGGAGGTAAAATGACAAGTGTAGCATTTCCTGTGGTTGCAAGGGAAAGTACCAGGGGAGGGGGTGGTTTGGGTGGGAAGGGACAAATTGACCAGGGAGTTACGGAGGGAGCGGTCTCTACGGAAAGCAGAAAGGGGAGGAGATGGGAAGATGTGGCCAGTGGTAGGATCCTGTTGGAGGTGGCAAAAATGTCAGAGGATTATCTGTTGTATGTGACGGCTGGTGGGGTGGAAGGTGAGGACAAGGGGAACTCTGTCCTTGTTACGAGTGGGGGGGGGGGGGGGGGGGGGATGGGGATGGCGAGTGAGAGCGGAGCTACGGGACATAGAGGAGACCCTGGTGAGAGCCTCATCTATAGTCGAAGAGGGGAACCCCGTTCCCTAAAGAATGACATGCCATTACAGTAGGTGACATTTCTGGTCGAGGAAGGGTATCGAATTCCTTTTCTCCATCTAATTCCTTTTCTCCAGCGGGTCGAGCTACTCCAGCATTTTTTACCTTAACTGCCGTTTTCAGATAACTGCCCAGTGTAATATGCTGAGTTCATTTGTTGGTTCTAGGGATTTTTGTGCAGTTTTGACATCAAAGATGTCAAGATGAGTCTTCGCACTGTGCTAGAATGGCACGGTGGCACACCTGGTGGAGTTGCTGCCTCACAGCATCACAGATCCAGTTTCCACCCTGATCTCAGGGTCTGCCTGTGTGGAGTTTGTACATTCTCCCTGTGACAGTGCAGGTTTCCTCTGGGTGCTCCAGTTTTCTCCCACATCCTAAAGATGTGCGGGTTTATAGGCCAATTAGCCTCTTTAAAAAAAAAAGCCCCTAATTTGTAGGGAGTGGATGAGAAAGTGGGTTAACATAAATCTACTGTGATGGGGCAATCGATGGTCACTGTGGTCTCGGCGAGTCTGAGGGCCTGTATCCATGCTATACCTCTAACCTAAGCTAGATTGAATCATACATGTATAAATAAGAAACTGCAGATGGTGGTTTACAAAAAAAAGTGCAGCAGTAACTCAGCAGCATCTCTGGAGAACATCGATATGTGATGGTACACAAAAATGCTGGAGAAACTCCGCGGGTGCAGCAGCATCTATGGAGCAAAGGAAATAGGTGATGTTTCGGGCCGAAATCCTTCTTCAGACCATTGATATGTGATGTTTCGGTCCTGATCTGAAACGTAACCTATCCATGATCTACAGAGATGCTGCCTGACCTACTGAGATTAGACTTTATGGATGCCTAACATTAATTTCAACTGCTTAAAGAATATAAATGACTAACATGGCTTTTAAGTACTATATTCAAATGATAAATCATTAAAACCAAAGCTTTGCACGTCATATGGCAAATTCCTCTTAGGTTAAGATGAGACATTAACAAACAACCAAAGTATTAGTAAAATGTAATGACTCAAACTGAGATGCATTTGTTTCTAATGACCTAGCAAGCAGCAGTAAGTTAATTAATTCTAACCGAGTGATCCAGTTAGTTCAATAATTGAGCAGCCACAGAATCTAAATATGCCATGATAATTCAAACAAAGTGAATCATTTATCCTGATTCTTGCCAAGAAATTGTAAAATACCAATACAGGGGCCCTTTAGGAACAGCAACAAGCGACTTGCATCACAAGAAGCACAATTTAACCAGCTTCTACCATTATTCTTAGTTAATGAAAACAATGTTTGTTTTCAGAAGAAGGATTGCGATGATGGATGCAGTCAGTTATCTGATCTGTGAACATCTATATCAAATCTATCCTGTCAGATCAGTCATGTACCCGGCATCTTTTTTCTTTGATTACACAGATTACACCAAATGTGTGCAGGCAAATTTATACCTTGCCAGTGAAAAATAGTTTGCTTGTAATAAGACAAGTTATTGAAGACAAGCTTTACATTTTACCTGACACAGCATGGTAAATGCTCATTTCATTCTGGTACTTACTGAAAGAGAGAGGGTTGCGTTTCATTTAACAAAAGGCAAGCAGTCCTTAGACCTGTAAATTATTATTTTTTTTATTTAAGACAAAAACATAATTAAACAACAGTCTCAAATAACCCCTTAAATACACCTAAAAATCAGTATCAAAAGTGCAACAATTTATAATTTAGAGTAATTTTTCAATATATATATACATACAATATTATGCTATCAAAGAACATACATTTTTTTTTCTGTAGAAATTTCTGATCCAATTTACAAAATATTCAGCTGTCCCCCAAAGAACTTCTTGACGTAAAGACACAAATCAGTTCCATTATTCACTGGTCACATTTTTCCCCTGCCCAGACACCCTGATTTCTGCTGGCTAAAACGCAATTTTGTAGTACTTTATCGAACTATTCACCATCTGACTGCAATACAATAGCCAAATCAATTCCTAAATCACTAAAATCCACACCCAAACATTTTGTTTCACAAAACCCGAGCAAACACAGGAACAAATGCATAATGCTGCAACATTCTAAAGTTATCTCACTCTACCAATTATTTCGTTTTTTTTTTTTAAATCTTTTAATTAATTGAAGCATTCTCTATTTTTAAAAAAACTAGAGTGATCGTTAAGTGGACAATCCTTCCAAAGATTAATAAAAGAGGCAGAGAAGACAGGGCAAAAATTGCATTCAACAGAATGTAGGTGGCTTCCCTTTTCCTGAATCCCAAAATGTGCTTTAATGCAGGGGTAGAAGGAACCCAATTGAAGTACTGTTAAGATTAACAGGGTTCAACAAAAAATAATATTTTTGAAAACAAAATATGTAAGACTTAAGTTATTACTTCATCTACTTAGAAGCCAACCAGTCTGAATCCCTGTCCCCAACAACCTTACACCTTGCCACAATAACATGATACTACACTTCTTCAACAAAAAAAAGAAACACAAACGCTAAGGGCAAAAGGGCAGCAATTGTTAAGACCACAACATTTCCTGAGGCAGCAGGTCAAAAAGCATTATTCTAGTAGCTACAGAATGTTCTCTGATGAATTAAAGTTTTCTTTTTAGCAGCTGATACACATTCTTCATTGGATTTCAAAGTATTGATATGAAGTACTGTACAAGAGAGAGGTGGCAAAAATGTTCTCCACCCTGGTCTATTCGAAACAGTGATTCTGGTCTTAAACCCTAGATTAAAGTTTTTTTGCAGGCCACTTTAAAATTCATTTTGGGATCAATATACTATATTCTCCCATTAGTCAGCACAGATGCACACATTCTGCTGAATTAAATGGAACCCAGTCTATCTTCTGACTACAATCATTGCTGCTTGGGACATTAAAATCGGACAGCATCAAACTTTGCATCAGAGGCAATGGGCTGGTGTGCATCATGAGGAGGAAATCGGGGAAGCAATTTAAAGTTAAATTTAACTGAAGTTAATTGTTCAATTTGAAACTTATGCAGGGAAGTAGGAATCTTTACCGAACAAAAACAAAACTGCCGGTTGTTCATGGGAACCGTATAAACAGTGTGCTTTGATTCCCACAAACAGAAACGCAAAATAAATCAAATCCCATTCATGCTGTGTTAACAGGGCCTTCAATATTACATTCAGCGACTGCGAGTTCAAGTAGGTGCATGAGAGCACAGACTACATTTATCCAGGCAAAATATTCAGACACTTCAGTTGCCATGTTGAAGTACAGTGGATCAAATTAATGCAGACACAACGTAGAAGAAATATGAAATATGCAATGACAAAGAATTATTTTACACAATAGTGAGCAAACCAAAGATTTATAGGAGCTAAAATAGTTAATAGAAACCAATTGATCTTAAAATGTATAAACACATTATTTATACAATATGTACAACAGAACATAATTACTGAGCATTCCAATATAGCCAAGCAGTGACGAGTTTTCATTTTACAGAGGCGTTTAAAATATGGCCTTATTTCATGATATGAAGTCAAAAAAAAAAGCTGGAATTACTCATAATATTTTGCCACTTTACAATTTTTTCTGGGATTAAAAAAAACTCTACAAAAAGTATTTGATTCTTTGACACTTAAAAAAAGCTGCTTTAATGTTGTATATTTACAAGGCTCTACAACTCTGCCATTGATCCTGCCCTGTATTTATCATTTACACATATGTGATGCCTCTTGTGTCTAATGACAGCTTTAGTAATCAGCACCAGATTTTTGTTAACAAAGAGTGCAGATGTATGATTAGCTGGTAAAATAACATACTTCAAATTTAATGCAACTTAACACCAAGACTGCTGGGAGGTTACGCAATCAACTTGTGGAAATCGAAAAGAGAACTGCAAGACTTGATGTTGGTCAAGTCTTTAAAAAAAAAAAAAAAGTTTTACAAGCCTTACGAAAATCCACAATACCACTTAGTCTTTGGTGACAATTTTTGCGCAAACTTGCTAGTATCAACTGTCATCATTTTTGGTCAATTATTTCAAATGAAAACCTAATTTTCAGTAGTTCCAGAATTTGAGGATGTAAAAATCGCTTAACTTAATGTCAACAGCATAAAACCAGGATTCATCAGATCAAACATCAGTTCACTTTGGTTTCATATATATGCATTTAGCATGCAATACCTTCAATGACATCAAATTGAGCTCTGGATCCAGTGACCTATCACCAGCCCAGTGCCCCCCTTGCATAGGTAGACCTATGTCAATGTGATTTCATAATGAGTAAAACTGCTTACATCCCAGGGATACTTTTGACTTGCCCTTACAATCAGTATTACTCTCTCAAACTTTGCAAACAAGACGACAAGTTCTTCTATCCTCTGCATGATCTCGGTGTCCTGTTCTGCAACGGTGAGTGCTTGGAAGTGAGAGAGGTGGAACTGTTCTCCTGCATTCATTTAATCTCTGGACTGGTAGAAAAGGATATAACCAGATTCAGAGGTCTTAGAGATATCAGAAGTCAGTCCATAGAATTCCTCAATGGCTTGTGCGTCTATTTTCTGTTTGATAGATAACATGAACAATGTTAATCAGGAGAGTGAAATGAAACTTTGTTCAACTCTAAAAACTCAGTCTTACCAACATATTGAAAAATAATTCATTGAAAACAGTTAGTTCAACTATGAAAGGCTTTATCTAAGGCAATGACAATCTTTAAGAACTTGAAACTTGAAGGGCATAAGATGGCACCAGAAATTCAGTATACTACCTCAGTGAAGTCTACTATTTTTACATTACAATCATTGCACTTTTATGCTTATGCATGATTGTGCTTATGCAGAGTCTGATTTTACGTAATTGTATACAATACAAAGAATTTTATTGTATCTAGGTACACGTGACAGTAAAGAACCATTGAACCATCAACAGTCAACAGTCATCAAATTACTGGGGAGGGCAGGGAATTTGGTTTAGTTTAGACATTCAGTAATGGAAACAGGCGCTTTGGCCCAGAGTCCATGCCGACCATTAATCATCTGCTCACACGAATAATCCCATTACACACTAGGGCCAATTTACAAAAGCTAATTAACCTACAAACCCACACGTCTTTAGGATGTGTGAGGAAACCAGAGGACCCGGAGGAAACTCACGTGGTCACAGGGAGAATGTACAAACTCCACACAGATAGCACCCGAGGTCGGGATTAAAGCCCAGTCTCTGGCACTGTGAGGCTGTAGTTCTACCCGCTGCGCCACTGTGCTGCAGTGATATTTGAAGAGTCAACAGGTGCACAAGGATGATCAGAAATCAAAAGAGAACTGCAAGACTTGACGTTGGACATTGCTCCGACAAATGTGTGAATTCACTGTCATCCATTCATTGTTCCGGTCCCATTAGACTCCGAGAGGAGTCAAATGGGACCGAAACAGTCCGCCTAGGCAGCCGAGATATAAATAGACAATAGACAATAGGTGCAGGAGTAGGCCATTCGGCCATTCGCGCCAGCACCACCATTCAATGTGATCATGGCTGATCATCCCCAATCAGTACCCCGTTCGTGCCTTCTCCCCATATCCCCTGGCTCCGCTATTTTTTAAGAGCCCTATCTAGCTCTCTCTTGAAAGCATCCAGACAACCCGCCTCCACTGCCCTCTGAGGCAGAGAATTCCACAGACTCACCACTCTCTCTGAGAAAAAGTGTTTCCTCGTTTCCGTTCTAAATGGCTTATTCCTTATTCTTAAACTGTGGCCCCTCGTTCTGGATTCCCCCAACATCGGCAACATGTTTCCTGCCTCTGGCGTGTCCAAACCTTAACAATCTTATATGTTTCAATGAGATACCCTCTCATCCTTCTAAACTCCAGAGTGTATAAGCCCAGCTGCTCCATTCTCTCAGCATATGACAGTCCCGCCATCCCAGGAATTAACCTTGTAAACCTACGCTGCACTCCCTCAATGGCAAGAATGTTCTTCCTCAAATTAGGGGACCAAAACTGTACACAATACTCCAGGTGTTGTCTCACTAAGGAACAACTGCAGTAGGACCCCTTTCCTCCTATATTCAATTTCTCTTGTTAAAGGCCAACATGCCATTCGCTTTCTTCACTGCCTGCTGTACCTGCATGCTTACTTTCATAGACTGATGTACAAGGACCCACAGATCCCGTTGTACTTCCTTTTCCCAACTTGATGCCATTTAGATAGTAATCTGCCTTCCTGTTTTTGCTACCAAAGTGCATAATATCACATTTATCCGCATTAAACTTCATCTGCCATGCATCTGCCCACTCCCCCAACCTGTCCAAGTCACCCTGCACTCTCATAGCATCCTCCTCACAGTTCACACTGCCACCCAGCTTTGTGACATCTGCAAATTTGCTAATGTTACTTTGAATCCCTTCATCCAAATCATTGATGTGTATTGTAAATAGCTGGGGTCCCAGCACCCAGCCTTGCGGTACCCCACTAGTCACTGCCTGCTATTCTGAAAGGTACCCGTTAATCCCTACTCTTTGTTTCCTGTCTGCCAACCACTTCTCTATCCATGTCAGCACTCTACCCCCAATACCATGTGCCCTAATTTTGCCCACTAATCTCCTATGTGGGACCTTATCAAATGCTTTCTGAAAGTCCAGGTACACTACATCCACTGGCTCTCCCATGTCCCTTTTCCTAGTTACATCTTCAAAAAATTCCAGAAGATTAGTCAAGCATGATTTTCCCATCGCAAATCCATGCTGACTCGGACCGATCCTGTTACTGCTGACCAAATGTGCGGCTATGACATTTTTTATAATTGACACCAGCATCTTCCCCACCACTAATGTCAGGCTAACTGGTTTATAATTCCCTGTATTCTCTCTCCCGCCTTTCTTAAAAAGTGGGATAACATTAGCTACCCTCCAATCCACAGGAACTGATCCAGAGTCAATAGAACATTGGAAAATTATCACCATAGGTGATAGATGGTAGGTGGTAGACCTGTATGGCCTAGTCCTTCACACAGAACAGACTTCCCACCTAACCTAAACCTGGCATTCTATTCAGAGGATGTTCGCAAAGCCTCTTTCAACAGGATACACCACCCCCGCTAATCTGTGGGAATTCAGGGCCCAAAAGACCATCCAGAGTGGAGAAGTAAGCTTTGGAGTCTGAGATGGGATCCTGTCCCGAAACACCAGCTGTACATTCCCTCCGTAAATGCTGCTCAACCCACCGAGTTCCTCCAGCACTTTTGCGTTTTGAGTAAGCTTTGGAGTGGCTTTGAGAACCTCAAAACCTGCTGGTAAGAAATGTAAATTCCTTCTTTCAAAGTCACAAAAAATAAGAACAATTAAGGACCCTATTTCAATATCAGCAGTGTGAGTGGAAAATAAAAAGGCCACGCCAGCAAACCGAGACATTCTCGATGAAACCGTTGTTTCTGATGGAGAGGCACAGCGTTGCTGCTTTACAGTGCCGGAGACCAGATCAATCTTCAGCATACAGACAGCACCACTTGGAGTTTGCATGATCTCCAATAGACCGTGTTCTCCAGGTACCCTGGTTTCCTGCTACACTCCAAAGATGTGCAGGTTTGTAGGTTAATTGGCTAAAGGTAAAATTGTAAATTGTCGCCAATGTGCAGGGCAGTGCTAGTGTACTGGGCGATCGCTGGTCGGCACGGAATCAGTGGGCTGAAGGGCCTGTCTCTAAACTAAACAAAAATCTTGGGTGACATTTCGGATCGAGACCCTTCTTCAGACACGTTCTGAAGAAGGGTCTCGAAATGACACCCATTCTTTATTGTAGGTAATTGGCTTCGGTTAAATTGTAAATTGTCCCTAGTGTTGGATAGTGCAAGTGTATGGGGTGATCGCTGGTCAGCGCCGAAAGGTCTATTTCCATGCTGTATCTCTAAAGTCTATGCCAATAGGACCCCATATCAATATCAGAAATGTGATCACCTTCACATTAATTACCACTAACATTAATAATGTTAGGGAATGAAAAGCATTGTGGCTTCGAATTGTTGTACAGAAAATAAAGCTGTTCTTCTCTAAGAGGCTCTTTTTGGCTCTGCTGCTCTCTGCTCTTAAACTGCTGGCGAGAGACAGTACAAGAACAAAAATCTCCCTGTGATATCACGCAGTTGCTGTACGCATTCTTCAGCAATCCTTCTCCAGAAGGTTACAAAAGGGTTTGCCAAAACAGACATTCAGAAGACACCTAGCAATATGTAAATGTCACCCGAGGAATTTTTCATGCGCTTGCTCTGTTTCTGAACAGAATTAAACATTATTGCTTCTGCAAAGAAAGGGATCGCTTCCAATTGCAAGGTATGAATTACTATCACAGATGACATATCATGACAAGCTGTTTGCTGTTTCATATTTAACCTTCAGGTTTAGAACTATGCTTTGATTAATTTCCAGACCACATCTGGGGGGGGTAGACGGACGGATGGGTAGACGGAGAGGGGGGGGAGCCGGGAGAGGGGGGGGGGGGGGGGGGGGGGGGGGGAGGGGGGGGGGCAAGAGAGGGGGGGGGGAGGGGGGGGGGGGGGGGGGTGGCAGGGGGGGGGGGGGGGGGAAGGGGCGGGGGGGGGGGGGGGGGGGGGTCCGCGGTTCATTTCTACAGCAAGACAATGATCCCAAACATACTGCTAAAGCAACAAAGGAGTTTTTTATTAACTAAAAAATGGTCAATTCTCGAGTGGCCGTCAATTACCCGATCTGAACCCAATTGAGCATGCCTTTTATATGCAGAAGAGAAAATTGAAAAGGACTAGCCCCCAAAACAAGCATAAGCTAAAGATGGCTGCAAAACAGGCCTGGCAGAACATCACCAGAGAAGGCAGCCAGCAACTGGTGATGTCCATGAATTGCAGACTTCAAGCAGTCATTGCATGCAAAGGATATGCAACAAAATATTAAACACGAGTACTTTCATTTACATGACATTGCTGTGTCCCAAACATTATGGTGCCCTGAAATGGGGGGGGCTATGTATAAACACTGCTGGAATTTCTACATGGTGAAACCAAAATGTATAAAAATGGCTTTTATTAAAATATGACAGTATGTACTTTAACCACATGTGATTTTTTTTCAATTACAAATTTCAAATTGTGGAGTAGAGGCAAATAAATAAATGATGGGTCTTTGTCCCAAACATTGTGGAGGGCACTGTGATCTGCAAGTAATAGTCGGAAGGCACAGGGGGCTACTTTCATGAAACTATGACCACAGGTTTATGCCTTCTTGGCCTCACTTTTAATTCACTGGAGCCTCTTAATACACCTATTGATTAGAATATTTGTTCTACGATTGTTCTAGAAAAGTGAATTAAATTTGTGTTGCTCTATTAATAAATCATACTATCCAATCGTCCTCAACATCTGCTAATCTAGCACCACCTAATTCTCAAGGCTGTGGATTGCCAGAGCAAATCTCCAATTTGTTAAAATTGTTCATTAACATTGTAAATTAAACTTTTTCTCTCTGACCCTGTTAATCATCTGGTGAAAGTTCTGTACTTTTATTTATACATTTTAATAGCTTGATAATTACCTAGTGTTGTATTTCAATATTTCCTTTCCTATTCATTAGCAAGTCCCCTAATAGTTACAAGGAGTTCCTAAAGAATTTATTCATAGAACACACAACAGTGCAGCATAGTACTGGCCCTTTGGCCCACAATGTCTGTGCTGAACATCATGCCAAGTTAAACTAATCTCATCTGCTTGCACACGATCCATATTCCTCCAATCCCTGCCTATCATATTTGTTTCCACAACCCCCTGCCAGCATATCACAGGCATCCACCAACCTGTGTTCTGTACATCTATGTGATTATTATATTATTAAAACTCTCATCTTGTTTGTTTGTATGTGTGCGTGGGTGTGATATCCCAAAACCCCGCCAAAACGGTCCATAATAACACTACAATTTTTGTCCCACCTTATTCAGCATTGTCCTGGGATGTAAATTAAATAAGTTTTGTTCAGATTGATGTTATATTTTACAGGTTATTGACATTTTAAACTTTACAAAAAACGCTTTTCAAACCATTTTTCCACTTGCCCTGCTTGTCAGCCATGTTACATTGAGGTCACAATGGGATCCAGAATATCCTTTACATTTTTTTTTTAATTGCGATTTTCAAAATAAAATCAGTTTTAATCAAATTCTTCCATTTTCATTAACAACTAAAATTGTATTTAGGTTATTTTACAGGAAAAAAAATGATTTTCATTGTGGGAGGGTGAGATATGGGGGAGGCGAGCAGGGGGATAGAGGGAGAGGAGGGGGTTAGGGAGGGGAAAGTGTGGGAGGTGAGGAGGGTTGAGTGTGGGGGGGGGTGGAGGGGAGAGGAGGGGGGGAGTGGGGGAGGCAGGGAGTGGGGGGTGGGGGGAGAATAGAGAGAGAGGAGGACAGTGGGGGAGGTGAGGGAGAGTGGGATAGGGGGTAGATGAGGAGTGGGGGAGCAGGGAGATAGAGGGATAGGAGAGGGTGTGGAGGGGAGAGGCATTATGGAGGGAGGGAGTGACTGAGGGTAGGGGAAAGAGAGGGAGGGAGAGGGAGTGGGGAGGGTGTGCTGGTGGATGAGGGGGAATGGAGGAGGATAGGGTTCGAAAGAGGGATGGCGAGTCGCAGTTGATGGAGGGTTGTCGTGACTCGCGTCACAACAGGGATCTCTGGCCTCACAACGGGAACCCCTCGGCCACGCCTGCGCACTTGGGGACCATGGGTCAGTGGTGGAATATTGCCTTCACGGACAGGCCCAACAGGTTCGCACCTGGTCTAGTCTCCTTTAAAATTTGCTCCACTGACCTTAAAGCTATGCCCTCTAGTATTTGATATTTCAAACCTGGGATTAATGTTCTGATGGTCTATCCTATCTATGCTCCTCATCATTTTATATACTTCTATCAAGTCTCCCCTCAGCCTCCAACATTCCAGAGAAACAATCCAAGATTGACCAATCTCTTTAGGGCCTTTATTGCCCTCTAATCCAGGCTGCATTCTAGTAAACCTCCACTGCGCCTTCTCCAAAGCCTCCACATCCTTCCTGTATTCTTCCTTATAATCCTTAATGATCAGATCTGCATGCAATACTCCAAATGCAACCTAACCAAAGTTTTTAATAAAGCTGCTATATACAGTTCACCTCAACATGCTTTAACAGTAATGTATTCCCTCGCCTCAAAGATTGATCGAAAAATTCACTAAATATGAACTATTCCAAAAAAATAATGATAGTTTGTCATGTCATCAAACTTCAGCTTCCTGAACTATTAACACTTTGCTTTTTAATCTGCTTGTGTTGCATGACCCCATTGTGTTCTGGCTTTCGGGACATTTTTACTTTATCCTCAGGTTTTTGTGATTCTAGTGCAAGATGCCCTAGTTAACAACACTGTTGCGCACCTGATGAGATAAGAGTCATGGAGTCATACTACACAAAAACAGGCCCTTTGGTCCAACTTGCCCATGCTGACCCAGATGCAGAAAATCTACACTTGTCCCACCTGCCCATGTTTGGCCCATAACCCTCTAAAACTTTCCAATCTACAGTGGCTTGTAAAAGTATTCATACCCCTTGAACTTTTCCACATTTTGTCACGTTACAACCACAAACGTAAATGTACTTTATTGGGAATTTTATGTGATAGACCAACACATGTGGCGTTCAAAAGTATTCAGCCCCCTTTACTCTGATACCACTAAATAAAATCCAGTGCAACCTATTGCCTTCAGAAGTCACCTAATTAGTAAATAGAGTCCACTTGTGTGTAATCTAATCTCAGTATAAATACAGCTGTTCTGTGAAGGCCTCAGAGGTTTGTTAGAGCACATTAGTGAACAAACAACATCATGAAGCCCAAGGAACACACCAGACAGGTCAGGGATAAAGTTGTGGAAAAGTTTAAAGCAGGGTTAGGTTATAAACAAATATCCCAAGCTTTGAGCATCTCACGGAGCACTGTTCAATCCATCATCCGAAAATGGAAAGAGTATGGCACAACTGCAAACCTACCAAGACATGGCCGTCCACCTAAACTGACAGGCCAGGCAAGGAGAGCATTGATCAGGGAAGCAGCCAAGAGGCCCATGGTAACTCTGGAGGAGCTGCAGAGATCCACAGCTCAGGTGGGAGAATCTGTCCACAGGACAACTATTAGTCGTGTACTCCACAAATCGGGCCTTTATGGAAGAGTGGCAAGAAGAAAGCCATTGTTGAAAAAAAGCCATAAGAAGTCCCGTTTGCAGTTTGCCACAAGCCATGTGGGGGACACAGCAAACATGTGGAGGAAGGTGCTCTGGTCAGATGAGACCAAAATTGAAGTTTTTGACCTAAATGCAAAACGCTATGTGTGACGGAAAACTAACACTGCACATCACCCTGAACACACCATCCCCACTGTGAAGCATGGTGGTGGCAGCATCATGCTGTGGGGATGCTTTTCTTCAGCAGGGACAGGGAAGCTGGTCAGAGTTGATGGGAAGATGGATGGAGCCAAATATAGGGCAATCTTGGAAGAAAACCTGTTAAGAGTCTGCAAAAGACTTGAGACTGGGGCGGAGGTTCACCTTCCAGCAGGACAACGACCCTAAACATACAGCCAGAGCTACAATGGAATGATTTAGATCAAAGCATATTCATGTGTTAGAATGGCCCAGTCAAAGTCCAGACCTAAATCCAATTGGGAATCTCTGGCAAGACTTGAAAATTGCTGTTCAGACGCTCTCCATCCAATCTGAGCTGAGCTATTTTGCAAAGAAGAATGGGCAAAAATTTCAGTCTCTAGATGTGCAAAGCTGGTAGAGACATACCCCAAAAGACTTGCAGCTGTAATTGCAGCGAAAGGTGGTTCTACAAAGTATTGACTCAGTGGGGCTGAATACTTTTGCACGCCACACTTTTCAGTTTTTTATTTGTAAAAAAATTTGAAAACCATGTATCATTTTCCTTCCACTTCACAATTATGCACCACTTTGTGTTGGTCTATCACATAAAATCCCAATAAAATACATTTACATTTGTGGTTGTAACGTGACAAAATGTGGAAAAGTTCAAGGGATATGAAAACGTTTGCAAGCCACTGTATGTACCCGTCCAAGTGTCTTTTAAATGTTGTTTTTGTACCTTTTGCACCTGCCTCAACAACCCCCTCCAGCAGCTCATTCCATGCATCCACCACCCACTGTATGAGAAAGTTGTCCCTCGAGCTCCTATCTCACATAGAAAAGCACACTCATGCTCAGTCTGCAGAAGGGTCTCGACCTGAAACGTCACCTATTCCTTTTCTCCAGAGATGCTGCCCAACCCGCGGACTTATTCCAGCTTTTTGTGTCTATCGCTATTGAAAAGCACAGCACAGGAACAATGTCTGTGCTGAACATGATGGCAAGATAAACTAACGGAGTGATCTTACAGAGGTGTGTAAGATGATGAGGGGAATAAATAGGGAATATTCCCAGAGTTGGGGAAACAAGAATCAGAGGACATAGATTTAAGGTGAGAGGGGAATATTCCCTATTTCAGGTCGAGACCCTTCTGCAGACTGAGCACGAGACTGTGCTTTTATATGTTCTGTGCTAACATTTAGACTGTGCAAGAGCATAATACTGTACAAAATTCTGTGGTCCCTTTTATCCAAATTTCATCTCGGTAGCAATCCTGTTTGAACTAACTTCGATATTTGTTAAACTTATTATTCAAGACTGGACTGTCCACATAAATTCAGAAAAGAGTTTAATGATTGTTAGCTACCAGGACCTATAAACGTACCTCGACAATATCATCGTCAAACAGCAACCAGAAGTCATGGCTCTTCACTATTGCAATGTAGTGCCCTCGGTTAGGACCACTAATCAAAAGAAACAATTGACACAATTAGCAGGAAAAGAAACACACAACAACATTTTCACAGCTTCAGATAAATTGACAAGAATGATTGAAAAGTTGCAGCAAAACTATTTCCACTAATGTTTGTGAGATTCTCCAACTTTGTTCATGGTTTGAAAAGCCAGCAGGTACCCAGTGAACAAGGCAGGGTACCACAAAATAACATTTTCTCTTGTACATACAGATTTTTTAAAAATCAAAGACTGCTGCAGTATCTATAACATCAGCCATAGCAACTTTTGAATCTCTGATCAGATGGGAATTCATTTGCACTTACAATACACTGCAATTAGTCAGCTCTTGAAAGATACATACTGCACAGAAATAGGCCCTTTGGCTCAACTTGCCCATGCTGACCAAGTTGCCCTTGGGCTGGCCCAGTGGCGCAGCAGTAGAATTGCTGCCTTACAGCGTCAGAGACCCGGGTTCAATCCCGACTATGGGTGCTGCCTGTACGGAGTTTGTACGTTCTGCCTGTGACCATGTGGGTTTTTTCCAGGTGCTCCAGCTTCCTCCCACATTCCGAAGATGTACAGGTTTGTAGGTTAATTGAATTCAGTAAAGATTGTAAATCATTCCTTGTGTGGGATAGCGCTACTGTACGGATTGATCGTAGGTCGGCGCTGACTCAATGGACCGAAGGGCCTGTTTCCACGCTGTATCACTAAAGTCTTAAGTCTATACTAATCCCAACTGCCTACACTTTCCCCCTATCCCTCTAAATATTTCCTATCTAAGAGTCAAGAGTCTTTTTATCCAAACAGAACAGTAACATTCTTATGCAGCAGCACAATAGATTTGTAAACAAAGTACTCTGTACTCTGGATCACCGATCATCTGCTTTTCCTGATCATGGCTCTTGTATTTTCCAAATTTCAATCTCTTCATTCTTGCCAACCCTTTGTATTACCAATGCCTCTCAACCTAGCTGCCTCATTTGTTTCCTTCCTCTCAATTAGTCTGTCTGTCCTTTCTTCTTTTTTGTTAATTTTAGTGTGTGTTAAAAGTTTATTTAAGTGTTCCTTGGTTTGTTTTATGTGTCTCTTGTTTGTTTTATTTATCTCCGTCCCCACTGTGGCCTAACATCGTGGAGTTGGCGGCCTTTCCTGGAGACCGGCCCGGCGATCCAAGCCGCGGGAGTCTGCGGGACTTTAACATCGCAGAGCTTGCGATCCCTTTGCCGGGGATCGAAGCTCCAACTGCGGGGCCTGTGGATTTTAACATTGTGAAGCCCGCGGTCTCTGGTTAGAAGAGGCAGATTCGGGACCTCCATGCCGCGGAGCGTTTTAACCGCCCCGACGCGGGAGTTTCGATCAGCCCGACGGTGGCTCCAATCGCTGGCTGCGGGGGCTTTGATCGCCCCGACTGCGGATGGTTTGACTGGCCCGACTACGGGAGAACAAAGAGGAAGAAGATTGAACTTTATTGCCTCCCATCACAGTGAAGAATGTGGAATCCACTGTGTTGGATGTTTATGTTAACTTGTATGTGGTTGTGTATCTTGTTGCTTTTCACTTAGTATGGCTGTATGGTAACTCAAATTTCACTGTACCTTAATGGTACATGTGACAATAAACTGACCTTGAAACCTTGAACTACAGAATTTTACTAATTCTTTTTTCTTGGCTTGGGAGGGGCACATGAGAAGAGGGGGGGGGGGAAAATAGAACTTTATCCTGGAGATAAAATAGGTCGGACAAAGTGGACGATTGAGCAGAATATATGCAGGTGAACACTGAATGCTTTTCTTTGCAAGGTTAAATATAAACGGCATGACAACAACCAAATAGATGGAATGGTAACAAACAGTTTGCATTAGCACCTTTAATCTTTAAAGTATTTATTTGTGGAGTTTTATCAACAAATAAATGGATATGTTATTGCAAATAATCAGAATTGGGTTTAAGGAGTGGCTGCTAAGTAAATAAAGAGTTGGAGAGGGAGTGAAATTTTCGAAACAATCTTATCAATCGACTGGCACTAATGATAGAAAGATTAAATTCAGGCACCACAAAGAGACCAGAAATGGAGGAGAGCTTAATTTGTGTGTAGCAATCACTAGTCAATAAAAGAGTAGAGAAAGGTGGCAGTGACATTCTCTGGTGTATTTGGACGACTTTGTGAAGGTCACCGTGTACTTGACAAATAAGGGTGATTACTAATACTTCCTTAGGAAAAAATGGAGGGTAAAAGCAGTTATAGGGTTGTAAGAGTTATAGATGTAGCAAGAGGACAGGCTAATAGATTTGAAAACAAACATGTTGTTTAACTGGAGACCAATGAAAGTTATGAGGTTAATGGAGAAATAGGGTTTAATTCAAGTGGAGAATCTTAAATTTCATGAGGTTAGAACATTTCAGTCTATTACCATGTGTACCGAGGAACAGTGAAAGGCTTTTGTTTCATGCCAACCAGTCAGCGGAAAGACGATACATGATTGCATTCACGTCATCCACAGTACACAAATCATTATAAAGGGAATAGCATGAATAAGTAAGAAATGGTGCTGTCTGAGTAGAGATTTAAAAGAGTGGAGCGATTGTAATGCGTGATTGCAGATACACTTCTGTGACTAGCACACAAAGAGTTGCCTGGGTTGGGCTTAGAGATACAGGGCCTGTTTCCACGCTTCGGCCCGCCGAATTCACGGCGACCAACGATCACCCTGTACACTAGTTCTATGTTATCCCAGATTTGCATCTTACGTACTAGGGGCAATTTACAGAAGCCAATTAACCTACAAACCTGCATGTCTTTGGAATGCGAGACGAAACCGGAGCACTTGGAGAAAACCCATGCGGTCACAGGGAGAACGCACAAACTCTGTACAGACAGCATCCGTAGTCAGGATCGCACCTGGGTCCTTGGCGCCGCAAGGCAGCAGCTCTACTGCTGCGCCACTGTGCCACCTCTGTATCTTTCAATCAATCCTCTGACAGAGCAGAAATATGACAATAGTGATACAAAAAGAAAATTGTTCACAATTTAATGCTACAACATGCTCCAGGACTTTCAAAGGAGATGAGAGATGGAGATTCTTTGAGAGGTAAGGAGTGGTGCAGTGCCACATGTACAGAGGTACAGTGAAAAGCTTTGTTGCATGCTATCTAGTCAGTGGAAAGATTATATATAACAATTAAACCGTCCACTGGGTAAAAATACAGGATAAAGGAAATAATATTTAGTACAAGATAAAGTAAAGGTCCTTGATTACGCTGATGGCCTTGCACAGGCAGCGCGAGGTGTAGATGGTGTCAATGGAAGGGAGGTTGGTATGCGTGATGGTCTGGATCTAGACAGATGTGCACAAGAGAATGTACAGAAAGATGTGGATTTAGGGTTTGGACTGGACAGGGGGCTGTTAGATGATATGCTGTGCTCTCACCTTCCACAGTGCACCACTACTGCAACAAGATCATACATTCTGTCCGGGTTGGTAGCATCTCCTGACGTGTTGAACAATCGAAGTTCTAAAGGAAAGACGACTCTGTAAGATAGTTTTGTGTATCGATGCAGCTGATCCATATATTTGAACCTTTTCAGATGAAGAGCTAAAATCATAGGTAGCTTTTTTACTTTCATCCTGCAATGGCAAAAGAAAGACAATTAGCAAATGCTGCTCATAAAATAAAATCCACAAGTTACATTTTAACGTAAACTAACAGCATTCCTCTATCAGGTAACTTACTCTTACTTTCTATCCTTATCAGAATTGGCCGTTACAGGTATATAGGATGGCTAAAAAGGCTTTGGTACATCAGCCTTCATCAGTCAGGGTGCAGAGCATAGACGTGGGAACGTTATGTTAGAATTGTACAAGTTAGGAAACCTGCCTCAACTATCTGAGCACAAAAACTAGCCATATTAGGTCCCTTCATCAGGCTCCATCTTATCCCATCATGATTTTATACACCTCTTTGAGATAACCCCACAGTTTCTTATCCTCCAAGGAAGAAAGTCCTAGCCTGACCAGCCTTTCCCCATATCTCAGTCCCCCGAGTCCCAGCAACATCCTCGTATACCTGCTGTTTTCTGTTTCATTTTTCATTAATTTCATCAAATGACTAATGACACAAAGTGCTGGAGTAACTCAGCGAGTCAGGCAGCATCTCTGGAGAACATGGATAGGTGACATTTCGGGTCTGGACCCTTCCCACAATCAATTTGAAGGAGGGTTCTGACCCAAGGCGTCACCTGCCCATGTAGACTACATATTACTACAATTCTCCAGTAATAAAAGGTTAAACTAAGATAGCAGTCTGCCCCAGGACATTCTGACACAACCAGTAGGTATGTTACAAAACCTACCTGAATCGTGGCTGAGCATCTGCCCCACCCCTTGTGTGTGATTTTGGCACTGTTTAGAGGGGGCGGGTTTAAAACGCGATTTTTACTAGGCTGTTGCAATCGAAAATGTTCAGCCTAGTAAATCATTAACGGAAAATCGCTGAAAGACCCCGTCGCAAAAGGTATTATTAGTTTTTATGGCCTTGTAAAATAGTTAGAGTAATTTAAAAATCACTCTCTAAACTCGCAACCTCTCGCAGCCCCAGGGTTTTATAAAGCAAACAATTAAAGGTATGTACCTTATTTTTACATTAAATGGGGCATGTATATAACCCTGTTATTAAAGTTTTCTATAGCAAGTAGCTCATTTTGGGCTATTTATATCCCGCAGTATTTTTCTGGGCATTTGAGGGCATAAATCTAGCGCAATGTGAACGTTCTAAACCAGCGCGTTCCACATGAACCCACTAGAAAGCCGATTTAAATTGACTTTTATTTACAGCAATTGAACACTAAATTCCTTCCATTTGGCCTATAAATTGATGTAAATGAGATTTAAAAATCATGTTTTATTGTGAATTATTTGTGAATATTATTTGGACACTTGGGCTATTTAAAAATGTTAATCATTTATTAAGAAATGGATAGATGTTTAGATCTAGTAAATTGAAGTTTGAAATTAGCTACAATTGGGTAACTAACTAATTATATGCTTTAATTTCAGGTCATCCAAGTTAGATTATTTTATATTTGTTTCAGAATGCTTCAATCTATGATAACTGAAAATTTCATTCAGTTCTCTTAATTTTTAAGAAGGTTCTGGGCTTTTGACTGTCCACGATCACAGCTTTTTTGTTATGTCCATAGAAAATCAATAGGGAACAAGATGCTAATTTCCGAGTATGAAAATGGCCATAACCTTTTTATTACTTGAGATATGAAAGTGAATTAGGTGTCAAATTAAACTTATTGTTATGCTTTATCTGATGGGATAAATTGCAGACTTGATTTTTTAAATCTCAAAATTTTGTAACATTGCTACAACCAGGAACCTGAAAGGTCATAGAGTCTGGAAACCAGCCCTTTGGGCCCAACTCATCCATGGCGACCAAGATGCCCATCTAAACTAGTCCCATTTGCCTGCATTTGATGCATACCCTCTGAACCTTTCTTTAGACTTTACTTTCGACTTCAGAGATACAATGTGGGAACAGGCCCTTTAGCCCAATAGTGCTAGTGATCACCCCGTACACTAGCACTATCCTACACACTAGGATGAATTTACACCAAAGCCAATTAACTGACAAACCTGTACATCTTTATAGTGCGGGAGATAATCGGAACACCCAGAGAAAATTCACACGGTCACACAGAGAATGCACAAACTCCGTACAGGCGGCACTGGTAGTCAGGATTCAACATGGGTCTCTGACGTTGGAAGGCAGCAACGCTATTGCTGCACCACTGCACCTTTCCTACCCAAGTACCTGTCTAAATGTCATTTAGATTATTATCTCAAACACTTCTTCTGGCAGCACATTCCATATATGTACGGTACAATCAGCACAGGTTGCCTTTATTAGTCATTTTTCCCCTCATAGGTTCTTAAATAATTTGAAGCAATGCAATTACCACAATTTGTGCAAATTAATTGCGTATAATGGCAATCATTTGAATTGCAATTTTGAATTTGAATCAAAATTGCATATTGCAAATTTAGCAATTTTATAACTTACAAGACTAATTTGTTCAATGGTGTTTTAAAGTTGACGCCCTGACTGCTTAAAATTAACTGAGATTGGAATTGGATGAATCACTAACGGGTAATTAGAAGGGCCCAAAGGGGCCACAAAATGGTTTTGGCTGGTAGGATTAAAGTTCAAAGCTTTTTAGACCTATATTGAAAACCTGAGCTTTAAGGCACGAGGAGCAAAGTTTATAGGGTACATGAGATGCTTTTTTCATGTACCCCATGGGTAAGATTTTTTTTATTTTTGCACAGAGGGCGGTGCGTGCCTGGAACTCGCTGCTAGGGATGGCGGTTGAAGCAGATATGTTAGTGGCATTTAAAAGACTTATGGATAGACACATGGATATGCATGGAATGGAGGGATATGGGTTATATGCAGGTAAGTGATGGTTGTCATCATGTTTAGTACAGACATTGTGGGCCGAAGGGCCTGTTCTTGTGCTGCACTGTACTATGTTCTAACTACTGTCAAGATTTTCCAGACCTATTGTTTAATATTTAATATACTAGCTTTCGCTTATTACAGTTTGCAATGTATTCTGCTCCACATCACCAATCTGGTGATGACAAAGTAAATATAAAATGACAGCCAATGAAGTGCTAAGACCTCTTGCTTGCAACTCATCACTTCCTCATAGAAACTGCAATCAGTCAAATGAGCATTCTGTATTGTTTCACTGTTCCACTGTTGAGGATCCTTTAGGAATCCAAGAGATAGTGAAATAAGGGTTTTTTCTAAAATCAGGAAACAACACGAAAAACAGAGGTACAAGGAACTCCAGATGCTGGAATCTTGAGCAAATCACAAAGTGCTGGAAGAGCTCACAGCAGGTCGGGATGCAACTGTTAAGGGAATCGACTGCTACGATTCTGATCAAGATATCTTCTATAGATGTCCCAAACTTAAACAATACCTATCTATTTCCCCCATAGATGCTGGCTGACTCGCTGAGTTCCTCCAGCACTTTGTGCTTTACATAAGTAATACGTTTTTCTGAAGCCCTGGTCAAATAGAATCATGAATAAGACATATAGAAACATAACTCTGTCACCAGAAGTAGAAAGTAGACTCATTTTAATCATCTATTTGTATATAACATTATCCCTGATCCAAAAATAAATTATGTTTCTATAATTATCTGGACCCCATTTATATCCTTTTAGACGCACTCAATTCCAAAGCTTTGGTTAAAGTTCATGTCGTAGAGGCAGAATTAGGCCATTTGGACCAGAGTCTAATCCACCATTCAATCATGACTGATATATCTTGCCCTCTCAACCCCATTCTCCTGCCTTCTCCCCATAACCCTTGACACTCATACTAATCAAGAATCTGTCAATCTCTGCCTTAAAAATACCCAATGACTTGGCCACCACAGCTGTCTGTGGCAATAAATGCCACAGGTTCACCACCCTCTGACTAAAGAAATTCCTCCTTATCTCCCTTTAAGGTACGTCCCGTAGAAGCTTTCCATCACTTACACAATGAATTTCACTGCTGTACAACAGTGAATAATTTCAAGCAAATCTGAAAGAATATACAGAATCCCGAAGGTATCTTTAGTTTAGTTTAGAGATACAGCGTTGAAACAGGTCCTTCAGCCCACCGAGTCTGTGCCGACCAGCGATCCCCGTACACTAACACAATCTTACACACCATGGACAGTTTACCGTTAAACCAAGCCAATTAGCCCGCATATCTTTGGAGTGTGGGAGGAAATCTGAGCACCCGGAGAAAACCCAGGTGATCAAGATGAGAATGGATAAACTTCGTACAGGCAGCACCCGTAGTCAGATTGAACCTGGGTTTCTGGCGTTGTAAGGCAGCAACTACCGCTCTGGCACCGAGCCACCCTGATCATCAGAAAAATGCCAGACACTTAACTGTAAAACCATCCTGATGTAAAAATGCTGCAGTCCTCAGTCCAAGGTACAATTTACGATTAAAATGTAATGCCATTTTACTGCTTCATTGGTGCATTACAGCCATACCTTTTCTGAGCTTCCTGTTTACTGCAGCACACTTCACAGTAGTATTTGTATTCGCTACACAGCGTCTCTGTATTACTAAACCCCCTGTACAAAAAAAAACACAAACCTTGTAATTATCTTGAATATTTAGGAATAAATTCAATTTTAAAAAGATGAAAACTGACTATATTTGAAAAAGCTATAAAGCTCAGATCTAATCGATTCACATGTAAGATTAGTAAGAATTATATGCTGTATCCTTTTCACCAAAAAATTAACTGCAAAGCTGTTAAAACAATTTACTCGGCGTACCTCAAGCAATGTGTAATTGAAGTGTTCTGCTCCACATCAACAGAAAGGTCTAAAAAGTCTTCATCTTTGCTACTTACCTGTGAAGTAGGGACAATTTAATTACTAATAGCACAAGGCAGTAATGCAATAATATGAAATTATTTAAATATAACATAATTTATTTCCCAGCCTTCAGTAAACAGTTTAATGAATAGGTGTGGGATTCTGTTTTAAAGCAAAAACAGAACCAAATCATTACTCAAACACACATCATAAAAGGAAATTTAAGAGAAAGAAAAAGAATGTGAGAGAAGTGCAGGGACAATGGGTTTACCGTAGGTATTCTGCAGTGGAGCTATCACTGGTCAAATGACATCCTGTGCAATTCATGCCACCCTTAACCAACAAAGGAATTGCAAATATACGTTCACATCACATTGAACTTACAGTTTCACAGTTAAGACATCTGGTTTCATTAGTTAACGTCCCTTGAAACATCTCATGTACCCATGTTGGTTCCGGTATGTCATTGCCATTGTCATCATTGATACCATTATGTAGCTGTCCGTTTTGTTTTTCCTGTTTTTTCTCTTCCTGCAGGATATCGGCAATAGTGTTTAACAGGTAGTTAAGGAACTCATGAGCGTCTTGTTGCATGTAATTATCAAAAAGTTCTGAAACAAAAAAAGTTGAGTGGTAAAAAATGACGGCTGTTTGATTAGGAAAATCAGCATATGTTGCAACATAAGAGCCACAAAATGCTGGAGTAACTCAGTAAGTCAAGTAGAACCTCTGAAGAACATGGATAGGTGAGGTTTCAGTCAGGACCCTTCTTCAAACTGTTGGTAACTCAGCGGGTCTGAAGCATCTCAAGAGTCCCGACCCGAAACATCACCTATCTATGTTCTCCAGGGATACTGCCTGACCTGTTGTGTAACCCAAGATCAGAAGAAAGGTCCCAACCCCAAAACATCACCTAACCATGTCCTCCTGAGATGCTGCCTCACCAACTGAGGCCCTCCAGCATTTTATGCTCTACGCAAGATTCCAGCATCTGTAGTTCCTGCTGTCTAAATTGTCAAGGGACCAGATGCCAAACCATATGATTTCCAAATCATCAATAAATGAGTTACTGGAGTTTGTGTATTGAGACTTCAGGTTATTCAGATAACCTCCGATTTATTTTGTAATTACTGTGCCATACAAATATTAAAATCAATCCAAGATGCTATAGCAACACATAAAAAGTCTGACAAATCAAGTAGGCAGCACAGTGCCACAGCAGTAGCGTTGCTGCCTTAAGGCACGGGACCCGGGTTCGATCCCGACTACGAATGTTGTCTGCATGGAGTTTGCATGTTCTCCCTATTACCACGTGGGTTTTCTCCGAGTGTTCCGGTTTCCACCCACGTTGCAAGGACATGTGGGTTTATGGACACGGTGGGCCACAGGGCCTGTTTCCACGCTGTATCTTTAAACTAAACTAAACCAAATAAATTATTTCTTTACTCCAGTGACCCGTCCAACAATCCACTTATGTTGACAAAAGACTTATTATGAGAATTATTCATAAATTATTAAATTGACTGAATTTCTGATAATGGGATACCAATTTAAACAGATCTAATTCCCTTTTTTAAAGAAAAAAAATCGTACCATTTTCTTTTCGTAGTCTTGTTATAAACTTCTTAGGAGGTATCACGCCCACTTTCTTTTTTTGCGTGGCTATGTTGTGGAAGAGATCTGCCAAGCACGTGAGTAGATTTTCCTTTTTCCTTGGCTGATTCTTGTACGCTAGGACTTTCTCTCGGAATGGACGACAAAAGTAAAGTGCCTGAAGGACTGAATTACAGTAGCAAGTATTCCCAAACTGAAACCAAGAGAGGACACAACAAGTTAAAAGAGTCAAAAAGCAGTTCATTACAATAAAACTTTACAACGATGCACAAGAAAATGATCATTATTTTCCAGTTATTGTGGAATCATAACATATCTATTGTTAAAATAATATTATCCCTTAATTTAAGACTTTACTTTAGACATATACAGCGTGAAAACAGGCCCTTTGGTCCATCAAGTCCACAGGACCAGCAATCACCCTGTACACTAGCACTAGGGACAATTTACAATTTACAGAAGCCAATTAACTGACAAACTTGTACGTCTTTGGAATGTAGGAAGAAACTGGAGCACTTACAGGGCTCTCACTTAACTTGTTCCCCCTGTTCCCAGCCAGCCAACCTTGGCAGCTTTTTAGGTTGCCAAATGACAGTTTAGGTGGTCATTTAAGATTGTTTGTATGACGCATGCAATAATGTGCTCGGATGAAGTGCGTAGTTACCAGTCGGAATTATGCCCAATGAAGTATTCACATATTATTTCTGCTTCAAATAAAGTCACAAACTAAACATATTCACCAATCAAGACATGATATATACCACAATGACATGCAGCAAAATTATAATACAGTATCTCAACTCTTTTTACACATTGCAATTAATGCGATTTCTATTAGTTCTTTCCACTTCCAAACAAAAATGTGGTTGGATTATTCAGCGTATGATCAACCTGTTTCAATAAATTCTGGACCATGTAACATATATGCTTAACCATGCACACTACAGATTGATGCAAGCATGTTTTCTGTGAAGGACCGAAAATTACCATAACATGGCCATAGCATGGGTCATTATTGCTATTGGTACAGAAACACTCTCGCTTCCCACATAATTTATCCATAACAAAATATACAGGTTGCAAGGAAATTTCTAAAGGCATTTTATGACAATAGCTGTTAAAACCGATTATACCCATCTGACTGGTTAAACATTACACTAACTGACAAGAGATGGCCAAAGGACATAAATGCAGCAAATGTTGTTTTGGCAATGTTTAAAGGTGTCAAAACGCCACATTACCGCACATTCAGATTAGATGTACATGTTGTGAACTGCAATAAAGATACCCAGTTTGAACGCACCCTCAAAGTTACCTTTCTTTAAGTTCAGAATCCTTGTTTCTGAATTAACTATGTCACTCTCCATCCTTATGAAGAACTCAACCATATTATGGTCACTCTTGCCCAAGGGGCCACACATAAGACTGCGAACTAACCCTTCCTCATTACTCAATATCCAGTCTAGAATAGCCTGCTCTCTTGTTGGTTCCTCTACATGTTAGTTTAGAAAACTATCCCACACACATTCCAAGAAATTCTCTTCCTCGGCACCCCTGCCAATTTGATTCACCCAATCTATATGTAGATTGAAGTCACCCATTATAATTGTTGCACGCATTTCTAATTTCCTGTTTAATGCCATCCCCAACTCCACTACTACTGTTAGGTGGCCTGTACACAACTCCCACTCGCGTTTTCTGCCCCTTAGTGTTTCGCAGCTCTACTCATATAGATTCCACATCCTGCAAGCTAATGTCCTTCCTTTCTATTGCGTTAATCTCCTCTCTAACCAGCAACGCTACGCCACCTCCTTTTCCTTTCTGTCTATCCCTCCTGAATATTGAATATCCCTGGATGTTCAGCTCCCAGCCTTGGTCACCCTGGAGCCATGTCTCCGTGATCCCAACTATATCATATTAATTAATAACTATCTGCACATTCAACTCATCCACCTTATTACAAATGCTCCTTGCATTGAGACACAAAGCCTTCAGGCTTGTTTTTACAACACTCTTAGCCCTTATACAATTATGTTGAAAAGTGGCCCTTTTTGATTTTTGCTCTGGATTTGTCTGCCTGCCACTTTTACTTTTCACATTGCTACCTATTGCTTCTACCCTCATTTTACACCCGTTTCTCTGCTCATACTCCCATCCCCCGCCACATTAGTTTAAATCCTCCCCGACAGCACTAGCAAACACTCCCCCAAGGACACTCCCTCTTTAGATTCTGGATTAGTTCCTGAGGATTGGAGGGTAGCTAATGTAACACGACTTTTTAAAAATGGAGGGAGAGAGAAAACGGGGAATTACAGACCAGTTAGTCTAACATCGGTAGTGGGGAAACTGCTAGAATCAGTTATTAAAGATGGGATAGCAGCACATTTAGAAAGTGGTGAAATCATTGGACAAAGTCAGCATGGATTTATGAAGGGTAAATCATGTCTGACGAATCTTATAGAATTTTTCGAGGATGTAACTAGTAGAGTGGATAAGGGAGAACCAGTGGATGCGTTATATCTGGACTTTCAGAAGGCTTTCGACAAGGTCCCACATAAGAGATTAGTATACAAACTGAAAGCACACGGTATTGGGGGTTCAGTATTGATGTGGATAGAGAACTGGTTGGCAGACAGGAAGCAAAGAGTAGGAGTAAACGGGTCCTTTTCACAATGGCAGGCAGTGACTAGTGGGGTACCGCAAGACTCAGTTCTGGGACCCCAGCTATTTACGATATATATTAATAATTTAGACGAGGGAATTGAATGCAACATCTCCAAGTTTGCGGATGGCACGAATCTGGGGGGCAGTGTTAGCTGTGAGGAGGATGCAAGGCGACTTGGATAGGCTGGGTGAGTGGGCAAATGCATGGCAGATGCAGTATAATGTGGATAAATGTGAGGTTATCCACTTTGGTGGCAAAAACAGGAAAGTAGATTATTATCTGAATGGTGGCCGATTAGGAAAGGGGGAGATGCAACGAGACCTGGGTGTCATGGTACACCAGCCATTAAAAGTAGGCATGCAGGTGCAGCAGGCAGTGAAGAAGGCGAATGGTATGTTAGCATTCATAGCAAAAGGATTTGAGTATAGGAGCAGGGAGGTTCTACTGCAGTTGTACAGGGTCTTCGTGAGACCACACTTGGAGTATTGCGTACAGTTTTGGTCTCCTAATCTGAGGAAAGACATTCTTGCCATAGAGGGAGTACAGAGAAGGTTCACCAGACTGATTCCTGTGATGTCAGGACTTTCTTATGAAGAAAGACTGGATAGACTCGGTTTGTACTCGCTAGAATTTAGAAGATTGAGGGGGGGATCTTATAGAAACGTACAAAATTCTTAAGGGGTTGGACAGGCTAGATGCAGGAAGATTGTTCCCGATGTTGGGGAAGTCCAGAACAAGGGGTCACAGTTTAAGGATAAACGGGAAATCTTTTAGGACCGAGATGAGGAAAACATTTTTCACACAGAGAGTGGTGAATCTCTGGAATTCTCTCCCGCAGAAGGTAGTTGAGGCCAGTTCATTGACTATATTTAAGAGGGAGTTAGATGTGGCCCTTGTGGCTAAAGGGATCAGGGGGGTATGGAGAGAAGGCAGGTACAGGATACCGAGTTGGATGATCAGCCATGATCATATTGCATGGCGGTGCAGGCTCGAAGGGCCGAATGGCCTACTCCTGCACCTATTTTCTATGTTTCTATGCCATGGGTTCCATTCCAGCCCAGGTGCAGACCGTGCTGTTTGTACTGGTCCCACCTCCCCTAGAACAGGTTTCAATGCCCTAGAAATTTGAATCCCTCCCCCTTGTATTATTTTTCAAGCCACGTATTCATCTGCAATATCCTCCTAATTCTACTCTGACTAGCACGTGGTACTGATAAATCCAGAGATTGTTACCTTTGAAGTTTATCTCCTAGCTCCCTAAATTCATCTTGTAGGACCTCATTCCGTTTTTTACCTATATCGTTGGTGCCAATGTGCACCACGACAACTGGCTGTTCACTCTCCCCCTCCAGAATGTTCTGCAGCGGCTCAGTGACATCCCTGACCCTTGCACCAGGGAGGCAACTTACCATCCTGGAGTCTCGTTTGCGGCCGCAGAAACGCCTATCTATTCCCCTTACAATTGAATCCCCTATTACTATAGCCCTTCCACTCTTTTTCCTCCCCTCCTGTGCCGCAGAGCCACCCACGGCGCCATGAACTTGGCTGCTGCTGCCTTCCCCTGATGAGCCATCTACCCCAACAGTATCCAAAATGGTATATCTGTTTAGGAGGGAGATGACCGCAGGGGACTCCTGCACTACCTGCCTACTGCTACGCTGGCTAGTGGCCACCCGTCCTCTTTCTGTCCGCTTAACTTTTACCTGCAGTGTGGCCAACTCACTGTACGTGCTATTCACGACTTTCTCAGCATCGTGGATGCTCCAGTATGGATCCAACCGCAGCTCCAATCGTTCAATGCGGTCTGCCAGGAGCTGCAGCTGGACACACTTCCTGCACATGTAGTCACCAGGGATACTGACCATATCTCTGATCTCCCACATGTTGCAGGTTGAGCAAATCATGGGCCGATCTCAATTGCCATGGCTTACCCCCAAATTAAATCAACTCACTCCCACTATAAAAATCTTAATCTTTCAACTGGACCTGTACTAAAAAAGCACTGTACCCTTAACTCTCTGTACCCTTAACTCTCTGTACCCTTAATTGGAACCCGGGCAACCGTTAATTTCGAGCCCCGACTCAAAGTAAATCCACGTGGTCACAAGAAGAATGCACAAACTCAGTACAGACATCACCAGTGGTCAGGGTCAAACCCAGATCTCTGGCGCTGGAAAGCATCAACTCTACCTATGCACCACTAATTATTCCCAATCCAGGAAAGAGTCAAAAAGGTTGTATTTTAATTCAAAGTAAACATACAATGATAATGCATGCAAAATTAAAACCTTTTTCAATTAGTTATTCTAAAATATCGTCAAATTTTCTTGGACTTAGTGCACTGAAATCAGGCTGCAATATAGGTCAATTTCTATGCTGCTATTTGAATCTAAATTTCTTGTGGAGATTTGTTTAAATGTCAACCTAAATGAAATGCATAAAATGAGTAGAAAGAGACCCACAAATGGCAGATACAATGCTATCAGACTACAAGAGTGTCAGGGGTTATGGGGAGAAGGCAGGAGAGTGGGGTTGAGAGGGAAAGATAGATCAGCCACAATTGAAAGGCGGAGTGGATTTCATGGGCCAAAAGGCCCAATTCTGCTCCTATACCTTATGAACTTGCGCTCAGAGCTTTTCTTCCTCATCCTCTATAAACTTGGATCAGCCCAATGTGAATGGAACACAAGCTGTTTCATGTGTCGGAATATGTAGGAGGTAACGTAGCCAGATGGTAAAGAATTTCAATTGCAAAGAGACTGACTCTTTCAGTGAATATTCTGCTTGATTCAGTAAGTGCCTTATTAAATGGCTGGAAATTGTTAGCACATACAAAAAATAAAACCACAGTTGTGAGATACAGTATCAGGTAAACTTGGGCTCCAATGACCCAAATCCACACTCCGTTTGCCATCCTTCACCCCACCTACCCAGCCTTTTAATTTCCCACACATATTGCAACGCTTCAAAAATATTTAGACAGGTACACGGATAGGAGAGGTTTGAGGGATATGGGCCAAACGCAGGGAGGTGGGATTTGTGTAGATGGGACAAGTTGACCAATGTGGGCAAGTTGGGCTGAAGGTTTCCAGTCCAAAAAACAATCTTGCAACTTTCTGCAATCTCCCTACGAATAGTGAAAGGCCTGGATAGAGTAAACGCAGATAGGATATTTCCACTCATGGGAGAGTCTAGGATCAGAGGCCATAGCTTCAGAATAAAAGGACGTACCTTTAGAAATGCAATGAGGAGGAATTTCTTTTGAGGGTGGTGAATCTGTGGTATTCATTGCCACAGGCAGTTGTGAAGGCCAAGTTAATGGACATTTTTAAGGTGAGATTGACAGATTTTTCATTAGTAAGGGTTTCAGTGGTTATGGGGAGGGGGAGGTGGGAGGCAGGAGAATGGGGTTTGAAGGAAAGATAGGTCAGCCATTATTGAACAGTGGTGTAGCCTTGATGGGTCGAATGGCCTAATTCTGCTTCTATAACTTATGAACTACATAAGTTTCACTAATTGCTGTTGACTATTTGAGGGCCTGTAGCAAAATGCCAACAAAGGGATTGCACCTTTCTGATTTATCATCTCCAGTCATAAAGCCTCACTGGTCGATCCCTCAGTAATATAATTTTGCAATTTAGCTTGAGAGATCAATGAAGGGAACACAGTGTTGACTATTAAAAAAAGGTCATAACAGGTTCCATTGTTATGCCAATTTTGTCAATACCATGTCATTTTGTTCTCATGGAAATTAAGACACTTATCAAAAAACACTAGGGAGAATGGAGAAACACACTCAAAAACAGCCTGGCATAGCATGACTGCTTCAATAGGAATCATGGTTGAGACTGAGAATTATTAGGAGATAATCTCATTTTGTACTCTGTTTTTGACCCAATGGAAACTCGGTTCAGAGGCCTACTCTCCTTTTCGATTTCAAGTAGTACTTGATTTTTAATCTCAACGACTGAGGTGCACACTCGGCGTGCGGCTGAAAACGCAGATATCACAGCTTTTAGTATTCTATTCCTTAGTGCTTGTAATTTAAAAGGCATATATTACTTTTTAATAAAGTTACATGTTTCTCTATATTCTCTCTGCCAAAAATGTTGACTCTTAAATCCTTGGCTATAACTGTTAGTTTGGAGAGTCATAAGATGAAAGCCAAGATTTTTAAGACTGCTCTTCAGCCATTTATAAAATTTAGTTTAGAGATACATCGCGGAAATGTCCAGCGATCCCTACACACTGGGGACAATTTACACTTTTACCGAAACCAATTACCCTACAAACCTGTACGCCTTTGGAGTGTGGGAGGAAATCAGAGCACCCGGAGAAAACCGACACGGTCACAGGGAGAATGCACAAACTCCGTACAGACAGTACCCATAGTCAGGATCGAACCTGGGTCTCTGGCGCTATAAGGCAGCAACTCTGTTGCTGCGCCACCACGCTGCCCGAATGCCAGATACAATAATCTATTGAATTTGTTTGTGCTATTTAAAAATATCAAATACTTACATTTACTAAACCAAAATAATGCTCGTTAATTGGAAACTGTTCTGGCCCAATCTCTTTCTCCAAAGCAGAGGCATTGATGCCCTGGTTAAAAAGAAAGAAAAAATAATTAATGATTTGTTTTGAATGTCTGTAAACAATGATGAAGCTGAAAAATCAAAATATGAACACACTTTTTTTGCGTGAAACAGCAAGTTAAAATGGAATTTGTAAACCTCTGCTAATATAACATATGATGAGCATTTCACGGCTCTGGGCCTAGACTCGCTGGAGTTTAAAAAGCTGAGATGGGGACCTCATTGAAACTTACCAAATAGTGAAAGGCCAGAATAAGTTTCCACTAGTGGGAGAGTCTAGGACCAGAGGCCATAACCTCAGAATAAAAGGATGTATCTTTAGAAATGAGATAATGAGGAATTTATTTCATCAGAGTGGTGAATCTGTGGAATTCTTTGCGACAGACAGCTGTGGAATTCATAGCTACTGAAGGCTGTGGTGGGCAAGTAATGCATATTTTCAAGGCAAAGATTGACAGATTCTTGATTAGTAAGGATGTCAGGCGTTATGGGGAGAAGACAAGAGAATGGGGTTGGGAGGGAAAGATAGACCAGCCATGGTTGAATGGCAGAGTAGACTTGGGCTGAATGGCCTATTTCTGCTCCTAGAACTTTTTCACATAGTATCTGAAGTACATGGTTCAGTGCAGGTATAACCTTCAGTTTTCCACTGGAAGGCAGACTCAAGCTGCCCCATTAATGTGCTAAAACATGGACTTTCTTGTGAATTGCCTCTCATTATTGCACAAGACTTTACTGTAATAAATATACAGAGCTACTTACAGTCCACAAGAACAATATGTTGCAAATAATTACTTATTTACAGCACCCTTCCAAACTCAAAGCTGTAGAAAGATTTTGACCATGAACAAACAAACTAATTAAGTGTTAACTATTTTCTCAAAGTTTTTGAAGTTTTTCAGGAATTAGTTTCGAGACACGGCGTGGAAATAGGCCCTACGTCCCACCGATTCCGCATCGACCAGCGATCACCCATACACTAGTTCTATCCGGCACACTAGGGACAATTTACAGCTGCCAATTAACCAACAAACCTGCGTGTCTTTGGAATGTAGGAGGAAACTGGAGCACCCGCTTTCCTCTCCCACCCCACCCACCTTCCAACCAACAAAAGTTCAGACTTATTTGTGCATAGGAAGGAACTGCAGATGTTGGTTTATATCGAAGGTGGTCACAAAATGCTCAAGTAACTTAGCGAGTCAGGCAGCATCTCTGGAGAAAAAGAATGGGTGATGTTTTGGGTCGGGTTCTCCTTCTGAAAGGTTCCGATCTGAAACGTCACCTATTCTTTTTCTCCAGAGATGTTGCCAGACCCGCTGAGTTACTCCAGCATTCTGCATCTATCTTCAGGCTTACTCGTGTTCTGTTATCCACATCCTAATTCTCGCCAAGTCCTACTGATCGCTTTTAAAACATACTCCCCCCCCCCCCCCCCCCCCCCTCATCGCCCTACCCATCCCATCCTATCTTGCAGCCCCACAGCCCACCAAGATCTGTGTTTCTTTTTGCATGTTTATCCTACCACTAGAGAGGATGTTTCCAACTGCATGTGGCCATAAATCAAATTCCCATGGAAGATAAGTACAAAATTCTGGAGTAACTCAGCGGGTCAGGCAACATCTCTGGAGACAAGGAGTAGGTGACGTTTCACGTTGAACTTGGGAAGAAGGGTTTTGATGCAAAACGTCACCTGTTCCTTTTCATCAGAGATGTTGCCTGTCCCGCTGAGTTACTCCAGCATTTTGTGACAATCTTTGTTGTAAACCAGCATTTGCAGTTTCTTCCTCCACACTCCAATTCCCATCTCATGCGCATCCACCTTGCTCTCTGCTATTTGAAGATCTTCTTAAAATCTATTACTTCTTTCTATTTTATTAAACCTTCTTGAGGCTGTGTGTTAAATTCTTGATAATACTTCTGAAGTGCCAGAAATGTTTTATTACATTAAAAGCAATATACAAATACAAGTTGTTAGCTGTTACAGTAATTGCTCTCTATTTTATGGTGAAAGACTCTTAGGGATTATGTTACCAGCTGTGCATAATTTGCTCACTCTTTTCATGTGTACTCATGCAGATGCAAAACAAATTGTTGTTAAATCAAACAGAGCCATGTTTCCCAAAGGGGGGGAAACAAGGAAAACAATGGCAGGAAATGCTCGGATATTATCCAAAATTCAAGTACACTTTATCCTGCATGTACATTTAGCTTTATTTAAATTTCATTTTTACCCACCAAGTCCGCTATGACCAGCGATCCCCGTACACAAGCACTATCCTACACTAGGGACAATTTACAATCTTTACCAAAGCCAATTGAACTGCAAACCTGTACGTCTTTGTAGTGTGGGAGGAAACTCGGGAGCACTCGGGAAAAACCCACGCGGTCACTGGGAGAACGTACATACTCTGTACAGACAGCAACCGTAGTCAGGATCGAACCCGGGTCCCTGGCGCTGTAAGGCAACAACTCTACTATTGTGCCACCATGCCATTAGACCCCACTTTAGCATCCTAAATACTACCTGCCAATTTTACTGCTGCCAATTAACCTACTAATCCGCATGTCCTTGAGATATGGGAGGAAGCCAGAGCACGCAGAAGAAAACCACACAGTCGCAGGGTGAACGTACAAACTTTGCGCAGATAGCACACGTAGTCAGGTTTGAACCCAGATCTCTGATGCTGTGAGGCAGCAGCTCTACCACTGTGCCGGTAAAGGTAGGAAATGCTGGGGTACATTCCAAAATTCAAGCACATCTTTTTGTTTATATACATTAATTCTGCCAACACTTTGATATATGAATGTGATCCGTGAACTAATCTACTCTTTTCTTTGCACTGCTCCATTTCATCTGTCATTTCTTGCATGTTCTAAAGGTTAATTGGGCTCTGTAAATTGCCTCCAGCGTGTAGGGAGAGGATGAGAACTAGTGTGAACAGGTGATTGATAGTCGGCGTGGACTCAGTGGGCCAAAGGGACTGTTTCCATGCTGCATCGTTCAATGATCTTTAAAATACAGTGTATTTTACCAGTTATCAAATTCTGATAACATTCTTGGTTTAAAAAAACTGAATAGAACACCATGGAACTTGCTCCAGATGTTATATTGTGTTTGAATGTTTTAAAAGGCAAACCAGGATGTTTAGAAGCAACCATTTATACAACACCATAAATATGATTTATACTGATGCCAATCAAAAATCCTACAGTTAAAGCTTAACATATTTTGCATGATTCATAGTCCCCTTGCTTCATACGTTGATTCTTGTTTTTACTTGCCAAGACCTGCTTTGTGTTGCCTTAAAGTGTTGTCAATTTCCCTCCATTTCTTGAAGTTGCCTAATTTCTTAGTTTTATATGTCACATGTGGTACAGTGCTGCAGATGATAGAGCTGTTGCCTCACAGCACCACAGGCCTAGGATCGATACTGACTAAAAGAGTCCCAACCCAAAATGTCACCAATCCATGTTCTCCAGAAATGCTGCCTGACCCGTTGAGTTAATCCGGCACTCTGTGTCTTTAATAACGAGAGCACCAGATACAGCAACGGCTGCGGACTCAAAAACAACATGGCTAAAGCTTTGAAGATGTACTCCAGCGGCAGCTCGGTCTCGCACTAGGCTGTTCCGGTAGTTACAACATTGGCTTCCACCCAACAGTGTGGAAAATAACCCAGGTATGTCCTGTTCACAAACAGACAAGAAAAATCAAACCACCCAATCCATCACAACTGTTTAGTTTAGTGTCACATGTACCCAAGGTATAGTGAAAAGCTTTTTTTTTTTTTGTTACGTGCTATGATTACATTTAAGTCGTCCACAGTGTACAGGTACAGGATAAAGGGAATCTGATGTTACGGAACAGGTTTAAAAGGGTGGAGAAATTGTAATGACTGAGTGCAGATCCGCTTCTGGGACCAGCACTCGCATGGTTTGGGCACCATCCTGTACTCCTCCAACTCCCTCTGCACCACGTTGCCCTGTAAAAGTAGCTGACATAATCAAGGACCAGTTACAAAATCTTGAAAGACCAAACCACCAGATTCAGGAACAACATAATCAAAGACCATTTACTCACGCATCATTCCCTCTTCCATCGAGCAGAATGCACAAAGGCTAGAAAGCAGATTCAGGAACAGTTTCTTTACTGTTATTATATAGGTATGTTACAAAACTTACCTTCAGCGGCGCTGCAGTTCTGTCACTGGCCGTGTGCGCGACTTTGGAGCCTCGGGGGGGGGGAGGGGATTAAAATGCCGTTTTTTCTGTAGAGCTTTAAGTTTTTTTTAAAGCTTAGTTTAGATACAGTGCAGAAACAGGCCCTTTGGCCCACCAGTGATCTCCGCACATTAACACTATCCAACACACACAAGGGACAATTTTACATTTACAACAAGCCAACTAACCGACAAACCTGTACGTCTTTGGAGTGCGAGAGGAAACCGAAGATTTCGGAGAGAACTCACTCAGGTCACGGGGAGAACGTACAAACTCCGTACAGACAGTACCTCTAGTCGGGATCAAACGCAGGTCCCTGGCACTGTAAGGCAGTCACTCTACCTCTATGCCACTGCATTCATTTATTATATTGTTCACAGAGTACTATTTTTTACATATTCTGTTGTGATGTTGCATGTAAGAATTTTATCGTTCTATCTGGGACATTCAATAATAAAATACGGTATTATTTGAGCTGTTTGAATAGATGCAAAACAAAGCTTTTCACTGTTCCTTAGTACACATGACAATCTAAACAAACACAAAGTCCTTCCTTCATTGCTGCTGGATGTAAATCCAGAATAATCGTGGGAAAACCCTCATTAGCAGGACTGCATCATTTCTAGGTCACTTATCAACAGTACAAGGGCAACCAGGAGTGTTGAGACATGCTGGCCTTACTAACACCACCCACATCCCAAAACCTGAACGATAAATACACAGAAATTCCAGCCAGGCTCCTCACCTGTCACCGTCAATAGCATTGAGTATATGTCAAAAGTAAACCTGCATGTTACCAACATATCAAGTGCAAGTGGCTGTGGCTAAGGGGATCAGGGGGTAGGGGATCAGGGGGTAGGAGAGAAGGCAGGTACGGGATACTGAGTTGGATGATCAGCCATGATCATATTGAATGGCGGTGCAGGCTCGAAGGGCCGAATGGCCTACTCCTGCACCTAATTTCTATGTTTCTAAGTGTTTAGTTTTGTTTAAAGATACAGCTCGGAATCAGGCCCTTCGCGATCACCCCATACACTAACGCTATCCGACACACTAGGAAACCAGAACACCTGAAGAATACCAGAGTCTCTGGCGCTGTACGGCAGCAACTCTACCGCTGCACCACCATGCCACCCCAACAGTGAAACACTGAAACCAAGGACACAAATGGAGAAAGCAAAGTTAAGAGAAATAAAAATATTTGCAGTTCACTTAGGCAATGCATATTTTGATTAATTAATTGATTGATACAACATGGGAACAGGCCCTTCGGCCCATCGAGTGCCGCCAACCATTGATCACCTGTTCACACTAGTTCCATGTTATCCCACTTTCACATCCATTCCCTGCACACTTGGGGCAATTTTTACAAAGGGCCAATTAGCCTACAAACCTGCACGTCTTTGGGATGTGGGAGGAACCTAGAGCACTCGGAGGAAACCCACGCAATCACAAGGAGATGTGCAAACTCCACATAGACAGCACCCAAGGTCAGGATGGAACCCGGGTCTCTGGCACCTTGAGGCAGCAGCTCTACCAGCTGCACCACTGTGCAACCCCTTGCATATTTTATAAAACAGCAAATTAATTTGGTAGCAACTCCGAGCAAGTCACAGAGAGAACTTTGATCACAAAGCCCCTTAACGTAATCATGCAAACACACAGCATGCACTTTTGTTTGAATTATGTGAGTTAAGTGAAGCTACTACTTTCATGTACACATTGTACAAGGCATTATAATAAAGAACAACAAAGATTCCACTCCTTTAAGTACGTGTGTGTGTGTGTGTGTGTGTGTGTGTAATATATATTATATACATATATTATACACACATACATAAATATATATTAAAAACATAATTCATATACAATGAATATTTCAAGTCATGAGTGTTTTATAGTCCTATGTACCGAAACACAACAAGAAATTCTTACTTGCAACATGAAATTCTTTCTTCCAACCTTCAAATCCAGTGTTAAAACACATTTGTACTCCCTGGCTTTTGACCATGCCTGAGACTTTGCTTCTGTTTTTGGTGTTTTTAATGTTTCTTTATTTTACATATCTTTTCCTACTATTTCTTTTGATTGTTATTTTTGGCGTGTATTAACTTTTTTGTCAATGATTAGTGATGTACAACACTTTGTTGCAACTATGATTGTTTTTAAAGTGCTCTATAAATAAAATTATTATTATTATTATTATTATACATTTGTCTTCTTATTTTCAGGGGCCAAAGCATTAGCAACAACCACAAGGGTTTGTAACACTAGGTGTCATGAGCTATGGGAGCATGAGGCTTTCAAATGTATAAGGCTGTTGGTGAAGTGTGGTTATAAAGAACTTTGATGCAGAAACAATGTTATGCACTATCAGAGGTTTAGGAACTGGGGAAAAAACAAGGATTAGGCAGAGAGGAGGAAATCTGGGAAGTATCAGATGGGCTTGGCTGAACTGCTATACAAATACAAACTGTACATGCTGTTTTATACCAAAGATAGAGACAACGTGCTGGGGCAACTCAGCGGGCAAGCAGTATCTCTGGAGAGAAAGGATAGGTGACGTTTTAGGTTCGGGACCCATCTTCAGAATGAAGTAGGTGGTAGGGAGGAGAGTGAACAGCTGTAGGTGAAAAAAAGACCAGGATCAATCAGGCCAACCACAAAACTACCTCAGGCAAGGTGGTGCTCTGGTGGGCCCATTGTTGGCTAGGGAAGGTGTGAACTCCAGAGGGATACAATATGGAGAGCTGAGGCACTGTTTAAATGACTAGGGTCAAAGAAGGGGCAAGGGAAAAGGGCAGGGGAGTATATGTAGAAGTTAGTTAAAATTAGAGAATTCAATGTTCATACCGTTGGGTTTTAAGCTACCCAAGCGTAATACGAGGTGCTGTTCCTCCAATTTGCGAGTGACCTCACTCAAGCAATGGAGGAAGCCCAGGACAGAAAGGTCAGTATGAGAATGGGAAAGGGAGTAGAAATGTTTGGCAACTGGGAGATACCGTAGGTCTCGGCAGACCGAGTGCAAATGTCCAGAGAAGCAGTCGCCCAGTCTATAATTGGTGTTGCCAATGTACTTGAGCCCACATCGAGATCAGCGGATGCGGTAGATGAGATTAGAGGAGGTATATGTGAACCTCTGCCTCACCTGAAAGGACTGTCGGGGTTCCTGGATGGAGTCAAGGGAGGAGGTACAAGGACAGATAGAATTTCAATTATAATGAGTTGTCTGGGAACATTGGAAGAGGGGAATTTCATCACGTAATAAAGGGTAAAGACTATCACACAGCTAATAAAAGCACATTTTGGCAGCGGAGATAGGTTTTGGTGCCCAGCAATGGAAAGTGTGTGGTAGCCGTCCATTACATGGCTTGCTTTCTCAAATGTTTATAATGGAAATTATCTGATGATACATGAAAACATTTGAAACTTTGCTAGAAAGTTTAATTGGCTTCTGTAAAAAAAAAAATGTTATTTGTCCCTATTATGTAGGACAGTGCTAATGTACGGGGTGATCGCTGGTCGACGCAGAGGCCCTGTTCCTGCATTGTATCTCTAAAGACTAAAGAAGAAAAAAAAGAGTAGGAAGTTGGGGAAAACATATATATTTAACTTCAAACATCAGTTTAGCAATGAGATTTGGAGACAAGTCAGAATGTTGTGGATGCAAGTACACCATAATGATTTAGATAGTACTTCTAATCTGCACTTAAATCAAGATAAGTATAGTACTATACTACAATGGAAATGCTGCATTTAAAGATACTTTAAATTTGATATTAAAAGTCGTATTCTTAGTCTTATTCAGATCAACTTAAAATATCTACATTTAGATTTACGAGAATGTTGCCAGGACTTGGAGGGGGGGAGGGGGGCTAAGTTGTAGGAAGAGGTTGGGCAGATTAGGACTTTATACCTTGGAGCATAGGAGGATAAGGGATGATCTTAGAGAGATGCATAAAATCATGAGGAGAATAAATAGGATGACTGCACACTCTTTTATCCAGGGTAGGGAAATCAAATACCAGAGGACATAAGTTTAATGTGAGAGGGGCATGATTGAGTATGATTCTGAGGGACAACTTTTTGACTCAGGTGGTGTGGATATATGGAACAAGCTGACAGAGGAGGTAGTTGAGGCGGTTACTATAAAACTATATGAAAGACACTTGGACAGGTACATGGATAGCTAAGGTTTAGAGAGTGACATGCCAAGTGGGAGACCAGCTTAGATGGGGCATTTTGGTCAGCATGGGCAAGTTGGGCCAAAGCGTCTGTTTCCATGCTTTATGACCATCTATTGCATTATTTGAAACAAAAAAAATGGGAGTATCATAGTATCCTGTTAATTATTTTCTCTCTCAAGCAACAAAACAATAATTAATTGATGGGTCGTTTTTATAATTTTCTCTTTCTTGGATCCTGCAATAATCAAAGTGGCTTTAGTATTTCCCCATAACAGCTCACTCTTAGAGTCATAGCGATATACAACATGGAAACAGGCCTCTTCAGCCCAACTTGCCCTTGCTGACCAACATGTCCCATCTGCACTAGTCCCATCTGCCTGCATTTGGCCCATATTCCTGTAAACCTATCCTATCCATGTACCCGTCCAAATGAAATTAGATTTCTTCTAAATTAATCAAATGGTTTTCAATCACTTTGACCTCAACTGAGAAAGTAGTTCATAAGTCATCAGAACAGAACCAGACCATTCAGGCCATCAAATCCATTCTGCAGTTTGGTCATGGCTGATCTATTTTTCCTTCTCAACACCATTCTCCTGCCTTCACCGCTTAACCTTTGACACCCTTACTAATCAAGAATCTATTAATTTCTGCATTAAAAATACTCAAAGACTTGGCCTCCATAGATGTCGGTGGCAATGAATTCCACAGATTTACTACCCTCTGGTTAAAGAAATTCCCCCTCATCTCCATTCTAAAGGTACGTCCTTTTATTCTGTGGCTGTGTCATATGGTACTAGATTCTGCCACTACTGGAAACATCCTCTTCACCTCCACACAATCTAGGCTTCACTATTCAGTAGGTTTCAATAAGATTCCCCTTATCCTTCTGAACTCCAGCGAGTACAGGCCCAAAGCTGTCAATTGTTACGATAACCCAATCATCCCCAGGATCATTCTTGTAAACCTCCTCTGGACCATCTCCAATGCCAGCACATCCCTCCTCAGATATGGGGCACAAAACTATTTACAATATTCCAAAAGTAGTCTGACCAGCACCTTATCAAGCCTCAGCATAACATCCTAGCTCTTATATTCTAGTCCCCTCAAAATAAATGGTAACATTGCATTTTCAATGCAATTGAATATCAGGACACTTATTTTAAAAATGTACAGCCATAAGCAAACTGCTGTAGTGCTTTAAAAGACAGCTGTGACTTTAACAACTTGATAAAATATCTGATATATTTCTAATCTATTCCACTAGCACCTCGTTTACACTGTTTAAATTCCACATTTGAATCTAGTGTTAGAGTTAACAACATGGACAAAATCAAAAATTGTGAGTTCTTAAAATGTGCTGATAACTAAAAATGAAATGTCAGGAAACAAGGAAATAAATCAAGAAATTGAAATATTAAGCTGTGGAGTGAAATCCTCAGGATGTGTCTTGAATCATGAACAACAAATCAACTGTTCTATCAAATAACACAAGCTGTTGGTAAAATCACTGATCAGATCATATTCAAATATAGTTTTTGTCAGCAACATGTAAATAATGTCAGCAACATGCCAAACCATTCCATTTAGCTACTTTGGATGGAAAGAAATGAGAGCTGTTTTCAAAACAATATTCTATCTACAAAATGAATTTATTGCATATACAATTTACACTATAAAAATCTAAAGTGCTGACACTAACTTGGACCAAAAATTTTAAATATAATTTTTGACAATTTCCACAAATTATACTGCAACTTAAAAGAGTGAAACGACAGACATGATTTCCCCCCCGCTGCAAAATGCAAAAAAATATAAATCACAAATAGTTTCCAATTAAAGAGATATGTAAGAAACGGCAGATGCTGTAATCCTGAGCATAACACAGTGTGCTTGAGGAATTCAGTGGAGCAGGGTGCATCTGGGGTGGGGATTTAAATTCCAATTAAATCTTTCTTAAACTCAATTAACAATTAGGACATTGAGAAGGAGCTTGACAGGGTGGTTCCTTGATTAGGAAGGAACTAGAGATGGTAGTTTACACCAAAGATAGACACAAAAGGCTGGAGTAGCTGAGCGGGTCAGGCAGCATCTCTGGAGAAAAGGAGATGTAGATGACGTTTCGGGTCAAGCCCCTTCTTCAGACTGAGAGTCAGGGGAGAGGGAAAAAGGTACAAGGAACAAATGAATGGAAGGTATGAAAAGGACAAATCAGAGCTGACACTGATGACCAAGGAAAGGTTGAACCCACAATGGTCAATTGGTGGCTGTGGACGAGGTGATAACGAAAGGATACAATCAGTGAAACCAGCAGGATAACCCAGTGGGAGAGGGGCGGAGAGAGAATGCAAGGGTTACTTGAAATTAGAGATATCAGTAAACATACGGCTGGGTTGTAAACTGCCCAAGCGGAATAGACAATACTGCTGGTAGTTAGACTGCACGTTGCTGATCCTGGACATTTCTGAACGTGGTTAGGCTTCGTTGAGAATAAATGTACCGTAGCCGAGTGCCCAACACGAGGGTTGGGGCCAAGGAAAGGTTCCGTCACACTCCCAACTCCCTGTCCACTACACCTGCCTCTCCCCTTCCCCAGGCCAGTGCCTGCATCCAGGGAGAGTCTGGGTGCTGATCAGCCCGGGCTCCTGGAAACTAGGCCTCCCTGCAACTTGAGGAGCTGTTCCCAGCTCATTCCCTCCCCCCTCGGCCTGGCGTGTCAGGCCCGGGAGAGGAGCCGGGAGAGGAGCCGGGGGTGAAGCCGGGCCCGCCTCGACCCCAAGGCGAAGCCTCTGTTGCTACTGCTGCACACTGAGGAGCGAGCTCCCTCCCTCCCCCCACGGGAACCGCAACCTACCATGGTACAAATGGAAGCGAGTTTGCCGACTGTCATTAGTATTTCCATCCGTCCGGCGCCATGTTTCATCCGCTCAGCGCCGATTGAGAGGGCGGGGCTATGTGAGTGACGCTGCGGCCACGGGGTCCTAGCGCCGGTCTCACAAACACCGTCCCATGCACAGTGGACACGCACCCCTCAACTCATATCTTGCAAATGCATTCAGAAAAATAAGTCAAATCACAGAGAGCAAGTGGCAATTGCAATTTTAATGATAACCTGTAAGCAGAAAAGACAGGCGAAGGAATGTTTTATAATCAGAAAAATTATTTATTCAGAATAACATATATGCACAAAACAAAAGTTTAGTTTAGAACAAGGTAGTTGAGGCAGAGTAGACTTGATGGGCCTAATGGCCTGATTCTGCTTCTATAACTTATGAATTTATGAGACCAAGAATTTCAGTCCTAGAATATGACTCCAAATGTTTACTCCAGAACTTACTGGAGAGTCTTAGTCATCTTTAGCTGCCTCATCAGTGGCATTACTAGTTTAGATTTAGTTTAGAGATACAGCATGGAAACAAGTCCTTCGACCCAGCGTCCGCGCCAACCAGCAATCACCTTGTACACTAGTACTATCCTACACTCTAGGGACAATTTACAGAAGCCAATTAACCTACGTCTTTGCAATATGGGTGGAAGCCGGAGCACCCAGAGAAAACACTAGTTCTATCCTACACAATAAGCTGGAAAGGGTACAGAGAAGATTTACAAGGATGTTGCCAGAGCTAGAGAGTCTGAGTTATAGAGAGAGATTGAGTAGGCTGAGATTCTATTCCTTGGAATGCAGGAGGATGAGGGGTAATCTTATTGAGGTGTATAAAATCATGAGATGAATAGATCGGCTTGATACACAGTCTCTTGCCCAGAGTAGGTGAATCGAGGACCAGAGGACATAGGTTTAAGGTGAACGGAAAAAGATTTAATAGGATTCTGAGGGGTATAATTTTCACCCAAAGGGTGGTGGATGTATAGAACAAGCTGCCAGTGGAGGTAAACGAGGCAGGGACTTTCCTAACATTTAAGAAACAGACACGTACAAGGATAGTGGGTTGGCGGCGCGACCGACGTCGCAGTGGCCTCTGCAGTCCATCTGTCTTTTTTTATTTTATTTGTCCTGTTGAGTGTAGTTTGTGGTGGGTATTTGACTGTGTATGTGTGGGGGGCGGGGGGGGGGTGGGCGGGGGAAACTTTTAGATCTCTTCCCTGTACGGGGACCCGACCTTTTCCCTGTCGGGTCTCCGTTGCCGTTGGGGCCTAGCACCGTGGAGAGGCCTCCAACCGGAACGACAGCTCAAGTCACGGAGCCGGCGGAGCTGCGGACCTACCATCGTGGAGATGGCCGGCTTCGGAGCGGGGAGAGCTGCGGTGGTGCGCTGCTGCGTCCCGACTCCGGTGGATGGTGACACCGGGAGCTTGCGGGTCCCTGGTGGGAGACCGCTTTGCAGGGCAACGGCGACTTCTCCCGCTCGAATTGCGGTGTTGAGAGTGACCTGGAGCAGGGCCTTACATCGCCCGGCGCGGCTTTAAGTGGCCGTGGGACTTGCTAGCGCCCGCCGGGGGCTTTGACTTTGACTTCGGGAGAGGAATGGAGAGCAGGGGAGAGACAAGGCTTTGCCTTCCATCACAGTGAGGAGGAGATTCACTGTGATGGATGTTTGTGTAAATTGTGTTGGTGTGTGTCTTGGTTCTTTTCTTGTATGACTGCAGAAACCAAATTTCGTTTGAACTTCATGTGAGGTTCAAATGACAAATAAACGGTATTGTATTGTATTGTATTGTATTGTGTAGGACAGGTTTGGAGGGATGTGGACCAAACACAGGTGGGACAAGTGTAGCTGGAACATGTTGGCCGAATGGCCGGTGTGGCCAAGTTGGGCCTAGGGACCTATTTGCCACACTGTACAATATCACTCTATGATACTAGGGACAATTTACAGAAGCCTATTAAACTAAAAACCCACATGTCCTTGGAATGTGGGTGGAAACCAGAGCACCCATAGAAAACCCATGTGATCACCAGGAGAACGTACAGACAGCACCCATAGTCAGGATCAAACCCAGGTCATTGGTGCTGTAAGGCAACAACTCTACCTCTGCGCCACTGACAATGGGTGATCAAAACATATTGTTGAATGGATGGAGGTTCTAATGTCAGCTGAGAAATTTGTATCATGGTTTGGGTACTGTGAACAATAACCTCATTCTCAAAGAGTGCGCTTGTCACTAAGAGTCTCAGGTACCCATCCTGCTGGCTCCCACTTTACTTCCACACCTGCTGACAGGCAAGGAGAAAAACAAGATGGAAATAATGATGGGTTTGATGTTACTGATGGTATGGTTCCCTTCATTCACATGCTCTCAGAAAAGTGAAAAGAACTGATGCCAATGAAAATGATCCTGACTACGACACTGTCTTTATGGAGTTTGTATTTTCTCCCTCTGATCGCGTGGGTTTTCTCATGGTGCTCCAGTTTCCTGCCATATTCCAAAGGGTTTATAGATTAATTAACTTCTATAAATTGTCCATAGTGTATAGGATAGAACGAGTGTACGGGTGATCGATGGTTGGCATGGACTCTGTGAGCCGAAGGAACTGTTTCCACACTGTATCTTTAAGCTTAAACTAAGCTAAACAGAATTATGAGTCAGATATTTCCTGGAGATTTAGGCCATGTTGCATTTTTTCCAAGTATTTTCCAGGCCATCTGCTAACCTCTTCCCATGACCGAACAAGGGATCTGTTTGCAGGGATTGATGTCGGGCATGGACAATGTGGCCTGCCCATCAGTTGACTGATGACGTTATTGCTTTAGTGCCTGGGATGTTGGCCTGAGAGAGGCCACTGAATCTGTGATGGAAGATGCTGTGTAGAAACCTGTGGAGGAACTGGTCTGTAGATGAGTCCCAACGCAAAACATTCCCTATCCACATTGTTCATAGATGCTGCCTGACCCGCTGAGTTACTCCAGCACTTGGTGTTTACCTTAAGATTGCAGCATCTGTTGTTGTGTCCTAACCAAGATGTAATGCAACCTGACAGTATGCTTTCTATGGTGCATTTACAGACGTTTGTAAAAGTCATTGGAGTCATGCTGAATTTCATCAGTGTCCTAAGGAAGTAGAGGATTTGGTGTGCCTTGTTGGCTGTTGCACCAATGTGGTTGGTCTACAACAGATTGTTGGTAATATTAACACAAGGAAACCTGAAACTCTGAACCATTTCCAATCACTTGCAATGCAACTACCAAACATGAGCAAAATCCAAATGCTATCTGTGTACTTTATTTCAGGATGAGCTTCATTCTGGAGTGAAAGTTGAAAATTTCCAATTAGTTCTTTAGCTCAGTTCCACTTCAGTAGCATGTTTAAGTACAAAGAGTCAGCGGGTCAGACAACATCTCTGGAGAGCATGGGAGGTGACGTTTTTGGTCAGGACGGGACTGTTCTTTAGACTATAAATATCTGGCTCACCTTGTGAAATAAATCCATTTCATAAGTTTTTGTAGATCTATTGATGATTTGCAGTGTTCTATTCTTTTATACGTTCTGGTAGTAATTAAGCTTGATTGTACTTTAGTTTATAATACAGCGCGGAAACAGGCCCATAGTTTAGTTTAGGAATATTGTATTGTATTGTATTGTATATCTTTATTGTCATTTCCTGAGTATTCACATACCCAGAGGAAACAAAAAAACGTTGCTCAACCAGTGTCCATTCAGTGTGCATTAAAAAATAAATAGAAATAAAAATACATATATCATGAACAAATTAACACTCTACTAAACATACGCGCATACACACACTCCTCCGACACACACTCTTCATACACACCACTCACTCCAAAAACCCATGAAAACACCGAACTTTCACTGGGAGAGGTCGCTGCAAACTCCGGTTGCGCCGCCATCTTGCCCCCCACAAGATATAGCGTGGAAACAGGCACATCAGCTCACCGAGTCAGCGCAAGCCAGCAACCGAGAAATCTGTACGTGTTTGGAGTGTGGGAGGGAACCGAAGCACCCGGGGAAAACCCACGCAATCACAGGGAGAACGTACAAACTCCTTACAGAAGGCACCCCTAGTCAGGATTGAACCCGGGCCCTTGGTGCTGAGAAGCAGCAACTCTAACACTGTGCCACCGTGCTGCCCCAAATGTAATTTTTTATATGTAAATGATTTCTCCTATATGAGGAGTGAAAGGAACATTCTTTGTGATCTGTGGAGGTTTATATCATATCAAAAGGTATCTGCATTTCTGGGCATGTTGTATCAAGAATGATATAATGGATGGAGAATTTAGCAAAACTGTCATTCAGCTGTGAACACTAGTCATCAGTGTTAGGAAAATGAACAGGCTGCCATACTTAAAAGTGTACGACTTGAAGGTGACAAATGTTCAAAGTATATGTCACATTTATATCTGACATGATGAAATAGGGAACCTCCAAATGAATGTATTTTCAGAAGATAAATTGTTCACAATCAAACCTGCTCGTTAACCTTTTGGTGTACATGTTTAAAGCACAATACCGCAGAAAATTAATCTACATCTTACATTTTGCTTCATGCTGGCATGCAAGGTTTCAATTTTAATAAAGAAAATCGTATGAGTTGCAAGCCCAGCTGCGAATTTCCAATTGGCCATTTTTCCCAAGACAAATTTCACTCCGTGGGAGTGAACTCCGGTGGACAGAGACGGCAACAGCAGCGGATGCTGAACAAGGGACGGTAGGAAGAACTGTTAGGAAATAATAATAATAATAATAATAATGTTTATTTATATAACACTTTTCAACAAAACCAATATTTGAACCAAAGTGCTTTACAGAGATTGATTAAATTAATTGAACAGATCAAATGTCAATAAATCCATACAAAACAAAAAAGAGAAAAAGAAAAAAGACACAGAACAGTACATTATAGAAATCAACATGAAACGTCCCCCCACAGCAGAATTCACTGTGAGGGAAGGCACTAAAAATATCCAGTTCTCCCCCTCATAGTCCACCCGAGGTCAGGGCCTATATCTGGCCTCCTCAGCCAACCCGGTGTTTTCAGGCCCTCTTGCCGCGAAGCTGGATCATCGGCGTCTGGTGAACATCCTTCAGCGGCTTGGACTGAAGCGGCTGCTTCCTCCCCGAAGACTGCAATGACCAAAGTTCACAGGCCGCGCCGGCCGGACCTCTGACTCTGGCGATCTCGGATCCCAGGTGCTGTAAATCCAGTGTCGCCCGCCCGCGGCTGGATGCTCTGTAGCCGCAGCTCAACGATGTCGCAGTCGGCGGTCACAGTGCCCCGGAGCTTACCGCAAGGCGACCCGGTAAGGCATCGCCCGCTCCATGTTGGTGTTCCAGCATCTGCACCGCCGGCGAAGCTGTAGTCCCGGCAGGAAACGCCGCTCCAGCGCTGTTCCAGCTCCGATGGTAGGCCGCACAGAGAGGACGAAGATGCGGTTCGGAGAAAAACCGCATCTCCGACCAGGTAGGACTGGGGTTAAAATAGTTTCCCCCTTCCCCTCCCCCCACCCACCACATAAAAGAAGACCTCCAAGAAACATTTTTTACGGACAGGACTAAAAATAAAAATAAAAAAGGGTGAAAGGACGGACTGCAGGAGGAGCAGCCATACACAACGGCGCATCACCCCCGCAGTCCGCCATCTTATAACCAAACACAAGTAGAATATTAAAAATCATAAACTTGGTGGGTAGTGATATAACCATATAACAATTACAGCACGGAAACAGGCCATCTCGGCCCTACTAGTCCGTGCCGAACACTTACTCTCACCTAGTCCCATCTACCTGCATTCAGACCATAACCCTCCATTCCTTTCCCGTCCATATACCGATCCAATTTATTTTTAAATGATAAAAACAAACCTGCCTTCACCACTTCCTGTGGAAGCTCATTCCACACAGCTACCACTTTCTGAGTAAAGAAGTTCCCCCTCATGTTGCCTCTAAACTTTTGTCCCTTAATTCTCAAATCATGCCCTCTTGTTTGAATCTTCCCTACTCTCAATAGAAAAAGCTTATCCATGTCAACTATGTCTATCCCTCTCATAATTTTAAAGACCTCTATCAAGTCCCCCCTTAACCTTCTGCGCTCCAAAGAATAAAGACCTATCTTGTTCAACCTTTCTCTGTACCTTAGGTGCTGAAACCCAGGCAACATTCTAGTAAATCTCCTCTGTACTCTCTTGTATTTTGTTGACAACTTTCCTATCATTTGGCGACCAGAATTGTACACCATACTCCAGAATTGGCCTCACCAATGCCTTGTACAATTTTAACATTACATCCCAACTTCTATACTCAATGATGTGGTGTGCTGGATTGATAAAGGCCAGCACATCAAAAGCTTTCTTTACCACCCTATCTACATGAGATTCCACCTTCAGGGAACTATGCACAGTTATTCCTAGATCCCTCTGTTCTACTGCATTCCTCAATACGCTACAATTTACCATGTATGTCCTATTTTGATTTGTCCTGCCAAGATCACACCTCACACTTATCAGCATTAAACTCTATCTGCAAATCTTTCAGCCCACTCTTCCAAATGGCCTAAATCTCTCTGTAGATTTTGAAAATCTACTTCATTATCCACAACACCACCTATCTTAATATCATCTGCATACTTACTAATCCAATTTACCACACCATCATCCAGATCATTGATGTATATGACAAACAACAGTGGACCCTACACGGATCCCTCAGACTAGTCACCAGTCTCCCACCTGACAAACAGTTATCCACCATTACTCTCTGGCATTTCCCATTCAGCCACTGTTGAATCCATCTTGCTACTCCACTATGAATACCCAACAATTGAACCTTCTTAACCTTGTCAAAGGCCTTACTGAAGTCCATATAGACAACATCTTCCGCTTTACCCTCATCAATTTCCTTAGTAACCTCTTCAAAAAATTCAAGAAGATTAGTCAAACATGACCTTCCAGGCACAAATCCATGTTGACTGCTCCGATCAGACCCTGTTTATCCAGATGCTTATATATATTATCTCTGTATCCTTTCTATTAATTAGCCCACCACTGACGTCAAACTAACAGGTCTATAATTGCTAGGTTTACTCTTAGACCCCTTTTTAAACAATGGAACAACATGTGCAGTACGCCAATCCTCCGGCACCATTCCCGTTTCTAATGACATTTGATATATTTCTGTCATAGCCCTTGCTATTTCTACACTAACTTCCCTCAATGTCCTAGGGAATATCCTATGTCCAAAATATATATTTGCATCAACACAAAACAGCATATTTTCATATGGTAATTTAAATGAGTATGGTAAGAGCTATTACGATTCACACTTTCATTTGAATTTCAACATGATGTCTATATTTAGTTTGGCTTTACTCAAGATCAAAATGAACTTTTGTCCTTACCTACCGTGCCTTCAAGGTCGTTTGTGGGAGGTGCCCCCTGAGGCATGAAGGTTGAAAATGGCTGGGCAAGAAGGACGAAGAACCGGGTGGAGGAGACGGCTGCAACAGGCCTCTATGGCTAGCTGCAGTTGGGACTGTGAGATCGCGACAAAACCTGGTGACTATTGCATATAGACTCAGGCCTGTTTCTTTGCATTATGTGCTAAATGAGGATTGTACTTGTGTCACTGATCTGTATGCAAAAAAGGAATCGCATTGTAACTGAAGGGTAACTTTTTTTTACACAAAAGGTCATGCGTGTAAGGAACAAACTGCTGCAGTAGGAAGTTGAGGCAGGTACCATCACAACGTTTGAGAAACATTTAGACAGGCACATAGATAGGATAGGTTTAGAGGGATATGGGCCAAACAGGCAGGTGCGAATAGTGTAGGTAGGCATATTGGTCGGCATGGGCAAGTTGGGCCAAAATGCCTGTCTCCATGCTGTAATAATAATGGAATCACTGAACCATTGATTCTCATCATTGTTGAATTCTTGCACTCTCTAGAAGAAACTGACTGTTCTGATTGAGCTTGCAGTGAAGTTGCTCTTTTTTCACCTTTTCAAGCGCTAGATGCAGATTATGTCCAAAATATATATTTGCATCAACACAAAACAGCATATTTTCATATGGTAATTTAAATGAGTATGGTAAGAGCTATTAAGATTCACACTTTCATTTGCATTTCAACATGATTTCTATATTTAGTTCGTTTTTACTCAAAATCAAAATGAACTTTTGTCTTTCACAGATCTCTGTCCTTCCTGAGCTCTCCTGAGAACATCTGTGTTGCAGGTGTTATCACCTCAGTCACAGGTGGATCTATGGGTCCAAGTCCACAGCCCCCTGAAAATAGCAACACCAGAAGACAGAGTGGTAAAGAAGGCATATAGTATGCTTGCCTTCATCACTCGTGGCAATGAGTACATGAGTCAGGAAGTCACTTGTTTATCAGGTGGCACAGTAGCACAGCTGGTAGAGCTGCTGTCTCACAGCATTCGAGACCTGGGTTCAATTCTGACTTAAATTGCTGACTGTGTGGAGTTTGAATGTTCTTCCTGTGAACACGTGGGTTTCTCTGGGTCTTCCGGTTTCTTCCCACAGACCAAAGACCTGCTGGTTTGTAGGTTAATTGGCCTTTGTAAATTGTCCCTAGAGTAGGGAATGGATGAGAAAGTGGGATAACATAGCACTAGTGTGAATGGGTGATCGATGTTGAATGATACGGAATGTTTCCATGTTGTATCTTTTAATTAATCAATCAATCATGTCGTGTTGCTGCTTTATGGAACTTTGATTGGGCTGTGTTTGGAGTATGGTGTGTAGTTCTGGTCGCCCATTACAGGAAGGATGTGGAGACTTTGGAAAAGGAGAGGGTTTAGCAGGATGCTGCCTGCATCATGGAGTTTAAGCTTTCAGGAGAGTTTGAACAAACTTTAATTGTTTTCTCTGGAGCATCAGAAACTGCAGTGAGACTTAATAGAAGTTTACAAAATTATGAGAAGCATAGAGAGGGTAGACATCAGAATGTTTTACCCAGAGTTGAAATGTCATGTACTAGAGGGGATAAATTTAAGGTGAGAGGGGCAAGTTTAAAGGAGATGTGCAAGGCAAGCTTTCTTATATAGAGAGAGACAGGTGCCTGTTATGTGCTGCCAGGGGTGGTGCTGGAAGAAGATATGATAGTAGGGTTTAAAAGACTTTCAGATAAGCACATGAATATGCAGGGTATGGAGAGACTTGGAGAAGTGCATGCATTAGTTGAAGTAGGTCTTAACTCCCTTTCTAACTCCACGGACGCTGCCTACCCTATTGATATTTCCAGCATTTTTTGTTTTTCATTCTAGCTGCTGTTAACGTACACTTATTTGTACCCTTAAGGCTCCTGGGATGCGCCGCAGATGGCTCCCGGGATGTACCATGGAGACGGAACCTGCCCAGGAGACCCGATGGTCGGCCAAAGGAAGATCAGTCGGGCCTAGGCCTTTCAGGGGAACCACTGAGCGCCCCCCCCCCCCGCAACCCCCGTGGTGACAAGAAAGATGCAGTGGGATGCTGCTTGCAGGATGTGAGCTTGGAAGCCGCCAAGCTCAGCCCCGAAGACTGGAGAGCCGAAAAGGAGATAATCGCTGGTGATGACGGATGCAAGGAGTGGGCCAGTAGGAGAGGGTCCAGGCATTGCCTCAAGTACCTTCAATTAGGGTTGCCAACTTTCTCACTCCAATAAGGGACAAATTCCCAACGGCAATTCGTTGACCAACTCGGCTATGGCTGGGTGAACGATTGGCCTGGGTGCTGATTGCACACAAAGCCCAGCCGGCGGGCCAGCTGAGGAGTTTTGGCCCAGGCCGTGCGACATTGTGTGCAAATTCCGGCACCTCATTCAACTCATGAACCGATGATCGGCCATGAGAAGGAGGGATGGTGGTGTCGGTGGTAAGTGAAGGTCGGACAGCTGGCCGGGCTGCTGACCGACGGGGCCACGGGTGAGGCATTGCTGCTGCACTCCATGGGCTGCACTACGTCGGGTCGGGTGAGGTGGGGCCAGACATGGCGCTAAGACCAGACAGTCCCCTTGACCCGAGTAGTAGCAGTCAAATACAAAGATCAAGATAGTCCACTTTGTGAAAAAGCCGAGGGAGGGAGGGAGGGAGGGAGGGAGGGAGGAAGGAAAAGGTTGCTCAACAAATAATTAGAGATCACAAGAAGAAACTGGAGAAATATATGTGTGGGTGTTATATATTTATGTGTATATATATATATATATTTATGTGTGTGTATATATATATATATATATATATATATATATATATATATATATATATATATATATATATATATATATATATATACACACACATATATACATATATTAGAATTAGAATTACCTTTATTGTCTGAACAAAATTTCGTGCCTACAGTCATACAATAATAAACAACAATAAACACAAATTAACATCCACCCTCTGGGGGGGGGGGGGGGTAGTTAGTGTGTGATGCTGCATGCCGCCTCCCCCCCCCACAACCGCACGTTGGGGGAACAGACCGAACGGGTCTGCACTTGGTATATACATATATATATACACATACACACACACACACACACACACACACACACACACACACACACACATATATATAATGAATATATATATGTTTATATATACAAGAAACTAGAGAAATATATATGTGTGTTATATAATTGTATACATCTATATCACATTTATATATGTGTATATCACACATGTATGTATACAATGAATATATGTATGTTTATATATATTATATACTAGACTGTTGAACCCGTTGGGTCCCAGCTTCACACGGGAGGGCTGGTCCCCCAACGCAATATTCCACCTCTCCACCAATTCCAATATACACACATGCACACACACTCACACATACACATACCCTCCACCTCACCCACACATACACTCACACATATACTCACTCATACACACACTCACTCATACACACTCATACACTCACACATGCACACACTCACACACACACCTACTCACACACAGACTCACACACACACAGACTCACACACACACAGACTCACACACACACATACACTCACACGCACTCACACACACACGCACTCACACACACACGCACTCACACACACACATGCACACACACACACACATACACACAACCTCCACCTCACACGCACATACACTCACACACATATACTCACACGTACAGTCACACATACACACTCACTCACAGATTCACATACACAGACTCACATACAATCACAAACACATACACTCACGCACACACACAAACACATAAACTCACAAATACACTCACACACACACAAACACATACACTCACAATCATACACTCACACACATACACTCACACACACACACACTTACTGACTCACACACCATATATATGACAGTAAACTTTCTTGAATCTACTCACACGGCTGAGAGTGGCCTCTCCACTGTGGGGGTTCCACAGTCAGCTGCACTTCCGCAATCAGCGTGACCTCCGTATTTACCAGAAATTACGTAATCAGCGCGACCTCTGCACTCACTGGAAATTACGCAATCAGCACGACCTCTGCACTCACGGGAAATTACGCAATCAGCACGACCTGTCCACTAAGCGGAAGTCACAAAATGAGCGGGACTTTTGGACTAAACACAGTCAGACCTAATAAAGCATTTATTCCTTTCAAACACAGTCAGACCTAATAAAGCATTAATTCCTTCCAAACACAGTCAGATTTAATAAAGCATTTATTCCTTCCAAACGCAGTCGGACCTAATAAAGCATTTATTCCTTCCAAACACAGACCTAATAAAGCATTGCCGTTTCAAGCACAGGCAGGGTAGCAGGCCAAACAACTCATGGCATTGTCATTAAGGGCTAACAAATCATTTATTGCAAGTACATTGCAGACTCACAGTTCGTTGATTTACAGCTTAGAATGACAGTCGTGGCCTCTCCCTCGCGATCTTGCAGAGTGACTGACTCACGTCCAGGCATCTGGGGTTTATAGTAAAAACATAGAAACATAGAAAGTAGGTGCGAGAGCAGACCACCAGGTCCATCGAGCCCGCACCGCCATTCGCTCATGGCTGAACACTAAACAGACACACTTACCCACAAACAGTAGACACAAGACACAGAACACAAGACACTACCCTCCCCTTTATACCGCTATCACCCCTCTCCACCCCAAGAACCTCGTGATCTCCTGGGGGAGGCAAAAAACCGGATAAAAACCCAGGTCCAATTCGGGAAAAAAATCCGGGAAATTCCTCTCCGACCCCAATCTAGGCGATCGACACTTGTCCAGGAGATCACTCAGGTCTTACTATACTAACCATACCTAGGTCCATATCCCTGCCCTCTCCCCGTAGCCCCTTATCCCCTTGGCAGCTAAAAAACCATCTATTTTAGTCTTAAATATATTTAAAGTTTCTGCTTCCACTGCTCCCTGGGGCAGTGAATTCCATAAATTAACCACCCTCTGGGTGAAGAAGTTCTTCCTCATCTCAGTTTTAAAAGAGCCCCCCCTTATTCTGCAACTATGTCCCCTAGTTCTAGTTTCCCCGATCATTGGGAACATCCTCGGGGCATCCACCCGATCAAGGCCCCTCACGATCTTATATGTTTCAATGAGATCGCCTCTCATTCTTCTAAACTCCAAAGAGTAGAGTTCCAGCCTACTTAACCTTTCCTCAACTGTGCCCCCACCAGGAAAGAGTGTTACCTTCATTGCGGTGATTGACAAGCGAGAGGACCAATCAACTGATCTCAAGGTTTTTTAAAACACAACTTTTTTATTTTTCATTGATGGGAAAAATCCTCGGGGCTGGGTCAGCAGAGGAGGACTGCTGTGAGTAAGATGGCCAAAAATCATAGCGATATAGGGTAGCTATAATTAATCTAAAATCAATATATAGCGCACACAGGAAGTGATCAAGATGAGGCTTTTAATTATATAAGGTACACAAAAATGCTGGAGAAACTCAGCGGGTGCAGCAGCATCTAAGGAGCGAAGGAAATAGGCGATGTTTCGGGCCGAAACCCTTCTTCAGACTGATGGGGGGTGGGGGGAGAAGGAAGGAAAAAGGGAGGAGGAGGAGCCTGAGGGCAGTGGGACGGGAGGAGACAGCTTGAGGGTTAAGGAAGGGGAGGAGACAGCAAGGGCTAACAAAACTGGGAGAATTCAACGTTCATGCCATCCGGACGCAAACAACCCAGGCGGAATATGAGGTGCTGTTCCTCCAATTTCCGGTGTTGCTCACTCTGGCAATATATATTAGACTAAGTGGGACTCATTGGGTCCCAATCACAAGTGAGGCCTGGTCCCCCAACGCAACCCATTCCCCAACGACATAATCCACCACTCACCCATTCCTAGCATTTTACATAGATACATGGAAAATAGGTGCAGGAGTAGGTCATTCGGCCCTTTGAGCCATGGCTGATCCACATTCAGTACCCCATTCCTGCCTTCTCCCCATATCCCTTGATTCCACTAGCCCTAAGAGCTCTATCTAACTCTCTTTTGAATGCATCCAATGAGTCGGCCTCCACTGCGTTCTGAGGCAGATAATTCCACAAATTCACAACGCTCTGGGTGAAAAGGCTTTTCCTCATCTCAGTTCTAAATGGCCTACCCTTATTCTTAAACTGTGGCCCTTGGTTCTGGACTCCTCCAACATCAGGAACACGTTTCCTGCATCTACCATGTCCAATCCCTTAATAATTTTATGTTTCTATGTTCCCTTCTCATCCTTCTAAATTCCAGTGATACAAGCCCAGTTGTTCCATTCTTTCATCATATGACATTTCCGCCATCCCGGGAATTAACCTCGTGAACCTACATTGCACTCCCTCAATAGCAAGAATGTCCATCCTCCAATTAGGAGACCAAAACTGCACACAATATTCCAGGGTGGTCTCACCAGGGCCCTTTACAACTGCAGAAGGACCTCTTTGCTCCGATATTCAAATCCTATCATTATGAAGGCCAACATGCCATTAGTTTTCTTCACTAGCCTGCTGTTTCTTGCATGCTTACTTTCAGTAACTGATGTACAAGTACACCCAGAGCTCGTTGTACTTCCCCTTTTCCTAATCTGACACCATACAGAAGAAGGATCTCGACCCAAAACGTCACCCATTCCTTTGCTCCAGAGATGCTGCCTGACCCGCTGAGTTACTCCAGCATTTTATGTCTACATGCCATTCAGATGATAATCTGCCTCTTGTTCTTGCCACTAAAGTGGATAACCTCACATTTATCCACATTATACTGCATCTGCCATGCATCTTCCCACTCGCCCAACCTATCCAAGTCACCCTGCATCCTCATAGCATCCTCTTCACAGTTCACACTGCCATCCAGCTTTGTGTCATCTGCAAATTTGCTAATGTTACTTTTAATTCCTTCATCCAAATTATTAATATATATTGTGAATAGTTGCGGTCCCAGCACCGAGCCTTGAGGCACCCCACTAGTCACTACCTGCCATTCTGAAAGGGAACCGTTAATTCCTACTCTTTGTTTCCAGTCTGCCAACCAATTTTCTATCCATGTCAATACCCTACCCCCAATACAATGTGCTCTGATTTTACCCACTAATCTCCTGTGTGCAACCTTACCAAAGGCTTTCTGAAAGTCCAGGTACACTACATCCTCTGGCTCTCCCTTATCCATGTTGCTGTCTACCTGAACTTAGTTGTTAGGGATAACATTCATTTATTTTCATTAATTTTTGAATGACAAATAATTTCAATTCAATTCAAAATGTACAGGTCTATTACCAAGAATATCTTGGAACATTTCACATTGTTTGTCAATGCTCTGCATAATCTACTCTTCTGCCTCACTTTCCCAAAGTCTACTTAAATTTAGAGCCTTGTTTTCTGACTCATCCTTCTCCCTCTTAACTAGTATATCGAATACCATTCAACGATGACTGCTAGCCAAGCGTTACTGCACCTTTAACTAATTGAGTAACTCAGACTAATTATCCATTATTTTTGTTAGCTGAAGGACATATCGTTCCAGAAAAATTGAACACATTCTAACTAGGGCAAAACCAATGATTTATACAAGTTTTCTATTAGCTCCATTATTTCCCATTTGAAAATGTAGCATATCATTTGCTTTTGAAGGTTTGTATATCTGAACCCTGATTTTTTAAATGTGCACATTTTATGCATCTCCTTTCTCCAAAATACCTCCCAAAATACATCATCGAGTTTTTGAGAGTGGGGAGAGCGGGGAGAGACACGGAGGCAGAGGGAGAGGGGCACGGAGGCAGAGGGAGAGGGGCACGGAGGCAGAGAGAGAGAGGCACGGAGGCAGAGAGAGGGGCACGGAGGCAGAGAGAGGGGCACGGAGGCAGAGAGAGAAAGGCACGGAGGCAGAGAGAGAGGGGCATGGAGGTAGAGAGAGAGGGGCACGGAGGCAGAGAGAGGGGCACGGAGGCAGAGAGAGGGGCACAGAGGCAGAGAGAGGGGCACAGAGGCAGAGAGAGGGGCACAGAGGCAGAGAGAGGGGCACAGAGGCAGAGAGAGGGGCACAGAGGCAGAGAGAGGGGCACAGAGGCAGAGAGAGGGGCACAGAGGCAGAGAGAGAGGGGCACGGAGGCAGAGAGAGAGAGGGGCACGGAGGCAGAGAGAGAGAGGCACGGAGGCAGAGAGAGAGAGGCACGGAGGCAGAGAGAGGGTCACGGAGGCAGAGAGAGAAAGGCACGGAGGCAGAGAGAGAGGCACGGAGGCAGAGAGAGAGAGGCACGGAGGCTGAGAGAGAGAGGCACGGAGGCTGAGAGAGGGGCACAGAGGCAGAGAGAAGGGCACAGAGGCAGAGAGAAGGGCACAGAGGCAGAGAGAGAGAGGCACGGAGGCAGAGAGAGAGAGGCACGGAGGCAGAGAGAGGGAGACGGAGGCAGAGAGAGAGAGGCACGGAGGCAGAGAGAGAGAGGCACGGAGGCAGAGAGAGGGGCACAGAGGCAGAGAGAAGGGCACGGAGGCAGAGAGAGGGGCACGGAGGCAGAGAGAGAAAGGCACGGAGGCAGAGAGAGAAAGGCACGGAGGCAGAGAGAGAAAGGCACGGAGGCAGAGAGAGAGAGGCACGGAGGCAGAGAGAGGGTCAGGGAGGCAGAGAGAGAAAGGCACGGAGGCAGAGAGAGAGAGGCACGCGGCGGAGAGAGAGAGAGACAGGCACGGAGGCAGAGAGAGAGAGGCACGGAGGCAGAGAGAGAGAGAGAGAGACGCAGAGAGAGAGAGAGAGACGGAGGGAGACAGAGAGAGGCGCACAGAGGGAGAGAGAGGGGCACAGAGGCAGAGAGAAGGGCACAGAGGCAGAGAGAGAGAGGCAGGGAGGGAGAGAGAGAGAGGCACGGAGGCAGAGAGAGGGTCACGGAGGCAGAGAGAGAAAGGCACGGAAGCAGAGAGAGAGGGGCACGGAGGCAGAGAGAGAGACGGAGGCAGGGAGGCAAATAAAATAATGTGTAATAATAAAATAACATGAGTTTGCCTCAGCCCGTGCTCGCATGACCCTGAGTTTAAGAAATTCTCCCTTGAATTTTATTTAAAGGAATGTGGTGTAAAAATACAATTACATTTACTGAGGAATGTGGATCGATGCATTGATGACACATTATATAACTACTGTTAACTACTGGCTGTTAACAGGTGCTAACAGTGGCAGTTAACAAATCATTTTCGTCTGAGTTGAATGAAGTGAGAAACGGCTCGAATCTTTTTGCAGTATTCATTAAAGCCGAGCTGGAAATTGAAACCTAGGGGAATGCCGTACCCCTGCGTAACCACCCATTTCCATCACTGATCCAAATGCATATATCTTATCCCTCCTAATCCTCTCCAGTAATTTGCCTACCACAAATAGAGCATTGATGCTCTATAGTTAAGCACAATGTTCTATAGTTCTCAGGCTTTTCCTTGCAGCCCTTTAATTAGTTTGTTTATTACCACCTGTGCTGAGGTACTGTGAAAAGCTTTTAATTGCATGCTAACAGGTCAGCAGAAAGACATGATTACAAGTGTGCCAGCCACAGTGTACAGATACATGATAAAGGGAATAACGTTTAGTGCAAGATAAAGTCCAGTAAAGTCCAATGAAAGATAGTCTGAGAATCTCCAGTGAGATAGACAGTAGTTGAGGACCATTCTCTAGGTGTTGATAGGATGGTTCAGTTGGCTCATAACAGCCGTGAAGAAATTGTCCCTGAATCTGGAGTTGTGCGTTTTCACACTTCTGTATCGTTTGTCTGAAGGGAGAGGGGAAAGAGGCAGTGACCGGGGTGAGACTCATCCTTGATTATGTTGGTGGCCATTCCGAGGCAGCGTGAAGTGTAAATGGAATCAATAGAAGGGCGGTTGGTTTGTGTCATGAACTGGGCTGCATCCATAATTTTCTGCAATTTGCTGTGGTCTTGGATGGAGCTGTTCCCAAACCATTCTCAGCCAAGGCTCTGGTAATTTCTTCATTAGCTTCCCACGGTGTCCTCAGATATATCTGATAAATTGACGGGCCCTTGTGCATGTCCATCATCAGGTTCTGCTCCAGAATTTTCTCCATGAAACACTGAAGCTGGAACCAAGTGGTTAGACACAATCAAAAGTGAAAATGGCAGAGAGTGAATCTTCCTTATTAGGATGTATTCAACATTTTCCTCTATGCATTAATGTAGCTGTCATTTGTTCTGACTCGTGAAACACTACAGATGTTGACAACAAAGCAGAACACCCTTGAGTTGCTTTCTTTCTACTATGGATTTCCTGAAAAAATGGCAAGATTGAAAGGAGCTAGAAAATTAAGCTATTGTATGACAGGAGTGTTGTTATGTAGAAACAAAGAACTGCAGATGAAAGGGCCTCAACCTGAAACATTACCTATCCATGTTCTACAGAGATGTTGCATGACCTGCTGACCAGCAATTTGTGTCCATACCGTTGTCGTTATGTCTATTTGGAGACCCCGACATTACAGCGAAAAACAATTCCACCAAAGCCATGTCTTAATTTGATAAATCTAACAAATCAATTGATCAGTCTAAAGAAGGATCCCAACCGGAAACATTGTCTGTCCAATCCTTTCACAAATGGTGCTTGACTCACTGGTTTCCTCTAGCACTTTGTGCTTTGCTCAAGATTCCAGCATTTGCAGTATCTTGCGTCTTAATTAACAAACCTCTGGGATTTCCTCCCACGCTCTCCCTGTGTCTCTTTTCTCCTTTAAGATATACTGTAAAGTGACCTTTTTGAAATATTTTGATCATATTTTCATGTATGCCCTGCTCTGAATTTTTGTTTTATAGCATTGCTGTGAAGAGCCTTAGGCTCTTAGGCTCTTCAGAAAACAGAAAATGCTGCAAATAGTCATTGCAGGTCAGGCAGCAACTGCGAAGGGAGAAACAACAATTAAAATTTGAGTAAAACACAAAGTGCTGGAGTAACAAAACGGGTCAGGCAGCAACTGTGGAGTGAATGGAGAGGTGACGTTTAAGGTCAATACTGTTCGTCAGATTGATTTAGTTACTCCAGCACATTGTGTTTACCTCAAAGTGTTAAAACACTAAAACACAAAGTCTGGAGTAACTCTACTAAGTAACACGAGCACTTTGGGATCTACTCAAGATTCCAACATCTGCAGTTCCTCAATTAAAATTTGTTCACCTTACTTCACAATGCCTCGGGATATTTTTCTACACCACAGGTGACGTATAAATTGAGGTTTCTGCTAGTGAGCAGCTGCAAGAACATATTGTACTCAGTTGGGATTTCTCTCCCCTATTGTTGAATTCTGATCTTAAGAATAAATATAGTCATTTGGTGAGATAAATTTCAATTTGACTATTAAACTCTTTTGTTAATTGACTCTATTAAACTTTCATAATTGTAACCAGAACATATTGGGTAAGGGCAGCTGGGGGCCTCGCTTATAAATGCACCTTAGTTTCTTTTCACCTAGATAAAGTAGTTCAGCTAAATGTTAGCTCAGATTGATTAAAAAACAATATCACTTATACTAACTAAATCGTGTCGAAATTGAATATGTGTGAACTCATCGTCAAGGGAACTCCTGGAATAATTCTAAGAGGAATACAAAAGGAAGACAACTCACATTTGAACAAAGTCACCATGGAGCCAACCCACTCGCCTCGAGTCACGTGACGTCCGACTTACTGAGTTCAATACATAATTTGGCTATTTTGATTATCAATAACATTTTTATATGAAGTGTTGGCGCGATGGTTAGGTGCAGACGTGTGTGCATGAGGGATTTGTAGGCATGATTTTGGTGTGGAGGCGCGGCTCGGGCAGCCCTGCCGTTGCTATGTAAGGGGCGCGAGGCCCCCAGCCGCCCTTTCCGCCGAGCGGCGCCATCTTGCAGGTAGCGGGTTGTTGGAGCGGCGCTGGGCCGCGGCCACGGATACCGGCTCCATACCGCCGGCAGCGGCCTCCGGGCACTCGCGGGGGTTGGGGGCAGTGGGTGGCGGCGGGATGGTGCCGGCGGTGGAGCTTTAGGGGGGCGATGGATGGGTTTAGCGAGCAACTGTGGCCCCGACATGTGGCGGGGGGCCTGGCCTCAGGCTGACGGGGACAATCCGCACCGCAGCCCGAGTCCCCGTCCACACGGGCCCGGCCGGCGCTTGCACACACCCCGCGGTCCGCTCCGTGGAGCTTTAGTCGGGCCGCATCTGGAGTATTGCGTGCAGTTCTGGTCGCTCCCATTAAAGGAATAACGTGGTGGCTGAGGAGGGGGCGCAGAGATGGTTTACCAGAAAAAAACAGCATCTGTAGTTCCTTTTTATTGCTGTTTACCAGGATGTTGTCTATATTAGAAGGGTTCAGTTAAGGAGAGGTTGGATAGATTTGGATTGTTTTCTCTGGAAGGTTGAGGAGAGACTTGTTAGAAATGAGAGGCATAGATATCGTAGACAGAACCTTTTTCCAAGGGTGGAAGTGCCCAACACTAAAGTGCATAGTTTTAAGGTGAGAGGGGAAAGTTTAAAGCAGATATGCAGGGCAAGTTTTTTTTTTAATAGAGGGTGGGGGTCTGGAATGCATTGCCAGGGGTGGTGGTTTAATGCAGATACAATAGTGGCATTTAAGATGGTTTTAGATAGGTACATAGAAGCAAAGATCCTATAGTGAAGTAAGATAGGCCACTCCTTCTAAATGCAATGGGCTGACATTTCAGTAACCCGACCCGACTCGCAGTATAATCAATGTTGCGGGGGAACAGTTTGTGTTAATAAATGATAATTCTGAAAATTAGAAGATTTTTACCAAATAACTTCTTTTTACGAGGATATTTCCGTAACCGGCTTCCGTCTCCGCACTAGTTATCTTTGGTGCGGAAATGGGGCCGAAAATTACCCATGAATCTGCCCATGACCGTACTACATCTTTTTCGTCAAGTGATCTATCCTGCTTGCTATAGGATCTTTGCATGGAAGTGACGTCAATAGGGGGATATGGATCAAGTACAGGCAGATGAGATCAGTTTAACTAGGCGTTATGTTCGGCACAAACAGTGGACCCAAGGGCTCTTTCTTGTATGGTACTTTTCTACATTATAGCAAATCGTGGGCTGCAATTAAATTTGTTCTTTATCAATGATTGTTGAGGTGCCTGCAGCACACGGCGGCGCAGCTGGTGGAGCTGCTGCCTCTCAGCCGTAGACTCGAGTTCGATCCTAATCTTGGGTGCTGTATGTGTGGAGTTTGCACATTCTCCCTGTGACTATGTGGTTTCTCCTGGGCACTCTGGTTTCTTCTCACTTCCCAAAAATGGTCTTGGGGGTTTGTAGGAAGGAAACTTCACAGTGGACTAAGGTTATGGGCATATAGGATGATTGGCCTTTGGATGAGAAAGTAAGATAACATTGAACTTGTGATGATCTATGATCAGTCTGGATTTATAGTCGTATGCAGTGCTGGAACAGGCCCTTCAGCCCAACTTGCCCATGCCGACAAAGATGACTTGGTGTCTATAGAAAATGAAAAGAGAAAGTAGAAACAATGAACTGCAGATGCTGCTTTACATAAGGACACAGTGTTGGAGTAATTCAGCAGGTCAAGCAGCATCTCTGGAGAACATGGATAGGTAACGTTTCGGGTCGGAACCCTTCATAAGACCTGAAACATTACCTATCTATGTTCTCCAGAGATGCTGCCTGACATAGAAACATAGAAAATAGGTGCAGGAGTAGGCCATTCGGCCCTTCGAGCCTGCACCGCCATTCGATATGATCATGGCTGATCATCCAACTCAGTATTCCATCCCTGCCTTCTCCATACCCCCTGATCACTTTAGCCACAAGGGCCACATCTAACTCCCTCTTAAATATAGCCAATGAACTGGCCTCATCTACCTTCTGTGGCAGAGAATTCCACAGATTTGCCACTCTCTGTGTAAAAAATGATTTCTCATCTCTGTCCTAAAATACTTCCCTCTTATCCTTAAACTGTGACCCCTAGTTCTGGGCTTCCCCAACATCGGGAATAATCTTCCTGCATCTGCATTCCTGACCTGCTGAGTTATTCCAGCACTTTGTGTCCAGGATGACTTGATCGGCTGAAGGGTCTATTTCCATGTCCACTCTTTCAAATCAATAATTTAAATCTAAAAAAAAGTAGCTGTCATTTGACTCATGAAACATAATGCAAAAAAAGTGCTGGAGTAACGCGGCTGAAGAAGGGTCCTGACCCAAAACAACACCTATCCATGTCACCAGAGGATGCTTGGTCTGCTGAGTTACTCCAGCATTTTGTGTTTCTGCAAACCATTGGGTACGTTGTATCTTCATTTAAATCTTGTGCTTCATTTTCAGTGAACGTCCAAGATGACCAACACCAGGGGTAAAAGGAGGGGGACGCGATACATGTTCGCGAGGCCATTCCGCAAACATGGTGAGAATCCTTAATTTTACTGTAGCTACTGATCTATAGATTGAATGTTTTATTTAGAAAACTCAGAAGTATGGTTTTGATCGAATAAAGACGTCCAGGTGTCAAATCCTTCCGAATCGAGTCTACTGACTTTCCTTGGGATTTTGCACAGACAAAGGAGCTTTTGTGCCTCTTACTGTCCAGTGATCATAGAGGTGCTGACTGAAGTCCAGCTATTTGGAATAGAGGAGGAGAAATAGAAAGTACACCACATGGCGTGTTTCAAATAAACCCATTTGAAGATATCGAGTTTTGAATTCAAAATAAACTGAATGAAACAATGCCTGATTTATTACCTCTCTGCCCTTTATGAAGATGTTGGTGTAATTTTGTTTGGTTAATACTACTATAATATGTATTTCAGTAAAAACTAGAGCTTGATGATGATTTAATTCCTATGATTGCCTCGTGAGGCAAGCTGAGCAAAATTATTTCACCGGTTCTAAGAGTATCTAGAAAATTTGGCATTTTAGAGTTTTGTTGATTAGCTTTGATTAAAAATTGGAGTTGGGGTGTATGATGGGCATGATCATACTGAAAAAATATTAATAAAAGCTTTACAGAATACGCTTATGACATATCTGGGCAACTCTACATTAAAAATATTCAAACACTCTGCATTCATAGTTGTTTTGAATTCTAAAAAACACTCGTCAATCTTGAGAGAGATAAAATGTTGCCTAATATTTGTTTTAAATGACCACCCCCATTAACTGCAATCCCAATTTTAGATTCTTGCTCGAAAGGAAACATCCACTTCACATCCACACTGTCAAGGCTCTCAGGATCTTGCATTCCGATTAAGTTTCTTCTCATTTTTCCATATTCTACCAAATACAAACCTAGCCAGTCCAGCTTTTCCTTATGTGACACCAAGGAAATTCTTTTCCTCCATGTAGTGAAACAATATTTATATTTATTAATCTTTATTGCATTGGATTGTTTGATGATGTAGGAATTTTTACTATTTTCTATGTTCTATGTAATTTGTAAAATGTTACTTTTCAGGACCTGTTCCCCTTTCTACCTATTTCAGTATCTACAAGAAGGGAGATATTGTTGACATCAAGGTATTTATTATTATATAAGCTATTTTATAGCAAAAAATGCTGCCGTTTTGCAGCAGAAATTATCCATGAACACTGGACATGAAATATTAACATACTAAATGAGGTATTTGTTGTTTTGGGGAGTTCGGTTAGATTAAGAAGGTGGCTGTTTTTGCTGAGCATTTTGCATTGTACCCTTAATTAATCCTTTAACTGACCATGCTTTATATTTTTATAGTTGAATTTTAACATTTTAATTATTATTAATTCCCAGAAATTATTACGGGTGTAAATTAGAAATGTCAGTAATGAATCTCAGGAATCTTGGTTAGAATCTCACACCCTGACACTAATAATACTCGAGCCTCGATTCTCTCAACAGCTTGATTTTTGGGCCTAATGGAGCTTGGTTTGTGCAATGTGCTGTGGCGATGGGACTGAAGATCAATGTGTGTTTAGTTGCTTATCTTGTGAGAGAATAGATATAGTTTCAGAGCTATGGCGTATTCCATAATTCTTGGGTTGCAAAAGTTAGGATTGAAGGTGTTCTTGTGCTCCTTCAATACTGGACTACTGCATTTACCCATCCTGCAAACCATCCCACTGTTAGCAGTTTGCTTTGTTTCGTATCCAGACTTTGAACTGTTGGCATTCTTTCTCTATTTCTCTTTGATTCATTAGTCTTTCTCCTTTAACAAACCACACGTTAGTTGCAAATTGGCATATCTGTACAATGGAAAATTAATTTGTTATCTTGAATTGATGATTAAAGACGGGTTGAAAGACTGCCTTTTAAATCTTTTATTAACTTTTGTTTGGATAAGCTCTTTTTTCTGTATTATCTTTATTAAACTTTGCTAATAGATATTATTTCAAAACTTGCTGGGGTGACAATAAATGGCTTTTTTCTTCAGGGCACGGGCACTGTTCAAAAGGGCATGCCCCACAAATGTTATCATGGGAAGACAGGAAGAATTTATAATGTTACACAACATGCTGTAGGCATTATTATCAACAAGCAAGTCAAGTGAGTATAAAAGATTTGGTGTTTTTTTAAATGTTGGAAAATGTTCCAAAGTATTGCAAAGTTTTGATCAGAAAGTTTGGCATTACGGCACAAGGGGTTATTTGGAAGGCTAATCAAATGAGTGGGTTGAATTTTGATTTTCTTTCAAAATGGGGTGTGGGGGAGCTCTCTTGGGGTGCAGTTGGTTTAGGTGACTAGGCTGGTATGGAACAATGTTAAGGAAGAGGGTTTGATACTGATGGAAGTATTGGAGGTAGGGTAGGATGGGAAGTTGGCAATACAAAACTCCTGAATTTTGCCTAAATATAAGGAAGAGTGGAGAGAAGGAAGAAGGCAAGAAGAGCACGATGCAGTGAACTATAAATTGAGTTAACTGTCTGTACATGTGGATGCAGTTCAATTGATTCTGGAAGGGTTTAACTGACTGACATCTCCGGATATTTTAGAGGAATAATTGCATGAGACACAAATGTAAATTTTGTTTGTATTTTTGTGTGGGTAAATGTAAACCATTTCATGTCACCCCTCTTCACTTTGCCAAGAAGACGTGTGTCTTTATTGGTCATTCAAGTGGGGTAGAGTAAAATATCCTTTTTTTAAAAGCCCAGGTATTTTATATTTTATTTGGGTTTCTATCACTAGGGACATTAGTGAATATTGAAGATTTGTTGTCATACCTTTTTGGTCTAGTCTTTCAAAACTAAATTTATAAAACTCTGTTTCTCTCCCTATATCACATTTTAAAACTATATTTAAAACATACAGCGAATAGTATGACCATCGTAATACTACTGTGCTTATAGATGCAAATTAATTTCCGTATTTAATTGGGTGTGGAGAGTTTTATTGGGACTAATGCAACAAGTTAGATAAACTTGCATTTTACTAATTAAAGCTATATTTAGGAATATTTTTTCCTTAAACTATTTCTTATATTAATGTGCTGTATCATATAGCATTGTAGGCATTTTAAATGGTAAACTTTAGTCAATTGTTTAAGTAGCAGTGCCGTTCTAATTCAGTTGCTTTGATTTGTATCCTAGGGGCAAGATTCTGGCCAAAAGAATTAATGTGCGTGTCGAGCACATTAAACATTCAAAGAGCAGAGACAGTTTTCTGCTTCGCGTGAAAGCGAATGAACTGGCAAAGAAAGAGGCTAAGGAGAAAGGCACCTGGATCGATCTGAAACGCAAGGTAAGGACAGCCTGTGTGTACTACATTTTAGACACCATTCAATGGTATTATTTGCCAATCTTCTTATCAAGCCCACACACAAGATTAGAAGTTGTTCAGCCAGAGCTGAACACACTTCTCGGCATCTGCATACAATGGTGTCTGTATTTGCAAATGAATTGATGGGGTTGGAAGTGCAAAAACGCATCCTACTGTTGCATTTCGTGTGCAAATGTTGAAGAGTAAAATTACAGCAAATGAATTGTCAGTAGAAATGAGGAACTGGCGATGCTGGTTTATACCAAAGATAGACACGCAGTGCTGGAGTAACTCAGCGGATCAGGCAGCACCTCTGGAGACAAAGGATGGGTGACATTTCGGGTCAGGGCACTTCTTCAGACTGAAAGGAGGAGCTGGAGGTGAGAAAAGGCCAGGGCCGACCACAAATGACCCCAGGCTGGGCAGTGCCTGGTAAACCCATTGTTGGCTGGGGAAAGTGATCTCAAGAGGACAACGATGTGAGGAATTGTGGGTTTGGTAAAACATTCTCAACGGGGTTGTCAGTGCAATTTAAATATGCACCTTTTCAAATGTGCTCTCAATCCAGCATAAGATAGAACCATAGATTGAAACTAAGTAAAATGTTTTACATGTGAATTTTCTGCTTTCCAGCCTGCTGAGCCCAGGAAGGCACACTTTGTGCGGACAAAAGCGAACAAGCCGCAGCTGCTGGAGCCCATTCCATACGAGTTCATGGCATAATTGTTAAAATCAAATAAATGTCTTATAACTCAATTTTATATTAACTGTGCATTCATTTGTAACTTTCCAATTTGCTGGCTCAGTTATAGGTGCCATTCTGTGACTGGCAACTTGCTGATATATTTTTCAACTGGCTTTTCATGTGAACAAAGATGGGAACAAAGTACCAGCTATGATCTTTTTGACTACAGGCACAAGGAGATAGTTAGCCTATCCTAGTGTAATTATTAAGGAGAGTGTACACCTGTTACCTGCAGACCTAAAACTTAAGACGGGAGTTGGCAACCTTGTTCTGCATAGGGGCCAGGACCCATGTCTGAGCAGATGGAGGGCCACATCTATCGCCATAGTGCGATTTGGTGTTGTTTTTCGCATTAGTTTTCACGTGTTTTTCAATTCGTTTTCTGCAGTTCCCAGGTCCCTCGCATGCCCTGGGACTGGCTGCAGTTCCCAGGTCAACTCACCTACACCGGGACTGGCTGTAGCGCCCAGTTCACCTGCGTGCCCCGAGCCGTGCTGCAGTTCCCAGATCAGCTCACTTGCCCCGGGACTGGCTGCAGTTCCCAGGTCGGCTCGCCTGGCCCGGGACTGTCTGTAGTGCCCAGGTCGCCTGCGTGCATCGGGACTAGCTGCAGTTCCCAGATCAGCTTGCGCCCCTGGGACTGGCTGTAGCGCCCAGGTCGTCTGCGTACATCGGGACTGGCTGCAGTTCCCAGACCGTAGGTTGCCAACCCCTGGCTTAAGAGGATATTGAAGGTTTTAATCACAGTTCCTTTGATTCCAAAATGATCCCATTTGCATTTGAAGGAAGCAAATGCAATCCCGTTCTGAGATGGGAAAGCGGTTAACTTGGTAGAAAATTGCTTGAGCTATTCGCATACCGTGTTAACAACTTTGGGGAAAATCTGAATTAGTCGGAGAGTGGTTTTGACAAGACGAGCAAGAAAAATGAAATGATTGGAGAAAATGGCAGAATAAAATAAATGGAATGTAGGATATTTGAGTTTTAATGGTGTTGCACACGTTTTGGAGTGTATGGGTGGAGCTTTGTAAATGGACTTGGTAAAGATTGGAAATGGGTCTTTTGGGATGCCAATATGATTAGTCAGTTGCAAGAAACAATTTACTGGGGTTCAGATGTGCAATCTGTTATTAGTTCAAAGGAGCATATACAAGTTATGACCAGTTCAGTTTGCTTGCGCTTGCAAGAATGGTATTGGGTACCTGTGAACTGGAGATCCTGGCATAGGTGTAGTTGGGTGTGAAAGTGGAGCCAGTGACCAGGCACATAAGCAGGGGCATGACCAGATACAGGGATCGAGAGACGTGGTCTGGTGTCAGCAGAACTTGGGGCAAGGGTCAAGGGTTACTGTGTGTGGTGAATATGTGCCTGGCTGCACCTATACATGTGCTCGGTAATACATGGGCATTACCTTCAATGCAGCGGGACCTGGTCTCCACCACCTTGGCCCCCTTGTTACTTAATTAGGATCTTTCTCTGTGAAGCCCATGTTTTAGCTGATAACAATGAAACACATTAAAGAATACCACAGCAGGGCATTTAGATATGGGAAAATGAAGTTTGATTTGAGTATAGGAACAGGGAGGTTCTACTGCAGTTGTACAGGGTCTTGGTGAGACCACACCTGGAGTATTGCATACAGTTTTGGTCTCCAAATCTGAGGAAAGACATTCTTACCATAAAGGGAGTACAGAGAAGGTTCACCAGACTGATTCCTGGGATGTCAGGACTTTCATATGAAGAAAGACTGGATAGACTCGGCTTGTACTCGCTAGAATTTAGAAGATTAAGGGGGGATCTTATAGAAACGTACAAAATTCTTAAGGGGTTGGACAGGCTAGATGCAGGAAGATTGTTCCCGATGTTGGGGAAGTCCAGAACAAGGGGTCACAGTTTAAGGATAAGGGGGAAATCTTTTAGGACCAAGATGAGAAAAACATTTTTCTCACAGAGAGTGGTGAATCTCTGGAATTCTCTGCCACAGAAGGTAGTTGAGGCCAGTTCATTGGGTATATTTAAGAGGGAGTTAGATGTGGCCATTGTGGCTAATGGGATCAGGGGGTATGGAGAGAAGGCAGGTACAGGATACCGAGTTGGATGATCAGCCATGATCATATTGAATGGCGGTGCAGACTCGGAGGGCTGAATGGCCTACTCCTGCACCTATTTTCTATGTTTCTATGACCTGAATGGACAATTCATTTGGACAGGCAATTGCATGGCAACATCACAGGTCCATGACAGGCATCTATTTCTTCGTATAAGTGAAGGATGCTTATCCTTTTGAAAAGGGTACCAAAGCTTGGCGACTCTTGTGTGTGGTCTCAATGGACAGCCACCATACTCTACTAATCAGGTTTGTGCTTATGTCTGATGATATTACTGAACTGTATGCAAAAAAAAGAATTTCATTACATCTGTACATGTGATGATAATGAACCTTTGACTTATCACGCATGCCATGATGGGCACCTACCATTTGTTGAACCTACCATTGTTGTTTCTGCTATATTAAGCAACCTATTAACCCCCACTCAATAGGAGGATGTTACCAGGCTGTGTTCAAACTCTGCCATAGTTAACATCTGTGAGAAGATCCATGGCATCTCTAGCAAGAAACTACAGGTTTAATGAGAATAACCAGGAGATAATTGAACTAATTAACTCTTGAACTCAGCTTAAATGAAGATATAGTGACCAACTAATCAAAGAAAGCTGGTACATTAACCTCCACAGCATAAGAGCAAAGCCTTATTACAACTACATGGAGCTTAAAGACTGCACTTTTCTCATCCACCAGAAGGTACAGAAGCTTGAAAGCACACATCACCAGACTCGGGAACAGCTTCTTCCCTCCCCCACCACCACCCTTTTTATCAGGCTTTTGAACAATCCATAAGCTAGGGTATTGTCCGATTCGCTTCTGCTACACTGGCAACATTGGACTTTGTCCAAAGGGACTGACGCATTACAATACTGAGAACTATTCTGCCCTCTGCACCTTCCTCTTTGCTTTATCTATTGTTCTTGAGTTTGAACTGATTGCATTTATTTATGCTATATTTGAACTGTTTGGATAACATGCAAAACAAAGCATTTCACTGTACCTTGGTACTTGTGATAATAATAAACTTAAACCTAAATGTTGATTTCTAAAGGGGATGCAATGAAGTCCAGTGGTTGATTCTTAGTGTTTTTTATGCTGCCTTGAGTTGTCAATCTATGTTCTCTGAAGTTTGAAACAACAAATGTTGATCTTGTTGAAATTTCTAATTCTACAATCTTTAGAGAGCCAATTGCTAAAGTCGTGTTAAATCTTGCGCCATTTAAGGCAGATAAGTGTATTTTTCTTAATGTTGGGCTCTTTGGCGGTTCCTGTACTCGAGTACATACCACTCAGATTAATACATTTTTGGCAGGAAAATAGATGCAGAACTAAACACAGTGCTGGAGGAACCAGCTAGTCAGGCAGCATGTGTGGAGGGAATAGACAGGTGACATTTCATGTCGGGACCCTTCAGATTTTTTTCATCTCTTACAAAGTACCACATTAAATTAATTTATTCTTTCTAGTCATAGCAATGAAAAATGTATTCAAAATGAATGTTTACTCATACTGTGCCTCTTTTCAAAGTTGTGCAATTCAATTGTTTAAAAGATCATAAAGCAGGCTAATCTTTGCAAAGGAAATCATGTAAAATACATGTCTAAATATACAGTGATAGATTGTGGAAGTGCTGTCGTAGCCATGTAATTGAGAGCAATCTGAAAGGAATGTATTATAACATTTCTCATGCTTTGAACCGTCTTATGAATTGCTGTAAAACATTTTGTGAAGTTGGTAATTATTAGTCATAAAATTGCTGGGAATTGTTGGATTTTTACTGTCAACACACCTACGCACCATATCAGTCTGGGATTTGTAGTTGAATAAAAGAAAATAACTGCCAAATGTGCTTTTGAAAGTTGTTCCAGTAACAAGTTCTGTGCATTAGTGCTTTTATGAAGTGTTTCATATGTCATACTAAAATTAAACAGGAAGGCTAACAAAAAAAGTCCAGTTACAATTATGACTAGTTGAGCCACCTTTATCTCTACTTATACCAATGACATACTAAAACATAATTCTTCTGCATAAGCACCCCTCAGATAAAGTTTACGTTTTCATATGAAGGTCATATCTAACATCTGATATCTTGCCATATAGTGCATTTAATTAAAATATTCAGAGGATGGTTTGCCCAAGAACATTCCAACTACTATGTTCTCTATTTTCAAAATTAGAAAATGCAATGTTGACATGACCTTGGTAAATGTATTTTGTTAGGTTTATTTGCCAATGATGCCAGAAACCAAAAATAAATTGTGTTACATTGAGCTGTCATACAGGAAACAAACATGCCATTCAGCCCAACTCTTCTATGCTGACTCAAATGCCCCATCCAAACCTGTCCCATTTGCCCATACCCTCTCCTTACCTGTCTAAATTCCTTTTAAATGTAATTATACATGCCTCAGCCACTTCATCTGGCAGTTCGTTCCTATGTATCCACCAATGTGAAAATATTGCCCATCAGGTTATTAAATCTATTAAATCTTGCCACTCTCAACTTAAACCTTATGTCCTTTTTTATTCTCTTGCCCCCTGGAGCATTCTACCTATCTATGCCCCCTTGTGTTTTTTTTTACACCTCTATACGATCACCTTGAGGACCCTACACTCCAAGGAATAAAGTTTTAACTAGCCCTCGAGGCCTGGCATCATCCTTATTCTTCTCTGCACTCTTCCTATCTCAATGGCATATTTCTTGTAGCAAGATGACCAAAACTGCACACAATACTCCTAAGTGTGACCTTACTAACATCTTGTAATGTTCCAACTTCTATGCTCATTTCCTTAATGAAGGCCAGAGTGTCAAAAGTCTCCTTCACACCTTATGGCCCTATCATTCACTAAAATGGTCGTGCTTTGGTTTAACTCCCAAAGTGCAATACCTCACATTTACCTGTTAAACTCCATTTGCCATTCCTTGGCCAACTTGCCCAGTTGACCGAGCCCTGAATGAAATTCTTGATAACCATCTTAATCATCTATTTTGGCATCACCTGCAAACATACTAATCAAACAATCTTCCTCTGAATATTTTAATTAAATGCACTATAAGACAAGATATTAAATGTTACATATGGCCTGCATATGAAAACGTAAATCTTAGATTTATCTGTTTTTCCATTTTAAAATGATGAATGTGTTTTTGGACGGAATTCACTTTTACAGCCAAAATGTTTATAAGATGTTACTTTCCCATTTCTGAACCAGAGTCAGGAAGGCAGACTTCAGAAGAATATTTTTCATTTTAAGGTTTAACATTCAAGAACTTTGTTCCCCCCAGAATAACAGTGAACTAAAATTTTAGTCTAGACAGTTAATCCACTGAGTTACTGCAGCATTTTATCTTTGGTTTAAACTAGCATCTGCAGTTCCTTCCAACAACTAAAAAATTAGTCTTGCTACCAAGCAGGTAGAAAAATATTTAATGTGTAACAACAGTTGTATTCGTTCAGCAGCACTTAAATAGAAGTAAATCAAAAAGTAAAGAAAGATTTAAAATATTTTTTAAGTATAAGGGTCTTTTCATTAGATTTTATCAAATGATTGCATCACTTTTATTTTTGGCATAAAAGTGTCTAAACGGGTTACAACCAGGGTTAGAATGCAGATTTCTGATTAACATCCAGTGTTTTACCTAAAGTGTTGATATAGAAATGAGGTAGTTGGGCTGAAAGGCCTGTGTCCGCACTATCACTCTATGACTGACTATCCACACCGTATCATTCTATGACTCTGACTCTAACTCAGTGATCTATTAAGTTCCTCCAGCATTTTGTGTTTTGCTCAAGATTCCAGCATCTCCATCCAGTGATCTATGTTTGGTATAATAGGATTTGATTGTTATGTAAGGCCAGTGTATCACCTGCAAGCTTATTAATCATGCCTTCTACAAAAATCTAAATGTAAATGATTAATGAGATTACAAAAAGTGGAGAATCCATCATGCGTACTGACCCAACCATCGAAGGGATCTATGAGGGGCACTGTCTCAAGCATCATCAGAGACCCACACAACCCTGGCCATGCTCTCGTTTCACTCCTGCCATCAGGAAGAAGGTACAGGAGTCTGAAAACTGTAATGTCCAGGTTCAGGAGCAGCTTCTTCCCAACAATCATCAAGCTATTAAACATTATAAATTCCAACGAAACTCAACTACGAACTGTCTGCGTAAACATTTGAGTAAGCTATCACAGAAATACATGTTAAGTTGATCTTTTCTCCAGCTAAATTCAAACTTAATCGTATGGGAAAAGGAAAACATGGGCCAATGGAGACCCAAATTATTTCAGTCTGGCTGAATTATTCAATCATGGGAAAATAGAAATAAAAACAAAATGAAAATTATGTTCATCCATATACACCATTCACTATACAGATGCAGGGGTTATTGTCATATATTAGTGTACAACATAACTACTGTATATCAATTAAATTAAACTGGTGGGTTATAACTGTCCAATTGAATGATACAGCCCACGTTGTAAAGACTGATAGCTCCTGTTATTTGCTGATTTGATGACTGAAAGTATGTTTTCTGGCTTTGCAGTCAATGAATCACCGTCGGGTGGTGCCGTCAGCGATGGCAACCTCTCCAACAGTCTGCCTGTCTTTTTGGGTTTTTTGTTGTCATTTTTAGTGTGTTTTAAAGGTATGTGTTAATGTTCTCTGGTTTGTTTTATGTGGGAGGTGTCGGGGGAAACTTTTGTTTCAATCTCTTACCTTGCCGGAGATGTGATTGTTTTCCGGATCGTATCTCCGGTCGCTCTGCGGCCTAACATCATGGAGCTGGAGGCCTTGCTCGAGACTGAATTTGAGCCCCACCGCGGGGCCGTGGACTTACCTTGTCTGGGATCGACGCTCCAACTGCGGCCTGCAGATTTCACCATCGAGGCGCTCGTAGTCTCGTGTAGAGGCTGATGTCGGGAAGCTCCAAGCCGCAGGAGGTGCGACCAGAGGTCTGTTGCAAAACATACTTGGGTAATGAAGTACTATTGTGATTATGAATATACCACACCACACCACACTTAAGTGATGTTCTCGGTTTGACCACCTTGAAGTTTATTTTTACATCCAATTTAAACTTTACAACAGATGTTATCCAAATAGCATCACAGAATTGTTATTGTCTATTTCAATGTAGTTTTGCATTTGAATCTAACTTTTGCATTTCTTTTTTAGTACAGGTTCATTGCAATAAAAGCTGTGCCCTGTACTTACCTGGATCAAACTGAAATATCCTGTCCCATCCTTAGCTGAATCAGACTGTCCCATCCTTACCTGAACTTTACCTGGACTGGACTATTCTGTCCTTTCCCCATCTTTACCTAAAGTAGTCAAGTGCTCAAGTAACTCAATGCGTCAGGCAGCATCTCTGGAGGAAAAGGATACACAATGTTACAGGTCGGGACCCTTCTTCGGACACCATCCCGAAACGTCACCTATCCTTTTCCTCCAGAGTTGCTGCCTGACCCGTGGAGTTACTCCAGCACTTTGTGCCTATCTTTGGTATAACGCAGCATATGCAGTTCTTTGCTTCGATATGTTTCCCCATCTTTATCCGGATCCACTTCCCTTATGCGGATTGGACTATAGTGTGCTGTTGGGTCCTCACCTGGGACAGACTACCCTGTTCTAAACTTTGGTCAGACTGCCTCGTATTTACCTGGATCAGAAGATAGATACAAACTGCTAAAGTAACTCCGCGGGTCAGGCAGCATCCCTGGAGAAAAAGGATGGGGCAATGTTTCGGTTCGGAACACTTGTTCAGACTGCCCCGCTGAGTTACTCCAGACACAGAGCTGTCAAGCGCTCATCATACGTTAGCCCAATCATCTTCGGGACCATTCTCGTAAACCTCCTCTGGACCCTCTCCAATGCCAGCCCATCCGTCCTCAGATATGGGGCTCAAAGCTGCTCACAATATTTGAAATGTGTCTGACCAGCGCCTTATAAAGCCTCAGCAATACATCCCCGTACCTGAGTCAGACTGTCTGGCTTTACCTGGAGTGGACTGCCCTATCCTATCCCATGCTTATTTAGACAGGGCTGCCTTGTACTGTCTATATCTCTTGTTCCCCTTTCCCCTGACTCAGTCTGAAGAAGGGTCTCGACCCGAAATGTCACATATTCCGTCTGTGATCGTTGCTTTCGCCCTTGGATTAAGTAGCGCAGGACAAAGCTGCAAATTCATGCACAGGATGTGTTTGCGAGAGAGAGAGAGAGATCCCAACACTTGCACGTCTCCATTTATTCCCCCTTCACAGGAATGTTGCATTTATTTTGTAGGTCAAACAAAGTTTTCTAAAAACAAAGTGTCTGAAGAAGGGTCTTGGTCCGAAACGCCACCCATTCGTACTCTCCAGAGATGCTGCATGTCCCGCTGAGTAACTCCAGCATTTTGTGTCTACCTTCTTTCTAAAAACAAACCCTGGTCCCGCAATGTTTTAAAACACACAAAAAAAAATCACGTTTTTTGCAGCATTCGGGTCTCCCCCTCCCCCCTCCACTCGTTCGGGGAAATGAAAGTGTTTGTTTTTTTGTAGTAAAGGAAGCAGGAGGGTGAAATCGCTCAGTAACGGGTCATGGCAGCTATCGAAAGAGTCTACCCGAAATATCACATATTCCTTCTCTCCAGAGATGCTGCCTGGTCCGCTGAATTACTCCAGCCTTTTGTGTCTGTCTTCGGTTTAAACCTGCATTTGCAGTTCCTCCCTGAACAAGGTATGTACCGTTTTAACTGAACGCATTACTGAAGTCGGGTCGGGTCAAAGATAGGGTCGGGGTTACTGAAATGGCGGAAGTTACGCTCTGTTGCGTACTACATGTCAAAGATCCTATAGCAAGCAAGATGGATCACTCGACGAAAAAGACGTAGTACGATCATGGGCAGATTCAGGGGTAATTTCAGATTCAGATTCAATCTTTATTGTCATTGTGCAGTGTACAATACAGAGACAACAAAATGCAGTTAGCATCTCACCCAGAAGACCGAACATAGAATAATGTATCAGCAGAATATATATATGTACATACATTAGCAATAGTGCAATTTTTCTGGGGGAAGGAGTGTCGGGGGGTGGTAACTGGCAATCACCAAGGTGCAGAGTTAAGTTGTGTAACAGCCGCAGGGAAGAAGCTGTTCCTGGACCTGCTGGTCCGACAACGGAGAGACCTGTAGCGCCTCCCGGATGGGAGGAGGGTAAACAGTCTGTGGTTGGGGTGAGAGCAGTCCTTGACGATGCTGTGCGCCCTTCGCAGACAACGCTTGCTCTGGACAGACTCAATGGAGGGGAGTGAGGAACCGGTGATGCGTTGGGCAGTTTTCACCACCCTCTGCAGTTCTTTCCGGTCGGAGACAGAGCTGTAGCCACACCATACATGTGATACAGTTGGTAAGGATATTCTCGATGGTGCAGCGGTAGAAGTTCACCAGAATCTGAGGAGACAGATGGACCTTCTTTAGTCTCCTAAGGAAGAAGAGACACTGGTGAGCCTTCTTGACCAATGTTGAGGTATTGTGGGTCCAAGAGAGTTCATCAGAGATGTTGACCCCCAGAAACCTGAAGCTGGAAACGCGTTCCACCTCCGTCCTATTAATATGGATAGGTGTGTGCGTGCCCACGTTCCGTTCCGTTGTGTACTACACGTCAGCCCATTGCAGTTAGGAGTGATCTATCTTGCTCCCTATAGGATCTTTCCTACACATCAGTCCATTGGATTTTGCAGGAGTGGTCTATCTTGCTCCGCTCTAGGTTCTTTGATCACAATTCACTCTCAAGATAACCAAATTCATTATTTTTTTTGCACAATCATGTCATAAGAACATCTAACTCATCTATATTTTGTGTTATTGTCTATTTTAAAAAAATTGGCTATTTAAAACATTATTTTTAGCCTTTTAAGAATGGGATAGATGTTTAGATCTAGTAATTGAATTTTGATGAATTTAATTGATTTGATGACACTGATTGAATATGATTTTTTTGTTGGGTATTTACTATTTGTTTTAACGTTACAATAATATTAAAGTTCTGATCTTGAGAATATCACATTTTTGCATTTCAAGGCAGTCTGGGTGTTTATTACTATTTCCATCACAGCGGTCAATTTTGTAATTATCTACAATTAGGTAACTAACTAATTATATGCTTTAATTTCAGGTCATCCAAGTGAGATGTGTCATATTTGTTTCAGAATGCTTTAATCTATAATTGAAAATTTCATTCAGATCTCTTATTTTTTAAGAAAATTATGGGCTTTTATGTCAATTGACTGTCCTCGATCACAGCTTTTGTGTTAAGTTAATGGAAAAGTAATAGGGAACTAGATGCTAATTTCCGAGTATGAAAATGACCATAACTTTTTTAATACAAGATATGAAAGTGAATTAGGTATTAAATTATAATTATTTTTATGCTTTATCTGATGGGATAAATTACAGGCTTGATTTTTAAAATCTCAACATTTTGTAACATTCCTACAGTGTACCTTCTTCCCGATGGCTGGGGTGAAATGTGTATTGTTAGCACCTGTCTGTCTTTACACAAAACACTCTTGTGCCCCCCCCCCCCCCCCCCGGGGTGATATCCCTTCCCTTGTTTGAGGGGTGTCCTCCCCCCCCCCCCCCCCCCCCCCGCAGGACTCTGCCCCTCATTGTCCAGCAGCGGAAGAACGCGATGTATCTCTTGTCCCCTTTCCCTCAGTGGCGGCACAATGGAGATGTTGGTGCGTGGGGACGCGTTGAATGTACTTCCGTTATTGCGTTCGTCAGAGAAGCTTCATTGGTCTGCGCAAGCGGTGGGAGGATGCTCGCTCGCTAGACTCAATATATGTGGACCAGGGAGCTCAGTCACAAAGAGCAGTCGGAGGAAATTGACAGCAACAAAAACTTCCCAGCTCTGAGTTGTGAGGAGGGACACACACGATTACTCTACAAGACATCACTCCTTTATCCGGGCGTGTTGGCTACTTGATCTTCCACCGAGTCGATTTCACAGTGGAGAGGACTGATGCGTTTCCATAGTATGTCGACCAACTTGCTGTTAGTCCCGATACCGGAATCCGGCGATGATATCAGCAACAGGGACACCAAGATCGCCGTTTTGGGATCAAGCACAGTTGGGAAAACAGGTAAGAGCACATTGCAACAGGGAAGAAATATATCGAGGAGTGGATTTGTAAGAATCCATTAACAGTTTGTCTTTTGCAAGGTCTGCATTATCAAAAGTCGAGCATTTTATTGTCATCTGTATCGTCAAAGGAACAATGAAATTCTTACTTGCAGCAGCATAACAGGCCTGTTACCCAACTCACATCAGTCTGAAGAAGGGTCCCGACCCGAAACGTCGTCTCCCATTCCTTCTCTCCAGAGATGCTGTCCAAAGATCTTATTGCGGATCCGCTATAAGATCTTTGATGCTGCGTGTCCCGTTGAGTTCATCCAGCAATTTGTGTCTACACATAGATCATTTTAATCAACAAAACACTCAATAAACTCGAAACCCCGACACTAGTGCAAAAACGGAGTCGAGGTCCTTAGTGCAAAAAGTCCTAAAGGAGGAAAAAATAATTTATATCAGAATTATCACCAAGGATATTGAATTTCTCTGCTTTAATTCAGCTGTGCAAGTTCACCAGATGGTCTCAAGGCAAACATTTTTTGTTCCGGTATAACTTGTTACTATTGAAGCGATGTTCTCCAACTGCTAATTAACCCAGGGACAAATAACAATTGTGATTGGTATCGTGAGTGTTTACATTTAACATCAAAAAGACGCATAGTGCTGGACACACGCGCAAAGTACTCGGCATCCCTGGGAGAACATGGATAGGCGATATTTTGGGTTGGAACTCTTCTTCAGACTGCACCTACTTCAGTAGTTTGTGCTAATTCATTTTAAACTCCCATTCATTGGATTGGGAACCATTCCCTCTGAAATTCAGGATCAAGTCTAACCCAAGTATATGGTCAGGGATCTCCTCCAGCCTTTGTGTTGGAAAAAAATATTCCCTGCTTTATCTTCCCACTGCAGATTTCTTGGGAGAAAGAGAAGGGTAAATACTTGATGGAAACAAGGAACTCTGGATGCTGGTTTTGAAAAAGGGACACAAATAACTCAGCCGGTCTTAGAAACATAGAAAAATAGGTGCAGGAGTAGGCCATTCGGCCCTTTGAGCCAGCACTGCCATTCAATATGAGCATGGCTGATCATCTAAACTCAGCACCCCATTCCTGCTCTTTCTTTGTATCCCTTGATCCCTTTAGCCCTAAGAGTTAAATCTAACTCTCTCTTGAGAACATGGATATGTGACGTTTAACGTTGGGACCTGCTTTCAGTAAATAATTGCTGTCAGTCTGAAGAAGGATTCCGACCTAAATGTTGCCTGTTCCTTTTCTCCAGAGATGCTGCAATGACCCGCTGAGTTACTCCAGCATTTTGTGTCTATCTTCAGTCTAAAGAAGGTGGCTTGAAACATCACCTATCCATGTTCTCCAGAGATGCTGCCTGGCCTGCTGAGTTACTCCAGCACTTTGTGTCCTTTTTTTCCTTCTAATTGATGTTAATGTGACGAGTTGGGAGTTGGCACTGCCAAAATAAGAAGTTGCATTTATTACACATGCATTTTAAGTGTGTGAATCATGCCAAGGACCTCCACAGAAGATTATTGAACAAATGTTACCACTACACTATTTTAGTCACATAAACAGAGCAGTGTATTCACGTGATACCTTACCTCGGGATAGAAACACGGAGATATGGGAGCTGGAATAGCATAGGGCGACAGATAGCACAATGGGCTAAGAGTTCGGCTGGCGACCGGAAGGTAGCCGGTTCAAATCCCGCTTGGAGTGCATACTGTCGTTGTGTCCTTGGGCAAGACACTTCACCCACCTTTGCCTGTAATGGAATGTAATTACGGCGGCAGGCGCGGGCACACCGCGACGCCCTGTGTCTCCCTTTCAAGGGAGATGCTAAAAATGCATTTCGTTGTCTCTGTACTGTACACTGACAATGACAATAAATTGAATCATTTCATTTCATTTCATTTCATATTTAATCCTTCAAACCCTCCCCATCATTCATTAAGCCACGGCTGCTCCAATACCTCGATAACATAGAAGCCAGGAACAAAGTGCTGGAGTAACTCAGCAGGAGTTACCCCTGGAGAATGTGGATAGATCTTGATTAGTACAGGTATCAGAGGTTATGAGGAGAAGGCAGGTAAATGGGGTTAGGAGAGCGAGAGATAGATAGCCATGATTGAATGGCAGCGTTGACTTGATAGGCCAAATGGCCTAATTCTGACCTTATGATTGATGATGTTTCTGGTCAGGACACTTCTTCAGACCTCAATAACATATTACTGCACTCCCTGTATATAATCCCAACTGGAAAAGTCACCTACCCATGCTCTCCAGAGATGCTGCCTGACCCGCTGAATTACTTCAGCACTTTGTCTTTCTTTTGTCAACCTGCATCTGCGGTTTCTTGTGTCTCCTACCCGTAGATGCTTTTCTGTCCAGAGGTCTGATGAAATATCCTAAAAGTCCTCCTAAGTACCTCAAGACGTGGGCAACATAGTGGTGCTGTCTGTAGGGATTTTGTATGTTCTCCCCGTGATCGCATGGGGTTTCGCCAGGAGCTCCGGTTTCCTCCCACATTCCAAAGACGTACAGGTTTGTAGGTTAATTGTCTTCTGTAATTGTAAATTGTCCCTAGTGTGTCGGATAGTGTTAGTGTGCGGGGGTGATTGCTGGTGGGAACGGACTCAGTGGCCAAAAGGCCTGTTTCCACGTTGTATCTCTGAACTGAATGTAGTGCTATAGAATATGTTTCTAAACTTGCAGAAAGCCTAACAACCATTTACACAAGGCAAGAGTCCACAAACAGTAATGCGATTTGTAAACAAAAAATGCAGGAAACACTCAACTTGCGAGCAGCTACTGCAGAGAGAGAAACAAAGTTAACTTTACACATTTATTTTGGTTTAATCTAGAGATACAGCATGGAAACAGGTCCTTTGGCCCACCATGTCCATGCTAACCAGCGATCTCCCCGTACACTAGTTCAATCCTACACACTAAGGACAATTTACAATGTGACCATAACCAATTAACCTACAAACCTGTATGTCTTTGGAATGTTGGCAACCAGAGCACCCAGAGGGAAACTACGTGGTCACAGGGAGAATATACAAACTCCTTACCGACAGCACCTGTAGTCAGAATCAAACCCAGGTCTCTGGTGCTGTAAGGTAGCAACTCCACCGCTGCGCCACTGTGCTGGCCATCAGCTATTTTTTGTATGTTATAGGAGCAGCACTTGGCCATTCAGCCTACTTCGCCATTCAATCATGGCTGATCCATCATTCCCTCTCAACCCCATTTTCCTGCCTTCTCCCCATAATCCCTGATGCCTGTACTAATTAATATGTCAATCTCGCTTAAAAATATCCATTGACTTGGTTGGCCTCCACTGCCTTCTGTGGCAATGAATTCCACAGATTCACTACCTTCTGACTAAAGAGATTCCTCCTTATCTCCTTTTTTAAAGGTATATCCTTTTATTCTGAGGCTGTGACCTCTGGTCCTAGACTATCCTACTAGTGGAAACATCCTCTCCACATCCACTCCTGGCCTTTCACTATTCAGTAAGTTCCAACTAAACTCCAGCGAGTACAAGCCCAGAGCCGTCAAAAGTCCAGTGCCAATTGTTCTTGGGCTAACCCAATCCTAACCCAATCATCGCTTGCAATAGTGAAAAGATCCAGCAACAAAATTGTTTCTATAGCTTCAAGCCTTGATCAATCTTTCTGCTCTCCTTTAGGGCTGCTGTTGTTTGGAACATTAAATGTCAGATAACAAATGGAAAACAAAATAAGGAGAAAAGCTATTGCATTCATCTTTACTATTTCAATAAACTTAGACAGACACAATGGCATCAGTGCCCCACTGATCGTTACAATGAGCATTTCTAAAATGTCAATGAAAAATAACCGGGTTTGTACCTGCAAAGCCATATTGACATTTTTTATTTCTTCCAGCCTTGATCGTTCGATTCTTAACCAAGAGGTTTATTGGTGACTATGAACCAAATACAGGTGTGTTTTTGTTAAACCATGAGCCCAAATTTGAATGATAGTGAATCAATATTTTGGAAATGGAATAAATGATTTATAACAAGCCACTCCTTTTATCTTTTAGGAAATCTTTATTCAAGGCATGTTCTAATTGAGGGGGAACAACTTTCACTGCAAGTCCAAGACACGCCTTGTATCCAGGTATGTGCATATTACATTTTTGGCAAAGTAGGGTAAACATTTGCAGAATTCGGAGCAAAATATGTATTAATAGAACCTTATGAAATGGATTTGCTTTTCTGAGATTTTGCAGTATATTTGCACTAATGAAAGTACACACATTTTAAAAGATGAGGAGGAATTTCATTAGCCAGACGTTGGTGAATCTGTGGAATTCATTGCCACGGATGGCTGTGGAGACCAAGTCATTGGATATATTCAAAGTGGAGATTGGCAGGTCCTTGATTGGTAAGGGTGTCAAAGGTTATGGGGAAAAAGCAGAAGAATGTTGAGTGGGAAAGATAGATCAGCTATGATTGAATGGCGGAGTAGACACAATGGGCCGAATGGCCTAATTCTGCTCCTATGATGTTAGTTTAGCTTCAGATACAGCGTGGAAACAGGCCCTTCAGCCAACCGAGTCCACGCCGACCAGCGATCCCCATACACTAGCACTTTCCTGCAGACTAGGAATAAATTACAATAACCAAAACCAAATTGACCTACAAACCTGTATGTCTTTTGAGCGTGGGAGGAAACCTACGTGGTCATGGAGAGAACGTACAAACTCCATACAGGCTGTACCCATAGTCAGGATTGAACCCAGGTCTCTGGCAATTTGAACCAGCAATATCGCATGAGATGTCCTGTGGGGAGAAAAAAATTATTATCTGAGTTGTGCAATTTTATGATAAAAATACTTTGTTTTTAGGTACAAGGTGAATGTGCACATTTTCCTGACCTCGTCTCCAGGTGCAGTCACTGGGCAGAGGGCTTCATCCTGATGTATTCAATAACGGACTACAACAGCTACAAACTGATTCGGCCCTTGTATCAGCATATCCGCAAAATGCACCCCGATACCAAAGTCCCCGTGATCATCGTGGCCAACAAGAGTGACCTGTTGCATGCCAGGCAAGTCCAGACCAACGATGGCATCCAGCTAGCAAATGAACTTGGTACAACCTTCTTGGAGATCTCCACCAGAGAAAACTATGGGGATGTATACGACGTCTTTCAACACATTCACAGGGAGGTTAGCAAGCTACATATGAACAACAATGGAGAAAAACGAAGGGGATCAATTATACCCCGACCAAAGTCCCCAAACATGCAAGACTTAAAACGTCGCTTCAAGCAGGCCCTTTCATCCAAAGTGAAATCTAGTGCCACTTTGTGAAATTGAGTTTGAAATTATTTAATCCTGTAGATAAACAGAACTGATCTGTACCAGTAAATGATGCCTTGCACATTGAGCAAGATAACAAAAATGTCTTAATGAAGGACTGGGCGTATAGATTTGTGTATTACAGAGCAGGGTTGTAGGGCTATTTTCCAAAGCTCACATAATTCCCACTTGAGACAATCTAGATATTCGCTCTTTCTGAATGACTTTTGTTTAAGATGATTAAGATGCATTACTGTTGCTGTCAAGAACGGGCTTTATTTTTGATGACATATTTTTGGAAAAGTCTTATTGCATTATAGTGGTCTGTTTAATGTTGAAGCAAACGGTGACATGAAATGTAATAAGGCAGAGGTCGTCTTGGATGAAGATTAATAGCAGCTAAGAATGACAGAAAAGTGGAGTATAATTAAGGCTGGTTGTTGTTAAGGATTCAGAGACTTAGAAAGGCATGAAGAGGCAGCCTTGGCTGTCATTATGAATCAGATATTAGCCATGAGAATTGCAGAAATATTTTGGATTTGGTTTGGGCTAGTATTTTGTTGAGCTTATAGGGCTTGATATTACAAACAAAAGTCAAACCATTGCAGTCAATCATGCTTAATGAATTTGTAATCACACTATTGATTGCAACACAGTTGCCTGTGTACTGGAGAGAATACTTTTTAATGTATTTTGTACAAACCGTGATTACCTATTCTTGTGAACAAAAATGTGACTATTTCTACATTCAAATAATAATGTTTATATTGTTCCTCAGAATTATTCTTGTACTATTAATAAGTAAATTGCCAGTTCCATAATCCATAAGGGCTACTGTTTCTTTTTAATCTGAGGAGGATAAAGATATTTGATCTCATTGCAAAAGAGAAGCAAAATACATTGAATTTGGTGCATTTACAACATGGAAACAGCATGGAAACCGGGCCTTCAGCCCACCGTGCATGCTGGCTATCACATACCTATCCATACTAATTCCATTTTCAAGTAAACATAGAAACATAGAAACATAGAAATTAGGTGCAGGAGTAGGCCATTCGGCCCTTCGAGCCTGCACCGCCATTCAATATGATCATGGCTGATCATCCAACTCAGTATCCCGTACCTGCCTTCTCTCCATACCCCCTGATCCCCTTAGCCAGAAGGGCCACATCTAACTCCCTCTTAAATATAGCCAATGAACTGGCCTCAACTATCCTCTGTGGCAGAGAGTTCCAGAGATTCACCACTCTCTGCGTGAAAAAAGTTCTTCTCATCTCGGTTTTAAAGGATTTCCCCTTTATCCTTAAGCTGTGACCCCTTGTCCTGGACTTCCCTAACATCGGGAAAAATCTTCCTGCATCTAGCCTGTCCAACCCCTTAAGAATTTTGTAAGTTTCTATAAGTACTCGGCTTGTGTCTCCTATGCCTTTGCATTTCAAGAGCTCTGCTGAATACTTCTTAAATGTTATGAAAATACCTACCTCCACCATCCCTCGGGTGTGTAATGCAGATTTTAATTCAGTTTAACAGACACAAAATGCTGAGTAACTCAGTGGGTCAGGCAACATCTCTGGAGAAAAGGAACGGGTGATGTTTTTGATCGGAACCCTTCTTCAGACTGCAGTGGGCAGTTTTAGTTTAGTTCAATGGTGCTTTATTTGACATTATGCAGCTGCACAGTGAAATTCTTTTTGCATATATCACGCATTTCTGGCACCATTGTTCAAATTCCGGTCAGCACCTATGGCCATCTCTGTGTCCTGGCGTGCTTCCTGCAGCCAACCTTGTCGGCGCGGGAGGCATTACCCCTGGCCTCGCTGTTCACATCTGACATCTCCAGTTCCCTCCCTTCCAGGCCATTTGTTTAGTTTAGTTTATTTAGTTTGGATTAGTTTATTATCATGTGTACTGTGTAAAGTTTTTTGTTTGGTGTTATCCATTCAGCGGAAAGGAGTCTGATGAAGGGCTCCAACTCGAAACGTCACCTATTCTTTTTCTCCAAGATTCAAGATTTGAGATTCAAGAGAGTTTATTGTCATGTGTCCCAGATAGGACAATGAAATTCTTGCTTTGCTTCAGCACAACAGAATATAGTAGGCATAAATACTAACAGATCGGTGTGTCCATATACCATTATATGAATATATACACACATGAATAAATAAACAGATAAAGTGCAAATAAACAGATAATGGTCTATTAATGTTCAGAGTTTTGTTTCAGTTGAGTTTAATAGCCTGATGTCTGTGGGGAAGTAGCTATTCCTGAACCTGGTCGTTGCAGTCTTCAGGCTCCTGTACCTTCTACCTGAAGATAGCGGGGAGATGAGTGTGTGACCAGGATGGTGTGGGTCCTTGATGATGCTGCCAGCCTTTTTGAGGCAGCGACTGCGATAAATCCCCTCGATGATAGGGAGGTCAGAGCCGATGATGAACTGGGCTATGTTGCAGTCTTTTCCACTCCTGGGCGCTCAAGTTGCCAAACCAAGCCATGATGCAACCGGTCAGCATGCTCCAGAGATGCAGCTTGACCCGTTGTTACTCCAGCATTGTCTACCTTCAGTGGAAAGACTATACATGATTACAATCGAGCTGACCATCATGTACAGATACAGGATAAAAAGGATAACGTATAGTGCAAGGTAAATTCCAATTAAAGATAGTCCGAGGGTTTCCAATGAAGTAGATGGTAGCTCGGGACCACTAAAGAGGATGGTTCAGTTGCCTGATAACCGCTGGAAAGAAACTGACCCTGAATTCGAAGTGTGTGTTTTCACACTTCTGTACTTTTGTCTGATGGGAGAGGGGAGAAGCGGGAGTGGAGAGATTTCCCCTGCTATTTGTGTGAAAAGTTCTTCCTTGCATCCCTTTGAATTCACTATCTGTTACCTTAAATCGATGCCCTCTGATAATACACCGTTCTGTTATGTAATGCTTCATATTTTTGAGAATTGATTTTCTGTTCCTGTCGAAGCTCTCCATAATTTTGTACATCTCCACTGTAAAGAAAACAAACCAACCTCTGCAATCTGCCCTCATAGCTGAAGTGCTCCATCCTTGACAGTATCTTGGTGCATGGCCTCTGCACCCTCTCCAATGCAATCACATCCTTCCTATAGTACGGTAACTAGAAATGCACATAGTGTTCCAGTAATGGCACGGTGGTGCAGCGGTAGAGCTGCTGCCACACAGCACCAAAGAACAGGGTTAGATCCTGATTATGGGTGCTGTCTGTGCGGAGTTTGTACGTTCTGCCCATGACCGAGTGGGTTTTCCCCGGGTGCTCCTTCCACACTCCAAAGGCGTCCAGTTTTGTAGGCTAATTGGCTTTGGTTAAAAATTATAAATTGTCCCTAGTGTACAAAGATAGTGTTGGTGTACAGGGTGATCGGCGGTCGTCACCAACTCAGTGGGCCAAAGGGCCTGTTTCCATGCTGTATCTCTAAAGTCTATGCTCTAAAATGTATTTTATATAATTGTACCATTATCTATCTATCTGCTTTATGTCTATACCGTAGCTAAAGAAGGAAATAACCCAGATATCCTAGATAAAGAAGGCAAGTGTTGCAGAGTCGTGGATATAGCCCAGTCTATCACACAGACCAGACTTTCCACAATTGACTCAATTTACACTTTACGCTGTCAGGGAAAAGCAGCCAACATAGTCGACGACTTATCCCACCTCTGTCATTACTCTTCCCTGCTCCTGTGAGGCAGAAGGCAGGAAAATGCGCAGAGGGCACTGGTTTAAGATACATGGAAGCTGATTCAAAATAATTTATTAAATCGTCTTTCAAAGAGAGTGGTGGAAATCTGGAACACACTGCTTGAGGGGATGATGGAGTTAGGTATTTTCATAACATTTAAGAAGTATTCAGAAGAGCTCTTGAAATGCAATGGCATCAAAGTTGCAAGCTGAGTACTGGAAAATAGACCAGACTCAGGAACAGCTTCCTCCACGCTGTTCCCGGGCTTAGGAACGGTCCTTCCATAAGCTCGGGTACTGTCCAATTCACTGCTACCCCACTGCGAACATTGGACTTTGTATGTGGAACTGATGCGCGAGAATGCTGAAAATTATATTTTGCATTCATAAATTCCGCACTATATTCTGCATTCTACCCATTTGTTCTACCTGGTGTACTTTTGTTTGACCTGACCGTATTTATGTCCGGTATTATCCAATTGAAGAGCATGGAAAACAAAGCATTTCACACGTGACAATAAATGTTCAAAACATTCAGTGGTCAATACATGTTTTGCCAGACCAGAACACAAAGAAGTCAATATCTTGCTCAAAATGTGACTTGCAGTTAATGAAAATATCATTGATTCATGAGAATTGAGAATGTACAATCAGTGATTAACATTCAATTAAAGTTAATGTTTGGGCAATTATTAGCTTACTTTATTATTGTCACATATACGGAGGTACCTGTACAGTGAAAAGCTTTTACTTGTGTGATTTTTGGTCAAAGAAAAGATTATACATCAATGCAACCATGCCGTCCACAGCGCACAGATAAAGGGTACAACATTTAGTGCAAGATTTAACATTCTGATAAGTCTGATAAAGTCCGATTAGTTCAAAGGTCTCCAATGAGGTAAATAGGAGGTCAAGGCCACACTCTAGCTCATGAGAGAACGGTTCAGTTGTCTGATAACAGCTGGGTAGAAACTGTCCCTGAATCTGGAGGTGTGCATTTTCACACTTCTGTACCTCTTGCCTTATGGGAGAGGGGAACAGAGGGAGTGACCGGGATGAGACTGGTCCTTGATTATGCTTAGGATGTACATCTACCCGAGTTTGATGAAGCAAAAATAAATCCTGACAGATTAATTTTGATGCATGTGAAATTAGATGAACTCCATCTCTAGGTCACAACCAGTTCATTTATTTCCCTGATTGAAAGCAATTCTGTATTTTGTTACGTGATCAACCGATTAATTAAATTCAATGACTTTTATTTGCAAATGACATGTAAAAGTGGTTCATGTAAACTCAAGGAGCAGATAAATCAATGGTGATGAATTTCTGTTGGAATGATTCATGACATATAAATATTTATCAGCACTTCAATGTGATCTTTTTCAACATGTCAGTTTTTTGGGGGGTTTAATGTTCAGGTTTTAGACAATGGCATTAAAAACACAGCAATAAATGAACAAGAGGCACAAAAGACTGCGAATGCATGAATCTGGAAGTACAAGAGGAGCAGCAACTGTGGAGGGAAATGGGCAGAAAAACATTTCATCGTGGGGAGAAAGCTGGAAAAGAAGTGGGGCAGGACAAAGCATGACAAGTGATGGGTGGATACAGGTGAGGGAGATGAGTGATAGGCAGATGGGTGGAGCAAAGGGCCTGTCCCACTAACGCAACTTTTCAGCAACTGTCTTCGACCTTCAAGCTCAAGGGCACTTGCCTGAAAAACCTCGAGCTGGATCGACCGTCAGCGATGAAACTGCGAGCCGGATCGACCGTCTGCACACGTACACAAACACATCGCAAAGGCGAGGGCCAGGGAAAGTGGGGGAACGCTGTCTGACATTCACACCCACGATGAACACGAAGGTAAAAGACGGCTGGCACAGTACGGTAAGTCCTTTAGAGAGCGTGAGGAGAAGGAGTGGAGACACTTTTAAGAAGCCAGACAACTTTTAATAAAGTTTAGCGGGCATTTAACATTACCGGTCGGTTTACTTAAAACGAGCTTTACCTTCAACTACCTTCAATTACCTTTGATTGCCTTCGACTACCTACGATAGCTTTATGACCTACTAGGACCTACCTCGACAAAACCCGTGAGTAAAAATAATATTGATTTTTTTCATGGCGACCTTTTTTTACCCGCGGGCATTTTTCAGCATGTTGAAAAAAAAGCACCGCGACCTAGCTGAGGCCTCAAGTACGCGGGGACTACTCTCGAGCACGAAGGAGAGTCACAAAGACCTCCCAGGACCTCGTGTCGACCATGTTGCGAGTATGAGTCAAGGGCAAACTCTTCTGAACTCGACAATTAGGTCGCCGCAGTGGGACAGCCCCTTAAGTTGCAAAGGCTTGAGGCGCACGGGAAGCAAAAAGGTGTCAAATAAGGAGAGAAGAGTCAGCGGTGCAGGGATAGAGTTGCTTACAGCGCCAGTGATCCCAGTTTGATTCTGAATATGGGTGCTGTTTGTATGAAGTTTGTACGTTCTCACTGTGACCGTGTGGGTTTTCTTCAGGTTTCCTCCCAAAGACACGCTGGTAGGTTTGTAGGTTAGTTGGTTTCTGTAAATTGTCCTTAGTAGGATAGAACAAGTGTATGGGTGGTCGCTGGTTGGCGCAGACTCGGTGGGCCGAAGGATCTCTTTCCGCTCAGTTTCTCTACACTAAACTAAGTGAAATGTAAAGCTGAAAGGAGAGAGGTGGTTGGAAGGAGTCGGTAGGGAGGGAAATAAGGGGGCAGAAAAATAGGAGTGCAGGAAGATCAGGGGCGATCTTATAGAAGCATACAAAATCTTGAGAGGAATAGAAATATAGAAACATAGAAATTAGGTGCAGGAGTAGGCCATTCGGCCCTTCGAGCCTGCACCGCCATTCAATATGATCATGGCTGATCATCCAACTCAGTATCCCGTACCTGCCTTCTCTCCATACCCTCTGATCCCCTTAGCCACAAGGGCCACATCTAACTCCCTCTTAAATATAGCCAATGAACTGGCCTCGACTACCCTCTGTGGCAGAGAGTTCCAGAGATTCACCACTCTCTGTGTTATCCTTAAGCTGTGACCCCTTGTCCCGGACTTCCCCAAAATCGGGAATAATCTTCCTGCATCTAGCCTGTCCAACCCCTTAAGAATTTTGTAAGTTTCTATAAGATCCCCTCTCAATCTCCTAAATTCTAGAGAGTATAAACCAAGTCTATCCAGTCTTTCTTCATAAGACAGTCCTGACATCACAGGAATCAGTCTGGTTAACCTTCTCTGTACTCCCTCTATGGCAATAATGTCCTTCCTCAGATTTGGAGACCAAAACTGTACGCAATACTCCAGGTGTGGTCTCACCAAGACCCTGTACAACTGCAGTAGAACCTCCCTGCTCCTATACTCAAATCCTTTTGCTATGAAAGCTAACATACCATTCGCTTTCTTCACTGCCTGCTGCACCTGCATGCCTACTTTCAATGACTGGTGTACCATGACACCCAGGTCTCACTGCATCTCCCCTTTTCCTAATCGGCCACCATTTAGATAATAGTCTGCTTTCCTGTTTTTGCCACCAAAATGTATAACCTCACATTTATCCACATTATACTGCATCTGCCAAACATTTGCCCACTCACCCAGCCTATCCAAGTCACCTTGCAGTCTTCTAGCATCCTCCTCACAGCTAACACTGCCCCCCAACTTAGTGTCATCCGCAAACTTGGAGATATTGCCTTCAATTCCCTCATCCAGATCATTAATATATATCGGGTAAATGCACAGAATCTTTTGCCCAGACCAAGAATCGAGACCCAGAGGGTATAGGCTTAAGAAGAGAGGAAAGATATAATAGGAACCAGAGGTAGACAAAAATGCTGGAGAAACTCAGTGGGTGAGGCAGCATCTATGGAGCGAAGGAAATAGGTGACGTTTCAGGTCGAGATCCTTCTTCAGACTCTGAACATCGCCTATTTCCTTCGCTCCATAGATGCTGCCTCACCCGCTGCGTTTCTCCAGCATTTTTGTCTACCATTGATTTTCCAGCATCTGCAGTTCCTTCTTAAACATAGGAACCAGAGGGGTAACCTTTGGTGGGTGTATGGAACTAGCTGCTGGAGGATATAGTTGAGGCAAGTACTATCATAACGTGCACAAGACAATTGGGCAAGTAGACCAATAGAATATGGGCCAAGTACAGGCAGGTGGAGCTAGTGTAGATGGGGCATGATGGTCAGCAAATTGGGCCAAAGGACCTGCTTCCACGCTGTGACTAACACACTAAAGGTGCGAGACAAAAGGATGAAGCAGTTGGAAATTGTGACATTAGAGGATTGACGAGCGTGAATTTCTTCGGAATGTAGGTGGAGAGGGTTATAGGTGCAAGGTCAGCTAGGGCTCGGGGGAGGGGGGGGGGGGGAGAGAGAGAGAAAGGGGAAGGAGGGGCTGTTTGTAGACTTTACCAAAAGTTGGATATACCCCATACTTCCTTGGGGGGAAATCATCTATTTGTGGATATCAGATAAGAACCAGATTGAATTAGACATTAATGGTTTCCAAAACATTAGCTCAGATTTCAAACATGCAAAATCTGTTGCCGGCACTGATTTATTCTGGCCTTTTCTCAACAGTTTCTCTCCTCCACCTCTTTTTTTTTAGTCTGAAGAAGGGCTCTGACCTGAAACATCACCTATTCCTCTTCTCCAGAGATGCTGCCTGACCTACTGAGTTACTCCGGCATCTTAGTCATAGAGTAATACAGCATGGAAACAGGCCCTTCGGCCCAACTTGCCCACACCGGCCAACATGTCCCAGCTACACTAGTCCCACCTGCCTGCGTGTTTGGTCCTTATCCCTCCAAACTTGTCAGTGTACCTGTCCAACTGTTTCTTAAACATTGGGGTAGTTCCAGCCTAAACTACCTCCTCTGGCAGCTTGTTCCATACACTCATTACCCTTTGTGTAAAAAAGCTACCCCTCAGATTCCTATTTCCCCCTTCACCTTAAACCTCTTGTATGCAAAAATCTTAATTTGGGAGAAAATAGAATCAGTGAACAAAAACCAGGTTTAAAACAAATCCAGTTACTTTTCTGTAGCTTGAACTAAGTGTAAGAACATCAATTACAATAACACCCAGCTACATGTTTACATTATACAATGGAACAAATTAAAATTGTGACCATGATGAAACTTATTATCTTGCAGCCTTGAGTTCAGTTGTTTACAATGTTCCTAATTGCTGGAAGCCGGAAAGCAAACCCAACTAATTACTTCTCAAATATCTTATTGGTCACGTTAAGATGATATGCCTAAATAATTATTTTTCTTAGCCCTCAAGTTAGCATCTCCTTACGTACATTATCCTTCTTTGGTTGGGATCATCTCATTTCCCGGTAGATACTATCAGGATTGTTAGAAAGTTTGGCAAGTGCCTACAGATGCGCCGTAGAAAGCATTTTATCGGGATGCATCACAGCAATGTTTTTGCAGAGAATTGTGGAAATAGCTCAGACCATCACACAAACCAACCTCCCTCCCTTCCATTGACTCCATTTACACTTCACTCAGCCTCGGCATGGCCACCAGCATAATCAATGGTGAATTTCACCCGGGTCACTCTCACTTCTCCCCGCTCCTAGCAGGCAAGAGGTATGAAAGTGTGAAAACGCACAACTCTAGATTTAGGGATAGATTCTTCCCAGCTGTTATCAGGCAACGGAACCATCCTATCACTAACTGGAGAGCGGCCCTGAGCTCCCATCTACCTCATTGGAGTCTCTGAGACTATCTTTTATTGGACTTTACTGGGCTTTATCTTGCACTAAATGTTATTCCCTTTGTCCAGTATTTCTATGCTGTGGGCAGCCTGATTGTAAACATGTATAGTCTTTTGGCTGACTGGATAGTATGCAACAAAAAAGATTTTCACTCAACCTCGGTGCACGTGACAATACTAAACTAAACTAAAGTAAAACTAAAGTCTCAAGGTTTTGTTTGCATGGCCCATCCATTGTCACCCTGTAGTTAGGTTAAATGAATTGATGTCAGTGTCGGTCTGAAGAAAGAACAAGACTCGAAACTTCACCTATCCATGTTCTCGTAGGATGCTGTCTGACCTGCTGAGTTACACCAGCACTTTGTTTCCTAAGTGACTACTTTGTGTGCCTGACCACATTGTCACTTAAGGTTGCTTTCAAACTTAAAATATGATCTGCACTTTACACTGTTTTTCTGAGAATAGTGTGTTCCAACACGATTAAAATAAAGCTTTACGGAAAACAACTAAGTAGGAGTTGCTTAGTATTTTTCCCCCCCATTTTAACAAGAACAATGGTTCAGTTAAAAGTAGACCTGCTGAAAGAAATAAATCCTAAAATAATCTCCCTCTGTACAAAAAGTATTTTTGATCTTACATTCAGATAGTGAGAGCTTGCAATAACATATCTGAATGAATACAGGTTTATTCCTTGTCAGCATTGCTGATAAGCACCTGGAACTGATGAGGGGAATTGATAGAGTGAATGTACAGTCTTGTATTCATGCTAGGGGAATCAAGAACCAGAGGACGTAGGTTTAAGGTGAGAGGGAAAGGGATTCATATGAACCCAAGAAGTAACCTTTTCACCCAGCAGGTGGTGGGTATGTGGAACGAGCTGCCGGAGGAAATAGTTGAGGCGGGTACTTTAGACTTTAGAGATGTAATGACTTTAGCATGGAAACGGGCCCTTCGGACGACCAGTGATCACCCTATAAACTAGCACTATTCCAGGCACGAGAGGTAATTTACAATGTACAGAAGCCAATTAACCTACAAACCTGTATGTTTTTTGTAGTGTGGGAAGAAATAGGAGCACTCAGGCAAAAACCCACTCGGTCACAGGGAGAACGTACAAACTCCGTAGAGACAGCATCTGTAATCAGGATTAAACCCAGGTCTCCGGGCTCTGACACTGTAAGGCAGCAACTCTACCACTGCACCACTGTACCACCCTAACGTCATATAGGCACTATAACGGCAATTAAAAGACCCTTGGACAGGAAAGGTTGAGAGGGATATGGGCCAAATGTGGGCAGGTGGGACTAACATAGATGGGTACCTTGGTCGGTTTGGATGAGTTGGATGGAAGGGCCTGTTTTGGTGCTGTATGTCTATGACTCTTTAACTAACATGCTTCCAGGGGTCATTGTGCTTGGATATCGATGAAAACAAAAATGCTGGGAATGCATTCCCAGAAACACAATCAGCCCTTGAATCTGCTGTTTCCATGACTGATGTGGAACATTGACAATGCTACACTATGCTTCACTAGGAAATCAGTCAACAATAAAGTGGTTTGTGCAGTAAGCTGTGGAAACCGTGATGGAGAAGAACCTTCCTTGCAATATCCCAAAAATATATTAAATTAAACATTGAAAGCCCAAAAATTGATGACCAGAACTAGGCTTAGGAATAAAAAACTAGGTTCCCCAAGCACCTCTAATCTCTCAGTCAATGTGCATTTATTTTATGTTACTGTAAATACAGGCAACCAGTATGAATTAGAACAGAACATCCTTTACTGAAGCCTGCAACTGTCAATTGAACTGCAGTGTCTGTACACCAATGTATCAGAATCATACCACACCATATAAACCATATCTTAAGAGTATTCCACTAAAACACGACTGAAAAGGGGGGGTGTTTATAAACCAGCTGCCAGTGGAAGGCATGTACAATAACAATTTTTTTCCCCAAAATACATTTTTCAGAATAAAAAAATAAAAAAAAACAAAAAAGGGAATCTGACCCTCAATGTACAGCAGCAGAAGGACCCTTGACTGTGGTCCTCCCCCACAGAGCCTTTGCGTTGGCTGCACCAAGCTTCAGTGAGGCCATCAGCATGTACTCCTGCAGTCTGGAATGGGCCAGTCGGCAACATTCCCTGACAGACAGCACTAGGGTGGCACAGTGGCCCAGCGGTAGAGTTGCCGCCTTACAGCACCAGAGACCCGGGCTCGATCCGGACTACGGCTGTGTCTGTACGGAACTTGTACATTCTACTTGTGACCGCGTGGGTTTCCTCCCACACTCCAAAGAAGTACGGGTTTGTATGTTAATTGGCTTCAGTAAAAATAATAAATTGTCCCTAGTGTGCAGGATAATGTTAGTATACGAGATGATCAGTGGTCGGTGCAGACTCAGTAGGTGAGAGGTCTGTTTCCGCGCTCACAAGAACTATAACATGGACTGGACTTTGAAAATTGAGCCAAAACATGGCGCCTCTTGCATGCAGGATCAGTAGACGCTTTCTGTACACTTGCTAATCGAGGATGTGCTTAGGTATGGGAAAACCGTACTGGACTGTATGTAAGAAAATAATTTCACTGCATTTGCTGACAATAAAAGCAACATTAAACCATTGAACCATGCGAAAACCAGACGCAAAAACGCCGAGATTTTTACCATTTCGCTAGCGATTTTACTTTTACATTCGCATATCCACTCCTCATTACATTTGGTCATTTTTCTGTACAAACTTTCAATAAAATCCTTCACAAAACTTACTGTTTTTTAAAAATCAGCAGTCCCTGACGACACAATGCCCACATGCCGACCAATCCAAGCCCACCTGCCTCCAGTATGCCGCTTTCACAGATTTAACTGTGAGCGGCCCCCGTGTTTAACCAGGGCTGGAATATGTGTCAGTAGATAAGGCCGTTATGGGATAAAAGGAGCAAATTAATAATATTAATATTATATCAAGGTGGTAGTTATCGTGTGTGCGGGGGGGGGGGGGGTAGTTAGTGTGTGTGACGCCGCATGCTGCCCCCCCTCCCCGCAACCGCACATTGGCGGAACAGACCCAACGGGTCGGCACTTGGTCTAGTATCTATTAAAACTCTGTGTGTGTGTGTGTGTGTGTGTGTGTGTGTGTGTGTGGCTCAATTTGCCTTTGAAACGTATTTTCTCGTAAACCAGATGCAAAAACGTGGAGATTTTTACATGTGTGTGTGTGTGTGTGTGTGTGTGTGTGTGTGTGTGTGTGTGCGCGCGCGTGTGTGTGTGGCTCAATTTGTCTTTGAAACGTATTTTCTCGAAAACCAGATGCAAAAACGTGGAGATTTTTACATTTGTGTGTGTGTGTGTCATTTTGCCTGTGAAACGTATCTCCTTGAAAACCAGATGCCGAAATGGGGAAATTTTAACATATTTCAGTAGAGCCTTTCCTTGTGATTTTAGAAATCCACTCCTCTGTACATTTGGTACATTATGTTCCCGACTTTATTAAAATTGTTGACCAATCTGACCTTTTTTTTAAATCTGACTGCTGCCCAGCTGCTGACGTTACAATAACAGTGAAATTTTTACATCTTCTGGTAGAAATTTTCCTTATGATTTCAAAAATCCAATCCTCTATAAATTTGGTCAATTATTTCCGGAGATATTTACTAAAATTTATCACCAAACTGACATTTAAAAAAAATATTAAGGTTGCCCAGCTGCTGACCTCACAATGCCTTTCCCCCCAATGCCCTTCCCCCAGGCCCCCCCCCCCCCCCCCCACTCCCCACTGCTCTGGATTATTGCAGCTGCTGTCAACGCGCATGCGCAGCATTCCATGAGGTACGTTAGCCCACCCACCCCCCCGTTCTTCAAAAGGCGCAGAAAGATCGAGAAGGTTCTGCAGCAAAGATCCTACAGCTCTGCTCCGCTATAGGATCTTTGTTCTGCAGATCGCTCACGCGTGCTGAAGAAGCTTCTCCTCACTGTCGGCGCAGCTTGTGAAGCCCCGCCCCTCCCATCCCCCGCCTGTCTGCTCACTCAGCTGCCGGTTTCCAGAGTCAAGACGGTGCTGCCCCTCTCCGCTGTTCGCAGCCCACTCACTCGCCCTGCTCCCCCCCACCCTCCACCTCCTCCCCTCTCCTCCCTCCCTCTGTCCCCTCTCCTCTCTACCCATCACAGGGGACGACCTCCTCTCGTGTACCGTGTCCTCTCTCTCCCCCTCCATTTCTCTCTCCCTCTTCCTCTCCCCCACCCCTCCTGCTTTCCCTCCCCTAAACTCCCTTCTGCCCTACACCCCTCCCCTGCCCCCTTCCCCCCCTCCACCTCCTCTCCCTCTGTCTCTTGCCCTTCTATCTCTGCCCCTCTCTCCCTGTCTCTCCCCAATCTCTCTTTGCCCTCACTCTCTACCACCCCCCCCCCCCCCTCTCTAGACGCGCCTGCGAGTTGGGGGCTATGCGTTAGTGGATAGGGCAGTTATGGGGTAAAAGGAGCAAATGAATAATATTAAGATAATATCATGGGGGGTAGTTAGCGTGTGTGCGGGAGGGGGATAGTTAGTGTGTGTGTGGAGGTGGTTAGTGCATGTGACGCCGCATGCCGCTCCAGCCCCCCAGCCACCCCCCCGGCAACAGCGCATTGGAGGAACAGACCCAAATGTGAATAGCTTAGATGGGACATCTTGGTCGGCATGAATAAGTTGGCCGAAAGGTTTGTTTCCATGCTGTATGACTCTACAATTAGTTGTTGAGGTTTACCGGACATTAGTCTCATGCATCCAGGTAATGAGGAAAAAAATGAGGTGTTGCAATTAAATTATAGGGGAATAACTTTGAACGAGAAGACTTTAGGCAAACTGGCACAGCGTCAGCGGTAGAGTGACCAAGATAATGTGGTTTACTGGTCATTAGTCACTACAATTTCCAAAGCCATCCGAATCATTCTGGGTAAGTGTTTTAACATTTGAAGAATGCTTGGCATGCACTCTAATGCCTCAAATAGAAATTGTATTGTATTTTTGAGTCAGTGTTATGCCTTTCAGGGCAAAGTGGAAACAGATGTCATTCAAGATTCAGTGATGTGTTTTATTTGTCCGATTTAAATTTCAAACCAAATAGAGCTTAATTTGAAATCTAGATTCAAATTTTTCATGAAAGTGATGGGTACAGCTTTGAGCTTTTGCCAGGGAATATTGCTCCTGCCTCTACTTTGGTTGGGAAAAAGACAGGGAACGGCTTTCAGGTGAATCAGTCCAACAGGCCAGAGCAGAAAGTCAGCCAGAGGATTAATCTGACGAGCACTTGTCAGCACTGGGCCTGTACTCGCTGGAGTTTAGAAAGATGAGGGGGGGACCTCATTGAAACATACCAAATAATGAAAGGCATGCATAGAGTGGATTTGGAGAGGATGTTTCCACTGGTAGGAGAGTCTAGGACCAGAGAGCACAGCCACAGATAAGAAGGATCTATCTTCAGTGCCTTTGTTTCCAAGTTTGCAAATGATACTAAGATAGACGGGCGAGCAGGTATTGTAGAGAAAGCAGGGACTCTGCAGAAGGAGTTGGACAGGTTGGGAGAGTGGGCTGAGAAGTGGCAGATAGAATAAAGTGTAGCAAAGTGTGGAGTCATGCATTTTGGTAGTAGGAATAAAGGCATAGACATTTTTTGAATTGGGGAGAGAATTCAGAAATCTGAGATGCAAAGGAACACAAAAATAAGGTTGTAATGCGGAGGCTTTATAAGGCGCTAGTAAGGCCGCATTTGGAGAAATGCGAGCAGTTTTGGGCCCCATATCTGAGGAATGAAGTGCTGCCATTAAAGAGGGTCCAGAGGAGGTTTACGAGAATGACATCAGGAATGAGTGGGTTAACATATGATGAACTTTTGAAGGCACTGGACCTGTACTCGCTGGAGTTTAGAAGGATGAAGGGACACCTCATTGAAATTCACTAAATAGTAAAAGGCCTGGATAGAGTGAATGTGGAGAGGATTTTCCACTAGTGGGAGAGTCTAGGACCAGAGGCCATAAACTCAGAATAAAGGGATCTACCTTTAAAAAGGAGACGAGGCAGAATTTATTTAGTCAGAGTGTAGTGAATCTATGAAATTCATTACCACAGATGACTGTGGAGGCCAAGTCGTTGGGTAATTTTATAGCAGAGATTGAGAGAATCTTGATTAGTAAGGGAGTCGAGGTTATGGAGAGAAGACAGGAGAATGGGGTTGAGAGGGAAAGAAAGATCAGCCATGATTGAATGGCAGAGTAGACTCAATGGGCTAAATGGCCTAATTCTGCTCCTATAACTTATGAATGTATGAACAGTCAAACCTTCCACTTGTTTAAACAGGAGAATGATTTTCCTGAATACTCTGTGCAACGTCAGTTAGTTTACTTAGTTCCTGGAGTTGGAAAAATCTCCTTGAAGATGATTTCAGTGCTAGATTATCCCAAGGCTTTTTCCCAATCTTCATCTGGAACAGAATATAGAACACAGGCATAGAACGCAGGAACAGGCCTTGACTCCATCTACACTTCAAGGCCATCAGCATAATCAAGGGTCAGTCTCACCCTGGTCACTCCCTCTTCTGCCCTCTCCCATCAGGCAAGAGGTACAGAAGCATGAAAACACACACCCCCAGATTCAGGGATAGTTTCTTTCCAGCTGTTCAGGCAACTGAAACTAAAGAGCAGTCCTCACCTACCATCTACCTCATTGGAAACCTTCAGACTATCTTTAAACAGACTTTACTGGACTTTAACTTGCACTAAACATTATTCCCTTTTGTCCTGAATCTGTACTCTGTGGACGGCTTGGTTGGATCCATGCATAGTTTTTTCGTTGTGACTGGAGAGCATGCAATTAAAAATGCTTTTCACTGCACATGAAAATAATAATAATAATAATAATAATAATAATAATAATAATAATAATAATGATGATGATGATGATGATGATGATGATGATGATGATGATGATGATGATGATAATAATAGTAGTAATAATAATAATAATAATAATAACTAACAACAACAACAATAATAATAATAATAACAACAATAACAATAATAACTACAATAATGACAATAATAATAATAATAATAATAATCATCATCATCATCATAATCATCATAATCATAATAATAAAGTATTTTCAGAACCTTTAGGACTGGCGTGGAAACAAGTCATCCATGGCCACTGGTTAAAAATACTTTGGCCCCAGTTATGTAGTTTCCCAGTTCCAACATTCTAATTTTCCTTGTTAAATTCATCTGTGATTTTGGCCCTTCCAACCTGCATAAATTCACCTCACTCTGTGACCTACTGAGACATTAGTCACTCTTCATTCTGGCTTCCTGCTTGTTACCAATTTGAAGAGGGTCAAACATGTTTGATTGTCATATGATAGACACAAAAAGCTGGAGTAACTCACGGGACAGGCAGCATCTCTGGAGAGAAGGAAAGAGTGACATTTCGGGTCAAGACCCATCTTCAGACCGGTTAGGGATAAGGAAAATGAAAGATACAGGCCACCGATATGGAGAGATAATGAACAATGAATGAAAGATTTGCAAAAAAGTAACGATGATAAAGCAAACAGGCCATTGTTAGCTGTTTGTTGGGTGAAAATGAGAAGTTAATGCGACTTGGGTGGGGGAGGGATAGAGAGAGAATGCTGGGGCTACCTGAAGTGAGAGAAATCAATATTCATACCACTGGGCTGTAAGCTGCCCAAGCAAAATATGAGATGCTGTTCCTCCAATTTGCATTTACCCTCACTCTGACAATAGAGGAGACCTAGGCCAGAAAGGTCGGTGTAGGAATGGGAAGGAGAATTAAAGTGTCCAGCAACTGGAAGATCAGGTTGGTTCAGGCGGGCTGTACGAAGGTTTTCCGCGAAACGATTGCCCAGCCTGCGTTTGGTTTCGCTTATGTATAAGATGCATCATGAACAATGGATACAGTAAATGAGGTTGGAGGAGGTGCAACTTCTGCCTAACCTGAGGACTGGTGTGGTCCCTGGACAAGAGTTGAGCGAGGAGGTTTCGCGACAGGTGTTGCAACTTCTGCGGTTGCAAGGGAATTGTAATTGTAATTGTAATTCAAATTTATTGTCATTGTCTCAATTTGAGACAACGAAATGAATTTCCCTTACAGGCAGTATCATTAAAAAAAATCACAAAGAAATAATAAAAATAAATAATAAATAAATAATAAAACATATTAAAAATAAAATTGAAATTGAATTAAAATTTTAAAAAAAAAGCACAAACACAGAAAGTCCACGACACAACATAACATAAATGGCACCAAGGTGAGGAAGGCACCATAGTCCAGCCAGCCTCCCCTCCGTGTTCATCCGTGGTTGGGGCCTTCCGAGAACCCGCAGTCGCCGCCCCGGTGGCCCGATGTTCAGGCCCTCACGCCGGGCTGGTGGAACGCCGACGCCGAACCCCGACAGTGAGCATCTTCCTCCTCAGCGGCCCGGACCTCCTGATCAGCCGCCTCTTGCTGCCGGAGTCTGCAGCTCCTGAGTCCGCAGGTCGAGCTGGGCAGAGTCGCAGGACCCCGCTTTGTTAGTCAGCGCCGCCCGCGTTGGGAGCTCCGCAAACCGCAGGTACCTGGGGAGGGGGTGATTTGGGTGGGCAGGGATGAGTTAACTAGGAAGTTGTGGAGGGAACGGTCTCTGTGGAAGGTGGAAAGGGGTGGTGTGATCCTGTTCGAGGTGGCGGAAATTTCGGAGGATTATGTGTTGTATGCGACGGCTGATGGGGTGGAAGGTAAGGACTAGGGGGACTGTCTCTGTTGCGACTCAAGAGAGGGGGAGCAAGGGCGGTGCTGCAGGTTACTGAGGAGACATGAGTGAGATAATTGTTATATGTATCGACGACGGAACAATGAAATGCTGGTTCGTAAAGAAAAGGCACAATATGCTGGAGTAAGATACTGAGTCAGACAGCATCTCTGGAGAATATGGATGGGTGACGTTTCGGGTTGGGACCCTTCTTCAGACTGATTGCTGAATTCTTACTTGCAGTATCTTAACATAGATAACACAGAGATAATATATAATAAGCAAAATTCAATAAATTAATAACCAGAATACAAGTGCAAAATAAAAACCAGAATCATTCAGGTTCATCATTGAGGTTAGTGTTGTGCAGTGTTCAAGAGCTTGAGGATTGTTAGGAAGAAGCTATTCTTAAACCTGATGATCACGGTTTTCAGCCTTCTGTACCTTCTTCTCGTGAAATGAGAGTGTGGCTAGAGTGACTTTAGACTTTAAAGATACAGCGTGGAAACCGTATCGCTTCGGCCCACTGAGTCCGCATCGATCAGCGATCACCCCGTATACTAACACAATCTTACACACTAAGGACAATTTACAATCTTTTCCGAAGCCAATTAACCTACAAACCTGTATGTTTTTGGAGTGTGGGAGGAAACCTGGAGCTCCCAGAGAAAACTCATGTGGTCACAGGGATACGTCCAAACTCCGTACAGACAGCAGCTGTAGTCAGGATTGAACCTGGGTCTCTGGCGCTGTAAGGTAGCAACTCTACCGCTGAGCCACTGTACCCCAGTGGTGTAGGTCTTTGATGATACTGGCCATCGTCTTGAGAAAGCACCTCCTGTAGATCCCTTCAATGTTCCCCATTAGTGCCATTGAGTTACCAAGGTCCCATCACTTAAATCTCCTGTGTAGGAAGGAACTGCAGATGCTGGTATAAACCGAAGAAAGACACCAAATGCTGGGGTAAATCAGCAGGACAGGCAGCATCTCTGAAGAGAAGGAATGGGTGATGTTCGGGTTGCGATTCGAAGGGTCTGAAGAAGGGTCTCGACCCATATCTCCAGTCTCTTTTTTATTCTGTAAAGAGCATCCTAGAATCTATCACTTTCACCTAACTGTGGGTCATCCACCTCAGAACTCACAACTGACTGATGACGTTCCCGTGAAACAATTTGGGACGTCTTGCAACCTTGATGGTGCTTCATAAATATCCTTTCATTATTTTGTTGACTGAAATATAGCTGTCAAATGCACGGCTGGGAATTATAAAAGGTTAAAATTAAAAGCTTTTGCAAACAGCAATTTTGTGATTGACTTCACCACCTCCACAACTCATGTTCCCACAATCAGGAATTAGCTTCTGGTTGCCAAATTATACTATTAGAGTTGAATATTTGTTACTTTTGTACAGGAAAGTTTGGTTAAAATATTATGAGCTGACAGACTTCAGCCTGTTTTTTGAGTAGCTAAACACGAAAAGTACATGCTACAAAATATAAAAATATACTGTAGGACTAACAAGTGAGGAATTATAAAGTCTGATAGAACTATAAAATGTTGTATCTCTAAACATTATTCTATAGTTGAAGTCATATAAAGGGGTCAAATCAGGTATTGTGTATTTTTAGAGAAGGAAAGCATGGTCCAGAATAGCTTTACTGTAAGACAGCATTTATTAATGACAAAACATGCTGCGATCAGACCATTACTAATAATAGCAACCTGATGCATATTCTGGGTCCCAGGAGTCACATTTAAGGAGAAAATTGCTTGCTTATCTGAAGGTTTCTGTCGTCATAGTAACAATCTGGGTACTGAGCAGATAATACAAACACCTAATACACCCAGTAAAATGCCACCGGAGCTGTCACCGACACTTCTGCATCTGAGGCTAATCAGTGGGAGGAATAGAGCTAGACTTTCTAATCAGTGAGGCAGGAAGAGCTTTGATGTTATGGCCTTTGTATTCCTTTAGTAGTGCATTGTACAGTTTGATGAACAATTGTACACAGTTCACAGTACATAACTTACCTATTTAAGGGAAAGGTTTATCACTTAAATGTGAACAGTCAGACATAGAGAGAGAGTCATACCATGTGGAAATGGGCTCTTCAGCCCATGGTGACCAACATGACCTACACTAACCTGGAATTTCTTTTGGACAAAGTCAAGACAAGAGTCAAGTCAGGAGAGTTTTATTGTCAGTTACACAAAAAAGCTGGAGAAACTCAGTGGGTGCAGCAGCATCTATGGAGCGAAGGAAATAGGCAACGTTTCGGGCCGAAACCCTTCTTCAGACTGGAGCGAAGGAAATAGGCAATGTTTCGGGCCGAAACCCTTCTTCAGACTGCTGAAGAACTTCAGACCTGCAGACCTTCTTCATCTCATAGATGCTGCTGCACCCGCTGAGTTTCTCCAGCTTTTTTGTGTAACCTTCGATTCTCCAGCATCTGCAGTTCCCTCTTAAACAGAGTTTTATTGTCATGTGTCCCAGATAGGACAATAAAATTCTTGCTTGCTGCAGCACAACACAATATGTAAATATAATACAGAACAGGAGATAAAACGTTCAGTGTGTCTATATACCATAGACCATATACAGTAGCTTGCAAAAGTTTTCATACCCCTTGAACTTTTCCACATTTTGTCACGTTACAACCACAAACGTAAATGTATTTTATTGGGATTTTATGTGATAGACCAACACAAAGTGGTGCATAATTGTGAAGTGGAAGGAAAATGATACATGGTTTTCAAATTTTTTTACAAATAAAAAACTGAAAAGTGTGGCGTGCAAAAGTATTCAGCCCCCCCGAGTCACTACTTTGTAGAACCACCTTTCGCTGCAATTACAGCTGCAAGTCTTTTGGGGTATGTCTCTACCAGCTTTGCACATCTAGAGACTGAATTTTTTGCCCATTCTTCTTTGCAAAATAGCTCAAGCTCAGTCAGATTGGATGGAGAGCGTCTGCGAACAGAAATTTTCAAGTCTTGCCAGAGATTCTCAATTGGATTTAGGTCTGGACTTTGACTAGGCCATTCTAACACATGAATATGCTTTGATCTAAACCATTCCATTGTAGCTCTGGCTGTATGTTTAGGGTCGTTGTCCTGCTGGAAGGTGAACCTCCGCCCCAGTCTCAAGTCTTTTGCAGACTCTTAACAGGTTTTCTTCCAAGATTGCCCTGTATTTGGCTCCATCCATCTTCCCATCAACTCTGACCAACTGCCCTGTCCCTGCTGAAGAAAAGCATTCCCACAGCATGATGCTGCCACCACCATGTTTCACAGTGGGGATGGTGTGTTCAGGGTGATGTGCAGTGTTAGTTTTCCGCCACACATAGCGTTTTGCATTTAGGCCAAAAACTTCAATTTTGGTCTCATCTGACCAGAGCACCTTCCTCCACATGTTTGCTGTGTTCCCCACATGGCTTGTGGCAAACTGCAAACGGGACTTCTTATGGCTTTTTTTCAACAATGGCTGTCTTCTTGCCACTCTTCCATAAAGGCCCGATTTGTGGAGTGCACGACTAATAGTTGTCCTGTGGTCAGATTCTCCCACCTGAGCTGTGGATCTCTGCAGCTCCTCCAGAGTTACCATGGGCCTCTTGGCTGCTTCTCTGATCAATGCTCTCCTTGCCCGGCCTGTCAGTTTAGATGGACAGCCATGTCTTGGTAGGTTTGCAGTTGTGCCATACTCTTTCCATTTTCAGATGATGGATTGAACAGTGCTCCGTGAGATGTTCAAAGCTTGGGATATTTTTTTATAACCTAACCCTGCTTTAAACTTCTCCACAACTTTATCCCTGACCTGTCTGGTGTGTTCCTTGGACTTCATGATGCTGTTTGTTCACTAATGTTCTCTAACAAACCTCTGAGGCCTTCACAGAACAGCTGTATTTATACTGAGATTAGATTACACACAAGTGGACTCTATTTACTAATTAGGTGACTTCTGAAGGCAATTGGTTGCACTGGATTTTATTTAGGGGTATCAGAGTAAAGGGGGCTGAATACTTTTGCACGCCACACTTTTCAGTTTTTTATTTGTAAAAAAATTTGAAAACCATGTATCATTTTCCTTCCACTTCACAATTATGCGGCACTTTGTGTTGGTCTATCACATAAAATCCCAATAAAATACATTTACGTTTGTGGTTGTAACGTGACAAAATGTGGAAAAGTTCAAGGGGTATGAATACTTTTGCAAGCCACTGTATATACACAATAAATAAACAGATAAAGTGCAATAGGCTGTTATTGTTCAGTTTGTTTGATGTTGTGTTTAATAGCCTGATGGCTGTGGGGAAGAAGCTGCTTGGGGCTGGGCTGCTTCGGGTCCCTCCGAAAATTGTGTCTGTTTGGAAACCTCTGCCAGTCATCCTCAGCTCCCAGTAAAGACATGATGGCGCAGGAAGGGGCGGACTGTCCCGAGGAGCGACTGGGGGAGAGACGAATCCAAGCGGCGCTGACTGGCAGGAGAAGAGATCGATTTGCGCACGCGCGGTTTGAAGATTTTTAAACCTCGTTAACTTTTACGACATTTAACCAATCGGAACAAAACTTGGTGCACTCGTAGCGCAGAAGAACGGTGAGGGAACTGGCGAAACACTGTAGTGCTATCACGAACCGTTTTTGCACAAATAAAAAGACCGCCAAACTGGAAGATAACGAGATCATAGTTTTAGTTATGTATAGATAGAAGATAGATGTACCTGGACAAAAAACACGTACATGGATAAGAATGAAATGGCCAAACGTGGGCAGATGGGACTAATGCAGATGGGGCATCTTGGTGAGCATGGGCAGGTT